>NC_073268.2:21746666-22385000 GCF_029289425.2 Pan paniscus
GGCTAAGTTTGTATTTTTAGTACACATGGGGTTTCTCCATGTTGGTCAGGCTGGTCTCCAACTCCCGACCTCCGGTGATCCGCCCAGCTGCCGCCTCCCAAAGTGTTGCTTGCGATTACAGGCTTGAGCCACCGCTCACCCTGGCTTTTTTTTTTTTTTTTTTTTTTTTTTGACAGACAAACTCTTGCTCTGTCGCCCAGGCTGGAGTGCAGTGGCGCGATCTCGGCTCACTGCAGCCTCTACCTCCCGGGTTCCAGCGATTCTCCTGCCTCAGCCTCCTGAGTAGCTAGGACTACAGGCACCGGCCACCACGCCCAGCCAATTTTTCCTATTTTTAGTAGAGACGGCGGTCTCATGCTGTTAGCCAGGATGGTCTCGATCTCCTGACCTCGTCATCTGCCCCCCTCAGCCTCCCAAAGTTCTCGGATTACAGGCTTGAGTCACCACGCCCTGCGTTCTGTGAGGCTTTTCTTTCCAACATCTCTCTCTCTTTTTCTTGTCTTTTTCTTTTTTTTTTTGAGACTGAGTTTTTCTCTTGATTCCCATGTTGGAGTCGAATGGCGCGATCTCGGCTCACTGCAACCTCCACCTCCCAGGTACGAGCAATTCTCCTGCCTCAGCCTCTGGAGCAGCTGGGATTACAGGGATGCGCCACCACGCCCAGCTAATTTTGTATTTTTAGTAGAGGTGGGGTTTCGCAATGTTGGGCAGGCTGGTCTCGAACTCAGGTGATCTGCCTGCCTCGTCCTCCCAAAGTGTTGGGATTACAGGTGTGAGCCACCGTGCCGGCGATTACAGAATTTCTTTTTTTCTTTCTTTCTTTTTTTTTTTGGTGATGGAGTTTCGCTCCTGTTGCCCAGGGGAGTGCAATGGCAGGATCTCGGCTCACCCCAACCTCCGCCTCCTGGGTTCAGGCGATTCTCCTGCCTCAGCCTCCTGAGCAGCTGGGATTACAGGCATGTGCCACCATACTTGGCTAATTTTATATTTTTAGTAAAGACCAGGTTTCTCCATGTTGATCCGGCTGGTCTCAAACTCCTGACCTCAGGTGATCCTCCTGCCTCGGCCTCCCAACATGTTGGGATTATAGGCGTGAGCCACCACGCCTGGCGGTTACAGAATTTCTAAGCAGCAAACATTCAAGAGGTGACTTTGGTGCTGTTAAAATCATCCAGGATTTGTTGTTGTTTTTGCTATTTTTGTTTTTTTGAGATAGTCTCACTCTGTTGCCCAGGCTGGCATGCAGTGGCAAGATCTCGGCTCACTACAACCTCTGCCCGCAGAGAATCAATTGATTCTCGTGCCTCAGTCTCCTGAGTAGCTGGGATTACATGTGCCTGCCACCACACCCAGCTAATTTTTGTATTTTTATTAGAGATAGGGTTTCACCATGTTTGCCAGGCTGGTCTCAAACTCCTGATGTGAGTTGATCTGCCCACCTCAGTCTCCCAAAGTGGTGGGATTACAGGCATGAGCCATTGTGCCCAGTAGCATTGTTGTTGTTGTTGTTGTTTTTTTTTTTGAGACGGAGTCTCGCTCTGTCGCCCAGGCTGGACTGACTGCAGTGGCTCGATCTCGGCTCACTGCAACCTTCGCCTCCTGGGTTCAAACAATTCTCCTGCCTCAGCCTCCCGAGTAGCTGGGACCACAGGCGCCCACCACCACGCCAGGCTAATTTTTGTATTTTTAGGAGAGATGGGGTTTCACCATATTGGCCAGGCTGGTCTCAAACTCTTGACCTCGTGATCTGCCTGCCTAGGCCTCCCAAAGTGCTGGGATTACAGGGATGAGCCACCACATCTGGCCAGCATTCAGTTGTAAAAGTAAAACAGACCAGGAGCAGTGGCTCATGCCTGTAGTCCCAGCCCTTTGGGAGGCTAAGTTGAGCAGATCACAAGGTCAGTAGTTCAAGACCAGCCTGGCCAATATAGTGAAACCCCATCTCTACTAAAAATACAAAAATTAGCAGGGTGTTGTGGTGGGCTCCTGTAATCCCCACTACTTGGGAGGCTGATGCAGAGAACTGCTTAAACCCGGGAGGCAGAGGTTGCAATGAGCCAAGATCACGCCACTGCACTCTGGCCTGGGTGACAGAGCAAGACTCCATTAAAAAAAAAAAAAAAGTTAAAATGAGCATACAATTTCGAAAAATTTGCAGCCTGACAATGCGGTAGAAAAGAAAAACCCAGGCCGGGTGCAGTGCCTGATGCCCGTAATCCCAGTACTTTGAGAGGCTGAAGTGGGCAGATCATGAAGTCAAGAGATTGAGACCATCCTGGCCAACCTGGTGAAACCCGGTCTCTACTGAAAATACAAAAATTAGCTGGGCATGGTGGCACACACCTGTAGTCCCAGCTACTCGGGAGGCTGAGGCAGGAGAATCACTTGAACCCGGGAGGCGGAGGTTGCAATGAGCCGAGACTGTGCCAGTGCACTGCAGCCTGGCAACAGATCAAGACTCCATCTCAAAGAAAAAAAAAAAAAAAATTCTGAGGAGAAATTCAAGCTGGCCTCAGAAATTTGCATAAGTAACGAGAAGCCAAATGTTAATCATGAAAACAGTGGGGGGAAATGTCTCCAGGGTATGTCAGAGACCTTCATGTGGCAGACCCTCCCATCACAGGCTTGGAGGCCTAGTAGGAAAAAACGGTTTCATGGGCTGTGCCCAGGGCCCCCCTGCTCTGTGCAGCCTGGGGACTTGGTGCCTTGTATCCCAGCTGCTCCAGCCACAGCTAAAAGGGGCCAAGGTGCAGCTCAGGCTGTGGCTTCAGAGGGTGCAAACCCTAGGCCTTGGCAGCTTTCATGTGGTGTTGTGCCTGCGAGTGCACAGAAGTCAAGAATTGAGGCTTGGGAACCTCCGCCAAGATTTCAGAGGATGTGTAGAAATGCCTGGATGTCCAGGTAGAGGTGGGCTGCAGGGGTGGAGCCCTCATGGAGAACCACTGCTAGGGCAGTGCAAAGGGAAATTGTGGGGTGCAAGCCCTCACACAGACTCCCAACTGGGGCAGTGCCTAGTGGAGCTGCAAGAAAAGAGTCACTGTCCTCCAGACCCCAGAATGGTAGCTCCACTGACAGCTTGCACCTTGCTCCTGGAAAAGCCACAGACACTCAAGGCCTGCCTGTGAAAGCAGCTGGGAGGGGGGGCTATACCCTGCAAAGCCACAGGGGCAGAGCTGCCAAGGCCATGGGAGCCCACCTCTTGCATCAGTGTGACCTGGACATGAGACATGGAGTCAAAGGAAATCATTTTGGGGCTTTAAGATTTGACTGCTGCCAGGCATGTTGGCTCACTCCTGTAATTCCAGCACTTTGGGAGGCCGAGGTGGGAGGATCGCTTGAGTTCAGGAGTTCAAGACCAGCCTGGCCAACATGGTGAAACTCCGTCTCTACTAAAAATACAAAAAAAATTAGCCAGGCATTGTGGCATGTGCCTGTAATCCCAGCTACTCAGGAGGCTGAGGCAGAAGAATTGCTTGAACCTGGGAGGTGGAGGTTGCAGTGAGCCAAGATCGTGCCACTGCACTCCAGCCTGGGTGACAGAGCAAGACTCCATCTCAAAAAAAAAAAAAAAAAAAAGATTTGACTGCTCCACCGGACTTCAGACTTGCATAGGAAATCTGTAACCCCTTTGTTTTGGCCAATTTCTCCCATTTTGAACAGCTGTATTTACTCAATGCCTGTACCCTCATTGTATCTAGGAATTAACAAACTTGCTTTTTTTTTTTTCTTTTTGAGACAGAGTCTCACTCTGTCACCCAGGCTGGAGTGCAGTGCCATGATCTTGGCTCACTGCAACCTCTGCCTCCTGGGTTCAAGCGATTCTCCTGCTTCGGCCTCTCGAGTAGCAGGGATTACAGGCATGTGCCACCACACCCGGCTAATTTTTTTGTATTTTTAGTAGAGATGGGGTTTCACTATGTTGGCCAGACTGGTCTCAAACTCCCGAACTCAGATGATCTGCCTGCCTTGGCCTCCCAAAGTGCTGGGATCACAGGCATGAGCCACCATGCCTGACCCTAACTTGCTTTTGATTGTACAGGCTGGTAGGCGGAAGGGACTTGCCTTGTCTCAGATGAGACTTTGGACTGTAGACTTTTGAGTTAATGCTGAAATAAGACTTTGGGAGACTGTTGGGAAGGCATGATAGGTTTTGAAATGTGAGGACATGAGATTTGGGAGGGGCTACAGCAAAATGATATGGTTTGGCTGTGTCCCCACCCAAGTCTCATCTTGAATTGTAGCGCCCATAATTCCCACGTGTCATGGGAGGGACCCAGTGGGAGGTAATTGAATCATGGGGCCAGGACTTTTCCATATTGTTCTCATGATAGTGAATAAGTCTCACAAGATCTGATGGTTTTATAAAGGGGAGTTCCCCTGCACAAGTTCTCCCTCACCTTCCACCATGTAAGACATGCCTTTCACCTTCCACCATGATTGTGAGGCTTCCCCAGCCACGTGGAACTGTGAGTCCATTAAACCTCTTTTTCTTTATAAATTACCCAGTCTCAGGTATGTTTTTATTAGCAGCACAAGCACAGACTAATGCAGACTTATTGGACCCCAGGTAGCAAATGTGGGATGTCTATTTTCCCCCAGCGCGCCCAGGGTTAAGGTGAGCCCAGTCAGCTTCCACCAGTTACACTCAGTGACACAGGTGCAGTTTGTTAGAGTTGGTGCAGTTAGATTAGTTAGAGGTGGGCCCAAGGACTTTGGGGATGCGGGTTGAGGGGGTGGGGAGTGGGGTGACAGGTACCAAAGGGTAGCAGAGGGAGGGATGGTAGAGGTGATTGGAGAGTGTGACCCTCGAAGTGGATGGGGTTATGGCAATCGACAATGACATGACCTAGGGTTAGACCAGGGAAGTGAGTGGCTGGGGTAGTCAAAGCTGAGGTCGAGGAATAGGGGAACCAGGGTGTCGATTGATGACAGGAGTTATGCTGGAGAAAGACAGTGCTCCAGGAGCTAAAAACCTTCAAGGAATAAAGTAAGTGTTGGCATGGAGTGACCAGCAGCCAGGACAGACAACAGCAACAAGGAGAGGTAGTGGGCAGCACAGGTGCAAGGCACAATGGAATGAGAGGTGGGGAGAGCAAACAGAAAGAGGAAAGCAAGCAATGTCTTCAGCGGGAGGATAGAGCAAACGAACAAAGGGGGGCCGGGCACAGTGGCTCACACCTGTAATCCCAGAACTTTGGGAGGCCAATGTGGGTGGATCACCTGAGGTCGGCAGTTTGAGACCAGCCTGACCATCATGGAGAAACCCCGTCTCTACTAAAAATACAAAAAAAATTTAGCCGGGCGTGGTGGCACATGCCTGTAATCCCAGCTACTCCGGAGGCTGAGGCAGGAGAATCGCTTGAACCCAGGAGGTGGAGGTTGCAGTGAGCCGAGATCGCACCATTGCACTCCAGCCTGGGCAACAAGAGTGAAAACTCAGCCTCAAAAAAAAAAAAAAAAAAAGAAGAAGAAGAAGAAGAAGAAAGGAGGCTGGGAATAGGGAGGATGGTAGGAAAATTAGCAAGGTTTCAGGAATCAGACATGGGATAAGAGACCGGAGCTTCTTGTGACTGGCGGGCATAGGGCAGAAATGCAGAACTGTGGGATCGTTCTACAGTGAGTGGCAGATACCTGGAAGGCAGCTGCAGCCTTAGGTCTTGGCTCTCACTACCTGGGTGATGTCACCTCTGTCCAAGCAGTCGATCCCAGGAGCCTCCGAAGACCACCAGAGCAGTCCTTAGTGCCAGGTGAGTCGGCTAAAATAAAAACACAACGCTTTGCCGAGAAGCGGGGTAAAAAAAAGCTTTATCGCCGGCTGCAATCGAATTTCGGGGACAGGCCGGGTGCAGTAACTCAGGCCTGTAATCCCAGCACTTTGGGAGGCCCAAACGGGTGGATCACTTTGAGGCCAGGTGTTCGAGACCAACCTGGCCAACATGGCAAAACCCCGTGTCTACTAAAAATGCAAAAAATTAGCCAGTCATGGTGGGCACGTGCCTGTAATCCCAGCTACTCAGGAGGCTGAGGCACAAGAATCACCTGAACTTGGGAGGCAGAGGTTGCAGTAAGCCCAGATCTGGCCACTGCACTCCAGCCGGGGTTGGGGGTTGTGGGGGACAGAGTGAGACTATCTTAAAAAAAAAAAAAAAAAAAAAGGAAGTGGAGACTAGCCACAGACCCAAAAGAAAACGAGCAAAAATGTAAAGCCTACTTTTGGCAATTGCTCATGTGGAGAGGAATGAATGCAGCGTTCTTGAAATTATTGAAATATTAGATCCGGAAGCTGAAGTGGGAGAACCATCTGAGTCCAGGAAGTCGAGATCATAGTGAACTCTCATCCCGCCACTGCACTCCAGCCTGGATGACAAAAGTGACACTCTATAAGACAAAAAAAAAAAAAAAAAAGGCGGGGAGGGGGGCTGGTCACACATACTCTCACCTAGACAAGGATATTGACGACCAATTCTGAAGCCAGTGAAAGTATAGAGACACACCTAAAATAAAAACTTAATTACACTTGCATGATATAACGCAATAAGAACGTGAATATAACAAGGTATAACCTTCAAAACAACGCTCACTCACCTAAAAAAACATTCACCTTTGTTTGAAGTACTACAACCTCCCAACTCCACCGTTTTCTCCAAAAACCCCCTCAACACAGCGTCCTCGGAGAAAAAAAAAAAAAACAAAACGCACACACTAAGCTACCAAAAACACACATAATTACACTTCACCACAGAGTTCTGGAAAATTTTGTCAAATCCAGCATCTTTGCCGTCGCCATTACCACCCTCATATCACCATATTTCACTCACGGTGAGCAACGATAGGGGCAATTGACAACTTCCTTTGTTTCTCAATAGGCCTGTTGAAAACAGCAAGCCTTTGGGCATGGTTTATAGTTGGCTACGTTTTCAAGTGAATTCTCAGATCTGTTTTTGCCCCGTGGCTGAAGCGCCATTTCTAATTTGCATGTCTCGCCCTTTCCCGCGTGGGTAGGCGTGGCTACGGCGATCTGAGTCCCCGCTGCGGTCCAGCTCTGCTCGCAGCGGCCGGCCGAAGCTGGGCTGGGGCTCCCGGTCTGGACCATCCGGGGGTCAAGACAGTGGTCAGGGGGAAATGCGCGTGGGCGTCACTAGCGGTCTGTGGAAGGGAGTTGGAGGAGAGTGGTCCGAGCTCTTTTGAGGAAAGCCATCAGGTCATCACTGTAAAGACTGGAGCGTCCCGCGGCCTGGCTGGGTCCCAAGCGAAGGCGGAGCCGACGAGGCCCCGCCGCCCCCCACCCCCTTCCCGGGGCCACAGAGAGAAGTCGGGCCGCGAGACCGCGCCGAGGGGGCTGCCGCCCTGGGAGTCACAGCCTCGTCCGCGCTCCTTGCCCTGTCGGCGGGGCACTGGGGGCAAACCACTTAACCTCCGGACTCTGTTTCCCCAGCTGGAAAGCAGAAACACCAATGCCTACCTCGTGGGGTGGAGGGAGCAGAAACGGAGCCGAGGAAGGGACCGTGGCTCGGTAGTCTGCAATGTGAGTCAGAGTCTCCCACAAGCTTCCCCAGAAGGGGTCATGACTGTGAAATGACCGAGACAATAAAATAGGAAGCATTTACTGTTTGGCTTAGGCTCTGTGTTAAGTGCTCTCCTCATTACAAACTTGCAAAAGTTACATACAGATGCAGAAGCTGAGGCAGAGAGGTTAAGCAGCTTGCCCAAGACCACGGGGAGGTAGGATTTGAACCTAGGTGCACTGGCCACAGCATCTTCCCCATCACTCCATCCACCTGTGAAGCAGAGAGCCTAGAGCCAAAAATGGATACCTAGAGAAAGATAATTTGTTCTTGTGTGTCCAGCACTCTGTGAGACAAAGCACTGAGCCTGAGACACAAGTCTTCTGTCTGCAGAGAGGCAAGAACCAAGCTGTCTGCTGCAGCAGTTGAGAAGAGCCTCGGCCCTGGCACTGTGGCTCATGCCTGTAATCCCAACACTTTGGGAGGCCGAAATGGGAGGATCACTTGAGCCCAGGAGTTCGAGACCAGCCTTGACAACAAAGTGAGCGCCCCATCTCTACAAAAAAAAAAAAAAAAAAAAATACAGAAAATGTACCGGGCGTGGTGGAGCAGGCTTGTAGTCCCAGTGACTGGGGAGACTGAGCTTGGGGGACTACTTGAGCCCTGGGAGGACCACTTGAGCCCTGGGAAAACAGCTTGAGCCCCAGGAGGCCAAAGTGGCAATGAGCTGTGATCAGGCCACTGCACTCCACTCCAACCTGGGGGACCGATTGAGACCCTATCTCAAAAAAAAAAAAAAAAAAAAAAAAAAAAAAATGGCCAGGCAGGGTGGCTCACACCTGTAATCCCAGTACTTTGGGAGGCCTAGGCGGGCAGATCATCTGAGGTCAGGAGTTCGAGACTGGCCTGGCCAACATGGTGAAACCTCCTCTCTACCAAAAATACAAAAAATTAGCCAGGCGTGGTGGTGGGCACCTGTAATCCCAGCTACTTGGGGGGCTGAGGTGGGAGAATCGCTTGAACCCAGAGGCGGAGGCTGTAGTGAGCCACAATGGCACCATCGCACTCCAGCCTGGGAGACAGAGCAAGACTCCGTCTCAAAAAAAAAAAAAAGTCGGGCATGGTTGGCGGGTGCCTGTAATCCCAGCTAATTGGGAGGCTGAAGCAGGAGAATTGCTTGAGCCTGGGAGGTGGAGATTGCAATGAGCCAAGACCATGCCACCCACTGCACTCCAGCCTGGGCAACTGAGCGAGACGCCATATCAAAAAAAAAAAAAATGCAAGGGAAAACAGCTTAGGCAAGTCACTCCTCTGAGGCTTATTTTTTTTCCTGTATAAAACAGGAATCTTAAAATCTAGTCTGTAGTCCTGGCGTTCTCTACCCTCATCCACACAGGGTCTCTGTTCTCTTTTACCTGGCTTTATTCTACTCGGTGGCACCTGTCACCCCACATTTTATACAATGATACGTTTATTGCATTTTAGCATAGTAGAATGTAAGCTCCAGAGCAGGAATCTTTGTCGCTTGTTCACTTTTATATGACTAGCACCCTGAACAATGCCTGGCATATAGTAGCCACTCAGTATATATTTTTTGAATGAATGAATGAATATTAAATATATTAATATTTCCTACAATAGAAAGTGATTAGTAAATCTCCTGGCTTGTGGTAAGTATCATGACCCTGCGGGGCTCACTATTTTACTGCCTCTCTGCTCATTTTCATGTTTATCAGGCCATCTTTTGCTTGCTAATTTGGTTTCCCAGGTACTGTTTTTTTTTTTTATTTTAGTAGAGATGGGTTCTCTCTATGTTGCCCAGGCTGATCTCAAACTCCTGAGCTCAAGCAATCATCCTTCCTCAGCCTCCCAAAGTGCTGGGGTTACAGGCATCAGCCATCATTCCCAGTCCCCGGCATTGTTTTTGAGTACTTAGGGGAGCCAAGGGGAAACTTCCGTCTTTGCCCTGTGAAGGTTCAGTGAAAAATCACTGGCACGAGGCAGATTAACAGGAGAAAAGGCATATAATTTTGTTTTTAATGGTATACATGAGAGTCTTCAGAACAAAGACCCAAAGATACAGAGAAAATTGTCCGTTTTAATGCTTAGGGTCAATAAAGTATGGAAGGCCATGTAGAAATATGACTGGACAAGAGGACATGCTGTAAGGAGAATACAATGAGTGGGGAAATCCCTAAGGCCCCTGTCTGTCCAGGTTTTATTTTATTTTTTTCCCAACACAGTCTCACTCTATTGCCCAAACCGGAGTGCAGTGGCGTGATCATAGCTCACGGTAACCTCAAACTCCTGGGCTCAAGAGATCCTCCCATCTCAACCTCCTAAGTAGCTAGGACTACAGGTGTGTGCCACCACACCCAGCTAAGTTTGTTAAGTTTTTAATTTTTTGTAGAAACAGTGTCTTGCTGGCTGGGCGCAGTGGCTCACGCCTGTAATCCCAGCACTTTGGGAGGCCAAGGTGGGCGGATTACAGGGTCAGGAGATCGAGACCATCCTGGCTAACATGGTGAAACCCTGTCTCTACTAAACATACAAAAAAATTAGCCGGGCGCGGTGGTGGGCGCCTGTAGTCCCAGCTACTTGGGAGGCTGAGGCAGGACAATGGCGTGAACCCAGGAGGCGGAGGTTGCAGTGAGCCAAGATCGCGCCACTGCACTCCAGCCTGGGCGACAGAGCGAGACTCCGTCTCAAAAAAAAAAAAAAAAAAAAAAAAAAGAAACAGTGTCTTGCTATGTTGCCTTTTGAGACTCAAAGTGGAAATTTCTTGAAGCCTTTTTCATCTCTTTCTCTTCAGCCACACTTTCCATGACGAGCTGTTGCTGTCTGTCACTTTCTCCTTTAGACTTTTGCCAGATAGAGGATCTTGAACTCCTGGCCTCAAGCGATCCTCCTGCCTCGGCCTCCCACAGTGTGGGAATTACAGGCGTGGGCCACCATGCCTGGCCTGTCCAGATCCTTGTTGGCTTCTCCTTCTGAGTATCGGGCAGGATGCTCTGTGGAATGGGGGTCTTATGACCTACAGTCAAACAAAGTAGGTCAGGTAATTTCTTTGTGGCCAGTTTTTACAGATAGGACAGAGGGAAAAACAGAGTAATATTTTTACACTTGCAGGCTGGCTTTGGAGAAAAGGGCTTCTGGTTTCCATGACCTGCCTCAGGGAAGAGGGATTTTTGTGTCTATGGCTAGCCTCAGGGGAGAATGGGACTGGGGGAGTCAGAGAAAAACTTTTTACTTCTGAGGCTGCTGCTGAGGCCTTCATTTTAGGGTATTGTTTTCTGAGCCCACTGTATGCCACTGAGTATCTACATTTTCTTTTCGGTGTTTCTTTTTTTTTTTTTTTTTTTTTTTTTTTTTTTTTTTTGAGACGGAGTCTCGCTCTGTCGCCCAGGCTGGAGTGCAGTGGTGCGATCTCGGCTCACTGCAAGCTCCGCCTCCCGGGTTCACGCCATTCTCCTGCCTCAGCCTCCCGAGTAGCTGGGACTACAGGCGCCTGCCACCACGCCCGGCTAATTTTTTGTATTTTTAGTAGAGACGGGGTTTCACCGTATTAGCCAGGATGGTCTCGATCTCCTGACCTCGTGATCCGCCCGCCTTGGCCTCCCAAAGTGCTGGGATTACAGGCGTGAGCCACCGCGCGCGGCCTTCTTTTCGGTGTTTCAACAATCCCAAATGCAGCCAGGTGCGATGGCTTACCCTTGTAATCCCAGCACTTTGGGAGGCCAAAGTAGGAGGATCACTTGAGCCTAGGAGTTTGAGACCAGGTTGGGCAACATAGTGAGACCTCATCTCTACAAATAATAATAATAAAAATAAGGCCAGGTACAGTGGTTCACACCTATAATCCTAGCACTTTGGGAGGCCAAGGCAGGAGGACCACTTAAGCTCAGGAGTTCAAGACCAGCCTGGGCAACATAGTGAGACCTCATCTCTATTAAAAATAGTAATAATAGGCCGGGCGCGGTGGCTCACGCCTGTAATCCCAGCACTTTGGGAGGCCGAGGTGGGTGGATCACGAGGTCAGGAGATCGAGACCATCCTGGCTAACATGGTGAAACCCCGTCTCTACTAAAAATACAAAAAATTACCCGGGCATACTGGCGGGCGCCTGTAGTCCCAGCTACTCCGGAGGCTGAGGCAGGAGAATGGCGTGAACCCAGGAGGCGGAGCTTGCAGTGAGCTGAGATTGCGCCACTGCACTCCAGCCTGGGCGACAGAGCCAGACTCCGTCTCAAAAAAAAAAAAAAAAGTAATAATAAATAAAATAAGATAAAATAAAAGTTAGCTGGGCATGGTAGTGCATGCCTGTGGTGCCAGCAACTTGGGAGGCTGAGGCAAGAGCATCACCTGAGCCCAGGAGGTCAAGGCTGCAGCAAGACGCGACTGGACCAGCACACTCCAGGCTGGGCGACAGAAAAAAAAAAAATCCCAAATGCAACATGTTATTTATCCCATTTTATACTTGATGAAATTGAGGCTGCCTAGACTGACTTCCCAACATCCTCAGCCTTCTTCTTCCTCCTCCCAGAGTATAAAAGGGACCCCCACTTTTGGCTGGCAATTTTATATCTTTATTATCAGTGGATCTTTATTCTCATCCACCTTAGAGGAAAGTGGGTCAGGGTTTATAATCTCCATTGAACCGATGAGAAGGCTGAGTTTCAGGAAGGAAATTCGAGCTAACCAAATCTTCCAAGAGACTGACTTACCTCTGTGATACATATTGAAGAAGGTGGAAACCTGGATGCTGAGGATGGAATGTGAAGAGCCTGGCACAATGATTAAGATCACAAGAGGGCCCATGTGGAGTGGCTCATGCCTGTAATCCCAGCAGCACTTTGGGAGGCCCAGGTGGGAGGATCACTTGAGCCCAGGAGTTTGAGACCAGCCTGGGCAACACGTGAGACCCCATCTTTTTTTTTTTTTTTTTTTTTTGAGACGGAGTCTTGCTCTGTCACCCAGGCTGGACTGCAGTGGCGCAATCTCGGCTCACTGCAACCTCCACCTCCCGGGTTCACGCCATTCTCCTGCCTCAGCCTCCTGAGTAGCTGGGACTACAGGCGCCCACCACCACGCCTGGCTAATTTTTTGTATTTTTAGTAGAGACGGGGTTTCACCATGTTAGCCAGGATGGTCTCGATCTCCTGACCTCGTGATCCGCCCACCTCAGCCTCCCAAAGAGCTGGGATTATAGGCGTGAGCCACCGCGCCCGGCCAGTGAGACCCCATCTCTACAAAAAACAAAAATATTAGCCAGGTGTAGTGGCACACACCTGTAGTCCCACCTACTCAGGAGGCTGAGATGGTAGAATCGCTTGAGTCCAGGCGTTTGAGGTTACAGTGAGCTGTGATCATGTTACTGCTCTCCATCCTGGACGACAGAGCGAGACGCTGTCTCAAAAAAAAAAAAAAAAAAATCACAAGGTTATTGGATATCAGAGGAGCGCTGGGTCATCCCCAAGATCCGATTCTCTCCTTGCAGCAGCAGGGGGCAGCAGAGAGCAGCAAAGCAGCCCTTGCCTCTCAGTGTGTTATGACCTCCCAGCAGGCCAGAGGAAACATCCATTCTGTGCTTATTTGGTCCATGAGAAAATTCAGGCCCAGAGAGGGAAAGTTCAGGGTCTTCCAGGTGATGGATGACACCAAGGCTCAAGGCCCAGGCTTCCAAGTGACCACACTCCATGATGGTGCCTGCTTTCATTTTTTTTTTTTTTTTTTTGAGACAGGATCCTGCTCTGTCCCCAGGGATCAAGCAATCCTCCTACCTCAGCCTCCTGGAAAGTGAGAAGCTGAGACTACAGGTATGCGCCACCACACCTGACTACTTTTTAAATTTTTTGTCAAGACAGGGATTTCCCTATGTTGCCCAGGCTGGTCTTGAACTCCTGCCTCAAATGATCTACCACTTTGGTCTTCCAAAGTGCTGAGATTACAGGTGTGAGCTACCACGCCTGGATGATTTCATTCATTCAGAGGGCACATTTTTGTTCCATATTTTTAGACCTCAGAAACCAGGATGCATCTTACATCCAGTGCCAGGAAAAAGCACTACAGCTGTTTAAATGTCAGCATCTTTTTTTTTTTTTTCTCCTTTCTTCCTTTCTTTCTGAGGGGTACATAAAATAATGGTGCCTCTCACAATCCATGACATCCTAAACGTCATGAAATACTACAATAAAAGCCTCTGTTTATCTCTGTTTATTAAACCCTGTGCTTGACAATGGATTACTCTTTTTTTTTTTTTCTTTGAGACAAAGTCTTGCTCTGTCGCCCAAGCTGGACTGTAGTGGCGCCATCTCCCTCGGCTCACTGCAACCTCCACTTCTGGGATTCAAGCAATTCTCCTACCTCAGCCTCCTGAGTAGCTGGGATTACAGGCATCAGCCACCATACCCGGCTAATTTTTGTATTTTTAGTAGAGACAGGGTTTCGCCATATTGGCCAGGCTGGTCTTGAACTCCTGACCTCAGGTGATCTGCCTGCCTCGGCGTCTCAAAGTGCTGGGATTACAGGTGTTAGCTAATGCACCTGGCCGGATTACTTCTTTTAATATACCAATACCTCCAGGATGGAGGTATTATTACCCCTATTTTGCTGGTGAGTGAACTGATAATAGAGGTAGAGCAATTGATCATATCTGTACAATTAATAATGGAGATGATTTTTTTTTTTTTTTTGAGACAGAGTTTTGCTCTTGTTGCCCAGACTGGAGTGCAATGGCGCAATCTCAGCTCACCGCAACCTCCACCTCTTGGGTTCAAGCGATTCTCCTGCCTCAGCCTCTCGAGTAGCTGGGATTGCAGGCATGTGCCACCACACCCGGCTAATTTTGTATTTTTAGTCGAGATGGGGTTTCTCCATATTGATCAGGCAGGTCTCGAACTCCCGACCTCAGGTGATCCGCCCGCCTCGGCCTCCCAAAGTGCTGGGATTACAGGCATGAGCCACTACGCCTGGCCTTATTTTTTTTTTTTTAAGACTGAGTCACACTCTATTGCTCAGGCTACAGTGTAGTGGCATGATCTCAGCTCACTGCAACCTCTGCCTCCTGGTTTCAAGCAATTCTCCTGCCTCAGCCTCCAGAGTAGCTGGGATTACAAGCGCCTGCCACCATGCCCAGCTAATTTTTTTTTGTAACTTTAGTAGACAGCATTTCACCATATTGGCCAGGATGGTCCCAAACTCCTGACCTTAAGTGATTCACCTGCCTCGGCCTCCCAAAGTGCTAGGATTACAGGCATGAGCCACCATGACCGACTGATTTTTTCTTTTTTTTTTTTTTTTTTCTGAGACGGAGTCTTGCTCTGTTGCCCAGGCTGGAGTGCAGCGTGCAATATCGGCTCACTGCAACATCTGCTTCCCAGGTTCAAGCGATTCTCCTGCCTCAGCCTCCTGAGTAGCTGGGATTACAGGCGCTGGCCACCATGCCAAGCTCATTTTTTTATTATTAGTAGAGATGGGGTTTCACCATGTTGGACAGGCTGGTCCCGAACTCCTGACCTCAAGTGATCTGCCCGCCTTGGCCTCCCAAAGTGCTGGGATTACAGGCGTGGGCTACCGTGCCCGGCCTTGCAGCTGATATTTCACAGGACTTATCTGCTTGTGTGTGTGTGTGTGTGTGTGTGTGTGTGTGTGTGTGTGTGTGTGTGTGTGTGTTTGAGATGGAGTTTTGCTCTTTCGCCCAGGCTGGAGTGCAGTGGTGCCATCTCGGCCGACCACAACCTCTGCCTCCCACGTTCAAGCGATTCTCCTGCCTCAGCCTCTTGAGTAGCTGGGATTACAGGCGCCCGCCACCACACCCAGCTAATTTTTTTGTATTTTAAGTAGAGACGGGGGGTTTCAGTAGAGACGGGGTTTTTCAGTAGAGACAGGGGGTTTTTAGTAGAGACCGGGGGTTTAGTAGAGATGGGGTTTCACTATGTTGGCCTGGCTGGTCTTGATCTCTTGACCTTAGGTGATCCACCTGCCTTGGCCTCCCAAAGTGCTGGAATTACAGGCGTGAGCCACCATGCCCGGCCCTGCTTGTGCTTCTAACCACACTTTGCTTTTTCCAAAACAGAAGATTCTGGGTCTTGAATAACAACAAACTTGCTTTATTTTTTGTAGAGATGGGGGTTGGGAAATGGTGGGGTGGGCATGCCAGTTGATATGTCGTGTCTATGTTGCCCAGGCTAGTCTGGAACTCCTGGGCTCCAACAATCTTCCCACCTTCACCTCCAAAAGTGCTGGGATTACACGCATGAGCCAATGTCCCAGCCTACAGGCTTTATTTGTTTGTCTGTTTGACAGAGTCTTGCTCTGTCACCCAGGTTGGAGTACAGTGGTGCAATCTTGGCTCACAGCAACCTCCACCTCCTGGGTTCAAGCGATTCTCCTGCCTCAGCCTCCTGAGTAGCTGGGATTACAGGCATCAGCCACCATACCCGGCTAATTTTTGTATTTTTAGTAGAGACAGGGTTTCGCCATATTGGCCAGGCTGGTCTTGAACTCCTGACCTCAGGTGATCTGCCTGCCTCGGCGTCTCAAAGTGCTGGGATTACAGGTGTTAGCTAATGCACCTGGCCGGATTACTTCTTTTAATATACCAATACCTCCAGGATGGAGGTATTATTACCCCTATTTTGCTGGTGAGTGAACTGATAATAGAGGTAGAGCAATTGATCATATCTGTACAATTAATAATGGAGATGATTTTTTTTTTTTTTTTTGAGACAGAGTTTTGCTCTTGTTGCCCAGACTGGAGTGCAATGGCGCAATCTCAGCTCACCGCAACCTCCACCTCTTGGGTTCAAGCGATTCTCCTGCCTCAGCCTCTCGAGTAGCTGGGATTGCAGGCATGTGCCACCACACCCGGCTAATTTTGTATTTTTAGTCGAGATGGGGTTTCTCCATATTGATCAGGCAGGTCTCGAACTCCCGACCTCAGGTGATCCGCCCGCCTCGGCCTCCCAAAGTGCTGGGATTACAGGCATGAGCCACTACGCCTGGCCTTATTTTTTTTTTTTTAAGACTGAGTCACACTCTATTGCTCAGGCTACAGTGTAGTGGCATGATCTCAGCTCACTGCAACCTCTGCCTCCTGGTTTCAAGCAATTCTCCTGCCTCAGCCTCCAGAGTAGCTGGGATTACAAGCGCCTGCCACCATGCCCAGCTAATTTTTTTTTGTAACTTTAGTAGACAGCATTTCACCATATTGGCCAGGATGGTCCCAAACTCCTGACCTTAAGTGATTCACCTGCCTCGGCCTCCCAAAGTGCTAGGATTACAGGCATGAGCCACCATGACCGACTGATTTTTTCTTTTTTTTTTTTTTTTTTCTGAGACGGAGTCTTGCTCTGTTGCCCAGGCTGGAGTGCAGCGTGCAATATCGGCTCACTGCAACATCTGCTTCCCAGGTTCAAGCGATTCTCCTGCCTCAGCCTCCTGAGTAGCTGGGATTACAGGCGCTGGCCACCATGCCAAGCTCATTTTTTTATTATTAGTAGAGATGGGGTTTCACCATGTTGGACAGGCTGGTCCCGAACTCCTGACCTCAAGTGATCTGCCCGCCTTGGCCTCCCAAAGTGCTGGGATTACAGGCGTGGGCTACCGTGCCCGGCCTTGCAGCTGATATTTCACAGGACTTATCTGCTTGTGTGTGTGTGTGTGTGTGTGTGTGTGTGTGTGTGTGTGTGTGTGTGTGTGTTTGAGATGGAGTTTTGCTCTTTCGCCCAGGCTGGAGTGCAGTGGTGCCATCTCGGCCGACCACAACCTCTGCCTCCCACGTTCAAGCGATTCTCCTGCCTCAGCCTCTTGAGTAGCTGGGATTACAGGCGCCCGCCACCACACCCAGCTAATTTTTTTGTATTTTAAGTAGAGACGGGGGGTTTCAGTAGAGACGGGGTTTTTCAGTAGAGACAGGGGGTTTTTAGTAGAGACCGGGGGTTTAGTAGAGATGGGGTTTCACTATGTTGGCCTGGCTGGTCTTGATCTCTTGACCTTAGGTGATCCACCTGCCTTGGCCTCCCAAAGTGCTGGAATTACAGGCGTGAGCCACCATGCCCGGCCCTGCTTGTGCTTCTAACCACACTTTGCTTTTTCCAAAACAGAAGATTCTGGGTCTTGAATAACAACAAACTTGCTTTATTTTTTGTAGAGATGGGGGTTGGGAAATGGTGGGGTGGGCATGCCAGTTGATATGTCGTGTCTATGTTGCCCAGGCTAGTCTGGAACTCCTGGGCTCCAACAATCTTCCCACCTTCACCTCCAAAAGTGCTGGGATTACACGCATGAGCCAATGTCCCAGCCTACAGGCTTTATTTGTTTGTTTGTTTGACAGAGTCTTGCTCTGTCACCCAGGTTGGAGTACAGTGGTGCAATCTTGGCTCACAGCAACCTCCACCTCCTGGGTTCAAGCGATTCTCCTGCCTCAGCCTCCCAAGTAGCTGGGATTACAGGCGGCCGCCACCATGCCCAGCTAATTTTTTTTTTTTTTTTTTTTTTTTTTTCTGAGACGGAGTCTTGCTCTGTCACCTAGGCTGGAGTGCAGTGGCGCTATCTCGGCTCACTGCAACCTCCGCCTCCCAGGTTCAAGCAATTCTTCTGCTTCAGCCTCCTGAGTAGCTGGGACTACAGGCATGTGCCACCACACTCGGCTAATTTTTTGTATTTTTTAGCAGAAACGGGGTTTCACCATGTTAACCAGGATGGTCTCAATCTCCTGACCTCATGATCTGCCCTCCTCAGCCTCCCAAAGTGCTGGGATGAGAGGCATAAGCCATCGCGCCCGGCCCTGGCTAATTTTTTGTATTTTTAGTAGAGACGGTGTTTTGCCATGTTGCCCAGGATGGTTTTGAACTCCCAAGCTCAGGCAATCTGCCCACCTCAGCCTCCCAAAGTGCTGGGATTACAGTGTGAACCACCCAGCCCAGGCTTTATTTTAAAATGCAAATGTGCAAATCTTTAAAAATTAGTGACAGCATGGGGCCCTGAGGACCAATGTGAGTTAAAATCCAGATTGTAAGGGAGAGTAGAATGTGGTGCAGACCCCTAGAGGTGGAGCTGGAGAGGCAGTGTGCACATGGGAGGCAGGAGGGGCTCAAAAAGGGAGATGAGGCCGGGTGTGATGGCTCTTGCCTATAATTCCAGCATTTTGGGAAGTCAAGGCGGGAGGATCAATCATTTGAGCCCAGGAGTTTGGACCACCTTGGGCAACATGGTGAGACCCTGTCTCTACAAACAAAAAGGGCATAGGTGGGGAGATGAGAAGGAGGAGGGCACAATTTTGGTAGAATCACTCTGAAAATCCTCTGGCATGAGGACTGGCTTAGAGGGTTGGAGACTTTTCCCCAAATTCAGCCCAAGCCCCCTCCTCCACCCTAAGTATCTCTCCATCTGATCTTTGTTCCTTCCAGGGTAGGAGGAAAGAGGGAAAGTGAGAGAGGAAGAGATGCCCAAAATAGCCCACTTCCTCCTTTGCCCATTTAATTACTGAGACCGTTGAAGTGCCTTTTGTTCCCTCCTATCATTGTTTTCTATCTAAATATTTTTAGATTTATAATAAGATAAATATGCTGTGAAGACAAATGTCTAGTGACAAGCCTCAATGACATCTTTTGCATCTGGAAACCCTCCTGTACCTACGGTTACAGAAGACAATCTCTCAGTGCTGGGAGAAGGAACTAGTACTCCTTTTTACAAGAGGAGAAAGAGATCTAGCAAACCTTAGTGCCCCCAGCAGCAGAGCTGGTAGGACGTCCCATCCTACCACCTGGTCATAGCTCGGTGCCCCACTGTGAGGGCAGACATTTTCCAAGTATTCTCTGGGGTCTCCCAACAAACTTAACAAGGAGAGAGGGCTTGGATACACTGAGTGCCCCACTGACCTGTCCAAGTACCCCCAGCTAGTAGGCGTGCAGGGTCCTCTAGTTCCTCCAGCTTTCGTTCTGTGTCCTGACCATAAAGCAGAATGCTTTGCCTGCTTTTTGACTCAGCCCACTGCAAGTTTTCCCCAAAAGGTTTGAATCCAAACCAGGGCCTTGAATAGCCATTGACAAAGATATATAGGTTTAAGAGGAAAAAAAAACCAGTCCTGAGCCAAATTTTTCAAACCTTTATATACACTTCACACCCTGACCCTTCACTGCCGACATAGCTAGGTAGAACATCACTTTTCTCTCACCGTCCATCTGGAGGATTGCTGCAGCATGTTGTGTACAAGAAAGTTCCTCTAATACATGCTTTGGACCAATCACCTCGGTGTTGAGTACTTTCTTTGGATTCCCAGCTCCGGACAGTTTGGGGCACTCCTTTGTGGGAACTCCCCTGCTGCTGCTTTTGGGGGAACTCCAGCTGCAGGTTTGGCAGGATGAAACAAGTTGACACAGCCAGGATTGAACCTGAGTCTGACTCCAAAGCCCAAGCTGACTCCACAACACTGGTTGCTGGAATTGACAGGCTCTCCTGGAAGCTGCTTTTTTTTTTTTTTTTTTTCCAAACGTCTCAGCAGAATCATTAGACCTGTTCTGATTCAAGGGCTGCTCCCCACCCCAATCTCCACCACACTAGAGGCTGGATTTGAAGCATCCTTTTCACCTAAACCCTTTCCCTGCCCCCAGCCCTGAAGCTGGACTTGGGCTCACTGCTTTCAGAAAGATTTATACCTCTGGGTAAAAGTGTGTGTATGTATAGGAGATAGGTCAATGGCCGACTTGAGGTGATGTTTTTTTTTCTTTTGAGACGGAGTCTTGCTTTGTTGCCCAGGCTGGAGTGCAATGGTGCAATCTCGGCTCACTGCAACCGCTGCCTCCTGGGTTCAAGTGATTCTCCTGCCTCAGCCTCCTGAGTAGCTGGGACTAGAGGCACGTGCCACCATGCTTGGCTAATTTTTTTGTACTTTTAGTAGAGACAGGGTTTCACCATGTTAGCCAGGATGGTCTCGATCTCCTGACCTCATGATCTGCCCACCTTGGCCTCCCAGTGTGCTGGGATTACCACCTCGCCCAGCCACTTTGGGTGATCTTAAATGCACAGTCCCAGGCCAGGCGTGGTGGCCCGCGCCTGTAATCCCAGCACTTTGGGAGGCCGAGGCGGGCGGATCACTTGCAGGACTTGCTTGAACCTGGGAGGCGGAGGTTGTGGTGAGCCGAGATCACGCCATTGCACTCCAGCCTGGGCAACAAGAGTGAAACTCCGTCTCAAAAAACAAAAAATACAATAAAAATAAAATTAAAAAATTAAAAAATTAAATGCACAGTCTCTATCCCCAAAAGCCTTCCTGGGCTTCAGAGAATAATCCTCTCACCTGTTCACTCCACCTACTAAGGACACAGTCCTTGGAAGGGTCAGGTAGGATAATAATACCAACCTGTAGCTAAACCATTTTATAGTTTATCTTTTATTTCCCATCCATTATTCTATTTGATCCTTATACCAGCTATGTGAAAGAAGGTAACAAGTTATCACTTATTCTTCAGGCAAGGAAACTGAGGTCCAGACAGATTAGGGAGGGTCTCCAGGATTATAGGAAGAGGTGGGGTGAGGCCCCAGGTGGGGGTGGGGACAGACAGAGCCCACTGCTCCCACCACCTCTGTCTCTTCCCACTCAGACCCCTCTGCCTATAACTGGAACCACCTCACAATGTGGTTACTGCCAGGGCAACTGGGCAGGCCCCGCCTGCTTTGTTGAGGGAGGGAGGCATTTTTCCCAAGGCTCCCAGGAAACATCTGCAAAGTACCTTTCTCTCCTGGGTCCTGATCAGATAGAAGACCTTCCCACCTTAGCTTTGAGTCTCAGTGGGCCCCATGGACAATTCAGCAGTACAGTCTTTTCTCTCTGGCTTCTTTCCCCCACTCTTCCTCAGAGGCTTTTTAGTACAGATGGGGTTTCTCCATGTTGGTCAGGCTGGTCTCCAACTCCCAACCTCTGGTGATCTGCCTGCCTGCCGCCTCCCAAAGTGCTGGGATTACAGGTGTGAGCCACTGGCCCAAGCTTTTTTTTTTTTTTTTTTTTTTTTTTTGAGACGGAGTCTCACTCTGTCGCTGAGGCTGGAGTGCAGTGGTGCATCTCCGCTCACTGCAAGCTCCACCTCCTGGGTTCGCGCCATTCTTCTGCCTCAGCCTCCCAAGTAGCTGGGACGACAGGCACCTGCCACCACGTCTGGCTAATTTTTTTGTACTTTTAGTAGAGACGGGGATTCACCGTGTTAGCCAGGATGGTCTCGATCTCCTGACCTCATGATCTGCCTGCCTCAGCCTCCCAAAGTGCTGGGATTACAGGCATGAGCCACCGCGCCCATGCTTTTTTTTTTTTCAGAGACAAAGTCTTGCTCTGTCACCCAGGCTGGAGTGCAGTGGCGCGATCTCGGCTCACTGCTGCCTCTGCCTCCCGGGTTCCAGTGATTCTCCTGCCTCAGCCTCCTTGGGTAGCTGGGATTACAGGTGTTCGCCACCATGCCCAGCTAATTTTTGTATTTTTAAGGAGGTCTCGCCAAGTTGGCCAGTCTGGTCTCGAACTCCTGACTTCAGGTGATCTGCCCGCCTCGGCCTCCCAAAGCGCTGGGATTACAGGCGTGAGCCACTGCGCTGGGCACTTTAATTCTGTCTTTACTTTCTGAGATAGTCTCGCTCGGACGCTCAGGTTGGACTGCAATGGCGTGATCTCAGCTCGCTGAAACTTCCACCTCCCGGATTCAAGTGATTCTCCCGTCTCAGCCTCCCGAGTAGCTGGGATTATTGACGGGCAGCACCACGCCCGGCTACTTTTTGTGGTTTTTGTATCTTCTGTCTTCTGCTCTTTAGTACCGCATACAGCCACATTAGACTAGTGAGTCGAACAAACGGCCCCTCTCGCAGCAGTTGTTGATCACGGGGCTGCCCCCGGTACTCATCCTGTGTCTCTCGTCCAAATCCCCGCTCCTCCCCAGCTATCACCTCTGCCGATGCTGGTGGTTTCCCTGGGTACCGGGAACCAAACTCTCATTCCCCAGGGGCCTAAGCCCCCCGTGGCCCAGCCCTTCTCAAGTCAGGGTTCCTGCACATTCACAGTTATGGGTGGCCCTGGGAGTAATACCTGGCACCCAAACAGATCACCAGAGTCCACACATAGTCCACCTGCCCTCCCTGCATAAGATCAGCTCTTCTTCCTCCCGATGATAGATCAGGGTCAATGATTACTGCCAAGATGGCGACTGCTCCAGCCTGCTGGTCCAACCTGTTCAGCCACAGCTGTAGCTTGAAGGCTTGAAGTTCAATGGGACCCTCTCCTGCTTTCTACAAACTGGTTCCTTTATTTTTATTTATTTGGGACGGGGTCTGGCTCTGTCACCCAGGCTGGAGTGCAGTGGTGCAATCACTGCTTACTGCAGCATCCACCTCCCAGCATCCATCCACCCTCCTGCCTCAGCCTCTGGAATAGCTGGGGTACAGATAGGCCGCAGCCCGAACAGGGTTTCACTAGGTTGCCTAGGCTCTTTCTTTTTGTTTGCTTGAACCCGGGAGGCAGAGGCCACTGCGCCCAGCCACTTGGGGTGATCTTAAATGCATAGTCCCAGGCTGGGCGTGGTGGCTCACACCTGTAATCCCAGCACTTTGGGAGGCTGAGGCGGGCGGATCACCTGAGGTCGGGAGTTTGAGATCAGCCTGACCAACATGGAGAAACCCTGTCTCTACTAAAAATACAAAAATTATCCGGGCATGGTGGTGCATGCCTGTAATCCTAGCTACTTGGGAGGCTGAGGTAGGAGAATCTCTTGAACCTGGGAGGCGGAGGTTGCAGTGAGCCGAGATTGCGCCATTGCACTCCAGCCTGGGCAACAAGAGTGAAACTCCATCTCAAAAAATAAAAAATAAAATGAAAATAAAATTAAGAGGTAGACGCTAGGCTTGAGTCCAGAATTAGAAATCTCCAGAGCTAGGGTGTTTTCTAAGAAGCCCCTTTGTGTTCTGGGGGCTCAGACCTCAGTGAGGCTTAGTAGGATTTTGTATTTTCTTTCATTCTGACTCAGCACAGACATTTATGGGGGAGATGGAGAGAGGAGAGATTAAGGAGAAAAAGGTAATTCCGGAGACCTAAGTGGGGAGAGATGAGCAGAGGAAGGGTCAGATGACGATGCTGGAAGCCTCTGAGGAAGAGTGGGGGAAAGAAGCCAGAGAGAAAAGACTTTACTGCTGAATTGTCCATGGGGCCCACTGAGACTCAAAGCTAAGGTGGGAAGGTCTTCTATCTGATCAGGACCCACGAGAGAAAGGTACTTTGCAGATGTTCCCTGGGAGCCTTGGGAAAAATGCCTCCCTCCCTCAACAAAGCAGGCGGGGCCTGCCCAGTTGCCCTGGCAGTAACCACATTGTGAGGTGGTTCCAGTTATAGGCAGAGGGGTCTGAGTGGGAAGAGACAGAGGTGGTGGGAGCAGTGGGCTCTGCCTGTCCCCACCCCCACCTGGGGCCTCATACCATCCCACTATCATGGGTAGTGCCTACCACTGGGAGGCCCGGCGCCGGCAGATGGCTTTGGACCGAAGGAGATGGCTGATGGCCCAGCAGCAGCAGGAGCTGCAGCAGAAAGAACAGGTGCATGGGATAGGCTGGGTTCTTCAGGGTCCTCTCTGGAGCAGGAAGGGAATGGAGAATGGAGACAGATCCCTAGGAAGCTGCCTACTATTTGTTGTTTGCTGGGGGTAGGAGGAAAGCAAGGTCATTTGGCGTTCTCTCAGATAGACTGTGTCTGTGTTGGGGGGAACACTATCAGCTGACTCAATTTCCCTCTTGTAATAGTCTAGGGGAAGGCAAGGGTACTAGGCCTGGGAGGTTTAAAGATGTTCTGTCCAATAGGGTAACCCCCAGCCTGTATGCTATATTGAGCCTTGGAGTGTGACTGAGGAACCAAATTTTTTTTTTTTTTTTTTTTTTTGAGATGGAGTTTTGCTCTTGTTGCCCAGGCTGGAGTGCAATGGTGCAATCTTGGCTCACCACAACCTCTGCCTCTCAGGTTCAAGTGATTCTCCTGCCTCAGCCTCCCGAGTAGCTGGTATTACAGGCATGCGCCACCACGCCCAGATAATTTTGTATTTTTAGTAGAGACACGGTTTCTCCATGTTGGTGAGGCTGGTCTCGAACTCCCGACCTCAGGTGATCCACCCACCTCAGCCTCCCAAAGTGCTGGGATTGCAGGCATGAGCCATGATGCCCAGTCAGTGTTATATAAATTTAATTTAGTTTTTAAAAATGTTATTTTGGCCAGGCATGGTGGCTCACACCTGTAATCCAGCACTTTGGGAGGCCAAGGTGGGTGGATCACTTGAGATCAGGAGTTCAAGACCAGCCTGGCCAACATGGCGAAACCTGGTCTCTACTAAAAGTACAAAAAGTAGCTAGGCATGGTGGCGCTTGCCTGTAATTCCAGCTACCTGGGGAGACTGAGGCATGATAATCACTTGAATCAGTGAGGTGGAGGTTGCAGTGAGCCAAGATAGTGCCACTGCACTCTGACCTGAGTGACAGAGTGAGACTCTGTCTCAAAAAAAAAATTAAAAACTTTATTTGATTTTATTATTGTAATACAGACAGGGTCTCACTATGTTGCCCTGGCTGGTCTGGAACTCCTGGACTCAAGCAATCCTCCCACCTCAGCCTCCCAAAATGTTGACAAGTGTGAATCACCATGCCTGGCCTTTAATTAATTAATTCACTTATTTATTTTATTTTTTTTTTTGAAATGGAGTCTTGCTCCAGTCTTGCTCCCAGCCGGGCACAGTGGCTCACACCTGTAATCCCAGCACTTTGGGAGGCCAAGGCAGGTGGATCACCTGTGGTCAGGAGTTCGAGACCAGCCTGACCAACATGGTGAAACCCCATCTCTACTAAAAATACAAAAATCAGCCGGGCGTGGTGGCGCGCACCCGTAATCCCAGCTACTCGGGAGGCTGAGGCAGGGGAATCGCCTGAACCTGGGAGGCGGAGGTTGCAGTGAGCCAAGATCGCGCCGTTGCACTCCAGCCTGGGTGACAAGAGCAAAAATCCATCTTAAAAAACAACAACAACAACAACAAAAATATATATATTTTTTAAAACACTCAACATACATACTGGAAAAATTTTAAGCATGTTTGGGACAATTTGGATATGTACATCTACTTTTTCAACTGTAAATTTATGAAATCTAAATTAATGAAATATTTTTGTTGAAAATTTAGTGTCCAAATTAAGATGTGCTGTTGTTTCAAATTCAAGCTAGGTTTTGAAGACTTAGTATGAAAACAAAGAATATAAAATACTTCATTGATATGTTCATATTGATGTTTTGGATGCATGGGGTTAAGTAAAATATATTATTAGGCTGGGCGCAGTGGCTCATGCCTGTAATCCCAGCTCTTTGGGAGCCAAGGCGGGCTGATCCTTTGAGCCCAGGAGTTTCAGACCAGCCTGGTATCATGGTGAAATCCGTCTCTAAAACAAATAGAAAAATTAGCCGGGCATGGTGGTGTACACCCATAGTCCCAGCTACTCGGGAGGTTGCAGTGGGAGAATCACTTGAGCCTGGGAGGTCAAGGGCTACGGTAAGCCTTGTGATCACGCCACTATATTCCAGCCTGCGAGACAAAGTGAGACCCTGTTGCACACAAAAAAATAAATAAATAAAAGTAATTAAAATTAGTTTCACTTGTTTTTTCTTCTTCTTCTTTTTTTGAGACAAGGTCTTCCTCTGTCACCAAACCTGGAGTGCGACAGCCCATTCATAGCTCACTGCAGCCTTGATCTCCTGGGCTCAAGCCATCCTCCAGCCTCAGCCTCCTGAGTAGCTGGGACTACAGGCATGCACCACCATGCCTAGCTAATTTTTTGTAAAGACCAGGTCTCACTATGTTGCCCAGGCTGGCCTCAAACTCCTAGCCTCAAACAATCCTCCTGTCTCAGTGCCACAAAGCGTGGATTACAGGCATGTGCCACTGTGCCTGGCCCTATTTCTTCTTCTATGTGGCTATTAGAAAATTTAGTGGCTGGATGCAGTGGCTCACGCCTGTCATCCCAGCACTTTGGGAGGCCGAGGCGGGTGGATCACAAGGTCAGGAGTTCGAGACCATCCTGGCCAACATGGTGAAACCCCGCCTCTACTAAAAATACAAAAATTAGCTGGGCGTGGTGGCACATGCCTATAATTCCAGCTACTCAGGAGGCTGAGGCAGGAGAATCGCTTGAACTCAGGAAGCAGAGGTTGCAATGAGCCAAGATCAGGCCATTGCACTCCAGCCTGGGGGACAGAACAAGACTCTGTCTCAAACAAAAAAAAAAAAAAAAAAAGAAAGAGAATTTAAAATTACACATGTGGCATGCATTATATATATATACTTTTTTTTTTTTTTTTAGACGGAGTCTCATTCTGTCGCCCAGGCTGGAGTGCAGTGGCATGATCCTGGCTCACTGCAACCTCCGCCTCCTGGGTTTAAGCAATTCTCCTGCCTCAGCCTCCTGAGTAGCTGGGATTACAGGTGCCTGCCACCAAGCCCAACTAATTTTTGTATTTTTAGTAGAGACGGGATTTCACCATGTTGGTCAGGCTGGTCTCGAACTCCTGACCTCGTGATCCGCCCGCCTCGGCTTCCCAAAGTGCTGGGATGACAGGCGTGAGCCACCGCGTCCGGCCCAGCATGAATTATATTTTTATTTGACACTGCTATTTCAAAGCACTTGTAAGGTTTAGAAGCACCCTTGGGCTATTAAAAAAATCACTTTGGGAGGCTGAGGTGGGAGGATCGCTTGAGGCTAGGAGTTCCAAACCAACCTAGGCAACATAGCGGGACCCTGTCTCTACAGAAAATTTAAAAATTAGCAAGGCATGGTGGCACATGCATTTAGTCCAAGCTACTCAGGAGGCTGAGGTGGAAGGATCGCTTGAGCCTGGGAGGTTGGGGCAGCAGTGAGCCAAGATTGCACCACTTACTGCACTTCAGCCTGGGCAACATAATGAGTCCCTGTCTCTATTAAAAAAAAAAATTAACCGGGCATGGTGGTGTGCACCTGTAGTCCTAGCTACTTGCGAAGCTGAGGCAGGAGAATCACTTGAGCCCAGTAGTTCCAGATTACAGTGAGTCATAATCGTGCTACTGCACTCCAGCCTGGGTGACAGAGTGGGAACCTATCTCTAAAAAACAAAACACAAGACATTTGCAGGGAATTACTCTTTATCCTCCAGCACTAAAAACTGCTTTCAGTGCTGAGCTCTCAAGTGAGGAAGCAGGTGCTCAGAGAGAGTGCTATTTCCTGGGCTGGGGCTGTGCCACCCAGAAATCGTTCTTGGGTGTCACAGTGGGTGAGGCAGACAGCGTAGGCCCAATTTCAGCCTCCAGCTCTAGGGAACAGAGACCACTGCCACCTATACTTCTCTACTCACTTGCCTTGTTCCCTGAAGTTTCTCTGGCAGATGGGTGATTGGGTGGGGAGAGGATGATGCCACTTGCCTGGGGGCTTCTTGCCAGGAACTGAAGAATCACCAGGAGGAAGAACAACAATCGGAGGAAAAACTCCAGCCACCTAAGAAGTTAAATGTGCCGCAACCACCAGTGGTGAAATTGTGGACATCACAGGAGCAACCACAGCCATCACAGCAGCAGCCATCAGTGCAGCCACCATCGCAACCACCACCACAGCCATCAACATTGCCACAGGCACAGGTGTGGCCAGGGCCACAGCCACCACCTCAGCCAACACAACCAAGTGCTCAAGCCCGTTGTACTCAGCACACCTCCAAATGCAATCTCCAGGATTCCCAAAGGCCAGGTCACCAGCCTACTTCAGCGGGGATCTACTAAGCTGGAGGGCAATCTCTGTATCAACAACAGATTCCAGGGTGGGCAGAAAATCCTTACAGACTCTGGACTGGAGCCTGGGAGTGGGAGGTGGTGAGGAGAGGAGCCCTTTGCTTCCATCCTAGCCCTGTAGTGTAGAATCCATATCTACCACCCTACCCTCTCTGACTCTCCCAAGTACCCTCGGGCCTTTAATGCCTTGCTGGTCAACTCCCTCTGGGTGGGTTAATGCCAACCTACGGCTGCAAAGGAGGCTTCCAACTTCTGCAGAGAGTGGTTGAGAAGCTGTCGGCCCTTCTTCCAGAGTGAGCGTGACAGAGGAGGTGGGGGTGATCAGAGGGTGGGACATGAGTTGTAGGCTTATTAACAGATATACTGAGCCCCGTGAGGTCTGGAACAGGGAACCACAGCACAGCTTCCTAGTTGAGAATCTTCAGGAAGGGCTCAGTCTGTGTCCTGTCCCAGGTAGGAGCCTGTCCTCACTGCACCCCCATCACCCCCTGGGTCACCAGACACAAGCACTCCAGGCTTGCAGTGTTCCATCCTTGGAAAACTGCTGGATGAGTAACCTGTACTTTGTTTCATCATCAGGTCTCATGAACCCATGCCAATCTAGCCCCATCAGAAACACTGGGTATTCACAACTCAAGGTAAGATAGGGACACAGACTGTGAAAGACAGACTCTGGGTGACTGAGAAAGAAAGAGAAAGAGAAAGAGAGAGAGAGAGAGAGAGAGAGAGAGAGTGTGTGTGTGTGTGTGTGTGTGTGTGTGTGTGTGTGTGTGTGTGTGTAGTCCAGAGAAACCTCCTTAAGCAGGAGTAAGGGGAGGAGACTAGAATTATTTCAAATTACTTCTGGATGGTCTATTCCTCTATTCTTTGCCACCATTAAAAATGTTTGGGTAGGAAGCTGGGTGCAGTAGTCCTGGCTACTTGGGAAGCTGAGGCAGGAGTATTGCTTGAGCCCAGGAGTTCAGGTTCAGACATTTCCAAAAAAAATTGAAAAAAATTGAAAAAAAGCCAAGTGTGTGGGGCTCATGCCTATAATCCCAGCACTTTGGGAGATCAAGGTGAGAGGATCGCTTGAGCCCAGAAGTTTGAGACCAGCCTGGGCAACAGAGTGAGACTCCATCTCAACAACAACAAAAAATTTTAAAAACTAGCTGGGCAGCCAGGCACGGTGGCTCACACCTGTAATCCCAGCACTTTGAGGGGCTGAGGCAGGCAGATCATGAGGTCAAGAGATCAAGACCATCCTGGCCAACATGGCGAAACCCCATCTCTACTAAAAATACAAAAATTAGCTGGGTGGGTGGCATGTGCCTGTAGTCCCAGCTACTCGGGAGGCTGAGGCAGGAGAATCACTTGAACCCAGAAGAAAAGGTTGCAGTGAGCCAAGATCGTGCCACTTCACTCCAACCTGGTGACAGAGCGAGACTTTGTTTAAAAAAAAAAAAAACGAAAAAAAAAACAAAACTAGCTGGGCATGGTGGCACATACCCGGAGTCCAAGCTACTTGGGAGGCTAAGGTGAAGATCGCTTGAGCACCAGAGGTTGAGGCTGCCGTAAGTGGTGATCACACCACTGCACTCCAGCCTGTGCAACAGAGTGAGACCCTCCCTGAAAGAAAAAAAAAAAAAAGGAAAAAATGCCTGGGTATGGATGGCCTATTGCTCAGCGCTATCCATAAAATGATAGATGATGCAACTTCCTCAACAGAGGTGGCATGAGGACTGAATATGGCAATTATTAATAAAGGAAAGGGGCCAGGTGCAGGGGCTCATGCCTGAAATCCCAGCACTTTGGGAGGCCGAGGTGAGCAGATTGCCTGAGCTCAGGAATTTGAGAACAGCCTGGGCAACATGCTGAGATGCCATCTCTACTAAAAATACAAAAAATTAGCCAGGTGTGGTAGGGCGCATCTGTAGTCCCAGCTATTCGGGAGACTGAGGCAGGAGAATCACTTGACCCCTGGAGGTGGAGGTTGCAGTGAGCCAGGATGACACCACTGCACTCCAGCCTGGGTAAAAGAGTGAGATAGACAGACAGACAGACAGACAGAGGAAAGAGCATTAAAAGCACTTAGCTTGGAGTCCAGCTCATTGTAGGCTATCAAACTCAGGATGGCAACCTTTTTCTTTTTTTTTGAGACACAGTCTCACTCTGTTACCCAGGCTGGATCTCAGCTGCACTCCACCTGCAACCTCCACTTCCCGGGTTCAAATGATTCTCCTGCCTCAGCCTCCCGAGTAGCTGGGATTACAGGCATGTACCACCACGCCCAGCTAATTTTTATATTATTAGTAGAGATGGGGTTTTGCTATGTTGGCCAGGCTGGTCTCAAAAGATCTACCCGTCTTGGCCTCCCAAAGTGCTGGGATTACAGGTGTGAGCCACCACGCCTGGCCTGGATGGCAACTCTTAACAAGAATATATAATTGTGCAATTGTGCAAGGCATTGGAAAGGTGTCTCTGACAGAGGTGCAACAGATGAAAGAAACTGATGCTAGCACTTCTAGGATGAAGAGTGGGCTGCTACATTTCACTTTGATTCCTCTGGACTCAAGGGATTTCACACAATGTTCTGAAACCAGAAGCTGCTAACTTGTTTTGTTTCCTGTCTCTCCCTCTTCTCAGTCTACCAATTACATACAGCAGTGGTGATCCAGAGATCGAACCCAGGACCCCATGGCCATCCCCAAAATGCAGATGAGCAACCACATCTTCTCAGCATCCAGCAATATCTCCACTCCAAAAGCCACCCACTCTAGAAGAGGAGGCTGCCAGGAATAAAATGTAATTTTTTTCCTGGGAGGAATCACGGGACCGGACAGCTTTATGAGACAGGGATGAGAGGAAGAGGGCAGGACGGCTCACGAAGGGGATGGAGAGGGTGGAAAGAGAGTGGAAGGCAAGTTTATGCTTCTCTAGGCAAAGCCAATGGGAGAACTGGGTCTTGGGTCCCCCCCAAGTATGCAACTCCTACTACTATCACTACCTGCCCTCATTCAGCAGTGATAAGTCTGTGGGGGGCTTCAGTTTATGACTGTCACTGGAGCCATCACCCATTCCCCCAAGCCCATGCTTACTGAGATATAGCCTGGGGAAGGAGGGGTCGCATCACATCAGAGCAGGCCTGCAGCAGCATAAAGTGGTGGCAGGCAGTGATGCTCCCCACCTCCAAGCCCATTGCAATGTCTGGCCTACAGTGGGCACTCAGCTGTCAAATGGACAATGGAGGCAGGGATGGAGCGAAAGAGCCTGGAGGAAAGGGAGGCTATAGCCTCAGGAACATGACACCTGACCCTGGGAAGGGGAGGGAGTCTTGCCTTCTAAAACCCACAGCCCTCTCCCTTCCTGGCTCTCAGCCTCTCCATCTAGCAGAGACAACCCAGAGGTTCACCAGCCCAAGGTGAAGGAGTGGGTAGGGCTGGGGCCCCTGGGTGTTAGACTTCAGGAAGGTGCAAGCCCTGGGAAAGCCTTTCTTCCTCCATGCTGAGAAAGGCTGCCTCAGTCACCTCAATCACAAGCCCCGTCTGAGGCATCAGCTGCGTATTTCATTTTAGCCTACATAGCATTGCCTTTGGTCTGAAGGGGCCGTTTCAGTGCAACCCACGAAATTTCCTGATGAGAGCAGCTGGGGAAGATAACGGGATGGTGGTGGCACAGAACAGGAATAGTAAAATTGGAAGAGACTTTAGAGATACACAATGGGAGCAAGAGGGAGAGTGAGCTCCTGTGAGCAATCTCACGGAAAACAGAAGGGCAGGATATGTCAGCAGTGGCTCAGAGGCCTGGGGAAGAAACCTTGCTGCCCGTTGGAACATTAAAGAAACAGTTTCTGCCAGGTGCAGTGGCTCATGCCTGTAATCCCAGCACTCTGGGAGGCCGAGGCGGGCAGATCACTTGAGGCCAGGAGTTTGAGACCAGCCTGGCTAACATGATAAAACACTGTCTCTACTAAAAATACAAAAATTAATTTGGTGTGGTGGTGCATGTCTATAACCCCAACTACTCAGGGAGTCTGAGGCACGAGAATCACTTGAACACAGGAGGCAGAGGTTGCACTGTGCCAAGATCATGCCATTGCACTCTAGCCTGGGTAACAGAGCGAAACTGTCTCAAAAAAAAAAAAAAAGAAAAGTTTGTGAAATAGGGAGTATCCACTAGCTCCCTTCCCACTCCCAGGAGACTTTTTTGAACACTCTTAAGTATAGTTTATTGAATACAATATAAATACTTCACATTTGGCAGTCTATACACAGCAGCTCCAGCCTGGCTTCCCTGGACTTTTGTGCTCTTGCCAACACCACCCTGACCTCAGCTTGGAGACAGCAGTCTCCTTCCTTCCCCTCGTTCCCCCAGCCAGCTAGTTACCAAGTTCTGTCACCACTTCTCCCTCTCCATGCATCCTACTTCAAAATTAGCTTTCCCTGCTCACCTGTGTTCATTGTTCTGTCTGAATGATAAAGAGACAGCCATCTTTTTTTTTTTTTTTTTTTTTTTGAGACAGAGTCTCGCCCTTGTTGCCCAGGCTGGAGTGCAGTGGTGCGATCTTGGCTCACTGCAACCTCTGCCTCCCGGGTTCAAGTGATTCTCCTGCCTCAGCCTCCTGAGTAGGTGGGATTACAGGTGTGCGCCACTACGCCCAGCTTTTTTTTTTTTTTTAAACGGGGTCTTGCTAATGTTGCTGCTCATGTTAAACTTGAATTCCTGGGCTCTAGAGATCCTCCCACCTCAGCTTCCTGAGTAGCTGGGACTACAGGTATATACCACTGCACCCAGCTGTAAGACCAAGCCACCTTTAATGAACAAATATCCTTCCTGTTCTGCTAAAGTACAGAAACTATTTCTACTAGGAGCCAGTGGGAACCTAGGGGTTATCTGGAGCTTAGCTCCAGCTAAGTGACAGGAAAGGGAGGGTCTAGACCAGTCCCTGCTGATGTGCTGCTCCACATTGTCAAAGCCCAAGGAGAGATGAGGCCTCTGGGACCAGAGAGGGCCCTGGTGCTAAGGTGGTGGTGGAACAGAACCCAGCAGCCTTCAGCTGGATACTGATGGCTTCATCTCCTGAAAGCTTTCAGATGACAGCAGCTGGGCCCACTGTTTTACCTACCTGTGTCCACCCACATGGGCTCAGGATGTGGACTTAGAGGCTCTCCTTTAATAAATATCTTATACAATGATTCTGTCTTTGGCTCTGTTTTTCCTGTGCAGGCCCGCAGAGTGCCAGGTGCCTCTCTCCCCTCCTCTACTATTTTGGCTCCTGCTATGAAAAGAATAGTAAAACTACTTTATAGAGAGGAGACGCTTTAGCTGGAGAACAACTCTGTCTTCCTAGGAACCAGGGACAGTCAATAACCAGAAAGGACAGAGGGCTAAAGGGCCTTGGCTAATCTTACTATCAGATGGGTGGCAGACAAGTTACCAGAGAGAAGCAGACTATCACTTTTTCACATGGTCAAAGCAGATATGCACAGAAAAGCATCTATGATCCCCTGAAAGTCCTTGGAGATGGCACTGGATATCCCCAAATTTTCTTATCAGAGGGTAGAAAACTTGAAAAGAGTCTTCTTTTTTTTTTTTTTTTTTTGAGACAAAGTTTTGCTCTTTTGCCCAGGCTGGAGTGCAGTTGCACGATCTTGGCTCACTGCAACCTCTGCCTTCCGGTTTCAAGTGATTCTGCTGCCTCAGCCTCCCGAGTAGCTGGGATTACAGGCGCATGCCACCACACCCGGCTAATTTTTGTATTTTTAGTAGAGACAAGGTTTCACCATGTTGACCAGGCTGGTCACGAACTCCTGCCCTCAAGTGATCCACCCACTTCGGCCTCCCAAAGTACTGGGATTACAGGTGTAAGCCACTGCGCCCAGCCGGCAGGTCCATGTTTTAAAAGCCAGATAAAACTACAGCTCTCTCCACATTCAGACGGGACAGCCAGCCCTGATGGAGCTGGGGTGAAATGCCCCCTTCAGACTGACCAGGTGCTCAGTACAGAAAAGCCAGGTGCCACTCCAGGGAATCTAAGGTGCCTCAAGAAAATGCCAGGTCAGATTTTCCTCAAGAAAGACCAGCCAGGCACAGTGGCTCACATCTGTAATCCAAGTGCTTTGGGAGGCCAAGAAGGGAGGATCGCTTGAGCCCAGGAGTTCAAGACCAACCTGGACCAACAGTGAGACTCTGTCTCTACCAAAAAAAAACAAAAAAAAAAACAAAAACAAAAAACTAACCAAGGGCAGAATCTGATGGCAGCCCCTGAAAGAATCTGGGGGAAACTGGAGGATATGAGTGTGTGTGTATGAAGTTAACTTCAAAGCAAGCTTCCTGTGCTGAGGGGGTGGGAGGTAAGGGTGTGATGAAGCAGGGCTTCTCCTTTGGCAAAGCCTCTGTAGTCCTTCCTTAGTCACCAGGGAGTTGTGGGAGATATAGACCAGGGTTGCAGGTGCCTGGAGTACAGGTACAGCAGACAGGTCATGGTGGGTGAGGGGTCAGCTGGTGGGGCACAGATGCGTTTCCTCGGCAGTCCACATATTCATAGCTCTGAAAGACCAGCTGCTCTGAATGGCTCAGGTATGAACAGGTCAGGGTGCCCCTGGAGAGGAAGCAGGCCTTGTTGCCATGGCTGGGAGGAAAAGGAAAGCTCTGGCCCCATTATACTGTCTGGGGGTGGGGAGCGGGGAGCTCCCTCATTTGCCCTTCCCTCTGGCTCCCCACTCTGCCAAGGTACCTGGGACAGCTGCCCCACCTGTTTTCCAGCAGCTTCCAGACAGCCCTATGCCTGTTGCCCCTAATAACTTATAGGCAAGGTGAGACTCAGAAAAGGGGCTAGACTTGCTATTCCCAAGAGCCAACAAAGATTCATGGGGTCAGCTTGGAAGACTCTCTGCCCACGAGGTGTAGCTGAGTGAGAATGAAGTCAGAAGTGAGAGCAGGGATACCAGAGCTCCAAGCTCTACTTACTGGATGTGCAAAAGCACATGGTGGACTTTGATTTCCAGCCAGGTACAGATTTTGCTGAGAAAGAAGAAAAGAGAACATGGGACCACGTGTCACAGAACTCTTTCCTTCCATCAGGTGCCCCCAAAATGTCACTCCCACCCCTTCCCACCCTTCAGGTGAGTGTAGCAGCATGGCTGCACTATCACTCTGACCTCCACTCACTTGGCCCAGGCACATGCTGGACCCCCATTCAGGAGACAGACAAAACATTCTTCTTCCTCAGCAATGCAGGCTGAAGAGCCCAAGGTCACATATTGTAAAGATTAACCAAATTCCAGCCTGTTTTTCATTCTAATCAAGGTCCAAACAAGCAGAGGCTGGGGACCCTGAACCCTTGCTTATTACATTCTCGGCCATGGGAGGGCAGGCCAGATGCTGGCTGAAGAATTTGCTAAGCAATCAGGAAAGCTGGTGGGTATTAATTGGGTTCCTAAGCCAGGCAAGTGGCTAGGGGAGAAGAGATCAAGGGGTACTCACTATGTGTTTTCATCCCGTATCTTGGTGGCTACTGCATAAAACATCTGTCAACCAAATAGGCACAGGGTTAGCCCCAACTCCAGCTGCCCCTTTCCCACTACCACACATCCACACACCAGTGGGCAGGGCTGGCCAGGGAGAGGGGAGTCACCTGTTCACTGGCCAAAGGGCCAATGTGTAGGAGAAGGTTGTTGGAAACCTGCCCCACCACGAGGGACTGGTGCAGAACCTCGAGGGTCAGCTGTGTCACCATAATGGGGTAGTAGTTGCCATTGGAGATGTTTAAGATATTCTGGGGATGAAGACAAGGGAAGGGAGGAGTGAAGATGGCCCATCCTTAGGAAAAGCCAAACAGTTGCAAAAGCCTGGCTGTCTGGCCTGAGCCCCATCTACCATGACAAGCTTCAGGTGCAGAGGATGAAAACTGGGAGCCCCTTGGAGGGGCATTGAATGGTGAGGGGTCAACTTTACGAAGTTAAGCTGCCTCAGGATCCAGGTCCATCCTGTACAGCTTCTTTCCATTCAGTCCTGTCCATCCAGAGAGTCTCAGGCACTGTCACCCCACTCCACCCCTGTGGTTTACTTATCTGGCCCGGATTCTGACCCCTTACTGTGTAGAGTCCCAATCCTTACCATCTATCATGGAGCTCATGGTTGCTCCTACTTCTCTTCAGGCTCCCAACACCCTCTGGGTGCCATAAGATCCCTGGCTTCCCATGCCCAGGGTCATAACACTGGACAAAGATTACAGCGAAGTATTGCTAGGAAGGGGGGTTTGGAGCCAAGGGCACCCACCCACCGTTATGTTGAGGTAGATATCAGCCTCATCAAAGGCCACTGTGGAGGAGTTGAGGCCTGCAGGCTGCACAATGACGGACCGGGGAAACAGGAAAAAGACGATGAAGGAGGAGGTCACCAGGCAGATGAGCACGGCCAGGAACACAAAGAGCTTCCTGTGGGAAAGCAGGACGCAGGATGGAGGAATGGAAAAGTCTGAACACCAAGGAAACTCGGAGAGGGGGTTCAGACACTCCTCTCCATATACAAAGCTTTCCCCTGCACACTACCCCAACAACATTTAGCTCCCCAGATGTGGCCCGGAATGAGTAGGAGCACAGGATTGGCAGGCAGGCAGCCTGGTTTCCACTCCCAGCTCTCTGTTCCCATTGACCCAATAACATGGAGCAGCCCACTTAGCCTCCTTAAGTCTCAGTTTCCTTGTTGGTAAAAGGCAGATAATTGTACTGACCTCACAGAATTTGTTATCAGCTAATATATGAAAAAATACTAATCACAGGTCCCTGCACATGGCAAAAGCACAATGAATGCTAGTTATTATCACTAGAAGAAATAAGTCCATATTTGGAAGTTCTGAATTTTAACATTCAGAACAGGACACCATCCATCCAATTCAAAATTCAGATATGCATTAAAGAGATAGTACTTTGTTAGTATCTTATGATGTGCACTGCTAATTTCTTTTTTTTCTTTTTTTTGAGATGGAGTCTTGCTCTGTCACCCAAGCTGGAGTGCAGTGGCACGATCTCGGCTCACTGCAACCTCCACCTCCCGGGTTCACGCCATTCTCCTGCCTCAGCCTCCCGAGTACTCTGGGATTACAGGTGCCTGCCACTATGCCTGGCTAATTTTTGTATTTTTAGTAGAGATGGGGTTTTGCCATGTTGGTCAGGCTGGTCTCAAACTCCTGACCTCGTGATCTGCCCGCCTTGGCCTCCCAAAGTGCTGGGATTACAGGTTTTTTTTTTTTTTTTTTTTTTTTCAGATGAGGCCTCGCTCTGTTGCTCAGGCTGGAGTGCAGTGGCGTGATCTTGGCTCACTGAAGCCTCCACCTCCTGGGTTCAAACAATTCTCCTGCCTCAGCCTCCCAAGTAGCTAGGATTACTGGTGTCTGCCACCACGCCCAGATAATTTTTCTATTTTTAGTAGAGACAGGGTTTCGCCATGTTGGCCAGGCTGGTCTTGAACTCCTAACCTCAGGTGATCCGCCTGTCTTGGCCTCCCCAAAGTGCTGGGATTACAGGCATGAACCACCACGCCCAGCCTGATTTCTAATTCTGGTATAGTGGGGTGGCGGAGAGGGTTCGGCTTGGTGTGACTCCCAGGTTGACACCAGGACCTTGGGAGGAGGTTGAGGGAGCTCCATGTCAGATGGACTCAGATCACAAACACGGTAGGCCCCAGGTCTGCCTGAGGTTCTGAAGTATCCCAGAACAGCGGACAATAGGTTTTTCATCTCTACTGGAAGAAAAACAAGCAAATCTGAACTGCCTCAGCAAGGGAGGTGCTTAAGAAAAATAACATTTTCAAATCAATTGCAGCCAGGGCCACATGCTTGTTCCCTCCTTCCTGGGAGGACTTGCAGAGCTACCAGATCCTTCCTGTCTTGGAGAGGGGGCCATGCTTTCTGGAAGCAGTGATGCTTAAGGAAGCCCACCAGGTGGCCTCAAGTGACATCTGCTGTGCCCACAGCTGCTGCTGCTTTTTTCTTTCTTTCTTTCTTTCTTTCTTTCTTTCTTTTTTTTTTTTTTTTTGATAGAGATGGGGTTTCACCATGTTGCCCAGGCTGGTCTTGAACTCCTGAGCTCAAGTGATCTGCCTGCCTTGGCCTCCCAAAGTGCTGGGATTACAGGCATGAGCCACCACACCTGGTCCAGGAGCTTCTAAATCAGGAAAAAATCCTTGGACGTAAGGAGCTGGTACCTCTGAGGCTCAGGCTTTCTATGGAAGAACTAATAGGAAGAAATTAAGGGAGATCAAAACAGGGGAGACAAAGGGAGCAGCCCCCAGGGGCGATGGCTTGTGAAGCTAGGGGAGGAAGGGGGGCTTACGTGTGCTTGGGCTTCAGCCTCTGGTCCCCATAGGGGATGAGAGCCACCAACTGCTTCTCCAGCTCTAGAGAGAAAGAAGGTGAGAGGGAGGGCCAAGATGCAACTGTGACAAATATTTACTGTGCCAGCTTCCCAGAAGCACGCCTCCACCCACACCATAGAGCAATGTTAGAAACATGCCACATCTGCCCCAGAGCAGGACTGGAAGCACTGGACTCTGCTACCAAAGTTGGCAGCTCAGCTTTGTCATCTCTAGAATGGAAGTGAGATTTCCACTAATAGGTATGAAGAATCTCTGAAAGTCACCAGCAAATCAGAGATGCCCAGCATCTTTGGAAAGTTCATTTGTAACTTCCTGAACTGAATGAATCCTAGGACACACAGTGTTGCTCAGAAGCACAGTGGCTAGAACCCTTCTTTCCCACAAGGGGCTGGAGAATACAACCAGGGAAGGAGGGCAGGTTTTTGCAGGGAACCCAAGGATAGTTAAGTATCTCCCTGGCCAGCCTGAGACTGGGAGGTCAAGAGCTGGGAGCAGATCTAACCCCATCCAAGGAGACTCAGAGGGGCTGCCCCAGGCCAACAGGCTAAGAACTTTCCCTGGATTCCAGGCTATTTCCAGAGCCTTGGGCCACTCACCTTGGGGAATCTTGCCACTGCCCTGGCAGGTGGGACAAGTCACGAAGCTGGCATCAGCAGTTCCTTCACAAGGTACACAGGAACAAAAAGACTTGCTGCTACCGGTGCTGGAGTAGCTGACAGCCTTGCTGCCAATGGCTGGTTTGGAGGACAGGATTGACTTGTTCTCATCCTCCCGCCAAGAGCCCAGCTGGGAAAACGTCTTACCCATTCTTCAGGGGCGGGGGTTTCACTAATGAGAAAAGACCAAAGTTCAGTGCTAAGCTTGTTAGCACTGACGCCAGATGTAATTTTGGTTTGAAGTTCTCAAGACTGGCAAGGAGCTTCACCACAGTTTAAGCAAGCTCAAGCCTAAGGAAGACAGGATGTGAAAAACTGGGTGGTCACATGGGACTCTCAGAAGTCTCAATGCATTTCGACTCCTTTCATTATTTTAAAAGAGACCAATCTGCCTACAAAAGGGAAAACAAAAGAAAAGCAGAAGTTACTTCACTTTAAGGAACTTCCATAAGTGATTGTCAGAGCATTTAATTTTTCTCTGGAAAAGTTGCTGAGCTGTCATTCAGTTTAAGGGAAGGAAGTTGGATAGGGCAGAAAAGAGATTCTTTGAATCAAGGAGAGAGGAGGCCAGACTGGTCACAGGTGTGGTTAAGACCCCTATCTAAAGAAGCCCTGGGAGAAAGCAGACACCTCACTGCTTTCTGAGGCGGGGTAAGAAAGCCTGAGGAGGGTCATAGTGATACCAGGGTCTCTCTTTCACTAGGAAAAGTCAAGGCTAAATCTGGACTCTGTGTGGCAGAACGAGGCCGGCAAGTGAGCCACACAGATCTTTCTGGGCTAAAATATAGGGATGCTCACCTTGTTCAGGTCTGGGATCCCAGGCTCCTCAGCTGCACGAGGGCGAGACTTCTGTAGTGCGTCTTTGGGGAGAAGGGCCTCTAAGGGCAGAGTGGGCTGGGCTGGGCTGAGCTGAGCTGGGCGGTGGTGGGGAGAAGCACCGCCTGGGGCCGGCAACCGGCCGGAGTCCTAGGGGAACGAATGTGCCGCACTGGAGAGTGGGGATAGTAAGGACGCTGACCTCCCCGAAGGGCCAAGCCGATTCCTGGGCTACATGGGGGCTCTGCCATGGGCCGACCGGGTGGAAGCGGACGGAGAAGGTGCGACTTCATTAAGGGAGGATTTCAAGTCCCACCACACACCCCTAGAGGCCGTTAGTCAAGCTTGGTACCTGTGCGGGGGGCGCCTGTGTGTTGGGCGAGGAGGCGGCAACAGGAGGTGTCTTGACCTCCGAAAGGTAAAGTAGGTATAAAGGGTCTAGGAAGGGCCTTACCCGCGGACGACTGCGGCGACAGAAACGGAAGAGAGTGGAATCGAAAATGCGGGAGCGAACACTCCCCTCAAGCTTTGACTCAGTGCCCAGGGAAGTCCCGCCCCAGCCCCTAAGGGCCCACCCCCCCCCGTCCCCCGGTCCACCCCTTCGCCACGCAGCGGCCTGAGACGCTGCCAGCTCTTCAAACGTTACCCGAGGGTCCGGACGCTGCTTCCGCAAGGACTAGCCAGTCCGGGTAGGAATTTCCAAGAACATTTATTTCACCATTCTTTAGGTGGTTATGTACAAGTACATACATAACCAGGAGAGCAACCCGGGCCCTCCTGGCCCTCGATTATAAAACTCCGATGGTCAAAACAGGTCCCACCCATCAACCCAATTACACCCTGCCGCTCCACCTTCTACCCGGAAGCCCCGATTAAAACGTTTTAAATAATGAACGGCCTGGCTGGCTTGCAGTTTGAATCCTGGTTTATTTAAGTAGCATTCAGGAGTTATACTGTAAATAAACATCATTATGGCTAATGACTAATTAAAATCACCATTCATTACAAATACCAACCAGGTTAGATAATACTATTAACTATCTTTTCCCCTTCGGTCTGGGGTTCATATTCTTCCTTTTCTGGAAGTCATTTTCATGGATAAAATATTTAGCATTTTTTGTTACCTCTTCCTTCACCAACTGTACTCAACACCCTTCTGTAAACAGAGTGAGAACCTGGGTTCATGGACAAGCTCTTTTCCACTTATCTTCGGGTTAAACCAAAACTTTTTCAGCAACTTTGCCCCTGTCCAAGTTTTGCAGAACACCAGCTGCCTCTTCCTGTTCTAGGCTTTCTAGGGCTAGATACCTCTGAACGGACTTCAAGCATTAAAGAAGTCATCAGCATTTCCTATACCTCACACACACTCATTTGCCCACCCTGAACTTCACTGACATTAATTTAGGAGCCTGCCTTTTGCCTTTCACATGTTTCTATTTCCCCCACTGTACTGTAAAATAAGATCTGCCCTGACATTAAGAAAAAAGGCAACTGTTAAATTTACTTTTCCCTTTAAATAACAGGATTTTTTCCTTTTCTATAAGATTAGCAAAATATTTCACAATACCTATATTTTTTCCCTTAAATAAAAATGTATGCAAAATTACTATAATAGACATTGCTCAATAGGTGCTGGTAGGTTTATCAGCACACTCTTCCTCCTTTCATTGAAATGCGGAGATTCCCTTGAAGTTGGATACTCTTGAATGCACCATGGAGTCTTTAGAAAGCAACGGTGCCAATTATTAAGTATTGCAGGAAAATTACTTTCTCCTTGAGAGAGGAAGAGTAACAACATTTCTATCATGCTCTGGGTGTTATTTCAATGCCAAATAACTATGAAGCTTGAGGTGGATTACAGAAATTATGAGAATAATTCTTAAAAACAACTTCCGAGGTTAATGTCTTTCAAAACCTGAAAATTAACAGATATCCCCATAAAAAATCCACATTAACCAAAGAAAAATACTCAGTTTCAATAAAAGCAGAAAGAAAAATGGTTCTATATGAAGTTGAAGTTACACTTGTCAATGCACTAAAATAGTTTTATCCAAATCAACTGAAAAACTGTCTTCATACTATTCATCCGATGTCTAAAGTGAAAATTTAAGTTCTGGTCTTTAGTTTGCTCCCCAAAATACTGTAACAGGTATTGTCTTGGTAACTCAACGATGGGCTCTATACAGATTCATCAGATTAAAAATAAGCAAGGGCTTCTATCCCATACCCCAATGACAGAATAAAGATCATCTCTGAGCAGCAGGCAGTTATTTAATACAAGGTCACTCCTCAATAGCGTTGGCTGTACCAGTCGTTGTTGTTTAACTGAAGAAGTTCTGTCACAACCTGCAGGATATTGTAATTGTGTTTCTTTAGCAGCCGTAGGTTCAGCTGCCTGTCACAGAATCCCATTTCAAAGAGATGGGCCATCAGGGCTGCTGTCTGATCTTCAGAAACTATTGGCTGTGTAGAGACAAGCAAAGCAAAAAAAAACAAAAAATTCTGTATAATTTAAATGTTTATTTTATACATTTGTATCATCTTGCAAGCATACTAGTCTTTCCAGATTTATTCAAAGTACTAGGTAATTAGATTCAAGGCTATGGCACTCCTGTGTACTTGATACCAACGGTTCGGACTGGGAAGGCCCTATTTTAGATTATCTGTGTACTTGAAGGAGGAGAAAAGGGAAACCGGGGAGCTAATGAACTGTACTTAGAACTAGGAGAATGCTTCACTCGGGACTTTCAGGAAGAAGCATTTTTTGGCCAGATGAAGGAATGACAGCAAGCCCCAGAGACCCTGTGAACATAAATGTAATTGTGATGATGGGGGAAGTATGAGCAAGATAAAAGTGTTACTGAAAGATGCTATGGGAAATTTTGTCAGATATGCAGAGGAGCTGGACAAAAAAAACAGCTTGGGAAATTACAACCTGGGAAGGCTTCTTGATTTTTTCTCCTCCAAAAGAATAGGTAAGAGGGGCTGGGCGCGGTGGCTCACACCTGTAATCCCAGCACTTTGGGAGGCTGAGGTGGGCGGATCATGAGGTCAGGAGATTGAGACCATCCTGGCTAACACAGTGAAACCCCATCTCTACTAAAAATACAAAAAATTAGCCAGGCGTGGTGGCAGGCGCCTGTAGTCCCAGCTACTTGGGAGGCTGAGGCAGGACAATGGCGTGAACCCAGGAGGTGGAGCTTGCAGTGAGCCGAGATCGCGCCACTGCACTCCAGCCTGGGTGACAGAGCGAGACTCCATCTCAAAAAAAAAAAAACAAGAATAGGTAAGAGGAAGTTAACATTCATTCATTCAAGCCCTGTGGTGGAAGCATTACCTTCCTAAATCCTTAAACGCTTGTTTTGTTGTTGTTGTTGTTTTGTTTTTTGAGACACGGTGTCACTCTGTTCCCCAGGCTGGTTTGCAGTGGTGTGAACACAGCTCATTGCAGCCTCAACCTCCTGGGCTCAAGTGATCCTCCTGCCTCAGCCTTCCAAATAGCTGGGACCACTGGTCTGCGCTACCATGCCCGGCAAATTTTTAAATTTTTTACTAGAGATGAGGTTTCCCTATGTTGCCCAGGCTGGTCTTGAACTTCTGGGCTCAAGTGATCCTTGAACTTTGGTCTCCCAAAATGCTGGGATCATAGATGTGAGCCACCTCGCCTGGCCTCTGGTTCTGTTATTATCCCAATTTCACAGACTGGGGATACTGAAACTGTGCAGCAGAAAGATTATTAACTTTGGAGGCAGATAGGCTTAGACTCAAACCCTAATCTTCCATTTACTTACCAACTGTGCTATCGATTCCTTTATGAACTGAAGATATATCATACCTCCTACTTTGCAGGGTTGTTGAAAAAGTATGTAAAGATGAGAACAGTATGCAAACATGTTAAGCATTTCCCTCCAAACCTGATTCCACTGTTCCATTCTACCTTCTTATTTCAGAATAGATTATCCATCCTCCTTTGCAGGTTAATGGAATGTACCTTGCATTGTATCTTATTACCTCTCACCACTTCAGAAATCTTTCTCCATCTCCAATCTGTCTTCTCATCTTTATCATTAACCTCTTTCACTGCTGGCTTGCCCATCTCTAAAGTCTCACCCAACTTTAAAAATGCTTCCTCTTGTCTTATGTATCCTAGCTTCTGCCTGTTGTAGCCTGTCTATTTGAAAGTGTGGTGTACTTCTACTCTCAAATTCCTCACCACCAGTTCATATCTCTCTGTAGCATCTAACACCGTTGACCATGTCCCCCTTATTAAAACACCTTCCTTAAGTTCCAGCATAGAACTCTCTCTCTTCATTTTCCTCCTAGTTCCCAGCTTTCTTTCAGAGTATTCCTTTCCCTGATCCTTAAAGGTTGCTTCTTGCTTTCCCCATTATTCCTGGATCATCTCATTCCATCAGATGGCTTCTGCTATAATCTGTAGGCAAGTGACTCTCAAGCATGTATCACCAGGCCAAATCCCTCCCCTGTGATCTGGATGGATACCGTTGGCTTGCCATTATCTGTGGGTTCCTCATCTATGGATCAGTCACCAAAGGACTGAAAATATTTGGGGAGAAAAAAAGGAACACGTACAAACTTTTTTGTCATTATTCCCGAATACCGTATAACAACTATTTAGATAGCATTTACATTGTATTGGGTATTGTAAGTAATGTAGAGATGAAGTATATGAGATGGGCTGGGTGCAGTGGCTCAAGTTTCTCATCCCAGCAATTTGGGAGGCTGAAGCGGGAGGATTGTTTTGAGGCCAGGAGTTAGTTGCCCTGGGCAACACAGTGAAACCCCATCTCTTCAAAAAGATTTTTAAAAAACTAGCTAGGCATGGTGGTGCCCACCTGTAGTCCCTGCTACTCAAGAAGCTGAGGTGAGAGGATTGCTTGAATCCAAGAGTTCTAGGCTGCAGTGAGCTACAATCTAGTTATTGCACTCCAGCCTGGATGACAGAGCAAGACCCTGTCTCTAAAAAACTAAAACTAAACAAGCAAGCAAGAAGATGTGCCTAGGTTATATATAAATACTACACTATTTTATATAAGGGACTTAAGCATCTATGGATTTCAGTATCCCACAGGGGGTCCTGGAGCCAACCGTCATAGATACTGAGGGACAACTATATATCCAGCTGCACTCTGGATATCTTTACCTTTACCTGGATATGCCACGAACTCAACACTGTCCAGCAAAACTGACCTAGTTCTCTTCTTCTGCTCTTAATGAATGGTACTAAGCCAGAAACTTGGGATTTATCCTTGACTTTTTCCCCTCCACCCCAAGATAGTGTCTGGCTTTGTTGCCCAGGCTGGAGTGCAGTGGCATGACCTCAGCTCACTGCAGCCTCTGCCTCTGGGGCTCAAGCTATTCTCCCACCTAAGCCCCCCAAGTAGCTGGGACTACAGGTGTGCGCCACCAAGTCCGGCTAATTTCTTTGTATTTTTTGTAGAGATAGGGTTTCACTATGTTGCCCAGGCTGGTCTCAAACTCCTGAGCTCAAGTGATCTGCCCACCTTGGCCTCCCAAAGTGCTGAAATTACAGATGTGAGCCACCGTGCCCAGCCTATCCTTCTTTTTAGCCACTTAATCATCATCTCAAAGTTATGCCATTTCCATCTCTTAATTATCTTTTCTACCCTTCCTTTCCACCAATACATGGATTCTCTTAGGGATTTCCTTTTTTTTTTTTTTTGAGACGGAGTCTCGCTCTGTCACCCAGGCTGGAGTGCAGTGGCATGATTTCAGCTCACTGCAACCTCTGCTTCCCAGGTTCAAGCAATTCTTCTGCCTCAGACTCCCGAGTAGCTAGGACTACAGGCACGTGCCACCACGTCCGGCAATTTTTGTATTTTTAGTAGAGATGCGGTTTCACCATATTGGCCAGGCTGGTCTTGAACTCCTGACCTCGTGATCTGCCCGCCTCGGCCTCCCAAAGTGCTGGGATTACAGGCATGAGCCACCACGCCCAACTGGATTTCTTTACTGGCTCTACCAGCCTCTACAATGTAGCCGGTAATCTTACTAAAAACAGATCTCATCATGTCAATCACTTCCTTAAAACCCTTCAATTGCTCCTCCTATTAATTAGCCTTAAAATAAAATCCAAACCTCATAACACAGCATCCTGCCTACATATTTGGTCTGTTTTTCTTTTTCTTTTTCTTTTTTTTTGAGACAGAGTCTCGCTCTGTCACCCAGGCTGAAGTGCAGTGGTGCAATCTCGGCTCACTGCAACATCCGCCTCCCAGGTTCAAGCGATTCTCCTGCCTCGGCCTCCTGAGTAGCTGGGATTACAGGCACGTCACCACGCCTAGCTAATTTTTGTATTTTTAGTAGAGATGGGGTTTCACCACGTGGGTCAGGCTGGTCTCGAACTCCTGACCTCATGATCCACCCGCCTCAGCCTCCCAAAGTGTTGAGATTACAGGCGTGAGCCACCACACCCGGCCTTGTTTTTTTTTTTTTTTTTTTTTTGAGACAGGGTCTCACTCTGTCACCCACATTGGAGTTCAGTGGTGTGATCTCAGCTCACTGCAACCTCTGCCTCCCGGACTGAAGTGATCTTCCCACCTCGGCCTCTTGAGTATCTGGGACCACAGGCGTATACCACCATGCCCAGCTAATTTTTTATGTTTTTAGTAGACAGGGTTTTGCCCTGTTGCCCAAACTGGTCTTGAACTCCTGGACGCAAATAATCGACCAGCCTCGGCCTCCCAACCTGCTGGGATTACAGGTGTGAGCCACCAAGCCCAGCCAGTCTTTTTTCATCTTACTCCTCTTCTTAGACCGGATTCACACTCCATGCTCACATTTCCAAGTCTTTTTTACTGGCTACACTGTCTACAATGCCCTTTCCCTTCCTCTTTCCTGATGAACATTTACTCCGTCCTTTAGGACTCAGTTCAGGCATCATCTACCAGAAAGCCTTACTTGGGCACACCAGGCTGAAGTGTTTCATCTGTCTGATAGCACTGGCATAGTATCTTTCTTTTTTTTGAGATGGAGTCTCACTCTGTTGCCCAGGCTGGAGTGCAGTAGCACAATCTCAGCTCACTGCAAACTCCACCTCCCAGGTTCAAGTGATTCTCCTGCCTCAGCCTCCCAAGTAGCTGGGATTACAGGCACACATCACCATGCCTGGCTAATTTTTGTATTTTTAGTAGAGACGGGGTTTCATCATGTTGGCCAGGATGGTCTCGAACTCCTGACCTTGTGATCCACCCGCCTCAGCCTTCCAAAGTGCTGGGATTACAGGCATGAGCCACCACACCCGGCCAGCATAGTATCTTACTATGTACTTTAAGTATCCATGCACCTCACTTGTTTCCCATAGTTTCTGGGCAAGACTCAGTGTCTTTTTTGTTGTTGTTTTTTGAGGCAGGGTCTCACTCGGTCACCCAAGCTGGAGTGCAGTGGCTCCATTGTGGCTCACTACAGTAGCCTCAACCTCCTGTGCTCAAGTGATCCTCCCACCTTAGTTTCCCAAGTAACTGGGACTGTAGGTGCATGCCATCATACTTTTTTTTTAAGATGGAGTCTTGTTCTGTCGCCAGGCTGGAGTGCTGTGGTGCCATCTCGGCTCACTGCAAGCTCTGACTCCCTGGATCAAGCAATTCTCCTGCCTCAGCCTCCCGAGTAGCTGGGACTACAGGCGCCTGCCACCACGCCCAGCTAATTTTTGTATTTTTAGTAGAGACAGGGTTTCACCATGTTGGCCAGGATGGTCTCGATCTCCTGACCTTGTGATCCGGCCTGCCTCGGCCTCCCAAAGTGCTGGGATTACAGGTGTGAGCCACTGCACCCGGCCATACTTATCTAATTTTTAAATTTTTTTGTAGAGATGGGGGTCTCACTATGTTGCCCAGGCTGGTCTCAAACTCCTGGGCTCAAGCAGTCCTCCCACCTTGGCCTCCCAAAGTACTAGGATTACAGGTAAGAGCCACCATACCTGGCCAAGAACTGGTGTTTTATTCATGCCATAGTGCCAACACCTGGAATAGCTTCTCTCTATAGAAAATATTAATAGATCATCAATAATACATTCTTCTCTTTTCTTCCCTTAAGTAACTTGGCTAAAGTCATATAGTTAGAAAGTGGCAGAGTTGGCCAGGTGCGGTGGCTCACGCCTGTAATCCCAGCACCTTGGGAGGCCGAAGCGGGAAGATCACGAGGTCATAAGATCGAGACCATCCTGGCTAACACGGTGAAACATCGTCTCTACTAAAAAATACAAAAAATTAGCTGGGTGTAGTGGCAGGCGCCTGTAGTCCCAGCTACTCGGGAGGCTGAGTCAGGAGAATGGTGTGAACCCAGGAGGTGGAGCTTGCAGTGAGCCGAGATCGCGCCACTGCACCCCAGCCTGGGCAACAGAGCGAGACTTCGTCTCAAAAAAAAAAAAAAATAAGTGGCAGAGTTGTGTTGTGTGTTAACTGAAGACTAAATCTAAAGCCTATGCCCTTTCCACAATGCCATGTTACTCTTCAACCCAGACAGATGCCATCACTTTCACTGGTGACATGGAGTTGAGATTCAGGAAAATAAAACACACACACTGACCTGTGCAGTGACTGGTGGCCCAGCAAACAGGGCCTTGTATGCAGAGGCAGCAACAGACAAAGCCCCCTTCACCAGTCCTCCAGCAATGCTGCTCCCATGATGGTGCCTGCAGAGGAAAACCAAATTATCTCCCCAAACAAACACAAATCATTACCTTTTTACAAGATAATCTGGGCTCTAATCCTTGGAAGAAAATAAGATTTCCTTAAGAGAAAAAATTAGATGGAAAAAGAGAACACAATTGCTTTCATTATCAGCTTTATAGCTACAGATCATGGTTTGATGGAGGGCCCAGCTCTACTGGTGCAAGATAGGGGCACTGCAGGAAACACACCACTCTGGTAACCATGACGGCTCTCACTCCTAGCTGAAAATTAATGTGATCGAGGACACACAAGGATATTAACAGTTTGTCTGCTCAATTATTCTCTCAGAGAAAACACCTTGCAAAGGAAATGTGATTTTCTGGACACTGGCCTAATATGAGTGGAAGCAGAGAACCAGGTATGTCCAAGAAAAAATTATTTAAATGTATACTGGGCTTAACCTTTCTACCTTTTCCCCAGTGCTAAGAGTGAGGTAATTTGTGGACATTATTTCCTTGTCTGAAACATAAAACACTCTTTTTTTTTTTTTGATGTTGTTTCACTTGTCAGCCAGGCTGGAGTGCAATGGTGCAATCTCAGTTCACTGCAACCTCCGCCTCCTGGGTTCAAGCAATTCTCCCACCTCAGCCTCCTGAGTAGCTGGGATTACAGGTGCCCGCCACCATGCCTGGCTAATTTTTGTATTTTTAGTAGAGATGGGGTTTCGCTATGTTGGCCAGGCTGATCTTGAACTCCTGACCTCATGATCCACCCGCCTCGGCCTCCCAAACAGAACACTCTTAAACATCAGCTTTAGCCATTTGTTCAGTGTTGCTCAAAGCCTTTAGAAGAAACAAGAATAAGACGGAACAAAGGCTCCCCTTCTCTGCTCTCTGAAGATGGGTACATACTGTGAGAGGCTCTTTTAAGCAGAAGGAATACAAGAATATCCACCTGCTTCTGAAAAAAGAGACTGCACAAGGTTGTTACCTTGAGTGGTCATAGCTCTTCTGTCTGCTGTTTACAAGTCCTGATGAGCCTCTGGGCTCTAAAAGCAAAAGAGCTGTTGGTTAGATGCAGCATCCATAAGCACCTACTGTTTCCTAACTCACAGCAAGGCTATTATTGAGGCAGGTGGCAATCTGATCACAGTGTTTGAAGTCTTTTTTTTTTTTTTTTTAAAGTATTTGGGAAGTTTTAAGGGTAGTTTAAGTGATAAGGAGAAACTGTCCAGAAATGCAATGCAAGATGATTGTTTATTGAATCAGAAAAATCAACTCTATAATCCTAACACACTGATATATTTTGTAGTAAGAAAACAGACTCACAGCCATTAGAAACCTGCTGAACTGCTAGTCAGGAAAGGGGGAGATGGAGCTGGAACCTAGATTGTTTGGCTCCAAAGCCTGTGTTCTTTCCACTACCTCTATGAGGTCTAACAATATATTCAGCCAGAGAATAGAAATTAGAGTATGCAGGAGGAGCATGGAGAGAGTGAAGGGCAAGTTTTTTTTTTTTGTTTTTTTTTTAAGACGGAGTCTCGCACTATTGCCTGGGCTGGAGTGCAATGGTGTGATCTCGGCTCACTCCAACCTCCGCCTCCCAGATTCATGTGATTCTCCTGCCTCAGCCTCCCAAGTAGCTGGGATTACAGGTGCCCGCCACCATGCCTGGCTAATTTTTGCTATTTTTTAGTAGAGACAGGGTTTCACTATGTTGGCCAGGCTGGTCTCGAACTCCTGACCCTATGATCCGCCTGCCTTGGCCTCCCAAAGTGTTGGGATTACAGGTGTGAGCCACCACGCCCGGCCTGTGAAGGGCAAGTTTCTAAAAACCACCAAGAATCACGAAGAGAGAGAGGCTATTTATACCTGGTTTCCATTAGACAGGAGCAGAGAAAAAGAGAAAAAGCTTAGGCTGATCATTACCTCCTCTGATCTGATCAGGGACTGAAGAAACTTCTGGTATGGTAACTGGTAAATCCACTCCTGGGGAACCATGATGATGTACACAAGGAGAGCTCCTTTCAGAAAGACACAATATGGAAAGTAAATTGAAAAGGCACTTATGGCAACAGTGGAGAAATAGTAAACACAGTACAGCAGTGCCAAATTCTCTACAGAGGCTTCACATTTCTGATCCAGATCACATGTCTGGATTTAGGGTTCCATCATAAGGGCTACATTCTACCCCATTTTCCTCTTTAGCCACAGGCAAGCTAGAAATGTTGGCTTCAGTCTGGTCATGTCCCCACCTACATCAAGTGGTGTCAATAAACGGAAATGTCTAGCTTTTGGGGAGAATGGTTTACATTATAGTCAAGGCTCCAGCATTTTCCCTACTATTAGGAGACAAGAATGATTCAGATAGATTCACCAGAGAATTAAAAATAATTTGTTTGGTTTTATAGTGTTTTTTCCCATAATGGATTTAACTTCCTAATTATGACTGTTTGGGTTGAGTTTTTGCTGCCTTTACTGAAGAGTCAATAAAACAAGGAGGGAAGGTCCAGGGATGTTTGTGTTTAAAAACTGGCTCTCAGCCAGGCATAGTGGCTCACACCTGTAATCCCAGCATTTTGGGAGACCCAGGCAGTTGGATCGCTTAAGGCCAGGAGTTCAAGACCAGCCTGGACAACGTGGCAAAACCCCGCTTCTACAATAAATACAAAAATTAGCTAGGTGTGGTGGCCCATGCCTATAGTCCCAGCTACTCAGGGGGCTGAGGTGGGAGGATTGCTTGAGCCTCAGAGGCAGAGGTGGCAGTGAGCCAAGATTGTGCCACTGCACTCCAGCCTGGGCAACAGACTGAGACCCTGTCTCAAAAAAAAAAAAAAACACAACCAGCTCTCAATAATCAAAATATAAGCAGACAGACTATACTCGGATAATTTAAGGCCAACTAAAACAAATATTTCTTTAAATCCAGAATCCACAAATACTGGGAAATACAACTTTTATTCATCTAAATTCAGACTTTACTATGGAAAATAGTCTCTTTCCATACTGAGGAAAAATCAGGTTTTGAGATCAGGTCGATTCCTCTCTTTATTTCTCCTCTGAAGAACACCCCAGCTGAGGGGGCTGTGAGTGGTACCTGGGCAGTGACGGTGGAAGCTCCACTACCTCTGGGATTAGGGGCACTGTTTCCAGAGTCTGTGAGGTCGTGAGGATGTCACTTATGCTGTGCTCCTGTGGCTGGTTCTCCCCTCCAGGGAGTCTCTCCCCAGCCTCAGCTGGTTCCTGCCCAGCCTCAACCCCAGGCTCGCCTTCAGCACCTCGCTCCAGGCCTGGCTGTGAGAGCGCAGAGCTGTACATAGAATCCCCCAGGGGGCGGCTGGTATCAAAGCACTCAGGCAGGATGATGATGTAATCCTCTGAGGAAGCAGAGGACTGACTTTGAACTTCATCTTTGAGCTCATCCTCCTCCTCCTCATCCTCCTCATCCTCCTCCTCCTCCATGACAGCTTCTTCCTCTGCGATATGGATAATCTCCTCCCTCTCATTTCCAAGTGGTCCTTCAGGCAAGGCAAATGTCACTAAAGGATGAAAGCAACCAATTTTAAGGTGGAAGCTAAAAGCAGGCCTAAGTACTATCCTTACTTGGTAAAGCCTTGTGGATCACCAGCTAGAATTATGAAAGCCAGAGGAGAGGGAAGAACTAAAGGGAAGGGCTGGTTCTGGAACTATGACCATATTCTAAGTTTGAAGACTATGAAAACAAAATAGAATCAAAGCTCACAGAAACAAGGTAGGCAGAAACACTCAGGTTTCCAAGAAGCTCTATGAATCATAAAAGGAGGCAGCTCCATCCCTTTTTTCCTTTTTATGTGATGGTTAATATACTGAGTAGAGTTTAAACCAAAACTGATACACTAACAGTGCTATAAAAAGAGAAAAAGTTAGGAGATGAGTATTGCAGGATTATATGTCTATCTCCTCCTCTTCTTTACAAAGATGATGCAGTCATGGGAGAAAACTGGCCAATCATGTTTGAGGGGGTAAAAAAGGATAGAAAAAAGCTACCCAGGGCCAGGCACGGTGGCTCACGCTTGTAATCCCAGCACTTTGGGAGGCCAACGTGGGCAGATCATGAGGTCAGGATATCAAGGCCATCCTGGCTAACACAGTGAAACCCCAACTCTACTAAAAATACAAAAAAATTACCCGGGCATGGTGGCGGGCGCCTGTAGTGCCAGCTACTCGGGAGGCTGAGCAGGAGAATGGTGTGAACCTGGGAAGGCGGAGGTTGCAGTCAGCCGAGACCGCGCTGCTGCACTCCAGCCTGGGCGACAGAGACTGTGTCCCCCCCAAAAAAAAAAAAAAAAAAAGCTACCCAGGCCAGGTGTGGTGGCTTACGCCTAAAATCCCAGCACATTGGGAGGCCAAGGCAGGCAGACTGCTTGAGCTCAGAAGTTTGGGACCAGCCTGGGCAACGTGGCGAAATCCCATCTCTACAAAAAAAAAAAAAATTTAGCTCATTGTGGTAGCATGTGGCTGTGGTCCCAGTTGATTGGGAAACAGAGGTAGGGGGAGCCCAGGATGTTGTGGCTGCAATGAGCCATAAACTTGCTACTCGCACTTTAGCCTGGGCGAGAGTGAGACCTTATCTCAAAAAAAAAAAAAAAAAAAAAAAAAATTACCCATAAATCCTATCAGAATAACAGCTGTGAACATTTTGGTACTGTCTTTCCAGACCTTTTTGTTATGTATTTGTACACACGTGGAAAAAAATATAAAGATATACATGACTGATTGATTTGAGATGGAGTCTCACTCTGTTGCCCAGGCTGAAGTGCAGTAGCATGATCTCAGCTCACTGCAAGCTCCGCCTCCCAGGTTCACACCATTCTCCTGCCTCAGCCTCCCAAGTAGCTGGGATTACAGGTGCGCCCGCCACCACACCCAGCTTATTTTTTGTATTTTTAGTAGAGATGGGGTTTCACCGTGTTAGCCAGGATAGTCTTCATCTCCTGACCTCATGATCCGCCCACCTCGGCCTCCCAACGTGCTGGGATTACAGGTATGAGCCACCGCACCTGGCCACATGTACACTTTATTTTTTTTTTTTTTAGACGGAGTCTCGCTCTGTCACCCAGGCTGGAGTGCAGTGGTGCGATCTCAGCTCACTGCAACCTTGGCTTCCCGGGTTCAAGCAGTTCTCCTGCCTCAGCGTCTTGAGTAGCTGGATCACAGGCACACGCTACCACGCCCAGCTAATTTTTGTATTTTTAGTAGAAATGGGGTTTCTCCATGTTGGTCAGGCTGGTCTCAAACTCCTGAGCTTGTGATCTGTCTGTCTCGGCCTCACAAAGTGCTGGGATTACAGGCGTGAGCCACTGCGCCTGGCCTTACATGTATACTTTAAACAAAAGTAAGATAAATAATATTTAAAGATATAGGTCAAATTTGATTATAATAAAGAGATTCTCCAATATTATTTTGACATAGTATATTTGAATTTTTGGATACTTCTTAAAATATATGCTATTGGTTCTATCTATCTGATACCTAGAAGTTTCTGTTATAAAGGTGTTTATTCCTTTTTTTTTTTTGAGACGGAGTTTCACTCTTGTTGCCAGGCTGGAGGGCAATGGCGCCATCTCGGCTAACCACAGCCTTCGCCTCCCAGGTTAAAGTGATTCTCCTGCCTCAGCCTCCCAAGTACCTGGGATTACAGGCATGTAATCCTTGGCATGTAGCCACCACGCCTGGCTAATTTTTAGTATTTTTAGTAGAGATGGGGTTTCTCCATGTCGGTCAGGCTGGTCTCGAACTCCCAACCTCAGGTGATCCACCCGCCTCAGCCTCATAAAGTGCTAGGATTACAAGGGTGAGCCACTGTGCCCGGCCTATAAAGGTATTTATTACAGCAGAATTTAACCTTGAGAAACTTTGTTGGTACTCCTGCTTCTATCCACTGTTTCTGGGACTGCTGCCCTTGGAGAAAGCAGACAACTCAGCTACCCATAGGGGTCTCTGCTAAGGAGCTCTGTCAAATTACAGGAAGATTCCTTACTGCAGAATCCAGGCAGCACAACTGGCTGCTATTCCACTGTGGAATGCAGCTGTAATTCTGCCGCTGAGAAGATGGAGAAATGAGTATGATGGCTTCTTTACTCCTGATGCTCTAATTAGAACAGTCAGGTAGCATACGTAGAGTCTAAAGACACAAACAAGATCAGAATTTCTTTTTTTTTTTGAGACGGAGTCTCGCTTTGTCGCCCAGGCTAGAGTGCAGTGGCGCAATCTTGGCTCACTGCAAGCTCCGCCTCCCGGGTTCATGCCATTCTCCTGCCTCAGCCTCCCGAGTAGCTGGGACTACAGGCGCCCGCCACGTCGCCAGGCTAATTTTTTGTATTTTTAGTAGAGACGGGATTTCACCATGTTAGCCAGGATGGTCTTGATCTCCTGACCTTGTGATCCGCCTGCCTTGGCCTCCCAAAGTGCTGGGATTACAGGCTTGAGCCACCACGCCCCGCCAAGATCAGAACTTCTAACTAAGATCACTCTCCCTTCAGTCTCAGTGAAGAAGAGCACATCTAACTAGTCAAGTCTGGCAGTCACAATTCAGGTGCCACCCTGCTAGGTAGGGGAAATGCAAGGACACTCACTCTGCAAGGACTTCTGTCTGCAAGGAGGGTTGTGGTCTGGGGCAGCATCCAAGGTAAGGGATCGGATTACTGTCTCACACACAAACTGGGTCCCACTCAGGTCTTCTTCTGCTTCCTCCACAGAAGCAATGTTCTCAGCCTTCCTCTTTACTGACACCATAGAATCTGAAAGACACACGAACCTTATCTGCACTGGGTGTTTAAAGTGCTGAGGAACATTCACCAGTCATTACCCATGCTAAAACTAAACCAAGGAATAGCTGCTATCTAAACTTTGTCTGCACTTGGTGTTTAAAGTGCTGAAGAACATTCACCAGTCATTACCCATGCTAAAACTAAACCAAGGAATAGCTGCTATCTGTGCCATGTGAAGGTGAGGGGACTTCAAAACATGAGATGCTACAGAAAGCAAGCCCATTTACATGCTAAGGTAGGGTCAGTAGGGGATAGCTGTAAAATAGGGTATGATATGGAAAGGGAGGATGCAAATACTTTACAAATGTTTAATCCCTTACCAGGAAGTGCTTTAAATCCTGCCCCTTCATTCTCTTCCTCTATCTGCCCCAAGCCTGGCTTCTCTATTAAAGGACTGTCATGTGGCAGAGGAGACATGCAGGGAGTCATATCTGGAGAATGAAGACAGGAGAACCATCAATCAAGAGAAAGCATCATATCATCAACAGTCAGTGTCCAGAAGTAGCAGTTTGTAGGCTTCTTGCCTCCCGCAGGGCTAAAATAAACCAAGATATGCTTTGAGGTCTGTGACAAAAAATTTCTCCAGACCAGTAAGTATGCAAAATATCTCAGATCAATCAATGCAGGAAGAATCACAGTTATTTAGCCTGGAAAGCTGTGGCCAAGACACAAAACCATGAACATAAAGGAACAAAAGGACACAAGTATCTAGAGGGAAAAAAGAGAAGAGGATTCCTTTATAGTGGAAAAGCCTTGCACGAACTTGTTTTATTGCTTTTTTTTTTTTTTTTTTTTTTTTGAGATGCAGTCTTGCTCTGTCACCCAGGCTAGAATGCAGTGGCACAATCTCGGCTCACTGCAACCTCCACCTCCCAGGTTCAAGCAACTCTCTGCCTCAGCCTCCCGAGTAGCTGGGATTACAGGCACCTGCCACCATGCCTGGCTAATTTTTGTATTTTTAGTAGAGATGGGGTTTCACCATCTTGGCCAGGCTGGTCTTGAACTTCTGACCTTGTGATCCACCAGCCTTGGCCTCCCAAAGTGCTGGGATTACAGGCGTGAGCTACCGTGCCCAGCCTCTTTTTTTTGTTTGTTTTTTGAGATTGGGTTTCACTCTGTCGTCCAGGCTGGAGAGCAATGGCACAATCCTGGCTCACTGCAGCCTCTGCCTCCTGGGATCAGGAGATTCTCCCACTTCAGTCTCCCTGGTAGCTGGGACCACAGGTGCAGGCCGCCATGCCAAGCTAATTTTTTTTTTTTTTTTTTTTTGAGACGGAGTTTTGCTCTTGTTGTCCTGGCTGGAGTGCAATGGTGCAATCTCAGCTCACCACAACCTCCGCCTTCTGGGTTCAAGCAATTCTCCCGCCTCAGCCTCCCGAGTAGTTCGGATTACAGGCATGTGCCACCATGCCCAGCTAATTTTGTATTTTTAGTAGAGAAGGGGTTTCTCCATGTTGGTCAGGCTGGTCTCAAACTTCCGACCTCAGGTGATCTGCCCGTCTCAGCCTCCCAAAGTGCTGGGATTACAGGCGTGAGCCACCGTGCCTGGCCACACCCAGCTAATTTTTAAAAGTAATTTTTGTAGAGATGAGGGTTTCACCATGTTGCCCAGGCTGGTCTCAAACCCTGGCCTCAAGTGATCCTCCTGCCTTGGCCTCCCAAAGAGCTGGGATTATAGACACGAGCCACCATGCCCAGCATGTTGTTACTTTTGACAAAGGACAGGAAAGAAGGAAAACGGATCCATGATTGCTGCTTTACTATCCTACTGTGGGAGAAATCCTTGCCATTTCCTCAGAATAAAACACTACCAGTGTCTAGGCTGTGGTACTTTTGGGCCTATTAGTAAGACGAACAAGATGAAATGAGTGACATTCTTACCCACAGGGGTGTTGTGGGGCACTCTCTCCAACTCTTGAACAATGTTTATATCCAACAGCTCAAAGGACAGCAGGTCCTATAAAAAAAAGACAATGTTAGGCTGTTTGGAGTGCATGCTGGAGCGATGTCTTGATGGGACCTGTAGACCATTTCCACATCATTTTGCATTCAACTCTGTTCAAATTCATGCCTGTCCCCAGACAAGTGAAAACAAGAAGAGTTAAATGGGAATTAGATGTTGAAATAACCCAATAGCAGGAAAGAGAAAATGCAGCAGGTATGAAGGAGAATTAGCTAGGCCAAGGTGAAGAGGCAACTAAAGGGAGTTTGTGGGGAAGTACAGGATTGAGTTCCCAATTCAAAGAGGAAACATCTAGTTTACAAACTTGCTTCCATGGGTGATCTCCTTCCCATTAAATATACCTGACTAGATCAAAGTGGGCATATCTCTGATTTCCTGATTACCGCCTATGGCTCTACCACCTTCTCTCCTGTGCTCTCTCCCTCTGTCCCTTGCCCTTCAAAGTGCTGAATCTTCCACCTGGGCAGTCAGAAGATCCACAGATGGGATGTAGAGCTCCCTCTCACTGGCAACATTTTTTGCCTTCTGTGGGATGCAGGCTGCTGTCCCTTCTGTCTGCTCAGTCACTTCACCAAGCTGTCTTTCTTCTTTAGCCAGAAGAAAAGTTTCCTATAGAGACAAACCATTGAGACAAATTTTAGGCCTTCAACAGAACTGAAGAGGCAGGCTGACAATGCCCCCAAAAATAAAAACGCTGCTGTACCTCCATATTTTAAAAAACTATATGTTTTTGATATATTTTTACAGTTATAGAAAAAGTTGTAAAAACAGCAGAGAGAATTCACATTCCCCAGCTTCCCCTAATGACGATAACTTATATTAACTATAATAGTCAAAACCAGAAAATTAACATTGGATAACTTTAAGCAGTAAACACTCTGCCCCACTAATACAGAGAAATTGCATTAAAAAACTGTGCACTAAGTAGCAACCAGGGCAAGACTTCATTAGTATTTAGGGAACATACACAGGGTATTTCAGGAGAGATGGATGTTAAGGAGTAAAGCTATCAGTTCAGCAGTTCCACAGGCCAGCCCAGGCCAGGAGTCCCTTTTTCCCTTGTGCAGCCAACAGGCTGACCATGCAACATCACAAAGAGGTACAAAAGTATTCAGTATGCAGCAAGACCCTAAAGACGCTAAAACAAACACCCTAAGGAAGAGGCCAAATATCAGCATAGAAATGTGTTGGGGCGGGGGGAGATGCTAACCTTTCAAGGTTTCTGGAAAACAACCAGCTATGAGTGGGTTCTTTTAGTTTTAGCCATCTCCTCTCTAACTAAGATTTGGATACTAGGCCAAAGCCTGTTAGTCAATGCTCACCTCTTGCTGGCAGGTGAGATCATCAGTTTTGCTTGAGCTGATCATGCCCTTTTCAATGTTATCAGGGCTCTCTTCAGAGGGGAAAGGATCTACTATGATACTGCACCAGACCCGAGGCCCAAATTGCTGGCCTTTGTGAGAAAGACGCCAATGGGAAGTATACGTTCCCTCCAAGGCTGGGGCAATGAACTCCACAGATACAACTCCCACATGGCCGGCCTTGAGGCAGGGAACCAAAACATCCTTCTTTTCTGTGGAAGCCAAAGTCAGGTTTCCCCACATGAACTTGAGCTGAAAAGAACAGTAAGAAGAGAAAGCAAGCTTGTCAGCTGAGCACTCTGCCACTTCAAATCACCTCATCTTTGCATTTTGTGGGAAAAATTACCTTTGTGTCTGCACTCCACTTTACATTTCCTGTATTTTTCATCCTCCAGTGTTTGATAAACTTGGTTCCTGGCTGAAGGTGAGTCCCATCAGGCAAATTCTCATCCACAAATGCTGCACTGAGCATTGGCATAACGGAGGTACAGGGCTGCAAAGGGAGCCTGAACAGAAATTCAGATGCTTAGTCACTTGCTGTTGGGTGTGAAGGCTTCTGAATACCTCACACTAGCTTGAGAGTCTGACTGTGACTCTTGAAAATGTGCTAACCCATTTGCCTTAAAAATAATACTGATATTACTAGTATAGGACCACATATTAGAAACAATAAATTTTCTGACAAACTTAAAACAATAAAACAAAACAGAGGATAGGTCTCACTCCTGAGGTAAAAAAGTCATGGTAAGAGTAATTAAAAGGGCCTATAAATACAACACCTAGAGAGTCAGGCTTTTAACACATTTGTTCCTTTTGCTTCAATTCCAGATTGCCTCCAATGAAGAGAGGGACCCCGCCATTTTGAACTTTAGCGGTTTCTATCTTTCTGAAGAAGGAAACAAAACAAGTGTCAAAAATAACTACGAAACTTGGCCAGGCGCGGTGGCTCACGCCTGTCATCCCAGCACTTTGGGAGGCCAAGGCAGATGGATCACGAAGTCAGGAGATCGAGACCATCCTGGCTAACACGGTGAAACCCTGTTTCTACTAAAAAATACAAAAAATTAGCTGGGTGTGGTGGCGGGCACCTGTAGTCCCAGTTACTCGGGAGGCTGAGGCAGGAGAATGGCGTGAACCCAGGAGGTGGAGCTTGCAGTGAGCCGAGATCGCGCCCCTGCACTCCAGCCTGGGCAACAGGCGAGACTCCAAGACTCCGTCTCAAAAACAAAACAAACAAAAAACTACCAAACCACCCTTTAATAATACTAAGACCACGCCAGGCAGGCGCAGTGGCTCACACCTGTAATCTCACCATTTTGGGAGGCCAAGGTGGGCGGATTCATGAGGTCAGGAGTTCGAGACCAGCCTGACCAACAGGATGAAACCCCGTCTCTACTGAAAAAATACAAAAATTAGCCGGGCATGGTGGCATGCACCTGTAATCCTAGCTACTCAGGAGGCTGAGGCAGGAGAATCACTTGAACCCGGGAGGCAGAGGTTGCAGTGAGCCTAGATCATGCCACTGCACTCCAGCCTGGGCGACAGAGCGAGACTCCATCTCAAAAAAAAAAAAAAAAAAAAGCCGGGTGCTGTGTGGCTCATGCCTGTAATCCCAACACTTTGGGAGTCCAAGGCGGGCGGATCACGAGGTCAAGAGATCGAGACCATCCTGGCTAACACGGTGAAACCCCATCTCTACTAAAAATACAAAAAATTAGCCAGGCGTGGTGGCGGGTGCTTGTAGTCCCAGCTACTCAGGAGGCTGAGGCAGGAGAATGGCGTGCACCCGAAGGCAGAGCTTGCAGTGAGCCGAGATCGCACCACTGCACTACCGCCTGGGTGACAGAGCAAGACTCTGTCTCAAAAAACAAACAAACAAAAAAAAACAAAAAAAAAAATACTAAGACCAGATAATGGAAAGTTTTAAAGATTTAGGTGTTAAGGGCTACCAATAAATAAGACGGAAGTTGGTTGAAGTTCCAGTTTCAGAGAGCTGGGCCTAAAGTTTTGGCTCCCACCCCAGCCCTGGGCTTACATCAGGGTATTAGACTGGAGCAAGCTCTCAGGTCGGCCTAAAGGAGACTTGGGGCTCTGGAGTCCATGGATTGAATTCCACAGGTGAATTTTCCTATGGAGTTTAAGCTGCTTTTTAAGTTCCTTGACCTCTGCTTTACGTTGTTTCTTCTCAGCTCGCAACCTTTGCTTTTCTGCTTTAAGAAAGTTCTTATCAACCTGTTTCTGGAGCCTGTGAGATAATAAAAACAAGTCTTAAAAGAAAGTCACAAATAAATTCTGAAGCTATGTGGAGCCAATTGCAATTTCCATCAGTGTCAGCTTCCAGTTTAATTTCTTTTTTTGTTTTAGAATTAGGGTCTCACTCTGTCATGTAGGCTGGAGTACAGTGGTGTAATCATGGCTCCCTTCCACCTCATATTCCTGGGCTCAAGCAATCTGCTCACCTCAGACTCCCAAGTAGCTGAAACTATAGGTACGCACCACCACGCCTGGCTAATTTTTAAATTTTTTTTGTAGAGGCGGGATCTTGCTATGTTGCCCAGGCTGGTCTCAAATATTTGGCTTCAAGCACTCCTCCCACCTTAGCCCCTCAAGTTGCTGAGATAACAGTTATGGGCCATTGTGCCCAGCCTACTTTAGTTTCTTAATTTCTTTTTATAGCTATTATTTCTATTTCACTAACTTTGGATAACTGTCTTCATTATTGCACATCAATTGAAAATGAGCAGAACTAAGGAGACTATGTGTAGTTTTGTGATTCATACCTTGTCACCAGAACCAAGAAGTCAATCAGAGAATAAGCATCTCCATGTAGAGGGTTTTACCTGACTTGTTCCAGAGCAGCAGGAAGACGAGGAGTAGAGTACTTTGAGTGACAGAACGGTTCAGAGGAGCCCACAACAGGTCTCCGCAACTTCAGCAGGACGTGGTTAGTGTCATGGCCATATGGCCCTGCTTCACAATCTTCACAGATATTGTAGGATGGGCATAGGCTGTGGGGAAAGAATGGCACAATACACAATGGCAGAATAGGAAGTACCTGGGGTAGGGAGATATAAGACCATACTTCTATGTTTGCTCCAGTACCAACTAGCAGGTAACCTGAGCATGCCATCTGACTATGCCATGCCTCAATTTTCCTCATTAATAAAATTAGGATAATAACACTTAACCCATATCCATTTTAAATGAAAATCTATGGGAGGAAGGTAAGATGTGAAAGTACATGGGGCCAGGCACAGTGGCTCATGTCTGTAATCCCAGCACTTTGGGAGGCCATGGAGAAGAGGATCATTTGAGTCCAGGAGTTTGAGACTAGCCTGGGCAATATAGGGAGACCCCATCTCTAAAAAAATAATTAAAAAGCAGTCTGTGATCCCAGCTACTTGGCAGGCTGAAGTGGGAGGATTGTCTGAGCCTGGGAGGGTGAGGCTGCAGTGAACCATGATTGCACCCTGCACTCCAGCCTGGGTGACAGAGACCCTGTCACCAAAAAAAAAAAAAAAAGGCATTTGGAACAACCGAGGAACTACCCTTAGCGATCTAATTTTGTCCGTTCAGGGGAACATAATTTTGCCTGGCTTTGCTAATCCAAATGCACATTTGAACACAACAATCTGAACAGTTACAACACACAAAGCATGTGGGTGAAGAGTAGCTTGTGCTTCCAACTCACAGCTACAACACCTAATGCTCAGAAACAGGGTACAATTAATTTCCCTTTACCTACACAGAAAGCCAGGGAGGTAAAAGCTGTAAGGTCTATCACTAGCTAGCTACTCCCAAGCAACTGCTTACCTACACTGGTAGCGGACACCAACAATCCTTCTTTGGCAGTTGTTGCAAGCAATATGCCAGCTGAACTGGTTTTCTGGCAAAAACAATGTTTCTTCTGAAGTAGGCATTGAGACTTCTGAGGGACAAGAACCCAAGGATGGGTTCTGGAGGACAAGCTTTTCATGTAATTTCTGTTCAAGCTTCTCAACCGTTTCGTTAACCACTTGTTCTCTGAACTAGAATATGGAGCAGAAGGTAGGGAAAAAACTCAGTTCCAATATCAGAAAAAAATGTGAAGATATCAATAGATCTGAAACCTAACTGTCTCTGGTATAATACAAAAACACAATAAACAACTGCTACTGAATAGACAGAAACATAGCAAAAGGTCTATTCCTTCCACAGCTAAACTGGTTTGAAGAAAATATCAAAACATCCTTTTGATAAGTAAATTTCTAACTTTTTCTCAAGCAGAGATTTGTCCCTCTCCCTTACATGCTTAGAATTAGACTCCCTCTTTTTCTGACACTTCACTGCAAAGGTTAGAGCTTTCTCGACTGGAACTGTTCTAAGTTTGGAAATTATAAGCTACCACTCTTCACCTGTACTAGAGGCAGCAGCCACCTGGGTTCAGTTTTCTATTTCTTCCACATTCCACCTGTGCCAACACCACAGTTAAAACCCAAGCGAGAGAGAACACTCACCGTCTCCAGGTAGCTTGTGAACCAGTCTGGGGGCTTGTCTTGAGGCTGGTCTGTGTCACATGGAACAAGTGGAAACGACTGGGAGAAAACCCAAGCCGAGATGTTAGAGGTTACTTTTTCTATTTAAAATACTTTTCCTGGAGTGTATTATTTTGAGGTTTCTTTTGTGAAATCATACAAGTATATAATTTTTTAAAAAGTCACAGTATGAAGGCGTACTAAAGGAAAACAAAGTCTCTAGCCTGCTCCCTTTCTACAGAAGTAAACTATTACCAGTTTCAAAAGTCAGAGAGAGGAGCACACTAATTCCCAAATCTCTGATAAATGTGCAAATCTTACAACAAAGACAATGAGAAATAAATCTAGAAATTGGATAGACTGAAACAGGCAATGGGGAAAGGATTCCCTATTTAATAAACGGTGCTGGGAAAACTGGCTAGCCATATGCAGAAAACTGAAACTGGACCCCTTCCTTACACCTTATACAAAAATTAACTCAAGGTGGATTAAAGACTTAAACATAAGATCTAAAACCATAAAAACCCTAGAAGAAAACCTAGGCAATACCATTTAGGACATAGGCAGGGGCAAAGACTTCATGACTAAAACACCAAAAGCAATGGCAACAAAAGCCAAAATTGACAATGGGATCTAATTAAACTAAAGAGCTTCTGCACAGCAAAAGAAACTATCATCAGAGTGAACGGGCAACCTACACAATGAGAGAAAACTTTTGCAATCTATCCATCTGACAAAGGGCTAATATCCAGAATCTATAAGGAACTTAAACAAATTTACAAGAAAAAAACAACCCCATCAAAAAGTGGGTAAAGGATATGAACAGACACTTCTCAAAAGAAGACATTTATTCGGCCAACAAACCTATGAAAAAAAGCTCATCATCACTGGTCATTAGAGAAATGCAAATCAGGCCGGGCGCAGTGGCTCACGCCTGTAATCCCAGCACTTTGGGAGGCTGAGGCGGGTGGATCACGAGGTCAGGAGATCAAGACCATTCTGGCTAACATGTTGAAACCCCATCTCTACTAAAAATACAAAAAAATAGCTGGGCGTGGTAGTGGGCGCCTGTAATCCCAGCTACTCGAGAGGCTGAGGCAGGAGAATGGCGTGAACCCGGGAGACAGAGCTTGCAGTGAGCCGGGATTGCACCACTGCACTCCAGCCTGGGCGACAGAGTGAGACTCCATCTCAAAAAAAAAAAAAAAAGAGAAATGCAAATCAAAACCACAATGAGATACCATCTCACACCAGTTAGAATGGCAATCATTAAAAAGTCAGGAAACAGGGCTGGGCATGGTGGCTCACGCCTGTACTCCCAGCATTTTGGGAGGCCGAGGTGGGCGGATCACAAGGTCAGGAGTTCCAGACCAGTCTCACCAACATACTGAAACCCTGTCACTGCTAAAAATACAAAAAATTAGCCAGGTGTGGTGGTGTGTGCCTGTAATCCCAGCTACTCGGGAGGCTGAGGCAGGAGAATCACGTGAACCTGGGAGGCAGAGGTTGCAGTGAGCCAAGATCACGCCACTGTACTCCAGCCAGGGCGAAGGTGCAAGACTCTGTCTCAAAAAAAAAAAAAAAAAAAAAAAAAAAAAAAAAACTCAGGAAATAATAGATGTTGGAGGCCGGGCGCGGTGGCTCACGCCTGTAATCCCAGCACTTTGGGAGGCCAAGGCGGGCGGATCATGAGGTCAGGAGATCGAGACCATCCTGGCTAACACGGTGAAACCCTGTCTCTACTAAAAATAAAAAAAATTAGCTGGGCGTAGTGGCAGGTGCCTATAGTCCTAGCTACTCAGGAGGCTGAGGCAGGAGAATGGTGTTAACCCGGGAGGCAGAGCTTGCAATAAGCCGAGATCGCGCCACTGCACTCCAGCCTGGGCAACAGAGCGAGACTCCGTTTCAAAAAAAAAGAAATAATAGATGTTGGAGAGGATGTGGAGAAATAGAATGCTTTTACACTGTTGGTGGGAGTGTAAATTAGTTCAACCATTGTTGAAGACAGTGTGGCGATTCCTCAGGGATCTAGAACCAGAAATACCATTTGACCCAGCAATCCCATTACTGGGTATATACCCAAAGGGTTATAAATCATTCTGCTATAAAGACACATGCAAACGTATGTTTATTGCAGCACTATTCACAATAGCAAAGACTTGGAACCAACCCAAATGCCTATCAATGATAGACTGGATAAAGAAAATGTGGCACATGTACACCATGGAATACTACGCAGCCATAAAAAAGGATGAGTTCATGTCTTTTGCAGGGACATGGATGAAGCTGGAAACCATCGTTCTTAGCAAACTAACTCAGGAACAGAACACCAAACACAGCATGTTCTCACTGATATGTGGGAGTTGAACAATGAGAACACATGGACACAGGGAGGGGTACATCACACACGGGGGCCTGTCGGGGGGTGGGGTGATAGGGGAGGGATAGCATTAGGAGAAATACCTAAGGTAGATGATAGGTTGATGGGTGCAGCAAACCACCATGGCTCATGTATACCTATATAACAAACCTGCACATTCTGCACATGTATCTCAGAACTTAAAGTATAATAAAAAAATAAAATAAAGAAACCTGTTCAGCTTTATTTAAAAAAGAAAAAAGAAACGATATTGGACAGACTGGGCCATACCCTTCATACCTGCACTGCAGGATCCTCTGGGGTCTTCATGTCTGATCCCAAGACTCTCACCAGTGAAGAGTAATGTGCAAGTGGCTTCTTCCCTGCCCTGGCAGCTAGTCGTTTTGCTCCTACAACTGGGGGTGGGGCTTCATCAACGACATGGTGCCCTTCATGGACTTGCATCTGCAGTTGGTTTCCCTGTTTAACTGCCATCTAAGAGCATATATTATGAAACAAAAACATGCGACGTGATTATATTCTCCTAAATAACATTTCAAAGACATCAAAACAGAAGAGTGTGGTAAGTTATGCTAGAAAATACTAGGATTTGTGTTTGCTTTATTAAATCCAACAACAAATGTAATGTTTACACTCAACTTGCTATTTCTTTGGTAAGAATGTTAACTAGAAATTTATTTATTTATTTATTTATTTATTTATTTATTTTTGAGACGGAGTTTTGCTCTTGTTGCCCAGGCTGGAGTGCAATGGTACGGTCTTGGCTCACTACAACCTCCGCCTCCTGGGTTCAAACAATTCTCCTGCCTAAGCCTCCCAAGTAGCTGGGATTACATACAGGTGCCAACCACCACACCCAGCTAATTTTTGTATTTGTAGTAGAGATGGGGTTTCACTATGTTGGCTAGGCTGGTCTCGAACTCCCGACCTCAGGTGATCCACCCACCTCGCCCTCCCAAAGTGCTGAGATTACAGGCATGAGCCACCGTGCCCAGCCTAGAAATTTATTTTTATTTTTTTGAGATGGCAATTTGCTCTGTCACCCATGTTGGAATGCAGTGCATGGCTCACTGCAGCCTGTCTCTTGGGCTCAAGCAATCTTCCCACCTCAGCCTCCCGGGTAGCTGGGATTACAGGCACATGCCACCACACCTGGCTGAGGTTTTTGTTTTAGTTTGGAGACAGGAGTCTCACTGTGTTGCCCAGACTGGTCTTGGACACCTGAGTTCAAACTATCCTCCCACCTCAGCCTCCTGAGTAACTGGGACTACAGGTGCGCACCACCATACCTGGCTAACTTTTGTATTTTTGTAGAGGTGAAATTTCATGATGTTGCCCAGGCTAGTCTCGAACTCCCAGGCTCCACCCACCTTGGCTTTCCAAAGTGCTAGTATCATAGGTTTGGGTCACTATGCCTGTTGGCTAATTTAAAAAATTTTTTGTCATACATTACCCAGGCCGGTCATGAACTTGGTTTTGTTATTAAAACCACAAAAGTATTGTGTTGCTTTATTCCACAAAAACAAACAAAAAAACCCATAAAAGTAGGTTTTAAGATGGCAAATTAGGTAAGATTCTCCTTAACTGGGTTACTATTTTTCTGTTTTCTTTTTTTTCTTTTTTTTGAGGTGGAGTCTCGCTCTGTCACCAGGCTAGAGTGCAGTGATGCAATCTCGGCTCACTGCAAACTCCACCTCCCGGGTTCAAGCGATTCTCCTGCCTCAGCCTCCCGAGTAGCTGGGACTATAGGCGCACGCCACCACACCCAGCTAATTTTTGTATTTTTAGTAGAGATGGGGTTTCACTATGTTAGCCAAGATGGTCTCAATCTCTTGACCTCGTGATCTGCCGCCTCAGCCTCCCAAAGTGCTGGGATTACAGGTGTGAGCCACTGCGCCTGGTCTAATTGGTTTTTATACAAGACTCTCTCTATGGAATCTTAACTCAGGTTTCCAAAAAGGTTAATTCTAGACTAACAAAACTCAAGAAACTTAAAGATATGTCCTATAATTAAGCATTTACTTTTCCAATAAAAATAGTATTTTGAGGCCAGGCGCGGTGGCTCATGCCTGTAATCCCAGCATTTTGGGAGTCTGAGCTGAGCAGATCACCTGAGGTCAGGAGTTCGAGACCAGCCTGTCCAACATGGTGAAACCCCATCTCTACTAAAAATGCAAAAATTAGCTGGGCATGGTGGCATGCACCTGTAATCCCAGCTACTCAGGAGGCTGAGACAGGAGAATTGCTTGAACCCAGGAGGCGGAGGTTGCAATGAGCTGAGATGGCGCCACTGCACTCTAGCTTGGGCAACAAAGTGAGACTCTGTCTCAAAAAAAAAAAAAAAAAAAAAAAAAAAAAGAATAGTATTTTGGGGCGATGAGAGGTGGGTCATGCCTGTAATCCGAGCACTTTGGGAGGCTGAGGCAGATAACTTGGGCCCAGGAGTTCAAGACAAACCTGGGCAACACAGCAAGGCCCTGTCTCTATTAAAAAAAAAAAAAAAAGTTTAAAAATCATCGGAGCATGGTGGTATTTTCCTGTAGTCCCAGCTACACAGGAGCCTGAGATAGGAAGACCACTTGAGCCCAGGAAGTCAAGGCTGCAATCACACCACTGCACTCCAGCTATGTGAGCTGTGATCATACCACTGCACTCCAACCTGGGTGACAGTGAGATCCCGTCTCAAAAAAATATATCGAAGTGATTTTTTTTAACAAGTGCTGTCAGTGAAAAAAAAACTTTTTAAAAATAAAAATAACTAGCCAGGTGTGGTAGCTGGGTACAGTGGCTCACACCTGTTATACCAGCACTTTGGGAGGCTGAGGCAGGCATCACTTGAGGCTAGGAGATTAAGACTAGCCTGGCCAACATAGCAAAGCCCTATTTCTACTAAAAATACAAAAAACAGTTGGGTGTGGTGGCACATGCCTGTAATCCCAGCTATTAGTGTGGCTGAGGTATGAGAATTGCTTGAATCCAGGAGGCGGAGGCTGCAGTGAGCTGAGATTGTACCACTGCACTCCAGTCTGGGTGACAGAGCAAGACTCAAAAACAAACAAACAAAACCAGCCAGGTGTGGTGATGCACACCTGTGGTCCCAACTACTCAGGAGGCTGAAGTGGGAGAACTGCTTGAGCCTGGGACGTTGAGGGGGCAGTAAGCCATAATTGCACCACTGTGCTCCAGCCTCTATGACAGAATGACACACGTGTCACTGGGCGCAGTGGCTCATGCCTGTAATCCCAGCACTTTGGGAGGCTAAGGCAGGTGGATCACGAGGTCAAGAGATTGAGACCACCCTGGACAACATGGTGAAACCCCATCTCTACTAAAAATACAAAAATTAGCTGGGTGTGGTGGCGCATGCCCGTAGTCCCAGCTACTCGGGAGGCTGAGGCAGAACTGCTTGAACCCGGGAGGTGGAGGTTACAGTGAGCCAAGGTCGCGCCACTGCACTCCAGCCTGGCAACAGAGCAAGACTCCATCTCAAAAAACAACAACAAAAGGAATGACACACATGTCAAAGAAAAAAAGAGGCCGGGCGTGATGGCTCACACCTCTAATCCTAGCACTTTGGGAGGCTGAGGTGGGTGGGCTGCTTGAGCCTAGAAGTTCAAGACTAGCCTGGGCAACAGGTAAAACCCTGTCTCAAAAAAAAAAAGACGCCAGGCGCAGTGGCTCACGCCTGTAATCCCAGCACTTTGGGAGGCCAAGGCAAGAGGATCACCGGAGGTCAGGAGTTTGAGATGAGCCTGGCCAACATGGTGAAATGCCGTCTCTACTAAAAATACAAAAATTAGCTGGGCGTGGTGGCATACGCCTGTAATCCCAGCTATTAGGAAGGCTGAAGCAGGAACATCACTTGAACCTGGGAGGTGTAGGCTGCTGGCAGCCAAGATCGCACCACTGTACTCCAGCATGAGCAACAGGGCGAGACTCTGTCGCAAAAAAAAAAGAAAAAAAGCATTCAATGGGTAACTACATCTGAGGTGATGGATGTGTTAATTAACTTGATTGTGGTAATCATTTCACAATGTATACATATTTCAAAACATCACATTTTATACACATTTTTATATTTAAACATACAAATTTTTAAAAATTAGAAACTAAAAACGAAAAAAAAAGCATTCCATGTCCAAAAAGTGGCTGTCATCTCTGCCTTAAACATAACATTGTATGGGCTATAGAGAACAGAGTGACATAGGCTGTGCACAGTGGCTCATGCCTGTAATCCCAGCACCTTGGCAGGCCAAGGCAGGCGGATCACTTGAGGTAAGGAGTTTGAGACCAGCCTGGCCAACAAGGCGAAACCCTGTCTCTACTAAAAACTACAAAATAAATTAGCTGGGTCTGGTGGCGCACACCTGTAATCCCAGCTACTTGGGAAACTGAGGCATGAGACTCACTTGAACCCCAGAGGTGGAGGTTGCAGTGAGCCAAGACTGCGCCACCGCACTCCAGCCTGAGCGACAGAGTGAGACTCTGTCTCAAAAAAAAAAAAAAAAAAAAAAAAAGGAGAGAACAGAGTGAGGGAAAGAGGTGAAAAATGTGAACCAGAAAACATAGTTCTATAACAGGCATGGTGGTGCACACCCATAGTCCCAGCTACTCGGGAGGCTGAGGCAGCAGGATCACTTGAGCCCAGCAGTTCAAGGCTGGCCTGGGTAACATAGCAAGACCCAGCCTCTTTAGGAAAAAAAAAAGGGGGGCATCAAGAGTTTTTTGTTTTTTTTTTGTCTTTGAGATGGAGTTTCCCTCTTGTTGCCCAGGCTGGAGTGCAATGGCGTGATCTCAGCTCACTGTAACCTCTGCCTCCCAGGTTCAAATGATTCTCCTGCCTTGGCCTCCCAAGTAGCTGGGATTATAGGCATGCACCACCACACCTGGCTAATTTTTTGTATTTAGTAGAGATGAGGTTTCACCATCATGGTCAGGCTGGTCTTGAACTGCTGACCTCGGGTGATCCGCCTGCCTCAGTCTCCCAAAGTGCTGGGATTACAGGCATGAGCCACTGCACCCGGCCAAGATATTTGTTTTTTGGTTTGTTTTTTTTGTTTTGTTTTGAGACGGAGTCTCACTGTCACCCAGGCTGGAGTGCAGTGGCACGATCTCGGCTCACTGCAAGCTCCGCCTCTGGGGTTCACGCCATTCTCCTGCCTCGGCCTCCCAAGTAGCTGGGACTACAGGCACCCGCCACCACGCCCGGCTGTTTTGTATTTTTAGTAGAGACAGGGTTTCACCATGTTAGCCAGGACGGTCTTGATCTCCTGACCTCGTGATCCACCCACCTCGGCCTCCCAAAGTGCTGGGATTACAGGCGTGAGCCACCACGCCCGGCCAGTTATTTGTATTTTTAAACACTAGAACAGTAGCACAAAGACCAGCAAAGAGATGGGACTGTAACTGAGAAGGACCTTTTTATTATGAATTGCCTTTTGCTGAGTGTCGTGCCCATTCATCAGTCTCCCTATAAATAGGTTTCACTGTGTTTATACTTACTAGTCTCTCCCCATAACTAATGGAATTCAGGTTTGAGTTTCAGTCAATAAATATTTTAGGCCAGACACAGTGGCTCATGCCTATAATCCCAGCACTTGGGAGGCCAAGGCCAGCAGATTGCTTGAGCCCAAGAGTTCCAGACCAGCCTGGGAAACATGGTGAAACCCTGTATCTAAGAAAAATATAAAAAGTTAGCCGGGCGTGGTGATGTGTTTCTGTAGTTCCAGCTACTCGGGAGGCTGAGGTGGGAGGATCACTTAAGCCTGGGAGGTGAAGACTGCAGCAACCCCAGATTGTGCCACTGCACACCAGCCTGGATGACAGAGCACAACCTCATCTCAAAAAAAGAAAAAAAACCAACCCATAATAATATTTTTAAAATTATTTAAAAATGAGATTAAATAATCATTACCTTAAGCGCTTCTTCATATTCTCCTAAAAGGACAAAAAATATACACCATGATACTTCTTCACACACCCCAAAAGATTCTATTACTTTAAAATTATTTTTATTTTGTACACATCCATTCATTCATTCAAGAACCAAAGATTCCATAAGATTAAGGATAGCCAATCCTAAAAATGGACTGTACAACATGAGGAACATATTATAGTTAAATAATCGTAAATTATATTCATGATTTTTGCTAAATGAGTAGATTATGGCTGGTTTCTGGGGAGGGCTCAGGGCACCACAGGGCCACTATAATGAGATGATAGATATGTTAATTTGCTTCACTACAGTAACCATTGCCACATAACATTTTGGTCAACCATGTGTATGATGGTGATCCCATAAGATTATAATGCCACATTTTTACTGTACCTTTTCTATGTTTAGATATGCAAATACCATTGTGTCTCAACTGTCTATAGTATACAGCACAGTAACATGCTCTACAGGTTCGCAGCCTATGAGCAATAGGTTATACCATATATCCTAGGTGTGTACTAGGCTATACCATCTAGGTTTGTGTAAGTACACTCTATGATGTCCATATAATGACAAAATCACCTAATTGATGCATTTCTCAGTAATCTCTGTCATTAAGCGATGCATTACTGTACATGTATTTCATAACATCATGTTGTGCACCTTCAATATATACAATAAAAATTTGTTAAATGTACAGCTAATCCTGACTTTAAAGAATTATTAGCTTATTACATATGAACAGCAACTATCTTTTTGCTGACAAACTCCCTTTCTGTTGCAAACAGCATCTACTGTAGATCAGTTCTTCCCCTTAAATCCCTCCTTCATCACTACTGGGAATCTTCCAGTTACAAAATCTCAACCCAGGTCCCTCACATTTACGCACTGTGATGCTCAGGACTCAAGAGAGTTCAATGTTAATACTATCATTTCGCCTGATTAAATTAAGATTTTAGGGGCTATCGTGGGAAACTAATCTTCAACTATAACAGGGTTCCTATGGGAAAATGCACTCCAAGCTCTGAACATCTGATAAATAAACTTTTGGAATACCACTTGTTTTATAAGTTGATATTAACATATATACCAAGTCAGAAACAAATGCAACACCATGGGAATACTTATATGTGTTGAACTGGGAGGCATATTAATTTCAGAGGACTGGCATCTTAAATATGAGAACCTCCCATTAAAGCTGTCCTTAGGGTCCATTCAAAGGCATCATCCTATATATAAAAAACTGCTATACAATAAAATCCCCTAGGTAACTAATGTCCATCAGTGCAATGTCACTCTAAAATTAATACTGCAATAAGGTTTGAGTATAAATAGAAATGCCTCAATGAGCAGATTAAGGTTTTTAAATAAGGCTGAACAGACTCTCTTAGGGACTCACCTTGACTGTTGATGGATACCTATAAAAGGAAAAAAAGCAACAGTGAATTATAAGTGTCTCATCAGTTGAGCATTTCTGTTACTAGGACCAGCCCCATAGGACAGACAAAAACTCAGGCCAAGCGTTCAGCTTTTCCGTATCACTTGCTAGTCATGAATAACACTTAAGAAATTTTATTGCTTATCTACTGTGCCCTCCTTTATTTCAGATACATTAAAAGGCAGTGCAATATAACGGTTAGGAGCTTGAGTTCTATAGCCAGAGGGTATGGACTGAACGGCTACTTTACTACTTCCAAGTTTTTGTGCATTTGGACAAGTTATTTTCACCTCTCTGTGCCTCAGTTTCCTCATGAGTAAAATAGTGATGATAATAATGTACTCAATACATGGTACTGTGGCTAGTCTGACACACTGTAACCACTCAATAAAGCTTAGCCATTAGCCTGAGCAACAAAGTGAGATTCCATCCCTCCAAAGAATTAAAAAATTTTGCCAGGCGCAGAGAGGTATGTCCTAGCTACCCAGAAGGCTGAGATGGGAGGATTCCTTGAACCCAGGAGCTCTAGGTTGCAGCAAGCTATGCCAATGCACACCAGCCTGGGTAACAGAGTGAGACCCTCTTTAAAAAAAAAAAAAAAAAAAAAAAAGCTTAGCCATTATATTTGTATTATTATAAACTAAGTGGTAGCTTGTGCTATATGTGAACTTAAGGTCACTATATAATTTTAAAAGTTATCTTGGCCAGGTGTGGTAGCTCACAACTGTAATCCCAGCACTTTGGGAGGCCGAGGTGGGCTGATCGCTTGAGCCCAGGAGTTCAAGACCAGCTTGGCCAACATGGTGAAATACTGTCTCTACTAAAAATACAAAAATTAGCCAGGCGTGGTGGTATACACCAGTAATCCCAGCTACTCAGAAGGCTGAGACAGGAGAATCACTTGAACCCAGGAGCTGGAGGTTGCAGTGAGCAGAGATCGCACCACTGCACTCCAGCCTAGGTTACGGAGTGAGGCTTCATCTCAAAAAAAAAAAAAAAAAAAAAAAAAAGAAAGGTTCTCTCAGGCCAGGCCAGGCATGGTGGGTGTCTCACACCTATAATCCCAGCACTTTGGGAGGCTGAGGTGGGAGGACTGCTTGGGCCCGGGAGTTCAAGACTGGCCTGAGCAACATAGTGAGACCCTGTTTCCTTTTTTTTTTTTTAAGTGAAAGTTATCTCTGAGATATTCTTCAGTGTTGCTTCTCCATTTCTCAACTCCATCTCAGATGCTGCAAGTCTTCTTAGAATATTCAATTATCAAATATATTTAAACCACCACACAAATAAGCTAAATACTATTTTGAATTATTAAAGCCCATATCACTGGAGAAATAAGATCCCTATTCTGAACACCTAGCAATAAGTGCCATAATATATTTTACCTCTTCATTTTCCTCATCCAGGTATTTTATTTGAATAGTATTCAGATCAAATGAAACTTTTACCTATAAAAGAGATACATATTTAAAGGCAGGTTATAATGTACACAGAAGTCAAAGTAAAAAAAACCCACAAAATCAAAAGACAAACAACAAACAACCTTAACAACTCATAACAAAGGGTTAATATCTGCAACACACCCAGAGTATCAGCAAAACTGCTAATGATACAATTAACAACCCAGGTAAAAATATACATAAAATTCATACAAGAGGAAATCAGAACACTTAACAAATACATCAGAAGACTTTCAAACTTTCTGGTGGTCAGAACAATGCAAATTGAAGCAATGAGATGACATCTCATCAGAATACCAAATTGTGTGTGTGTGTGTGTGTGTGTGTTTTGGGTGGGGTGTGGGGTAGGGAACAGCAAATGTTTTTTAAAGCCATAACATCCAGTGTTGTCAAAACTTCAGGACATTGTCATGTATTTCTGTGTGCTACTACAATTGTTCTGCAAAGCATTTGGCAGAATCTATTAAAATTTCAAATAAAATGCTTTGTGACCCATTAATCTCACATTTGTATAGGACAGAGTTTATCCTGTAGAACAGTGTATAAGTTATGTGTATAGATGGATATCTCCTGAAGTTTTATGATAAGAAAAAAAAAAAAACGAAAAAGATCTTTTTTTTTTTTTTTTTGAGATGGGTCTCACTCTGTCGCTCAGGCTGGATTATAGTGGCTCGATCTTGGCTCACTGCAGCCTCAACCTCCAGCACTCAAGCAATTCGCCCACCTCAACCTCCGGAGTAGCTGGGACCACAGGTGCCTGCTACCAGGCCCAGCTAATTTTTGTATTTTTTTGGTAGAGATGGGGTTTTACCATGTTGCCCAGTCTGGTCTCAAACTACTGAGCTGAAGTGGTCCACCCATCTTGGCCTCCCAAAGTGCTGGGATTCTAGGCGTGTGCCACTGTGCCCGGCCAAATAATGTTTATAGTATGATCCTAGTATGATATCTGCATGAACATGGAAAATTTAAAGTACATACAGGGCTGTTAACATTGGTTACCCAAAGAAGGTGGGAGTAACAGATGAGGGGAGGGAGAATGGAGGGCTATTAACTGCTTGAGATGGTTTCTCTTCTTAAAATGGGCATGTATTATACTTTTACAATTTAAAATTTACAAGGAAGAAAAAAGGCAAGCTGTCAGCTCATTTAACTACTAGGAAAAGAAAGATAACTGTGATTTTCACATCTTTTGGCAAACAAGATCTAACTTCCTTCTGAATCCAATCTTTTTTTTTTTTTTTGAGACGGGTCTCACTGTCACTGATAGGACAGTATGAACAGGTATTTGCTGGAAGGCAGACAACTACCTCAGATCATCTTTTAAGATCTACCATTTCTTTCCTTTTTTAGTTATCATCAGATATAACCAGGTAAACGTAGATTTTTACCAAAGGGTTTCAGAGAGAAACACAGTCAACACAGGAAGTAAAACATTCACCACTGCAAACTGAACAAAAACAGAAGAGTACAAAGGGCAAACCAAGAGGAGGAAAAGCCTTAGCAAAAAAACGGAACAGGTGAACTGCTGTCTAAGCAGGTATGAAAGTTTTTCCTGCTCAACTCTGAGATACTCAACCTCTGACCTAGCAATAAAAACAATTGATAGGCTCTTGCAAAACACAAGTTATATCCTTGTGCAAAACACAAGTCATATCCTCACACAAGAGAACATTTCCTTGGGATCTGGTTGGGTGGAGCCCACATCAATTCACTCATACTGTTTCTAAAATTAATAGGTTTTCTAAATCCTATCTCACTAAAAACAATTTTACCTTCCCTTTCTAAAATGTTCAAAAGGAAATTTATGTGTTGGTTCCCTTTATTGGGGCACATCTCATATATGAATACTGAAACCCTATCAAAAGCAATTTTCCAAAAGGCCCAGAAATGGTAACTATGACAGACTTCACAGCTATGAAACAACACTGCTAAAAATAGCTACCTTTGGAAAAAATAACCATGCTTAAACCAAGGAGAAACAAAATAAAGTAACACTCACCATAGCTTCGATATCAGCCCAAGTTGTATTTTCTGGATCAGAAACCAGAAAGCTTTGAATTTCATTTTTAAAAGTCACATTTAGAGTAACCTGTGGTTCCATGCTGTGAGGCTAGGGTTGAGAAGGTTGGTGGGAGAGAGAGAAAAACACATTAGAAAGGGTTCTATAAGTTGCACTAAAAGTTCACTCAGCAAATACTTGTGAGGACCCAATATGGGCTGGGCTTGGGAGACACAGCAATGAACAAAAGAAACACTGTCCCTGTTCTTACGGAACTTACCATCACTGTTAAATAGGAATTGTTTCAGGAAAGAAAGATAGGCTAAAACCATGCCATAAAGACTTGTACTTAAGTCACAAAAATTATTCTTGAAGTTATTAGGAACTTCCACATGTTGGAAACATGTGGAAACAGAAGTATGCTGAAAGTATTTAAATTTTGACCACATTCCCAGAAATCATCTAGCATTTGTAAAATCCTTACGGTACTTTATGATGACTGGTTAACTAAACAAATACTTACTAGTAGCAGGACATACCAACATGGATAAGAGAGATAAGGTCTCTGCCCTCAGGGAACTTGTATTCTTGTATGATTTGAGAGTGACATTCTACATTTTTCTTGCAGAAGGAGGGTTGTCCGAACTTGAGAACCTAGGTTTTCTATCAGTTTTACGAACTTACAGGCCAAAACACTAGCCAAGAAACTACACAGAGGTAGCATTCAATGCCCTCCATACAAGTTACTATGTTTTTTCACAATCTACTGATTTTTTATTTTATTTTATTTATTTATTTATTTTTGAGACGGAGTCTCGCTCTATCGCCCCAGGCTGGGGTGCAGTGGCACGATCTCAGCTCACTGCAACCTCCACCTCCTGGGTTCACGCCATTCTCCTGCCTCAGCCTCTCGAGTAGCTGGGACTACAGGTGCCCGCCACCACATCCGGCTAATTTTTTTTTTTTGTATTTTTGGTAGGGACGGGGTTTCACCGTGTTAGGCAAAATGGTCTCGATCTCCTGACCTCATGATCTGCCTGCCTTGGCCTTCCAAAGTGCTGGGATTACAGGCATGAGCCACCGCACCTGGCCTTGTACTGATTTTTTAAATGGGGGATTTCAAACATATATAAAAGTGGAGAGTAATAAACACTTAGTTAAACCAACAATCAACTCAAGGCTATCCTCATTCACATATACCCCTGCATCTCCCACTTCTGCCCCAACAATGAACTGACCATAGTCAACTAATGTTTTAACCAAACTATAATAATATAATTATTTTATATTATTGTATTTATTTATTTTGAGATAGAGTCTTGTTCTGTCGTCCAGGCTCAAGTGCAGTGGCACAATCTTGGCTCACTGCAACCTCCACCTTCTGGGTTCAAGCGATTCTCTCACCTCAGCCTCCCGAGTAGCTGGGACTACAGGCGCCCGCCACCACGCCTGGCTAATTTTTTTGTATTTTTAGTAGAGACGGGGTTTCACCGTGATAGCCAGGATGGTCTCGATCTCCTGACCTCGTGATTCCACCCACCTCGGCCTCCCAAAGTGCTGGGATTACAGGCGTGAGCCACCATGCCCGGACTATTTTTTAAAATATTTTTATGGGAAAATTTAAATCTATACAAAAGTAGAGAGAATATAATGAATCCCTATGGACCCATAAGCTAGCTTCTTTCATAATTATCAACTCAGGACCAATTTGCTGTAACCAAAGGTTTACAGCAATACCCTTTCCCTACTAGGTTATTTTGACAGACATCTATGTTTTTATCCATTAAGAATTGAGTATGTACCTCTAAAAGATAAGAATTTTTTAAAAACAGTCTAGATATCATTATCATGCCTAACAAGTTAACAATTCCTTAATCAGATTTCTATTCTGATCATTATGTTTTTAATTAAGGATTTTGTTTACTGATGAATGGTTACGTTTAACTGGTTTTTATGACTTTATGAAAAAATAGCTTAGGTTGAGAGGAACAAGATATGAAAAAATAGCTTAGGTTGAGAGGAACAAGATTAAGTCCCAGGGATTTACAGCGTGGTCTGCGGGGGTGGGGGTGGGGGGCAGAGGGGAGGCAGAGGAGCACACAAACTGGGAAGACTTAGCTTCCAGACATACCTCCGGCCCATTACTAGACATAAAACTGTGAGCAGGTCAGTTCGCTTTTGAGCTTCGGTTCTTTAACCTATAAAATAGGTCTAATACGTCTGCTTTGACTATCTCACAGTGTTACCATAAGGATCAAATTAAAAATGTGTACGCAAGTTCTTTCAAAATGTCATTCAAATACAAAAAATATTATAATAAAGGCCAGGCACAGTGGCTCATGTCTGTAATCCCAGCATTTTGGGAAGCAGAGGCAGGCAGATCGTTTGAGTCCAGAGTTTGAGACCAGCCTAGCCAACATGGTGAAACCTCGTCTCTACTAAAAATACAAAAATTAGCTGCGTGTAGTGGCGCAGGCCTTTAATCCCAGCTACTCAGGAGGCTGAGGCAGGAGAATTGCTTGAACCTGGGAGGCAAGGTTGCAGTGAGCCAAGATCATGCCACTGCACTCTCGCCTGGGTGATAGAGCGAGACTCTGTCTCAAAAATAAAATAAAATAAAAAACTGGACGGGTGTGGTGGCTGATGCTGGTAATCTTAGCACTTTGGGAGGCTGAGGCGGAAGGATCATGAGCCTAGGAGTTCAAGACCAGCCTGGGCAACAAAGCCAGACCCTGTCTCCTTAAAAAAATTAAGTTCAATTAAACATTTTAAAAAATAATAGGGCTGGATGCGGTGGCTCACGCCTGTAATCCCAGCACTTTGGGAGGCCGAGGTGGGTGGATCACGAGGTCAGGAGATCAAGACCATCCTGGCTAACACGGTGAAACCCCGTCTCTACTAAAAATACAAAAAATTTAGCCAGGCGTGGTGGTGGGCGCCTGTAGTTCCAGCTACTCGGGAGGCTGAGGCAGGAGAATGGCGTGAACCTGGGAGGCGGAGCTTGCAGTGAGCCAAGATCGCGCCAATGCACTCCAGCCTGGGCGACAGAGCAAGATTCCATCTCAAATAAATAAATAAATAATAATAAACCAGTCTTTAGAACCATAAACCTGTACTGTTTTCCACAATGTAATGCACTGCCCTGTAAAATACTACAATTAAGACCGTCATTTAAAGGCACTTTTTTGAAACCCTAAGACAATTATCCCCCAATTTTCTCCATTCTTTGTTTCTACCAAGAACCAAGTTCACCACCAAAATAATATTAGTCTCTTAACAACAATCCTGCTGACATCTAGTATTCATTCATATGAAATGTAATCATTGGGGTCCTTAAAATTTGAGAATCTTTGTCAATTCCCCAGGACCTTAGGCAAAAAATCAAGGAAATGAAGTGACTCAGTCCGCCAAAAGTGGGTATTCTGAAATATCACTTTCCAACTTCAAGAAACACACTTCCCTACTTGTGAAGAAAATGACTCTTCCTCTCTTTTTCTCAAATTACACAATTGGAAATTTAGATACTCTGGAGCTCCTCCAGCTGGTGGGCCAACTAAGAGAAAACAGGAAGTGGGAGATTCTAGCTTGGCTGGACCATATCCAGGTCTTCATAAGGAACTCTCTTTGGCTGACATGTAAAAAAATTCTTTCACCAGGAGCATTAATCTTAAACGTGTGTAAACACCAAAGCTATGGTTAACCCTATCTGCCCCTTAGGTCTACAGCCAGTAGAGTCAGATAGCTGGGTCCTAGGCCTTCAGCTTTCATAACTGGCATTATTGTAAGTCCATGCCACTGACTCACCTTTGCTTGGCACAAGTTAGCTTTTCCTCCACGTCGATTTTTTTTTCAGCCTCAACAAAATCCCTTTAATGAAACAGACCTGGCAACCTGAGCTTTGATTACTGTCTCCACCAGAGGCCTTTACAAGCCAAGTTATCCAGGCTTTAAAATGTGTGACCTGAGGCCGGGAGCGGTGGCTTATACCTGTAATCCCAGCACTTTGGGAGGCCAAGGCACGAGGATCGCTTGAGCTCAGGAGTTCAAGCCCAGCCTGGGTTGGTCTTTGAGAAAGCAAGACTCTGTCTCAAAAAAGTGTGGCCTGAAAGCTGAGTGTTTGACAAAAAGGAAAAACAGTGCCTTTCCAAAACCGAAGGTCCCTAACCAAGGAGATCTCTTTAAGGTCTCGAAAAAACGAGGATGGGATGAGAAGGATGTGTAAGTAGTGTCATTTTTTTACTTGCAGAGTTCATCCTAGTCTTCCAGTTTTCGTTTCCTAGAACTCCATGTTCCCAAGACAGTGTCACTACCCCGAGGGCTCTCTCATTTTCTTTGCCTAGGCCCTCATTCCACTGGGGAGTCGTGGCCTTCCATCAGTAGAAGCCAGATGTTCTGACCCACAGACTCTCCAACTCTCCGGCGCTTCTCGCCAACTCGGTCCCTCTGAACATGAAGGGCTCTCTCATTCTGTCACTAAAAAGATTAGCTGTCCCGAAACACGGAAAAAGTCGCCCCTCTTCTTTGCAGGATTCCTCCCTTGAACTTCCCCAAACCCTCTTAGCGTGACGTGACCCCACCCCTAGGTAACCGCAGCTGCTTCCTTACCAGCTTCCCGCCCCCGGGGGGCGCCTGCCGGAGGCCAATGCAAGGACCGTCCGCTACCGGCTCTGCCGCTATCCCTGTGGGGTGAATCTAACATGGCGGATAAAGACAGTAACTAGTCTCCTGTTTCTCCGAGTTTTCGCCAAGATGATTGGCTCTTACCACTTGTCCCTCAAAACGACCACGCCATTGATTGGTGGAGATTGCGTCGATGGGGCGGGGCAGAAGCAACCTGAACCCGAACAACAATAACAAACATTGAGGCTGAGGGGCGGAGCTAGGAGTGCGCAGATGTGGGCCAGAGCGGATTTCCCCTTCCCCAGGCAAATTCGGCGCCCACTGCGTGCCCGCAGGCCACTGACCTTAGAGGACTACTTGCCCGAGACTCGTGGGGCTGGATGGGAATCGTAGTCTTCCTAGGAGTTGTAGGTTTTTTTTTTTTTTTTGGCCTAGTCTCTGCTCTCAAGATACGAGAACATAACAACACTCCAATCCATAACTGTTGACATGTATAAGCCCGCGGAGGTCTCCAGTCTATCCACTGGATTTCCGTGAGAATTGTGCCCGCTTTGGTATTGGATGTTCCTCTCCATAAGACTACAGTTTCCAAGGAACAGTGTGGCCAAGGCCTTTCGTTCCGCAATGCATGTTGGAAATAGTAGTTCTTTCCCTCCACCTCCCAATAATCCTTTTATTTACCTAAACTGGAGACCTCCATTAGGGCGGAAGAGTGGGGTAATGGGACCTCTTCTTAAGACTGCTTTGGACACTATCTTACACTGATATTCAGGCCTCAGGTGGCGATTCTGACCTTGGTACAGCAATTACTGTGACGTAATAAGCCGCAACTGGAAGCGTAGAGGCGAGAGGGCGGGCGCTTTACGGCAAACTCAGGTAGAATTCTTCCTTTTCCGTCTCTTTCTTTTTATGTCACCAGGGGAGGACTGGGTGGCCAACCCAGAGCCCCGAGAGATGCTAGGCTCTTTCTGTCCCGCCCTTCCTCTGACTATGTCTTGATTTCCTATTCTGAGAGGCTATTGCTCAGCGGTTTCCGTGGCAACAGTAAAGCGTGGGAATTACAGATAAATTAAAACTGTGGAACCCCTTTCCTCGGCTGCCGCCAAGGTGCTCGGTCCTTCCGAGGAAGCTAAGGCCGCGTTGGGGTGAGACCCTCACTTCATCCGGCGAGTAGCACTGCGTCCGGCAGCCCCAGCCCCACACTCGCCCGCGCCATGGCCTCCGTCTCCCAGCTTGCCTGCATCTACTCTGCCCTCATTCTGCAGGACTATGAGGTGACCTTCACGGAGGATAAGATCAATGCCCTTATTAAAGCAGCCAGTGTAAATATTGAAACTTTTTGGCCTGGCTTGTTTGCAAAGATCCTGGCCAACGTCAACATTGGGAGCCACATCTGCAATGTAGGGGGGGGGCAAAAAAAACGTGACTGCGCGGCGTGAGCTCGCTGAGACTTTCTGGACGGGGGACAGGCCGTGGGGTTTCTCAGATAACTGGGCCCCTGGGCTCAGGAGGCCTGCACCCTCTGCTCTGGGTTAAGGTAGAAGAGCCCCGGGAAAGGGACAGGGGCCCAAGGGATGCTCCGGGGGACGGGCGGGGGAAAGTGAATTTCCGAAGCAGGCAGATGGGTATTCTTATGCGAGGGGCGGGGGCAGAACCTGAGAGGCATAAGGCGTTGTGAACCCCTCGGGGAAGGGGGCAGTTTGTAGGTCTCGAGGGAAGCACTAAGGATCAGGTTGGGGGCACAGTGTGTCCGAGGAGGAATCCTCCTGATAGGAACTGGAATGTGCCTTGAAGGGGACACCATGTGTATAAGAACATCGGCTGGTCGCCGGGGATGGTGGCTTACGCCTGTATTCCTAGCACTTTGGGAGGCCAAGGCGGACGGATCACGAGGTCAGGAGTTCGAGACCAGCCTGACCATCATGGTGAAACCCCGTCTCTACTAAAAATACAAAAATTAGCCGGGCGTGGTGGCGCGCGCCAGCTACTCAGGAGCTGAGGCAGGAGAATCGCTTGAACCCAGGAGGCGGAGGTTGCAGTGAGCCGAGATCGCGCCATTACACTCCAGCCTGGGTGGCAGAACGACACTCCGTCTCAAAAACAAACAAACAAATAAACACCGGCTGGTATATATGAGAAGATGGGCCCTTGCGGAAGAAGAAGTGCCAGGAATATGTCTGGGAAGGGGAGGAGACAGGATTTTGTGGGAGGGAGAACTTAAGAACTGGATCCATTTGTGCTACTGAGAAAGCGCAAGAGGGAAGTAGAGGAGCGTCAGTAGTAACAGATGCTGCCGGCAGGGATGTGCTTGAGGGGGATCCTGAGATGAGAGTGGGTCACTGGGAAAGGCTAGGGGCAGGGAGGCCTTGATTGGTGTTGGTTTGGTCGTTGTTGATTTTGGTTTTATGCAAGAAAAAGAAAACAGCCAGAAGCATTGGAGAAAGCTCACCACTTACCCGGTCAGTCACTCCCCTGTAGCTTTCTCTTTCTTGGAGAAAGGAAAAGACCCAAAGGGTTGGAAGCAATATGTGAAAAAATACAGAATTTATGTTGTCTAATTACAAAAAGCAACTTCTAGAACCTTTAAAGGATTTTGTATTATTCTAAAACCTTCCAAATCTTAAATTTACCTTATTTTATTTTATTTATTTTTGAGACGGAGTTTCGCTCTTGTTGCCCAGGCTGGAGTGTAATGGTGTGATTTGGGCTCACCGCAACCTCTGACTTGTGGGTTCAAGCGATTCTCCTGCCTCAGCTCCCGAGTAGCTGGGATTACATGCATGCACCACCATGCCTGGCTCATTTTTTTGTATTTTTAGTAGAAACGAGGTTTCTCCGTATTGGTCAGGCTGGTCTTGAACTCCCGACCTCAGGTCATCCGCCCGCCTCGGCCTCCCTAAGTGCTGTGATTACAGGCGTGAGCCACCATGCCCAGCCCAATTTACCTTATTTTAAAATGATAAAATGAAGTTGTCATTTTTATAAACCTTTTTAAAAGATACATGTTTTTCTAATGTGTTAAAGTTCATTGGAACAGAAAGAGATAGATTTATCTGCTGTTTGCGTTGAAGAAGTACAAAATGTCCTTAATGCTATGCAGAAAATCTTACAGTGTCCAATCTGGTAAGTCACCAGAAGAGGGTATTAATTTGGGATTCCTATATGATTATCTCCTATGCAAATGAACAGAATTGACCTTACATAGTAGGGAGGAAAAGACATGTCTAATAAGATTAGGCTATTGTAATTGCTGATTTTCTTAACTGAAGAACTTTAAAAATATAGAAAATGACTCCTTGTTCTCCATCCACTCTGCCTCTCCCACTCCTCTCCTCTTCAACACAAATCCTGTGGTCCCTGAAAGACAGGGACCCTGTCTTGATTGGTTCTGCACTGGGGCAGGAATCTAGTTCAGATTAACTGGCGTTTTGGTTTTCTTCTAGCTCTAAAACCAGCTCCATCACTTGAAATGGCAAAATAAATCATGAATGAGGCCGGGGGCTGTGGCTCACACCTGTAATCCCAGCACTCTGGGGGGCCGAGGCAGGCAGATCACGAGGTCAGGAGATCGAGACCATCCTGGCTAACATGGTGTAAGGGAGGAGACCACCCCTCATATTGTCTTATGCCCAATTTCTGCCTCCAAAGAAAGAAAAAGTAAAAACCAAAGGGCAGAAATGACATCCACAAGCAGACACCCCAGGTGCCACACCCTGGGCCTGGTAGTTAAAAATCAACCCCTGACCTGATTGGTATGTTATCTATAGATTACAGACATTGTATAGAAAAGCACTGTGACAATGCCTTTCCTGTTTTGTTCCGATCTAGTTACTGGTGCATGCAGCCCCCAGTCATGTACCCCCTGCTTGCTCAATTGATCACGACCCTCTCACGCGCACCCCCTTAGAGTTGTGAGCCCTTAAAAGGGACAGGAATTGCTCACTCGGGGAACTTGGCTCTTGAGACCAGAGTCTTGCCGATGCCCCTGGCCTAATAAACCCCTTCCTTCTTTAACTCGGTGTCTGAGGAGTTTTGTCTGCAGCTCGATTTCTCGGTTCCCTGACTGGGAAGCGAGGTGAATGGCGGATGGTCAAGGCAGCTCCTTAGGCGGCTTAAACCTGCCCTGTGGAACATCCCTGCTGGGGACTCCAACCAGCCCGAGCAACACGGATCCTGAGGGCACTCCTGGTTAGGCATTTGCCCCATTGGGACGCCTCGCCAGAGCAGTGTATGGCAGGCCCCCATGGAGGATCAACGCAGTGGCTGAACACCGGGAAGGAACGGGCACTTGGAGTCTGGACATCTAAAACTTGGTAAGAGTAGTCTTTGAAACTTGCCCACTCCATTTGAGTGGAAGCATGGCCTGATCACCCATGGCGTGCCTTTATCGGCACTTTGGTTTTGGTTTGAATTGCTTGACAGGATTGGTCTTGGGAACTTGCCTACTCCATTTGAGTGGTAGTGTGGCCTGATCACCCATGGTGTGCCTGTCCTGGCACTTTGGTTTTTGTTTTTGACTTGACTTGGATTGCTTGATACTTTGGTTTTGGTTTTGACCTGGCTTGGATTTCTGGATACTCTGATTTTGGTTTGGTGCAAACTGCAAAACTGTGTGTGCGCCCTTTTTACCGGTTCTTTGTTTTGTGGTGTGTTTGTGGTGTGAGCGTGGTGTTTTGTCTTGAAGAAGCATAGGTCAGGCACGAATAAGCCCACCCCACTAGGAACTATGTTGACAAATTTCAAAAAAGAATCTGAGGGAGACTATGGAGTGCTATGACACCAGGAAAACTTAAAACTTTGTGTAAGATAGACTGGCCAGCATTAGAGGTAGGTTGGCCATTCGAAGGAAGCCTGGACAGGTCCCTTGTTTCAAAGGTATGGCACAAGGTAACCTATAAGCCAAGGAACCCAGACCAGTTCCCTTACAGAGACACTTGATTAGAGCTGGTTTTAGACCCCCCTCCCCCAACACATAGTGGTTGAGAGAACAGCAGCATAAGTGGCTGGCAGAGGCAAGGAAAGACCAGCAGAGAGAGAGAAAGGAAAGAGACAGAGAGGAAAAGAGGAAAAGAGAGAGAGGAAGAGACAGGAAGAGACAGACAGAGAGTCAAGGATAGAGAGAGAGAGAGAGACACACACACACAGAGAGAGAGAGGAAGAGACAGAGGCAAAAGGAAAGTCAAAGAGAGAGACAAAGTCAAAGAGAGAGAGAAAGAGAGAAAGAGAGAGAGATACAAAGTTAAGAAAAAAAAGCCATCTATACCAATTCTAATTTAGACAAAACAAGGTCTTATTAATAGCAAAGGATAATTAAAATCCCAAACTTACAAGGTTTTCTTTTTATTATTATTATTATTATACTTTAAGTTTTAGGGTACATGTGCACAACATGCATTTTTAAAAAAAATTTTTTTAAAGGTTTTCAACTAAAGTTTGCTAAAAGTTAACAGTGTAACATGTATATAGTAACTTCTATTCTTGTGGCCTTAGACAGTGTAGTCCACAGACACAAAAAAGGTTCGCTTTGGAAAAGAATGGTTATCATCTTCGAAAAAAAAAAGGAAAAAAAGGAGGGGCGGAATTTATATAAAAAGAGTATTATATGGTAAATTCTTGTCCTGAAACAAATTAACTGGTTGTTTAAAGAAATACATATTTGTAATAAGTCAGAAAGTTGAGGCATATCGAAGAATTGTCTGCGAAAGTCACGAAAGAGAAAAATGTTATAAAAAAAATTTATGCAAAAAATGTTGTATAATTTAAAAGTAACTAGGCCTCCTGAATGTAAAACTATCAGTTTATATGCAAGGTGTATAAGAAAAGTAAAATATATCTTTGGTAAAAGAATTGTTAAGGAGGCATAAGAATGTACATTTTCAACTACACTAAAAGGTTAAAAATAATTATTGTTTTGAAGATTTAAGCAAGTTTCAAAATGTTAATTGTAAAGAAAATTCTGTGTGTAAACATATTAGCTAAAGTTAAAGAAGTATCATCCAGTTTTTCTGTGAACTGGACATTAAAGTAAAAGCATAACAGGTTTTTTCTTAAAGCACCAACCTGCTCTTTTGCAAAAATTATAAAGGGTTAAAAAGAATCTATAAAATCTTACCTTATGGTCAAACATTAACAATTAGATACATATGTCTACAAGGTTTTATTAAAATTAAGTTTAATATTAATAACACACTAATATAAAGATAAAATTTAGCTTATCTGGTATAAAAATCATATGAGAAGCACTGTTAAATGTAAAATGGTATTTGGCTTTCTTTGGTTTAAAAACTAATAAAAATAGGTGCTAAAGGAAATTTCTCAGGAAAAAGGCACTAAGGACTATAAAGTTCACTGCCAAGGTCCCCACATTTAAAACAAAAGGTCAGTTCCTTAGAATTATATGCTTGGTTTATTTTCCACTTTCCTTTCTCTCAAAAACTAAAAGTCTTTTAGCACATGTACCACCCCTAGAATTTCTAGTAAACCAGCACCAGCCTGAAGATCACATTCTCATCGAAAGGTGGAAAGAAGAAAAACTCGAGCCAGCCTGGAAGGACCCTACCTTGTGTTGCTAACCACCAAGACTGCTGTTCGTACAGCAAAAAAGGATGGACTCATCACACCAGAATCAAGAAAGTGCCACCCCTCCAGAGTCATGGGCCACAGTCCCAGAGGAAAACCCTGCCAAACTAAAGCTACGAAAAGTCTAACTCTTTTCATCTATTCTATTACTCTTCTTTCTTTCCTCGTTCTATTGCTGACCATCTAGTTATTAACATAACCAAGTCAATTTCACCTCAAACTATTGCATTTAATGCTTGCCTTGTTATACCCTGTGGGGACTTGCCAAGTCAGAGACAGCTCTCTACTTCAGAAAAGTACTTCTGTCCCTCCTGACTCTCCTCAGACTGGACATTAGTAAACTAGGACCATTTAATCCAGGGAGATTTCGATAAAGACCCCAGTGCCAACCAGGAGTCTTGTCCTCTGATGTAGAGTTTTTATGCCGTAGTTGGTCCAACATTCTGTGGACCACTAAAGAGCAAGAATGGACTGCCCCAACCAGTTTTTGTAATTTCCTAAAACCATACATTCGTTTTACTAGAGGATCATAGAAGTTAAAGAGTTAAAACAAACTTTAGCAATGAAGACAGGATACCAAGATGCAAATGCCTGGTTAAAATGGATCAAATATTCCATCTGCACGTTAAACAAAAGCAATTGTTATGCTTATGCACATGGCAGGCCAGAGGCCCAGATTGTCCCCTTTCCACTAAGGTGGTCCTCCAGTCGACCAGATGTGGGCTGCATGGTAGCTCTTTTCCAGGATTCTACAGCCTGTACTAATAAGTCATGCCAAGCTCTCTCTGCTATATCCCAAAGTCCGGCACCCTGCGGGTCAGCCCCCGAGGGCCATCCATCCTCCATCTCCCAACACTAAGTTCACTTCATGTCTCTCACGACAGGGAGGAAACTTAGCGTTCCTTGGAGACCTGAAAGGATGCAGTTAGCTTAAGAATTTTCAAGAGCTTATCAATCAGTCAGCCCTTGTTCATCCCCAAGCAGATGTGTGGTGGTATGTGGTGGACCTTTACTGGGCACTCTGCCAAATAACTGGAGTGGCACTTGTACTTTAGTCCAATTGGCTATCCCTTTCACCCTGGCATTTCATCAACCAGAAGGAAAAAAAGACAGACATTGTAAAGCGAGAGAAGCCCCTTATGGGTCTTTCGACTCTCATGTCTATTTAGACGCAATTGGAGTCCCACGAAGAATACCAGATCAATTTAAAGCTTGAAATCAAATAGCTGCAGGATTTAAGTCAATATTTTAGTGGGTGACAGTTAATAAAAATGTAGATTAGATAAACTACATCTATTACAACCAACAACGAGGTTTTCATGAGTTAAAAGAAAAACTCATGTTGGTCCCAGCCCTGAGGCTACCTGACCTGACAAAACTCTTTACACTCTATGTGTCAGAAAGAGAAAAAATGGCAGTTGGAGTTTTAACCCATACTGTGAGGCCCTGGCCAAGGCCAGTGGCCTATCTCTCAAAACAACTAGACAGGATTTCCAAAGGCTGGCCCCCAGGTCTAAGGGCCCTAGCAGCAACAGCCCTGTTAGCACAAGAAGCAGATAAACTAACCCTTAGGAAAACCTGAATATAAAGGCCCCCCATGCTGTGGTAACTTTAATGACTACCAAAGGACCTCATTGGTTACAAATGCTAGATTAACCAAGTACCAAAGCTTGCTATGTGAAAATCCCCACATAACCATTGAAGTTTGCAACACCCTAAACCCCACCACCTTGCTCCTGGTATCAGAGAGCCTAGTTGAACATACCGTGTAGAGGTGTTGGACTCAGTTTATTCTAGCAGGCCCAACCTCCGAGACTATCCTTAAACATCAGTAGACTGTGAGGGGTACGTGGACGGGAGTAGCTTCGCCAACCCCTGCAAAGTGACTCTGAAGAAGACGACAAGCTCTGCTCCAGTCACACCCAGAAGCTGACTGGTCCACGCACGGCCGAAGCATGAGAAAACTCATTGCGGAACTCATTTTCCTTAAAATTTGGACTTTTACAGTAAAGACTTCAACTGACCTTCCTCAGACTGAGGACTGTTCCCAGTGTATACATCAAGTCACTGAGGTAGGACAAAAGGTTGCTACAGTCCTATTATTTTATGGTTATTATAAGTGTACTGGAACTCTAAAAATAACTTGTTTGTATAATGTTATTCTGTACAAGGTATGTAGCCCAGGAAGTGACCAACCTGATGTGTGTTATGACCCATCTGAGCCTCCCATGACCACGGTTTTTAAAATAAGATTAAGGACTGAGGACTGGTGGGGGCTCATAAATGATACGAGTAAAGTGTTAGCCAAAACAGAAGAAAAAGGGGTGCCCAAAGAAGTCACCTTAAAATTTGATGCCTGTGCTGTCATTAATAGTAATAAGTTAGGAATAAAGTGTGGTTCTCTTAATTAGAAAAGAGGCTATATGGCAGAAAATAAGTACATCTGTCATAAATTAGGACTGTGTGGAAATAAATGTAAATACTGGTCTTGTGTCATTTAGGCCACTTGGATTTAAAAAAAATGAAAAGGATCCAGTCCACCTTCAGAAAGGAAAAAAATGGCCCTTCCTGTGCTAAGGGACAATGTAACCCCTTAGAGCTAGTAATAACCAATCCCCTTGATCCTCGCTGGAAAAAAGAGTAGCGTGTGACCTTAGGAATCAATGGGGCTGGACTGAATCCCCGAGTAAATATCTTGGTTCGAGGAGAAGTTTACAAATGCTCTCTTGAGCCAGTGTTTCAAACTTTCTATGATGAACTAAATGTGCCAGTAACAGAATTTCCAGGAAAAACAAGAAATTTGTTTTTGCAATTAGCCGAGCATGTAGCCCAGTCTCTCACTGTCACTTCATGTTATGTATGTGGAGGAACTGTAATAGCAGACCAATGGCCATGGGAAGCCCGAGAATTAGTACCTACAGACCCAGTTCCTGATGAATTCCCAGCTCAAAAGAATCACCCTGATAATTTCTGGGTCCTAAAAGCCTCAATCATTAGACAATACTATATAGCAAGAGTGGAGAAGGACTTCACCCTTCCTGTAGGAAGACTACATGATGGAGTTCAAACCACACAGAGAAAAATCCATTCAGTAAATTTCCAAAGTTGCAGACCGTTTAGGCCCACCCAGAATCCCACCGGGACTGGACGGCCCCACTGGGGCTATACTGGATATGTGGACATAGAGCCTACACTAAGCTGCCTGATAAGTAGTTGTGTTATTGGCACTATTAAACCATCTTTCTTCCTACTGTCCATAAAAACAGGAGAACTCCTGGGCTTCCCTGTCTATGCTTCCCGTGAAAAGAGAAGCATAGCTATAAGAAACTGAAACAATGATAAATGGCCCCCTGAGAGAATCATACAGTATTATGGGCCTGCTACTTAGGCACAAGATGGCTCGTGGGGATACCGGATCCCCATTTATATGATCAACCGAATCATACGGTTACAAGCTGTCTTAAAAATAATCACTGAAACTGGCAGAGCCTTGACTATTCTGGCCCAGCAAGAAACTCAGATGAGAAATGCTATCTATCAAAATAGATTAGCTCTCGACTACTTGCTAGCAGCTGAAGGAGAGGTCTGTAGGAAATTTAACCTTACTAATTGCTGCCTACACATAGATAACCAAGGGCAAGTAGTTGAAGACATAGTTAGAGATATGACAAAAGTGGCACATGTGCCCGTGCAAGTGTGGCATGGATTTGATCCTGGGGCCATGTTTAGAAAATGGTTCCCAGCGCTAGGAGGATTTAAAACTCTTATAATAAGAGTTATAATAGTAATAGGAACCTACTTACTGCTCCCTCGTTTGCTACCTGTACTTCTTCAAATGATAAAAAGCTTCATCGCTACCTTAGTATACCAAAATGCATCAGCACAAGTGTACTATATAAATCACTATTGATCTGTCTTGCAAGAAGACATGAGTAGTAAAAATGAAACAACTCCTGCTATTGAGTGAGAGTCTCAAAAGTGGGGGAATAAGGGAGGAGACCACCCCTCATATTGTCTTATGCCCAATTTCTGCCTCCAAAGAAAGAAAAAGTAAAAACTAAAAGGCAGAAATGAAATCCACAAGCAGACAGCCCGGGCGCCACACCCTGGGACTGGTAGTTAAAAATCAACCCCGGACCTAATCGGTTATGTTATCTGTACATTACAGACATTGTATAGAAAAGCATTGTGAAAATCTCTTTCCTGTTTTGTTCCAATCTAATTACTGGTGCGTGCAGTCCCCAGTCACGTACCCACGTACCTCCTGCTTGCTCAATCGATCACAACCCTCTCACGCACACCCCCTTAGAGTTGTGAGTCCTTAAAAGGGACAGGAATTGCTCACTCGGGGCGGGGGCTCAGCTCTTGAGACAGGAGTCTTGCTGATGCCCCTGGCCTAATAAACCCCTTCCTTCTTTAACTCGGTGTCTGAGGAGTTTTGTCTGCAGCTCGTCCTGCTACAGGTGAAACCCCATCTCTACTAAAAAAATACAAAAAAATTAGCCAGGTGTGGTGGCGGGCGCCTGTAGTCCCAGCTGCTTGGGAGGCTGAGGCAGGAGAATGGTGTGAGCCTGGGAGGCAGAGCTTGCAGTGAGCCGAGATCATGCCACTGCACTCCAGCCTGGGCAACAGAGTAAGACTCCGTCTCAAAAAAAAAAAAAAAAAATCATGGATGGTTGGTGTCATGGAGGGGATAGGTCTTTGGAAGAACCTTCCTCTGAAGCTGGCTCTGTACATTTAAATAAGAATACTGCAAATCATCAAAGCCTTTAGCAAGTCTGACTCTTGGAGTGAGCCTTTGTTTTTCTTCATCTATAAAAGGAAAAGGGGACTGTACTATTCACATTTATTTATTTATTTATTTATTTATTTATTTTATTGATCATTCTTGGGTGTTTCTCGCAGAGGGGGATTTAGCAGGGTCATAGGACAATAGTGGAGGGAAGGTCAGCAGATAAACAAGTGAACAAAGGTCTCTGGTTTTCCTAGGCAGAGGACCCTGCGGCCTTCCGCAGTGTTTGTGTCCCTGGGTACTTGAGATTAGGGAGTGGTGATGACTCTTAACGAGCATGCTGCCTTCAAGTATCTGTGATGTGAGGAGTGCCTCTGCCCGGCCGCGACCCTGTCTGGGAGGTGAGGAGCGTCTCTGCCCGGCCGCCCCGTCTGAGAAGTGAGGAGACCCTCTGCCTGGCAACCGCCCCGTCTGAGAAGTGAGGAGCCCCTCCGCCCGGCAGCCACCCCATCTGGGAAGTGAGGAGCGTCTCCGCCCGGCAGCCACCCCGTCCGGGAGGGAGGTGGGGGTCAGCCCCCGCCAGGCCAGCCGCCCCATCTGGGAGGGAGGTGGGGGGGTCAGCCCCCCGCCCGGCCACATTTTGTTTTTGAATCGAGGTATAATTTACATACAGTGAAATGCAGAGGTTTTTTAATACAGGATCTCTGTCGGGAGGCTGGAGTGCAGTGGTGCTATCACAGCTCACTGCAGCCTCAACCTCGCCAGGCTCAAGCGATCCTCCCACCTCAGCCTCCAGAGTAGCAGGGACTACAGGTGTGCATCACCATGCCCAGCTAATTTGTGTGTGTGTGTGTGTGTGTGTGTGTTTGTAGATATAGGGTTTTGCCATGTTGGCCACGCTGGTCTCACCTGACCTCAAGTGATCTACCCCCCTTGGCCTCTCAAAGTGCTGGGATTACAGGTATGAGCCTCTGCACCCAGCCATGGTCTGAAAATCTTGATTGAAATACCACCTTTTCATTTCCAGACACCGCTATTTAAAGTTACAACACCCTCAAGACACACTTTATCCTCCATTCCTGCTGCTTCTCCATAACACTTATTACTAGCTGACCTTCTATGTAATGTATCTATCCTTTATCTCTAGTCCCACAGAATGTAAACTCCAGGGCAGCAGAGATTTTTGTTTCGTTTATGTACATCTGTATATTCAGTAGTTAAAACAGTACTTGGGACCTAGTTGCCACTCAATAAACATTTGTTGAATACATTAAATAATAAACTACATTAGTTCTTCGATTAATTTTTTAAAATATGGTGGTTAATAGTGAGTAACATTCAAAAAATAAGCTGAAAATTTATACCTATTGCCTCTTACCCACAATAAAAAAGGGTAAATTCAAGGAAATTTTCTTTTGTGCTTTATGAAAGTTGTTTTTCATATTTGGAGTCATGTCAATCAGATTAAGGAAAATGCAAGTTGTGTTTTCAGAGAGATACAAGATTTATAAATAACCATCCTCTCCCTTGCCCTTCAACATTTTAGCTAAACAAAAACAAGAGGAAAACAAGATTTACAATTTATCAATTTATTGAAAATCAGAGCCAGAGAAGCAGGAAATGACATTGTAGGAAAAAACTGCTTTTGAAAAAGCACAACTTACTCACGACAATCAGAGTGATCAAAAAAATCCTCAATAGTGTGGCATTTGGATCCATTTATCATTACATTTCCATGGGACAGAGTCATAAAAATAGGATGTTCTTTCTCATTATGGCAAATTAAACCATCAATTAAAAACTCAGATACATAAAAATTAAAGATGTAAGAATGAAAGTTAATGCTAAATTTTTATTTTCAGTCAACTATTGTATGTTTTCTAGCTTTTCATTGCTTTTTTCCTATTTTCTGTTAGATTAATTTTTTTTTTTTTTTTTTTTTTGAGACGGAGTTTCGCTCTTGTTGCCCAAGCTAGAGTGCAATGGCACATCTCGGCTCACCACAACCTCCACCTCTTGGGTTCAAGTGATTCTCCTGCCTCAGCCTCCGGAGTAGCTGGGATTACAGGCATGCGCCACCAAGCCAGCTAATTTTGTATTTCTTAGTAGAGACGGGGTGTCTCCATGTTGATCAGGCTGGTCTCGAACTCCCAGCCTCAGGTGATCTGCCTGCCTCGGCCTCCCAAAGTGCTGGGATTACAGGCGTGAGCCACTGTGCCCAGATTTTTTTAATTTTTATTTTTGAGATGGATTCTTGCTCTGTTGCCCAGGCTGGAGTACAGTGGTGCCATCTTGGTTCACTGCAACTTCTACCTCCCAGGTTCAAGTGCTTCTCCTGCCTCAGCCTCCTGAGTAGCTGGGATTACAGGCGTGCGCCACCATGCCCAGCTAATTTTGTATTCTTAGTAGAGACGGGGTTTCACCATGTTGGCAGGATGTTCTTGATCTCCTGACCTCGTGATCCGCCCACCTCGGCCTCCTAAAGTGCTGGGATTACAGGCGTGAGCCTCCGCGCCAGGCCTTAAGATTAATTTTTAATGGTTTTTTAGACTCATATATATGGAAACTTCTAGGATGGGGACCATATTTCACTTCCTTTTAATACAGTACCCAGTATAGCACAATTTGCAGTTACGTCTTAATATGTGATTCCTGATCATGACTGGAAACAGTGTTATTTGTGGTAGCTATAGGGTAGGTAAGTTTTTCAGCCTGTTTTAGGTTTCTTGACCTAAAATTCCTTCTGCTGGACTCTAAGTCACTATTAGCAGCTATTTCTGACGATTGGTAGTTCTTTGAAACTTTTTACCTATGACTGTAACATTTTTGACTTTCAGAAGAATTTGCTAAAATATGTTCCCCGGTGGGTTGTTGTTTTTCAACCTAAACCTAGCTGCTTTTTCCAGTCACTTATCCGTATTGGAAGCTCAAAATGCAAATATACAGTAGGCCTAAAATATTGCCTGGTTTGAAAAGTGTTTAAAATATTTGAATCATTTTTATAGTAAACATTTACTCTCATCAGGACCTAGAAGGGGAACATTTTAATTTTTTTCCTTTTCCCTTTTCACAGTCTTCCTTCAACATTCATTACCTTTTTACATATTGGAGTTTTCATCTGTTCAAAGTTTATGTTTACAGTGTGTTTATATAGTTTAGATTATAATTACCATACTGAAATATAATTATTTCAGAATTGAGTCAGTGGTGAGAATGAAAGCCATCTGGTATGATAACTGAATCCAATTTTTCTTTTACGGAGAATTTCTTTGAAATGTAGCTTATCTCAGAAATAGGGATTTAGTAACCAATCAGAGTTTTCTTTGTCAAGGTTGTTTTTCTTTTTAAAGTCACATTTGGTCCCAGTAATAATACCCACATTGGTACAAGTCATCTCAGGTTGTGAAGCATTTTCCCAAGTAGCATTTAATTTTATTCTTGCAATAGCCCAAGGAGACTGGCAGGGTGAATGACAGAGAAGGAAACTGAGGTTCAGGTAAAGTGGTTAGCCCAAGGTGGCTCTGCTTATATACACAACTGGTAGTAGAAACCCAGCCTTCTGACTTAGTTCAGTGTTTCTCTTTTCACTGCCCTGTGCTACGTCAGAAACACCATGATTACAAGAGTAGTATTACTAAATCCTTCACAATAAGGTTACTGTCCCCGAGCTTTTCTTATGATCCTTTTTTTTTTTTCTTTTTTTGAGATGGAGTCTCACTCTGTCGCCCAGGCTGGAGTACAGTGGCACAATCTCATCTGACTGCAACTTCCGCCTCCCGGGTTCAAGCAATTCTCCTGCCTCAGCCTCCCGAGTAGCCAGGACTACAGGTGCGTGCCACCACGCCCGGTTAATTTTTGTAGTTTTAGCAGAGGCGGGGTTTCCCCATATTGGCTAGGCTGGTCTCAAACTCCTGACCTCAGGTGATCCACCTGCCTCAGACTCCCAAAGTGCTGGGATTACAGTGTGAGCCACCGCACCTGGCCCTTGTGATCCTTTTCTAAAAAGTTAAATATTTAATGAAAAGAACCACATTCTTGTCGCACTACCAGGATACTTGTTCTTTGATGTCCTGCCTGGACTTTACCCAAAAAATCCATTTCAAAAGTTCACATTTAGGGCTAAGTGTAGTGGCTCATACCTGTAATCCCAGCTGAGGCAGGTGGATCATTTGAGGTCAGGACTTCAAGAACAGCCTGGGCAACATGGTGCAACCCCTTCCCTACCAAAAATACAAAAAAATTAGCCAGGCGTGGCAGCATGCGCCTGTAGTCCCAGTTACTTGGAAGGCTGAGGCACAAGAATCACTTCAATCCGAGAGGCAGAGGTTGCAGTGAGCCAAGACCACACCACTGCACTCCAGCCTGAGCAGCAGAGTGAGTGAGACTCCATCTCCCCCCAAAAAAAGTTTCACTGGACATAGTAGCTCACACTTGTAATCCCAGCACTTTGGGAAGCCGAAGCAGGAAGACTGCTTGAGGCCAGGCATTCAAGACCAGCATGGGCAACATAGTGAGATCCTGTCGCTATAAAAATTAATTAACATTAAAAATTAAAAAGATGGCCGGGCATGGTGGCTCACTCCTGTAATCCCAGTACTTTGGGAGGCCGAGGCATGGTGGTGCATGCCTTTAGTCCCAGCTACTCGGGAGGCTGAGGCAGGAGAATCACTTGAACCCAGGAGGCAGAGGTTACAGAGAGCTGAGATTGTGCCACTGCACTCCAGCCTGGGTGACAGAGTGAGACTCTGTCTCAAAAAAAAGAAAATTAAAAAGACCAGAATAAAGCTAAAGATTTAAAATAGCTGGCAGGTTCCTACCAGAGGTTACCAGCTACCTCTCTGATGGTCTTTCCCTACAATATCCTCCTGGATTATTACATTTTAGCACCTTGACCTATCTGATGTCCTGCATACACAGGCATGGTCCTGCTCAGGGTTTGCCTTCTCTGCTCTCTCTTTCCTGGAATGCTCTTCCCCTAATTGTTGCATAGTGTGTTTCTTTACATTATTAAGCTGTCCTCTAGTCTCACCTCAGTGAAACCTTTCCTGACTCCCCCTATGTACGCCTACCCCCTATACATATTACACTACCTGTTTCCCCTTACCCTGCTTATTTTTTCTCTTTAATACACTTATTCCCATATATTCTTTAATTCTGCATCAACTGTCTACCACACTAGAATGTGAGAGCAGGCTTTACTTTGTAAACTGCTGTATTTCTATCTCCTAGAATAGTACTTGAATATAGTAGTAGATACTTAAACACTTGTTATATAATAAATGAATTACTCTCAGGAACGCCTTGGTTTTGTGGATAGACAGGTAGGGATGGGAACTGGGGTGATGTATTTTCTAAAGTTTTTATTTTTTAAGTTTATTATTATTATTATTTTGAGACAGAGTCTAGCTCTGTCACCCAGGCTGGAGTGCAGCTTATTATTATTATTTTGAGATGGAGTCTAGCTCTGTCACCCAAGCTGGAGTGCAGTGGGGCAATCTTGGCTCACTGTAACCTGCGCCTCCCAGGTTCAAGCGATTCTCCTGCCTCAGCCTCCTGAGTAGCTGGGATTACAGGCGCCTGCCACCATGCCCAGTTACTTTTTATATTTTTAGTAGAGATGGGGTTTCACCATGTTGGCCAGGCTGGTCTCGAAATCCTGACCTCATGATCTGCCGGCCTTGGCCTCCCGAAGTGCTGGGATTACAAGCGTGAGCCCCTGTGCCTGGCCTTATTTTCTTTTTATTGAGAGAGTCTTCCTCTGTCACCTAGGCTGGAGTGCAGTGGTGTGATCTTGGCTCACTCTGCAACCTCCACCTCCAGGGTTCAAGTGATCCTTCTGCCTTAGCCTCCAAGTAGCTGGCACCACAGGCATGGGACACCACGCTTGGCTAATTTTTGTATTTTTAGTAGAGAGGGGGTTTCACCATGTTGTCCAGGATGATCTAGAACTCCTGAGCTCAGGTGATCCACCCACCTCAGCCTCCCAAAGTGCTAGGATTACAAGCATGAGGCACCACGCCCAGCCTTAAGCTTATTATTTTCTAAATTTCCTTTAGTGAGTACTTACTACACTGTTTTTACAAAGTAATCACAAACCAAACATCATGCGTCTTCTGAAGTGATCTAATAAGAGTACACAGTACCATCTGTAAAGTGTTCTTGCCAAAAGGTTAAACCTGAATTTGATTAGGCCTATAAGTCTAATTTACAGGAAATAAGGTTAGAGGGTTAGCAGGATTGATAAGGAATCAGAGAGACTGATGGGATTGAGGAGGATCTTTATTATTTAGGTGTACCAGCCCAGGTGGATTAACATCCAAAGGACTGAGCCCTGAACAAAGAGTTAAGTTACCTTTTAAGCATTTGGTGGGGTGGGGGGAGATCTGTGCAGGGGGAGGCATATTACAGAAGTGAGAAACAAAGATGGTTATTCAATTAATTGAGACATGTATTACATCATTTTTTACTTTTCAAGGAAAAACATTTTTTACGACTTGAGTTTATCTGTCTAGTGACCTTGCAGCTGCACAGCTAGGGAAACAGGATCTTCACAATGCCTGGGAAAGGAGGAGAGATAAGGCTCACTAGCCACAGAAAAACAGGCAGTTAATTTTTAAAGGACTTCAGCTCCTTCTTTTTCTCAGGGGAAATTGGGTTTTCTTACATACAACTGAGTTTCTGCTTACACATTCTTTAATTTCTTTTAATTCCTGTTCCAGAGGAACATGTTAAACCTCACCATGGGGTTATACAATCAGCAAAATCCAAAATGCACAGAACTCTACAGGTCGAGTGACCTGTACAGCAGTTCGTCTCCTAAATCCAGAAGTAATCCTTCCCTTCGCTCTTAACCAGTGGAGTTCTCCATTTATTTATTTCTTTTTATTATTATTATTTTTGAGACAGAGTCTCACTTTATTGCCCGGGCTGGAGGGCAGTGGCAAGATCTCAGCTCACTGCAACCTCCGCCTCCTGGGTTCAAGGGATTCTCCTGCCTCAGCCTCTCGAGTAGCTGGGATTACAGGCGCCCACTGCTATGCCCAGCTTATTTTTTTTTTTATTTTTTTTTTTGAGACGGAGTCTTGCTCTGTCACCCAGGCTGGAGTGCTGGAGTACAGTGGCGCAATCTCAGCTCACTGCAAGCTCCACCTCCCAGGTTCACACCATTGTCCTGCCTCAGCCTCCCAAGTAGCTGGGACTTCAGGCGTCCGCCACTATGCCCAGTTAATTGTTTTGTATTTTTTAGTAGAGATGGGGTTTCACTGTGTTAGCCAGGATGGTCTCGATCTCCTGACCTTGTGATCTGCCCACCTCAGCCTCCCAGAGTGCTGGGATTACAGGTGTGAGCCACCACGCCCAGCCAATTTTTTGTATTTTTAATAGAGACAGGGTTTCACCATGTTGGCCAGGCTGGTCTCCAACTCCTGACCTCGTGATCCACCCACCTCAGCCTCCCAAAGTGCTGAGATGACAGGTGTGAGCCACTGCGCCCGGCCTGGAGTTCTCCTTTTATACATTAACAAATTTCTCTTGCGTCTCTACTACGTCTTGCTAGATGTGTTGGAAAAGGATGAATAAATGCAGTTCTACCCTCCACTTGTAGGTGGAGTGGAAGTGTAAACAAGCAATTTCAACACAGTGGGAGAGGTGCTAAAGAGAGAACTGCGTGGTCACTGGGGCAGTGCACATAACCAAAAATAAAGAGAGACATATACAAGGCTCAGTGGTGGCTCAGTAGAGCAAAGCCAGGCAACAGATGACACAGCTGTAAACAAACCAAAATTCACCATCAACATATTTTGAAAGTATGTGGTGGTGCTGATTTCAAATCTTGGCTCCATCACACACTAACTATGTGGCCTTGGGAAAGTTACATAACCTCTAAGCACCAGTTTCTACCTGGGGAGAATATTACCTATTCCAGAGTGTTATTTATGATGATATTTAAAGGAAATAATGCATGTAAAGTGCTTAGCACAGTCTCTGGCACTTAATGGTACTTCCAAATTACTACAGAAAAAAATGTATATTTTTATTTTTTAAGAGACAGGGTATTGCTCTGTCACCCAGGCTGAGGTACAGTGGTGCAACCATAGCTCATTGCAACCTTGAACAGTTGTGCTGAAGTGATCTTCCCTCCTCAGCCTCCCAAGTAGCTGGAAGGACAGGGGCGTGCCACCATGTGCGGCTAAGTTTTTTTAAACATTTTTTTGTAGAGATGGGGTCTCCCTATGTTGACCAGACTAGTTTCAAACTATTGGCCTCAAGCAATCCTTCTACCTTGGCCTCCCAAAATGCTGGGATTACGGGCATGAGCCACTGCATCTAGCCTGAAACAAATCTTACATATAGGGAAAAAAACTTTTAGCACAAAGATGTATTTATAATAGGAACATTTCTGGAACACACTGAAAATCCTCTTTTGCTTTTTTTGTTTTTGTTTTTGTTTTTTTTGAGACAGAGTCCCAGAGCTAGGAATATAGGCATGCGCCACCACATGTGGCTCATTTTTGTATTTTTAGTAGAGATGTGGTCTTGTTATGTTGGCCAGGCTGGTCTCAAACACCTAACCTCAAGTGATTCATCTGCCTTGGCCTCCCAAAAATGTGGGGATTACAGGTGTGAGCCACCACACTTCATATAATATCCTTTTGATGGAGTATTATGTAGCTGTTAAACTGTGACAATGTTTGACAGTCATAGATACAAAAAGCACTAAATAAAATTTGAATCTGATGTGATCTTGGCTATGTAAATAGATGCCCAAAGTCCCTAGGCCTCTCCAGCCTGTGATTTTAAATGAGGTCACATTAGCCTTATACCCGAATTTCACTGTCCCATTGCCCCCACCAGCTCTTACAGACCTCTGCAAAGGCCCTGAGGGCCCTAGGGAATAAAGCATATGCCCCACCCACCCAACTATTCATAAACTGTCTGTGTTTGATGGGCACAGCCACCCTTTGCCAAGCCTTCACTCTTGCCATACCTCATAAAGGACACCTCCCTGTCAGGTTGACCAAACCACTTGGTTTGCCTGGAACCGAGAGGTTTCCTGGGATTTAGGACTTTTAGTACTAAAACTGAGAGACTCTTTGGCAAACTAGGAGAACTTGGTCACCCTGACTCACTGTGCAAAGCTGCACATTTTTTTTGCACTTCCAAGCTGCAAAATTTTTAGATCCCCAAATGGAGTTTTTTTTTCTTAGCTAGAGCTCAGCTTCATTCTTCCCAAAACAGGGACTTGTGGACCTCCCAGAGGACTGGGTGAGGTGAATATTCATGTTTGAATTCAGGGGACTTTTATCCCTGGTACCAGGGAAGTAAAAAGAAACAGCAGTCAAAAGGTTGCTTGAGAAACAGCTAATTAGAGGATGGGTCTAGACAAGAGATGCTGGTTTAGGTAACATGAGCACATTGGGTGGCAAATATCATGAGACTGGACTGGATGGCCCAGGACACCTGTAAACAGGAGAGAAGCCTGAGAATAATGACATTTGAGCCAATCTGCAGAGGTAAGTGAGTCCATAAAAGAAACTGAGGCTGGGCCTAGTGGCTCACACCTGTAATCCCAGCACTTTGACAAGCATATCACTTGAGGCCAGGAGTTCGAGACCAGCCTGGCCAACATGATGAAACCCTGTCTCTACTAAAAATACAACATTTAGCCAGGTGTAGTAGTGACAGCCCGTAGTCCCAGCTACTCAGGAAGCTAAGGTGGGAGGATTGCTTGAGCCCAGGAGGTTCAGGCTGCAGTGACCCATGATCACGCCACTACACTCTAGCCAGGGCAACAGGGCAAGACCCAGTCTCAAATAAATAAATAAATACAAATTAAGTAAAAAGAAACTTGCCGGACATGGTGGCTCACGCCTATAATCCCAGCACTTTGGGAGGCTTGAGGTGGGTGGATCACCTGAGGTCAGGAGTTTGAGACCTGCCTGGCCAAGATGGTGAAACCCCGTCTCTACTAAAAACACAAAAATTAGCTAGGCACGGTGGTGGTTTCCTGTAATCCCAGCTACTCGGGTGGTTGAGGCAGGAGAACTGCTTGAACCCAGGAGGCGGAGGATGCAGTGAGCTGAGATCATGCCACTGCACTCCAGGCTGCGTGACAGAGCAAGACTCCGTCTCAAAAACAAAAAAAAGAAACTGAGGGTAGTGGCCAAAGAGAAAGGAAGAAAACTAGGATTTGAGGTTTGTAAGTTTTGGTGCAGTTTCTGAAATTTGTCCATAGTTTCCAATTTGGCTATGCCTTCACCCTAAAGCTAGTATTGATACTGATTGATCATGCTTCATATCATCAAGTAGACCACTCTCTTTCTTTCCAGCTTCTGAAATGTAGGTGATTCCATATGAGGTGCTCTTACTCTCTCTGCTTTCTCTTTTATTATAGTTTAGTCTGAGGCTGGGTGCGGTGGCTCATGCCTGTAATCCTAGCACTTTGGGAGGCCAAGGTGGGCGGATCACTTGACGTCAGGTGTTCAAGACCAGCCTGGCCAACATGGTGAAACCCCGTCTCTACTAAAAATACAAAAATTGGCTGGGCGTGGTGGCTCACGCCTGTAATCCCAGCACTTTGGGAGGCCAAGGTAGGCGGATCAGAAGGTCCACCCGCTAACATGGTGAAACCCCATCTCTACTAAAAATACAAAAAAAAAAAAACTAGCCCGGTGTGGTGGTGGGCACCTGTAATCCCAGCTACTCGGGAGGCTGAGGCAGGAGAATGGCATGAACCTAGGAGGCAGAGCTTGCAGTGAGCCGAGATCGTGCCACTGCACTCCAGCCTGGGCGACAGAGCAAGACTCTGTCTCGGGGGGGAAAAAAAAGTAAAAAAGTTAATTGGGTGGTGGCGGGGGGATGTGTGTTGGTTATATTCAAATACACACCATTATATGTAAGGGATTGAGCGTTCACAGATTCTGGTGTGTGGGGGCAGTATCCTAGAACCAGTCCCCCGCAAAATATCAAGGATGACTGAACTATGGAAGAAAGAAAGCACTGTTAAACAGCATACAATTCCTGTCTTCAAAAAAGTTATCTCATTAGGTAGATGAGACTTATAATGAATTAAAAGGAATGAATACAGATTTGGAGATAGTGGTTGTTGTGATGGAAAATCTTAATTGCGTTTTCTTCCAAAACAGATTCATTCTTATAGAAGAGCATCAGAGGAAGATAAAAAAGAATCCTCAGTGTCAGGCCCCTGAGCCCAAGCTAAGCCATCATAACCCTGTGACCTGCACATATACATCCAGATGGCTTGAAGCAACTGAAGAACCATAAACGTGAAATAGCCAGTTCCTGCCTTAACTGATGACATTCCACCATTGTGATTTGTTCCTGCTCCACCCTAACTGATCAATTGATCTTGTGACATTCCTTCTCCTGGACAATGAGTCTCAGGAGCTCTCACCAAGCACCTTGTTACCCCCACCCCTGCCCACAAGAGAAAACCCACGTTAACTGTAATTTTTCCACTACCTACCCAAATCCTATAAAACTGCCCCACCCCATCTCCTTTTGCTGACTCCAGGTGATTAAAAAACTATTGATCACACAAAGCCTGTTTGGTGGTCTCTTCAAATGGATGCGCATAACACTCAAGGTAAATATTAGTCTGGTGATTTTTTTTTTTTTGAGATGGAGTTCCCTCTTGTTGCCAGGCTGGAGTACAATGGCGCGATCTCAGCTCACCGCAACCTCCGCCTCCTGGGATCAAGCAATTCTCCTGCCTAAGCCTCCTGAGTATCTGGGATTACAGGCATGGGCCACCACTACTCTGGCAATTTTTACATTAGAATTTTAGAATTAGAAGACAGCTTAGAACTCTGCCCTCATTTGTCAGTGAGGAAACTGCCCAAGACAGGAAAAATAGTTACTTACCCTAATGCTTATCCTGGCTCCAGTGAAATTAGCTCCCCAGCCAAAGCTGAAATGGATGGAACTAACAAGGACACATCTGCTGTCCCCAGCCCTTTCCAGAGGTGGGGAGGGATAGGAAGGGGAAAGGTTGTGGTGCCTGTTCCTGCTGATAGTGGGCATCAGGCTAGGCCAGGGTATCAGGCTAGGCCAGGGCTTCTTGGAGGCTTTGGGGAAGGGGTAGGGAAGGCTACCAGGTGTTGGAGAGAGGGCACTCATCTCCTTCAAGGCTGATGGAAGGTAGGATATGTGAGTCCTTCCTCTAAAGTGGCAGGAAACACTACTTTCTCTTTTTTATTTATTTATTTATTTATTTCATGGATCCTAGAACTGAGCAAACAGTACTTTCTTATCTTACTGGTTTTTGGGCCCCCACTCTATTCCTTTTATACAAACCTCACAGAATTCTAACTAGAAAGGCCAGGCGGGATGGCTCACACGTGTAATCCCAGCACTTTGGGAGGCCGAGGCGGGTGGATCACTTGAGGTTGGGAGTTTGAGACCAGCCTGACCAACATGGTGAAACCCTGTCGCTACTGCCGGGCACGGTGGCTCACGCCTGTAATCCCAGCACTTTGGGAGGCCGAGGTGGGTGGATCACAAGGTCAGGAGTTCGAGACCAGCCTGGCCAAGATGGTGAAACCTCATCTCTACTAAACATAAAAAATTAGCTGGACGTGGTGGCAGGCACCTGTAGTCCCAGCTACTCAGGAGGCTGAGGCAGGAGAATGGCGTAAACCTGGGAGGCGGAAGTTGCAGTGAGCCGAGATCGTGCCTCTAGCCTGGGCAACAGAGCGAGACTCCATCTCAAAAAAAAAAATGAAAAAAACTATCGGGTATTAGGCCTAGTGCCTGGGTGACGAAATAATCTGTACAACAAACCCATGTGACACAAGTTTATCTATATAACAAACGTTCACATGTATCCCCTAATCTAAAATAAAAGTTAAAAAAAAAAAAGGAAAAAACACCTGGGAGAAAAGAAAAATGATAAATTAAAAAAAAAAAAAGACAATGCTCCTAGCACCCCCATCTTTCAGGAATTTCCAAGGTTTTAGGAGCTTTGTGTTAGGAACTGGGGGCAGAGACCAAATGTATATTTCTTCTTATGTTATACTACCCCAGATAGGAAAACAGAAATTACTCTAGATATTTCAAACAAAAAGGGGTTGTATATAGGCAATTAGTGCTTTTCATTGGAGGGGCTAGAGGTGGTGAAGGTTGTGGGGAGGGGGTTGCACCACTGGCTTTCAGGCTACTTTACCACAGCTGATTTCCAGAGGATCGAAGAAGTCAGGAAACTTGGGACACCGCTGCTGAGGTCCTTGCAGCCCCACGGTCCCCAGGCTGGTGACTGGTGGGGGAGTATGGAGTCCAGCTGACCACCAGAGCCTGCACGCCTGCTGCTACAGGGGAGGAAAGGATGACTTCTACCTCCTTTCCACATTCCAAATTCCACGTGACTACCTTTTATTGGCAGCACCCTGCTGGCAAGGGAGCCTTGATGTGTGCTTCCTGGGCTTCCAGCACCTGCACAGAAAGGGGTGAAATGAGTGTCATGAGCAGCCACCACTCTGCAGCACAACTCCACATCCAGGCATGGTGGGGAGCCCTACTTATACTTGGAGGTTTCCTGGCACCCTACCCACTTTTGGTAAGTGTTTCGGTGTCCGAGGCTTTGCAAAAGAAGAAGGTATGGAGTCTACGGTGGAGTCACATGGTGGAGACCTAGCTAAGTCAGAGGCCTGGAGAGGTGTCATTCTAGCTGGGCAGCAGGTGACACACAACCATGCCCTGAGTTGATTGGAGAAACACCTGGGATTGACCCGGAGTTTGTTCTGGAATGTTTTCACTGGAAGGAAAGCTGAGCGGTCCGCAGGCCATATAGTATCGGAGAAAACATAGCCCTCATTGAAAAAGGCTGCCAGAGAAAATGTGCCCGCAGGGAAGTTCAGGGGTTTTGTTTGTTTGGGTTTTTTCTCTTTTGCTTTTTTTTCCTTTTGAGATGGAGTTTCGCTCTTGTTGCCCAGTCTGGAATGCAATGGCACAATCTCAGCTCACTGCATCCTCTGCCTCCTGTGTTCAGGCAATTCTGCCTCAGCCTCCCTAGTAGCTGGAATTACAGGCATGCACCACCATGCCCGGCTAATTTTTGTATTTTTAGTAGACACAGGGTTTCACCATGCTGGTCAGACTGGTCTCAAACTCCTGACCTCAGGTGATCCACCCGCCCCAGCCTCCCAAAGGGCTGGGATTACAGGTGCGAGACACCGCGCCCGGCCTATTTTGGGTTTTTGTTTTGTTTTGTTTTGGAGATGGTCTTACTCTGTCACCCAGGCTGGAGTGCAGTAGCATGATCTTGGTTCACTGCAACCTCTGCCTTCCAGGTTCAAATGATTCTCCTGCCTCAGCCTCCTGAATAGCTGGGATTACAGGTGCCCACCACCATGCCCGGCTAATTTTTATATTTTTTTGTAAAAACAGTTTCACCATGTTAGCCAGGCTGGTCTTGAACTGACCTCAAGTGATCCGCTCACCTTGACCTCCCAAAGTGCTGGGATTAAAGGCATGAGCCACTGCGCCCCGCCAGGAAATTCAGGTTCTGAAAATACACCTGTGGATCTCTAGCCTTGAACATCCTTGTATGCTGCTTTAAATGGCTGATCCTCAATGCCTCCCTTCCAACTCACACGCTCGTTCCCCTACATCAATCTCCCAGAAAAAGGGACCTGTTTTATTCTTTTTTTTTTTAATTATTATTATACTTTAAGGTCTAGGGTACATGTGCACAACGTGCAGGTTACATAGGTATACATGTGTCATGTTGGTGTGCTGCACCTGTTAACTCGTCATTTAATTAAGTATATCTCCTAATGCTATCCCTCCCCCCTCCCCCCACCCCACAATAGGCTCTGGTGTGTGATGTTCCCCACCCTGTGTCCAAGTGTCCTCATTGTTCAGTTCCCACCTATGAGAACATGTGGTGTTTGGTTTTCTGTCCTTGCGATAGTTTGCTCAGAATGATGGTTTCCAGCTTCATCCATGTCCCTACAAAGGACATGAACTCATCATTTTTTAGGACTGCATAGTATTTTATGGTGTATATGTGCCACATTTTCTTAATCCAGTCTATCATTGATGGACATTTGGGTTGGTTCCAAGTCTTTGCTATTGTGAATAGTGCTGCAATGAACATACGTGTGCATTTGTCTTTATACCAGCATGATTTATAATCCTTTGGATATATGCCCAGTAATGGGATCGCTGGGTCAAATGGTATTTCTAGTTCTAGATCCTTGAGGAATCACCACACTGTTTTCCACAATGGTTGAACTAGTTTACAGTCCCACCAACGGCGTAAAAGCGTTCCTATTTCTCCACATCCTCTCCAGCACCTGTTGTTTCCTTTTTAATGACTGACATTCTAACTGGTGTGAGATGGTATCTCATTGTGGTTTTGATTTGCATGTCTCTGATGGCCAGTGATGATGAGCATTTTTCCATGTGTCTGTTGGCTGCATAAATGTCTTCTTTTGAGAAGTGTCTGCTCATATCCTTTGCCCACTTTTTGATGGGGTTGTTTGATTTTTTATTGTAAATTTGTTTAAGTTCTTTGTAGATTCTGGATATTAGCCCTTTGTCAGATGGGTAGATTGTAAAAATTTTCTCCCATTCTGTGGTTGCCTGTTCACTCTGATGGTAGTTTCTTTTGCTGTGCAGAAGCTCTTTAGTTTAATTAGATTCCATTTGTCAATTTTGGCTTTTGTTGCCATTGCAACAAAAGTGTTTTAGTCACGAAGTCTTTGCCCCTGCCTATGTCCTGAATGGTATTGCCTAGGTTTTCTTCTAGGGTTTTTATGGCTTTAGATCTTATGTTTAAGTCTTTAATCCACCTTGAGTTAATTTTTGTATAAGGTGTAAGGAAGGGGTCCAGTTTCAGTTTTCTGCATATGGCTAGCCAGTTTTCCCAATACCATTTATTAAATAGGGAATCCTTTCCTCATTGCCTGTTTCAGTCTATCCAATTTTTAGATTTATTTCTCATTGTCTTTGTTAGAGACGGGCCTCACTTTGTTGCCCAGGCTGGTTTTGAACTCCTGTTCTCAAGTGACCCTCCCGCCTTGGTCTCCCAAAGTACTGGAATTACAGGCGGGAGCCCTGCGCCCGGCGAAGCCTGTATTAAGCCCTTTTATGCTCACTCTGCGGTAATGCAGAGAGCAGGGAGGAAGCAGAGGTGCCCTGGCATCTTCAGCTGGAGGTGAGCAGGGTGCTGAGGGTGTGAGAGGCCGGGCGCCTGGGGATGGGAGGCGGGACCACACCTTCACGGGGACGCTGCCACCCTACCCCAGAGGTCAGGGCCTCTCGCCCAGCTCTGGCTCTGAGGTCCTGGAGGGAGGGAGATGCTGTTGTGATTCAGAAGATCAGGGGAGGGCCACCCCCATTCGAGAAGAGTGAAAATCCTGAGCCTGAAGCAGAAGTGGAATCGGTTGGAGCCGAGGCTTTAGAGGGTGGCGTTGGGAAGAGGGTCTGGCGCCGCCCTATGGACTGTTCGGGCTCACGAGGCTGAAGGCTCCGAAGACCGCGACCTGCGAACCATGGGGAGGTTCCACGCGGATGAAGGCTACAGCCCCGGCCAGAGACCCTACACTAGGCCTGGACTTCTCCACCGGCTTATGACATGATAACTCAATAAGCTCCTTATTTAACGCACTGTTGTATCAGGTCCCTGTCGCAGCCACTGGCCCTATAGCCTAATAAAGGAGCGGGTGCACGCATTGGATTGGTGAGCTACCGCCACAGCAACGCGTCCTAATCAACCATCCCAAACGGCAGTTGGAATAAAGTTCTTGCAGGCCTGTGCTTGGGCTTGAACGCTGGGCCGGCCGCTGCGCTCTGTGGCTCCCTGCAGGCCTGCGGACCGGCCAGGGGGCTCCGATCCTTTTGGACCGAGGCTGAAGCAACGGCTGCACCAGAGAAGGCCTTCTGGGTGAAGGTGGAAGTGCACGGGGTCCGCAGAACCGCCTAAGGCGTCTTCAGGCGTGGGTTAGGAACTGGCAGGCTCTCCTTTGTGCTTCATTCCATGGCCAGAGCAAGACACGTGGACAAGCCCAAAGCCAGGGGCTGGGAAAGTACCTTCCACCCACAATGAAACCATGGCAAGGGGTGGGTGCATGTAGGGCTGAGGAATTGGGGCCAATAGTCTATCTATCCCGTGAGGAGACCTGCTGTGGGGGTTGCACAGCCTGGGTCTGCAAGCTTCACTGCCCTCGGCCTGGGCGTCCTGTGCTCCTTTGGCCTCTCTGGGTTAGGAAAGTATCCCTCTTATCTCTGCAAAGGTCAGAGTCCCAGTGTCTGCTTTCAAATATAAAACCAGCTCTTGGGGGTATGACCCTGAACTGTATGAGGGCTGCCCTTTCAGTAATTCTCTCTCCAGGAGTGAGAACCTCCCTTTCTCAATTTTAGGTTACATGGGTCTGAGTGTGTTTAGTGCAGTTCATGGTTGAGCAGGAAGATTAGAAATAAGGCCATAGAGACAACTATTTTCTTGGTGTTAAACTCATTTTAAACAAAGTGGAAAGTAAGGGATTTAGTAGGGAAATCCTTTCACCTTGGCAAAAGTATAGTCTATCCGGTCACAACTGGCACAGCATGATCCTTGGTGGCTTGGCACAAGCACTCCCTGTCCTCCATCAAGCCCATAATGTCCCTCAGTAATTCCACTGCATTTTTTTGCAGCTGCTGTGTGCTGGAGCTGTGGGGAACCCCTCGGTAATCTCTTGTCTGCTTTTTAGGAGCTCCTATCTCCAGGTCTTCTTTTGCTTCCCAAGCCACCCCACTTCTTTGAAAGGTCTGCAGGCTTGTCTACCTCTTCTCAGCTTGCTCTGCATGCCTTGGGGAAGCTCTTAAAGCACGGATCATGAAGGATGGGGGTGGAGGAGAGGGAAATGCATGTTTCCACAAATGGACCATGAGCCCACCAGGCAGGCTCTAGATGGGGAAAAAAAACCCTTACATTATCATGTGACTTGCACAAGAAAAAAGGTACCTGCAAAGGGTCAAGGGACCAGAGAGGAGAACTTGAGAGGTATTCTGGAGGAGGCGACTTTTGATGTGAGCTTTCTAGGTGAGTAAAGGGCATTGTAGATGAAAGGACTGGCTGGTAAGTGGCCAGCAGATAGAAATACAGGCTGAGCTCAGGGGAGGGTACACCCAGAGGTGGGGAGGAAGGTAGGAAGTGAAAAAGGAGGCTGGGCGTGGTGGCTCAGGCCTGTAATCCTAGCACTTTGAGTGTCCGAGGCAGGCGGATCACTTGAGGTCAGGAGTTTGAGACCAGCCTGGCCAACATGGTGAAACCCCATCTCTACTAAAACTACAAAAATTAGCTGGGTGTGGTGGTGTGCGCCTGTAGTCCCAGCTACTCAGGAGGCTAAGGTATGATAATTGCTTGAACCCGGGACGCGGAGCTTGCAGTGAGCGAAGATCATGCCACTGCACTCCAGCCTGGGTAACAGAGTGAGATCCTGTCTCAAAAAAAAAAAAAGGAAGTGAAAAAGGAAAGGGAGAAGGCCAGAATGGAAAGGGAGCTAAAGACAGACTGAGCAAGGCAGAGTTGGAGGCCAGCGCAGGAAGGGCTCAAAACATTTGCAAGGACAGTTCACATCCCACTGGTATGTCAGCTTAGATTTAAAGCACTACCCAGAGTTATTCAAAGCCAGACAGGAGAACTGCAGGCATCAGAATGCCCTGGGGACGGGTCCAAAATGCAGAATCCTAAGCCCCTAAAGAGTCACTCTACGATGAGATCCAAGAATTTGGGCTGGATCCCACTTCTCCTGTCCCCTGCCCTCACCACTGAGGACCTAAAGCATAATAAAAGGGGACAATCTCTGCCCTAAATAATCCCTTTTGGCAGTTACTTTCTGTTTTCAAACTTCAAATCTGTCCTCTGGGACTAACCTAGGAGATAAGGGGTAAGGGAATTAACATTTATGGAAAATGGAGGAACCCACATAGGCACCTGTGTTCACCTAATATTCCTTACCAAGCAGTGGGTGCTGCCATTATCTCCATTGTATGGATGAGAAAACAGGCTTAAAAGAGGTTAATCGACCAGGTGCGGTGGCTCACGCCTGTAATCCCAGCACTTTGGGAGACCGAGGACAGCGGATCACGATGTCAGGGGATCGAGACCATCCTGGCTAACACAGTGAAACCCCGTCTCTACTAAAAATACAAAGAAAAAAAAATTAGCCGGGCGTGCTGGTGGGTGCCTGTAGTCCAAGCTACTCAGGAGGCTGAGGCAGGAGAATGGCGTGAACCCGGGAGGCAGAGCTTGCAGTGAGCCAAGATCGCGCCACTACACTCCAGCCTGGGCGACAGAGCGAGACTCCATCTCAAAAAAAAAAGAAAGAAAAAAAGAATTAGCTGGGCATGGTTGCGCGCGTCTGTAGTCCCAAGCTACTCGGGAGGCTGAAGCAGGAGAATTGCTTGAACCCGGAGGCAGAGGTTGCAGTGAGCCAAGATCACGCCACTGCACTCCAGCCTGGTGACAGAGCGAGACTTCGTCTCTAAAAAAAGAAAAAGAAAAAGGAAAAAAAAAAAAAGAGGTTAAGTAACTTGGGCGGGGGCGGCCAGAGCCACAGAACTAGTAAGTGATAGAAGTAGGATTCTCACCTAGTTCTTTCTGATTCTAGTTGGAGAGGCAGCTTTGTTCAGTGGGTTTTAGAGCCAGGGCTGCTTAGGTTTGGATCTCACCTCTATCCCATATTATTTGCTGGGACTTCCTTAAAACAGTGTGGGGCTCAGGGCAACCCAATGAGTATGGGGCTAAGACAGCTGCCACCGAGTCAGCATTTTTCACAGGCCCCTCGAGATAGCACTGAAGACAGAAATTTCTAAATTGAATTTTACTGATGTTCAGGAAAGAGAAGTCAGTCACAACCCCCCTTGGCCCTCAGCCCCAAGCAGAGAGCCCAGAGTGTGCGACCTCAGGCAAGTACCAAAACCTCTCTGTGCCTCAGTTCCTCATCTGTAAATTGGGGCAAATGTCAGTTGATGTGAGGATTAAATATGATGATATCCTGGCTGGGCACAATGGCTCACACCTGTAATCCCATAACTTTGGGAGGCTGAGGCCGCTGGATTGCTTGAGGCCAGGAGTTCGAAACCAGCCTGGCCAACATGGTGAAACCCCATTTCTACCAAATATACAAAAATTAGCCAGGCATCATGGTGCATGCCTGTAGTCCCAGCTACTTGGGAGGCTGAGGCACAAGAATCGCTTCAACCCAGGAAGCAGAGGTTGCAGTGAGCTGAGATTGCGCCACTGCACTGCAGCCTGGATGACAGAGTGAGACTCTGTCCCAAAACAAAACGAAAAGCAAAGCAAAGAAAGAAAAGGAGAAAAGAAAAGAAAAAGCTGATATCCTTTTTTTTTTTTTTTGAGACGGAGTCTCGCTCTGTCACCCAGGCTGAAGTGCAGTGGCACGATCTCGGCTCACTGCAAGCTCCGCCTCCTGGGTTCACACCATTCTCCTGCCTCAGCCTCCCAAGTAGCTAGGACTACAGGCGCCCGCCGCCACATTTGGCTAATTTTTTGTATTTTTAGTAGAGATGGGGTTCAATAAAATGAAGCGAAATGGGGATGAAACATAATGAACCACAGCAGTTTTTTGTCCCTACTGTTCCCACCCTTCTGGGGAGCAAGATTTCAATGGAATCTTCTGGTGCTTCTCCTGACATCTCTTGCATGTCTCATTGTTTTTATCATTATTATTTTTTTGAGACACAAATGAGCTAAATGCTACTTCGAATTATTAAAGCCCATATCACTGGAGAAATAAGATCCCTATTATGAACACCTAGCAATAAGTACCATAATATACTTTACCTCTTCATTTTCCTCATCCAGGTATTTTATTTTAATACTATTCAGATCAAATGAAACTTTTACCTACAAAAGAAATACACATCTAAAGGCAAGTTATAATGTACATAGAAGTCAAAGGATGAGTTGGGCATATTTCATTACATATTAAATATTTTATATGGTTAAAAAAATCCACAAAATCAGAAGACAAACAACAACCAACCATCACAACCCACAGCAAAGGGCTAATATCTGCAACACACGCAGAGTATCAGCAAAACTGCTAATGATACAATTAACAACCCAGGAAAAAGTATACATAAAATTCATAGAAGTCAGAACACCTAACAAATACCTCAGAAGACTTTCAAACTTTCTGGTGGTCAGAACAATGCAAATTGAAAGCAATGAAATGTCATCTAATCAGAACAGCAAATTGTGTGTATGTGTGTGAGCACAAAAAATGGGAAGACTTGGGTTCTAGACACAGCTCTGGCCCATTACTAGACATAAAACTGTGAGCAGGTCAGTTCACCTTTGAGCTTCAGTTCTTTAATCTGTAAAATAGGTCTAATATGTCTGCTTTGCCAATCTCACAGTGTTACCATAAGGATCAAATTAAAAATGTATATGCAAGTTCTTTCAAAATGTCATTCAAATATAAAAATATTATAATAAAGGCCAGGCACAGTGGCTCATGTCTGTAATCCCAGGATTTTGGGAAGCAGAGGCAGGCAGATCGCTTGAGTCCAGGAGTTCAAGACCAGCCTAGCCAACATGGTGAAACTTCGTCTCTACTAAAAATACAAAAATTAGCTGGGTGTAGTGGCGCAGGCCTGTATTCCCAGCTACTCAAGAGGCTGAGGCAAGAGAATTGCTTGAATCTGGGAGGCAAGGTTGCAGTGCGCCAAGATCATGCCACTGCACTCCCGCCTGGGTGATAGAGCGAGACTGTCTCAAAAATAAAATAAAAAATTGGCCCGGTGTGGTGGCTCATGCCTGTAATCCTAGCACTTTGGGAGGCTGAGGTGGAAGGATCGTGAACCTAGGAATTGAAGACCAGCCTGGGCAACAAAGCCAGACCCTGTCTCCTTAAAAAAATTAAGTTCAATTAAACATTTTTAAAAATAATAAACCAGTCATTAGAACCATAAACCTGTACTGTTTTTGACAATGTAATGCACTGCCCTGTAAAACACTACAATTAAGACTGTTATTTTAAGGACCCTGAAGTCTGTGAAGATCAGGCACTTTTTTGAAACCCTAAGATAATTATCCCCCAGTTTTCTCCATTCTTTGTTTCTACCTAGAACCAAGTTCACCACCAAAACACAGTCCTGCTGACGTCAAGTATTCATTCATATGACATGTAATTACTGGGGTCGTTAAAATTTGGGCAGAATCTTTGTCAATTCACCAGGACCTTAGGCAAAAAATCAGGAAAATGAAGTGACTGACTCAGTCTGCCAAAAGCGGATATTCTGAAATACCACTTTCCAACTTTAAGAAACACTTCCTGCCAGGTGCGGTGGCTCACGCCTATAATCCCAGCACTTTGGGAAGCCGAGGCAGGCAGATCACGAGGTCAGGAGATCGAGGCCATCCTGGCTAACGCGGTGAAACCCCCGTCTCTACTAAAAACACAAAAAATTAGCTGGGCGTGATGGCGGGTGCCTGTAGTCCCAGCTACTCGGGAGGCTGAGGCAGGAGAATGGCGTGAACCCGGAAGACAGAGCTCGCAGTGCACTAGCCGCGATCGTGCCACTGCACTTCAGGCTGGGCGACAGAGCGAGACTCAGTCTCAAGAAAAAAAAGAAACACACTTCCCTACTCGTTAGGGAAATTAATCTTCATCTCTTTTTCTCAAATTACACAATTGGAAATTAATTTAGATATTCTGGAGCTCCTCCAGCTGGTGGGCCAACTAAGAGAAAACAGGAAGTGGGAGATTCTAGCTTAGCTGGACCATATCCAGGTCTCCATAAGGAACTCTCTTTGGCTGGCATGTAAAAAAATTCTTTCAGCAAGAGCATTAATCTTGAACGTGTGTAAACACGAAAGCTATGGTTAACCCTACCTGCTCCTTAGGTCTACAGCCAGTAGAGTCAGATAGCTGGGTCCTAGGCCTTCAGCTTTCATAATTGACATTATTGTTAAGTCCATGTGACTGACTCACCTTGTCTTGGCACAAGTTAGCTTCTCCTCCACGTCGATTTTTTTTTCTTTCAGCCTCAACAAAATCCCTTTAATGAAACAAACCTGGCAACCCGAGCTTTGGTTACTGTCTCCAACAGAGGCCTGTACAAGCCAAGTTATCCAAGCTGAGGCCGGGAGCGGTGGCTCATGCCTGTAATCCCAGCACTTTGGGAGGCCAAGGCAGGAGGATCGCTTGAGCTCAGGAGTTCAAGACCAGCCTGGGCTGGTCTTTGAGACAGCGAGACTTTGTCTCGAAAAAAAAAAAAAAAAAGTGTGGCCTGAAAGTTGAGTGTTTGACAAAAAGGAGAAACAGTGCCTTTCCAAAACCAAAGGTCCCTAACCAAGATCTCTTTAACGGGGTCTCGAAAAAAGGAGAATGGGATGAGAAGGATATATCGGTAGTGTCATTTTTTAACTTGCAGAGTTCATCCTAGTCTTCCAGTTATCGTTTCCTAGCACTCCATGTTCCCAAGACAGTGTCACCACCCCAAGGACTCTCTCTCATTTTCTTTGCCTGGGCCCTCTTTCTACTGAGGAGTCGTGGCCTTCCATCAGTAGAAGCCGGATGTTCTTGTGTCCGAAATTGGTGGGTTCTTGGTCTCACTGACTTCAAGAATGAAGTTGCGGACCCTCACGGTGAGTGGTACAGTTCTTAAAGATGATGTGTCCGGAGTTTGTTCCTTCTGATGTTCGGACGTGTTCAGTTTCCTCCTTCTGGTGGATTCGTGGTCTCGCTGGCTTCAGGAGTGAAGCTGCAGACCTTTGCGGTGAGTGTTACAGCTCTTAAGGCAGCATGTCTGGAGTTTGTTCGTTCCTCCCGTCTGGAGTTGTTCATTCCTCCTGGTGGGTTCGTGGTCCGCTGGCTTCAGGAGTGAAGCTGCAGACCTCTGCGGTCGGTGTTACCAGCAGATAAAGGCTATGCGGACCCAAAGAGTGAGCAGCAGCAAGATTTATTGCAAAGAGCACAAGAACAAAGCTTCCACAGCGTGGAAGGAGACCAGAGCGGGTTGCTGCTGCTGGCTCGGGCAGCCTGCCTTTTTTTTTTTTTTTTTTTTGAGACTGAGTCTCCCTCTGTCACCCAGGCTGGAATGCAGTGGTGCAATCTGGGCTCACTGCAAGCTCCGCCTCCCGGGTTCACGCCATTCTCCTGCCTCAGCCTCCCCAGTAGAGGGGATTACAGGCACCCACCACCGCACCCAGCTAATATTTTGTCCTTTTAGTAGAGTCGGGGTTTCACCGTGTTAGCTAGGATGGTCTCGATCTCCTGACCTCGCGATCCACCCCTCTAGGCCTCCCAAAGTGCTGGGATTACAGGTGTGAGCCACCGGCACCCTGCGGGGCAGCCTGCTTTTATTCCCTTATCGGACCCCACCCACATCCTGCTGATTGGTCCATTTTACAGAGGGCTAATTGGTCCGTTTTGACAGGGTGCTGATTGGTGCATTTACAATCCCTGAGCTAGATAGACACAGAGTGCTGATTGGTGCATTTACAATCCTCTAGCTAGACATAAAAATTCTCCAAGTCCCCACTAGATTTGCTAGACACAGAGCACTGATTGGTGCGTTTACAAACCTTTAGCTAGACACAGTGCTGATTGGTGCATTTGCAAACCTTGAGCTAGACACAGAGCACTGATTGGTGCATTTACAATCCTTTAGCTAGACACAGAAGTTCTCCAAGTGCCCACCAGATTAGCTAGATACAGAGTGCTGATTGGCGCATCCCCAAACCCCAAACTAGACACAGAGTGCTGACTGGTGCATATAAAATCCTCAGGCTAGACATAAAAGTTCTCCAAGTCCCCATCTGACTCGAGCCCAGCTGGCTTCACCTAGTGGATCCTGCGCAGGGCTGTGCCGGGCGCCTGCACTCCTCAGCCCTTGGGCAGTCGATGGGACCGGGCGCTGAGGAGCAGGGGGCGGTGCCCGTCGGGGAGGCTCAGGCCGCGCTGGAGCTCACAGGGGTTGGGAGGGGGCTCGGGCATGGCGGGCTGCAGGTCCTGAGCCTTGCCCCGTGCAGGGCGGCTGGGGCCCGGTGAGAATTCAAGCGGGGTGCAGGCGGGCCGGCAGTGCTGGGGGACCCGGCGCACCCTCTGCAGCTGCTGGCCCGGGTGCTAGGCCCCTGACTGCCCGGGGGCCGGGGGTGCGGGGCCCGCTGAGCCCGCGCCCACCCGGAACTCGCGCTGGCTGGCGAGCGCTGCGCGCAGCCCCGGTTCCCACACCCGCCTCTCCCTCCACACTTCTCCGCAAGCAGAGGGAGCCGGCTCTGGCCTCGGCCAGCCCAGAGAGGGGGCCCCCACAGCGCAGTGGCGGGCTGAAGGGCTCCTCCAGCATGGCCAGAATGGACGCCAAGGCCGAGGAGGCGCCGAGAGCGAGCGAGGGCTGCTAGCACGTTGTCACCTCGCATTCTGAACCACAGACTCTCCAACTCTCCGGCGCTTTTCGCCCACTCGGTCCCTCAGAACACGAAGGGCTCTCTCATCCTGTCACTAAAACGATTAGCTGTCCGGAGACACGGAAAAAGTCGCCCCTCTTCTTTGCAGGATTCCTCCCTTGAACTTCTCCAAACCCTCTTAGTGTGACGTGACCCCACCCCTAGCTAACCCAGGCTGCTTCCTTACCAGCTTCCCGCCCCCTGGGGAGGCGGCAATGCAAAGACCGTCCGCTGCCAGCTCTGCCGCTATCTCTGTGGGGTGAATCTAACATGGCGGATAAAGACAGTAACTAGTCCCGTTTCTCCGCGTTTTCGCCAAGAAGATTGGCTCTTACCACTTGTCCCTCAAAACGACCACCCCATTGACTGGTGGCGATTGCGTCGACGGAGACTGGGCAAAAGCAAGCTGAACCCGAAAAATAACAAACACTGGGGCTGAGAGGCGGAACTACGAGTGCGCAGACATGGGCCAGAGCGGATTTCCCCTGCCCCAGGCAAATTCGGCGCTCACTGCATCCCCGCAGGCCACTGACCTTAGAGGACTACTTGCCCCAGACTCCTGGGGCTGGATGGGAATTGTAGTCTCCCTAAAGAGTTGTAGTTATCTTTTTTAGGCCTAGTTTCTGCTTTCAAAATACGAAAACATAACAACACTCCAGTCCATAACTGTTGACAAGTACAAGCGCGCACAGGTCTCCAATCTATCCACTGGATTTCCGTGAGAATTGTGCCCGCTTTGGTATTGGATGTTCCTCTCCATAAGACTACAGTTTCTAAGGAACACTGTGGCGAAGACCTTTCATTCCGCAACGCATGCTGGAAATAATTATTTCCCTCCACCCCCCCAACAATCCTTATTCCTTATATTTACCTAAACTGGAGACCTCCATTAGGGCGGAAAGAGTGGGGGATTGGGACCTCTTCTTACGACTGCTTTGGACAATAGGTAGCGATTCTGACCTTCGTACAGCAATTACTGTGATGCAATAAGCCGCAACTGGAAGAGTAGAGCCTAGAGGGCAGGCACTTTATGGCAAACTCAGGTAGAATTCTTCCTCTTCCGTCTCTTTCCTTTTACGTCATCCGGGGGCAGACTGGGTGGCCAATCCAGAGCCCCGAGAGACGCTTGGCTCTTTCTGTCCCTCCCATCCTCTGATTGTACCTTGATTTCGTATTCTGAGAGGCTGCTGCTTAGCGGTAGCCCCTTGGTTTCCGTGGCAACGGAAAAGCGCGGGAATTACAGATAAATTAAAACTGCGACTGCGCGGCGTGAGCTCGCCGAGACTTCCTGGACGGGGGACAGGCTGTGGGGTTTCTCAGATAACTGGGCCCCTGAGCTCAGGAGGCCTTCACCCTCTGCTCTGGGTAAAGGTAGTAGAGTCCCGGGAAAGGGACAGGGGGCCCAAGTGATGCTCTGGGGGACTGGCGTGGGAGAGTGGATTTCCGAAGCTGACAGATGGGTATTCTTTGAGGGGGGGTAGGGGCGGAACCTGAGAGGCGTAAGGCGTTGTGAACCCTGGGGAGGGGGGCAATTTGTAGGTCGCGAGGGAAGCGCTGAGGATCAGGAAGGGGGCACGGAGTGTCCGTGGGGGAATCCTCGTGATAGGAACTGGAATATGCCTTGAGGGGGACACCATGTCTTTAAAAACGTCGGCTGGTTACGAGGTCAGGAGTTCCAGACCAGCCTGACCAACGTGGTGAAACTCCGTCTCTACTAAAAATACAAAAATAAGCCGGGCGTGGTGCCGCTCCAGCTACTCGGGAGGCTGAGGCAGGAGAATCGCTAGAACCCGGGAGGCGGAGGTTGCAGTGAGCCGAGATCGCGCCATTGCACTCCAGCCTGGGCGACAGAGCGAGACTGTCTCAAAAAAAAAAAAAAAACACCGGCTGGTATGTATGAGAGGATGGGACCTTGTGGAAGAAGAGGTGCCAGGAATATGTCTGGGAAGGGGAGGAGACAGGATTTTGTGGGAGGGAGAACTTAAGAACTGGATCCATTTGCGCCATTGAGAAAGCGCAAGTGGGAAGTAGAAGAGCGTCGGTAGTAACAGATGCTGCCGGCAGGGATGTGCTTGAGGAGGATCCAGAGATGAGAGCAGGTCACTGGGAAAGGTTAGGGGCGGGGAGGCCTTGATTGGTGTTGGTTTGGTCGTTGTTGATTTTGGTTTTATGCAAGAAAAAGAAAACAACCAGAAACATTGGAGAAAGCTAAGGCTACCACCACCTACCCGGTCAGTCACTCCTCTGTAGCTTTCTCTTTCTTGGAGAAAGGAAAAGACCCAAGGGGTTGGCAGCGATATGTGAAAAAATTCAGAATTTATGTTGTCTAATTACAAAAAGCAACTTCTAGAATCTTTAAAAATAAAGGACGTTGTCATTAGTTCTTTGGTTTGTATTATTCTAAAACCTTCCAAATCTTAAATTTACTTTATTTTAAAATGATAAAATGAAGTTGTCATTTTATAAACCTTTTAAAAAGATATATATATATATGTTTTTCTAATGTGTTAAAGTTCATTGGAACAGAAAGAAATGGATTTATCTGCTCTTCGCGTTGAAGAAGTACAAAATGTCATTAATGCTATGCAGAAAATCTTAGAGTGTCCCATCTGGTAAGTCAGCACAAGAGAGTATTAATTTGGGATTCCTATATGATTATCTCCTATGCAAATGAACAGAATTGACCTTACATACTAGGGAAGAAAAGACATGTCTAGTAAGATTAGGCTATTGTAATTGCTGATTTTCTTAACTGAAGAACTTTAAAAATATAGAAAATGATTCCTTGTTCTCCATCCACTCTGCCTCTCCCACTCCTCTCCTTTTCAACACAAATCCTGTGGTCCGGGAAAGACAGGGACTCTGTCTTGATTGGTTCTGCACTGGGGCAGGAATCTAGTTTAGATTAACTGGCATTTTGGCTTTTCTTCCAGCTCTAAAACAAGCTCCATCACTTGAAATGGCAAAATAAAATCATGGATGAAGCCGAGGGCGGTGGCTTACGCCTGTAATCCCAGCACTTTGGGAGGCCAAGGTGGTAGGATCACGAGGTCAGGAGATGGAGACCATCCTGGCCAACATGGTGAAACCCCCTCTCCACTAAAAATACAAAAATTAGCTGGGCATAGTGGCATGTGCCTGTAATCCCAGCTACTCAGGAGGCTGAGGCAGGAGAATCACTTGAACCAGGAGGCGGATGTTGCTGTGAGCCAATATGGCACCACTGAACTCCAGCGACAGAGCTAAACTCCATCTCAAAAGAAAAAAAAAACATGGATGATCCGTGTCATTGAGAGGATAGGTATTTGGAAGAACCTTTGTTTGAAACTGGCTGTGTACATACAATGAAATTACATACTTATTTACATACAATGAAATGCAGAGGTTTTTTTTTTATATAGGATCTCTGTCGAGAGGCTGGAGTGCAGTGGTGCTGTCACAGCTCACTGCAGCCTCAACCTCGTCAGGCTCAAGCAATCCTCCCACCTCAGCCTCCAGAGTAGCAGGGACGATAGGTGTGCACCACCATGCCCAGCTAATTTTTGTATTTTTTTTTTCTTTTTTTGAGATGGAGTCTTGCTCTGTTGCCCAGGCTGGAGTGCAGTGGCGCGATCTCAGCTCACTGCAAACTCTGCCTCCCGGGTTCATGCCATTCTTCTGCCTGAGCCTCCTGAATAGCTGGGACTACAAGCACCCACTACCACGCCTGGCTAATTTTTTGTATTTTTTTTTTTTTTTTAGTAGAGGCGGGATTTCACCGTGTTAGCCAGGATAGTCTTGATCTCCTGACCTTGTGATCCACCCGTCTGGGCCTCCCAAAGTGCTGGGATTACAGGCATAAGCCACTGCGTCCGGCCATTTTTGTATTTTTCTTTTGTAGAGATAGGGTTTTGCTATGTTGGCCATGCTGGTCTCAAACTCCTGACCTCAAGTGATCTACCCTCCCTTGGCCTCTCAAGGTGCTGGGATTACAGGCCTGAGCCATTGCACCCAGCCATGGTCTAAAAATCTTGATTGAAATACCACCTTTTCATTTCCAGACACCCCTATTTAAAATTACCACACCCCCAGCACACACTTTATCTTCTATTCCTGCTGCTTCTCCATAACACTGATTACTAGCTGACATTCTATGTAATGTATCCATTTTTTATCTCTAGTCCCACAGAATGTAAACTCCAGGATGGGAGAGATTTTTGTTTTGTTTACGTACATCTGTATGTTCAGTAGTTAGAACGGTACTTGGGACCTAGTTGCCACTCAATAAACATTTGTCAAATAAATAATAAACTAAACTAAATTAGTTCTTTAATTTTTTTAAATATGGTGATGGTTAGTAGTGAGTAACATTCAAAAAATAAGTTGAAAAGTTGTACCATTGCCTCTTACCCACAATAAAAAAGGGTAAATTCTTTTGGGCTTTATGAAAGTTGTTTTTCATATTTGAAGTCAAGTTAATCAGATTAAGGAAAATGTATGTTGTGTTTTCAGAGCGATACAAGATTTATAAATAACCATCCTCTCCCTTGCCCTTCAACATTATAGCTAAACAAAAATAAGAGGAAAACAAGATTCACAATTTATCAATTTATTGAAAATCAGAGCCAGAGAAGCAGGAAATGACATTGTAGGAAAAAACTGCTTTTGAAAAAGCACAAAACTTACTCATGACAATCAGTGATCAGGAAAATCCTCAATAGTGTGGCATTTGGATACATTTATGTTTCATTTCCATGGGAGAGAGTCATAAAAATAGGATGTTCTTTCTCATTCTGGCAAATTAAACCATCAATTAAAAACTCAGATACATAAAAATTAAAGATGTAAGAATGAAAATGCTAAATTGTTATTTTCAGTCAACTATTATGTTTTCTAGCTTTTCATTGCTTTTTTCTGTTTCCTGTTAGATTAATTTCTTTCTTTTTTTTTTTTTTTTTTTTTGAGACAGACTTTCGCTCTTGTTGCCCAGGCTGGAGTGCAGTGGCACAATCTCGGCTCACCACAACCTCCACCTCCCGGGTTCAAGCAATTCTGCTGCCTCAGCCTCCGGAGTAGCTGGGATTGCAGGCATGTGCCATCACACCAGCTAATTTTGTATTTTTAGTAGAGACAGGGTTTCTCCATGTTGGTCAGGTTGGTCTCGAACTCCTGACCTCAGGTGATCCTCCTGCCTCGGCCTCCCAAAGTGCTGGGATTACAGGCGTGAGCCACCGCTCCCAGACTTTTTGTTTTGTTTTGTTTTGTTTTTTTGAGACACAGTCTCGCTCTGCTGCCTAGGCTGGAGTGCAGTGGCGCGATCTTGGCTCACTGCCAGCTCCGCCTCCCGGGTTCAGGCCATTCTCCTGCCTCAGCCTCCCGAGTAGCTGGGACTACAGACGCCCACCACTATGCCCGGCTAATTTTTTGTATTTTTAGTAGAGACGGGGTTTCACCATGTTAGCCAAGATGGTCTCGATCTCCTGACCTTGTGATACACCCGCCTCAGCCTTCCAAAGTGCTGGGATTACAGTCCTGAGCCACTGCGCCCGGCCTGGACCTTTTTTTTGGGGGGGGTGGGGGGGATGGAGTCTGGCTCTGTCGCCCAGGCTGGAGTGCAGTGGCGCCATCTTGGCTCACTGCAACCTCCGCCTGCCAGGTTCAAGTTCAAGCGCTTCTCCTGCCTCAGCCTCCTGAGTAGCTGGGATTATAGGCGCACGCCACCGTGGCCGGCTAATTTTGTATTTTTAGTAGAGATAGGGTTTCATCACGTTGGTCAGGCTGGTCTTGAAGTCCTGATCTCGTGATCCACCCGCCTCGGCCTTCCAAAGTGCTGGCGTGAGCCACTGCGCCTGGCTTAAGATTAATTTTTGTTTGTTTTGTTTTTGAGACAGAGTCTCGCTCTTTCACCCAGGCTGGAGTGCAGTGGCGCGATCTCGGCTCACTGCAAGCTCCACCTCCCGGGTTCACGCCATTCTCCTGCCTCGGCCTCCCAAGTAGCTGGGACTACAGGCGTCCACCACCGCGCCCGGCTAATTTTTTGTATTTTTAGTAGAGACGGGGTTTCACCGTGTTAGCCAGGATGGTCTCCACCTCCTGACCTCGTGATCCGCCCACCCCGGCCTCCCAAAGTGCTGGGATTACAGGCGTGAGGCACCGCGCCCGGCCTTAAGATTAATTTTTATGGTGTTTTACATTCATTTGTATGGAAAGTTCTAGGATAGGGATCATATTTCACTTCCTTTTAATATAGTACAGTATAGCACAATTTGCAGTTATGTCTTAATATGTGATCAGGAATGATCATGACTGGAAACAGTGTTATTTGTGGTAGCTATAGGGTAGGTAAGGTTTTCAGCCTGTTTTAGGTTTCTTGTACTAAAATTCCTTCTGCTGTCTTCTAAGTCAATATTGGCAGCTATTTCTGACAATTGGTAGTTCTTTGTAACTTTTTACCTATGACTATAACATTTTTGACTTTCAGAAGAATTTGCTAAAATGTGTTCCCCGGTGGGTTGTTGTTTTTCAGCCTAAACCTAGCTGCTTTTTCCAGTCACTTATCCATATTGGAAGCTCAAAATGCAAATATACAGTAGGCCTAAAATATTGCCTGGTTTGAAAAGTGTTTAAAATATTTGAATCATTTTTATAGTAAACATTTACTCTCATCAGGACCTAGAAGGGGAACATTTTAATTTTTTTTCTTTTCCCTTTTCACAGTCTTCCTTCAACATTCATTACCTTTTTACATATTGGAGTTTTCATCTGTTCAAAGTTTGTGTTTACAGTGTGTTTATATAGTTTAGATTATAATTACCATACTGAAATATAATTGTTTCAGAATTGAGTCAGTGGTGAGAATGAAAGCCATCTGGTATGATAACTGAATCCAATTTTTCTTTTACGGAGAATTTCTTTGAAATGTAGCTTATCTCAGAAATAGGGATTTAGTAACCAATCAGAGTTTTCTTTGTCAAGGTTGTTTTTCTTTTTAAAGTCACGTTTGGTCCCAGTAATAATACCAATGTTGGTACAAGTTATCTCAGGTTGTGAAGCATTTTTCCCAAGTCATCTCAGGTTGTGAAGCATTTTCCCAAGTAGCATTTAATTTTATTCTTGCAATAGCCCAAGGAGTCTGGCAGGGTGAATGGCAAGAGAAGGAAACAGGTTCAGGTAGAATGGTTAGCCCAAGGTGGCTCTGCTTATATACACAACTGGTAGTAGAAACCCAGCCTCCTGACTTAGTTCATTGTTTTTCTTTTCACTGCCCTGTGCTATGTCAAAAACCCCATGATTACAAGAGTTGTATTACAACCCTTCACAATAAGGTTACTGTCCACAAGCTTTTCTTGTGATCCTTTTCTTTTTTTTTTCTTTTTTTGAGATGGATTCTCTGTCACCCGGGCTGGCCCGCCTTGGCCTCCCAAAATGCTGGGATTACAGCGTGAGCCACCGCACCTGGCCCTTGTAATCCTTTTCTAAAAAGTTAAATATTTAATGAAAAGAACCACATTCTTGTCACACTGCCAGGTTAGTCGTTCTTTGATATCTTGCCTGGACTTTATCCAAAAAATCCGTTTCAAAAATTCACATTTAGAGCTAAGTGTAGTGGCTCACGCCTGTAATCCCGGTCGAGGCAGGTGGATCACTTGAGGTCAGGACTTCAAGACCAGCCTGGGCAATATGGTGAAACCCCTTCCCTACCAAAAATACAAAGAAATTAGCCGGGTGTGGCAGCACGCGCCTGTAGTCCCAGCTACTTGGAAGGCTGAGGCACAAGAATCACTTCAATCTGAGAGGCAGAGGTTGCAGTGAGCCAAGACCACACCACTGCACTCCAGCCTGAGCAGCAGAGTGAGTGAGACTCCATCTCCAAAAAAAAAAAAAGGTTCACATTCAGAAGAAAGCTAAAGGCCGGGTATAGTAGCTCACACCTGTAATCCCAGCACTTTGGGAGGCCGAAGCAGGAAGATTGCTTGATGCCAGGCATTCAAGACCAGCATGGGCAACATAGTGAGATCCTGTCTCTACAAAAATTAATTAACATTAAAAATTAAAAAGATGGCTGGCATGGTGGCTCACTCCTGTAATCCCAGTACTTTGGGAGGCCAAGGCATGGTGGTGCATGCCTTTAGTCCCAGCTACTTGGGAGGCTGAGGCAGGAGAATCACTTGAATTCAGGAGGCGGAGGTTACAGAGAGCCGAGATCGTGCCACTGCACTCCAGCCTGGGCGACAGAACGAGACTCTGTCTGAAAAAAAAAAAAGAAAATTAAAAAGACCAGAATAAAGCTAAAGATTTAAAATAGCCTGTAGGTTCCTACCAGAAGTTACCAGCTACCTCTCTCATGGTCTTTCCCTACAATATCCTCCTGGATTATTACATTTTAGCACCTTGACCTATCTGATGTCCTGCATACACAGGCATGGTCCTGCTCAGGGTTTGCCTTCTCTGCTCCCTCTTTCCTGGAATGCTCTTCCCCTAATTGTTGCATAGTGTGTTTCTTTACATTATTAAGCTATCCTCTAGTCTCACCTCAGTGAAACCTTTCCTGACTCCCCCCATGTACATCTCACCCCCACATAGATATTGAACTACCTGTTTCCCCTTACCCTGCTTAATTTTTCTCTTTAATGCACTTATTCCCATGTATTCTTTAATTCCGTATCAACTGTCTACCACACTAGAATATGAGCTCTATGAGAGCAGGCTTTATTTTGTAAACTGCTACATTTCTATCTCCTAGAATAGTACTTGAATATAGTAGTAGATACTTAATAAACACTTGTTATATTAGTATAATAAATGAACTAATCTCAGGAATGCCTTGGTTTTGTGGATAGACAGGTAGGGATGGGAACTTGGGTGACGTATTTTCTAAAGTTTTTATTTTTAAGCTTATTATTGTTATTATTTTGAGATGGAGTCCAGCTCTGTCGCCCAGGTTGGAGTACAGTGGCGCGATCTTGGCTCACTGCAACGTGCACTTCCCCGGTTCAAGCGATTCTCCTGCCTTAGCCTCCCAAGTAGCTGGGATTACAGGCGCCTGCCACCATGCCCAGTTAGTTTTTGTATTTTTAGTAGAGACAGCGTTTCACTGTGTTGGCCAGGCTGGTCTCGAAATCCTGACCTCATGATCTGCCTGCCTCGGCCTCCCAAGTGCTGGGATTACAAGCATGAGCCCCCGTGTCTGGCCTTATTTTCTTTTTTTTTGAGACAGAGTCTTCCTCTGTCACCTAGGCTGGAGTCCAGTGGCGCGATATTGGCTCACTCTGCAACCTCCACCTCCAGGATTCAAGTGATTCTTCTACCTTAGTCTCCAAAGTAACTGAGACCACAGGCATGCGCCACCACGCCCGGCTAATTTTTGTATTTTTAGCGTAGACAGGGTTTCACCATATTGTCCAGGATGATCTGGAACTCCTGAGCTCAGGTGATCCACCCACCTCAGCCTCCCAAAGTGCTAGGATTACAGGCATGAGGCACCATGCCCGGCCTTAAGCTTATCATTTTCTAAATTTCCTTTAGTGAGTACTTATTACACTGTTTTTACAAAGTAATCACAAACCAAACATCATGCCTCTTCTGAAGTGATCTAATAAGAGTACACAGTACCATCTGTAAAGTGTTCTTGCCAGAAAGTTGAACCTGAATGTGATTAAGCCTGTAAGTCTAGTTTATAGGAAATAAGGCTAGAGGAACAAGTTAAACCTCACCATAGGGTTATACAATCAGCAAAATCCAGAATGGGGGAAACTCCACAGGTCAAATGACCTAATTTTAAAAATAAATGACAAGGGAGAAAAAGTAAGGGACACCTATAGATCAGAAGACACTTGGGGCTGGGCATGGTGGCTCACACCTGTAATCCCAGCACTTTGGGAGGCCAAGGCAGGCGGATCACCTGAGGTCAGGAGTTCAAGACCAGCCGGCCAACATGGTGAAACCCCATCTCTACTAAAAATACGAAAAATTAGCCGGGCGTGGTGGCGCACGCCTGTAGTTCCAACTACTTGGGAGGCTGAGGCAGGAGAATCACTTGAACTTGGGAGGCAGAGGTTGCAGTGAGCCGAGATCGCACCATTGCATGCCAGTCTGGGCTACAAAAGCAAAACCCGGTCTCAAAAAAAAGAAGACACTTGGGTTTGGGTGTAGTTGGCTCATGCCTGTAAACCCCGTGCTGGGAGGATTGCTTGAGCCCAGGAGTTCAAGGCTGCAGTGAGGTATGTTTGCACCACTGCACTCCAGCCTAGGTGACAGAGTGTGACCTTATCTTAAAAGTAATAATAATTAAAATAATCTGGGGTAGGGGTGGATATGGGTGAAACAGCTTGGCCATGAGTTGATGGTTGTTGGACCAGGGTGATGGTCCATATAGTTCATTTTATTATTTTATTTACTTGAAATTTTGAAATACTTGAAATTTTCCATATTAAGTTAAAAAGGCATTTACAGTAAACAAAAAAAAAGTGCCAGGAAGGAATTCAAAAGAAATATAAGCAGAAAATTTTGTCTTTATGGAGCTTAAAGATATGAGATGTGCACCCACAGTGATAGTGCAGAAAAATATATCACTGGAAATGAATTCGTACGAACTATTATCAACTAATCTTTTAAATGCTGATGATAGTATAGAGTTTTGAAGGGATCAATATAATTCTGTTTTGATATCTGAAAGCTCACTGAAGGTAAGGATCGTATTCTCTGCTGTATTCTTAGTTCCTGACACAGCAGACATTTAATAAATATTGAATGAACTTGAGGCCTTATGTTGACTCAGTAATAACAGCTCAAAGTTGAACTTATTCACTAAGAATAGCTTTATTTTTAAATAAATTATTGAGCCTCATTTATTTTCTTTTTCTCCCCCCCTCTACCCTGCTAGTCTGGAGTTGATCAAGGAACCTGTCTCCACAAAGTGTGACCACATATTTTGCAAGTAAGTTTGAATGTGTTATGTGGCTCCATTATTAGCTTTTGTTTTTGTCCTTCATAACCCAGGAAACACCTAACTTTATAGAAGCTTTACTTTCTTCAATTAAGTGAGAACGAAAAATCCAACTCCATTTCATTCTTTCTCAGAGAGTATATAGTTATCAAAAGTTGGTTGTAATCATAGTTCCTGGTAAAGTTTTGACATATATTATCTTTTTTTTTTTTTTTGAGACAAAGTCTCGCTCTGTCGCCCAGGCTGGAGTGCAGTGGCACGATCTTGGCTCACTGCAACCTCCGCCCCCCGAGTTCAAGCGATTCTTCTACCTCAGCCTCCCAGGTAGCTGGGACTACAGGCACCTGCCACCATGCTTGGCTAATTTTTGTACTTTTAGTAGAGATAAGGTTTCACCATATTGGCCAGGCTGGTCTCGAACTCCTGACCTTGTGATCCACCTGCCTCGGCCTCCCAAAGTTCTGGGATTACAGGCGTGAGCCACCACACCCGACTGACATATATTATCTATTAGGATGTAACATCATTTTGAACAGTGTTTTGTATTTTTTGTGTCCATCAGTGAAAGCAAACTGCAAGCAGTTGTGAAATAAGCACATTGTGTTTGAGCCTTCCCAGTTTCTCCTTTCTGTTCATTTCTGCATATCCTTATGCATTCCCCCTTCTAAGGGTCAGTGTTTGCCTGCTTTGTAATCATTGTGAAGACAGGAAAGGACCTGATACCGGTTTCTATTTAGGCCAAAATTCATTTATAGCAGTGATTCAAGTTATATTTACGTATTTGATGATCTTGCCCTTTGAAATGAAAATGTTTGTTTCTTAATAAAAGAATTTCAGAAAAAGTAGAGTAGGTAATTTAGTAGAACAAGTGGGCTTTCTCCTTTTCTTTATGTTAAGCTATGGCTCATGTCTTACCTTAAATGTCAACTAATTTGTTTTTAAGTATTTATGTACCTGGTACATAACCTGGTACCAGGTACAAACTATATACTTGGTAAAAACTTTATTAGCACAAAAAGGTATATGATGCAAAGTATACTTCCCTCTTACCCTACAACCCCTGCCTCCCTGTTCCCTCCCCAGACAACCACAATGATCAATTTCTTATGTATCCTTTGAGGAATTTTTAAATTCCAGAGTTCTTAACTTGGGGTTTATGAATAGTCTTTATGAATTTCCTAGAATTATATTTAAATTGTATTCAAAACTATGGCCATGTACATTTTTCTGGGAAGATAGTCCATAATTTTCATCTGAGTGAGCTAAGATCATGCCACTGCATTCCAGCCTGGGTGACAAGAGGGAGACTCAAAAAAAAAAAAAAAAAGTCCCAGTATTTACTACAGATAGCTAAAGATTAACCTTTAAAGCCCTGGGGCTTTCAATTTATCTGGATGAGAATCTTTCTGGAATGAACTGTATGTTTTCTTGTCAGCCTGAGTAACAAATGCTGAACATACTATACTATTACAGGGACTCAAGGGCCCAGTGTGATAGCTCCTGCCCATAACCCCAGCACTTTGGGAGGCCACGGCAAGAAGATCACTTAAGGCCAGGAGTTCGAAGCTATAGTGAGCTATGATCACACCACTGCACTCCAGCCTAGATGACAGAGTGAGACCCTGTCTTTTTTTTTTTTTTGAGATGGTGTTTCACTCTATTGCCCAGGCTGGAGTGCAGTGGTGTGATCTCGGCTCACTGCAACCTCCACCTCCTGGGTTCGAGCGATTCTCCTGCCTCAGCCTCTTGAGTAGCTGGGATTACAGGCATCTGCCACCACACCCAGCTAATTTTTGTATTTTTAGTCGAGACAGGGTTTTCATCATGTTGGCCAGCATGCTCTCAAACTCCTGACCTCAGCTACCTTGGCCTTAAAAAGTGTTGGGATTACAGGTGTAAGCCACCGCGCCTGGCTGACCCTGTCTCTTAACAAAAAAAGAGAGATTAAGTTATGAACATAGTTGCTTCGAGAACTTGTGGAAGAAGGAAATTATAGGCTTATAGGCAGAGATAATAATACGAGCAAATGTACAAATAAAAGAAAATAGAGGACGGGCGCGGTGGCTCACGCCTGTAATACCAGCACTTTGGGAGGTCGAGGTGGGCGGATCACGAGGTCAGGAAATTAAGACCATCCTGGCCAAAATGGCGAAACACCGTCTCTACTAAAACACACAAAAAACTAGCCTGGCATGGTGGCACGCACCTGTAGTCCCAGCTACTTGGTAGGCTGCGGCAGGGGTATCACTTGAACCTGGGAGGCAGAGGTTGCCCTGAGCCGAGATCATGCCAATGCACTCCAGCCTGACAACAGAGTGAGACTCTGTCTGAAAAAAAAGAAAAGAAAAGAAAATACATCCAGGAAAAATAAGCTAACTTTGCATATGTGTATAGGAGTTGTGTTAGAAAAGGAAGAAGCCCTCAAAGATGGGAAGCCATTTGCAAGAAAGAGAAGGTCCAAGAGGAGGCAGAAGGGATTGGAAATAGAAAAAGGATGTAAGAAAGAGTTGATTATTACTCATAAACAGTAATGAAGGAAAAGGAGAGTCATTCTACAGGAAGATGCTGAGGTGCTTTGAGCCCAGTGAAGTTGGAGGTAAAGACAGCTATTGAGGCCGGGCACGGTGGCTCTCGCCTCTAATCCTAGCACTTTTGGAGCCCAAGGCAGATGGATCACCTGAGGTCAGGAGTTCAAGACCAGCCTGACCAACATAGAGAAACCCCATCTCTACTAAAAATACAAAATTAGACGGGCGTGGAGGCGCATGCCTGTAATCCCAGTTACTTGGGAGGCTGAGGCAGGAGAATCACTTGAACCTGGGAGGCGGAGGTTGCAGTGAGCCGAGATTGCGCCATTGCACTCCAGCCTGGGCGACAAGAGTGAAAACTGTCTCAAAAAAAAAAAAACAAAAAACAGCTGTTGAGATTGAGAGGATTAGAGTTGGCAACTGGAGAAGAGTGAGAAGCTTGAAACCCCTACTGATGAAGATTGTGATAGTCAGGAAAGAACCAGTCATAAAGATATGTGTGTGTGTATACATATAAATATGTTATATATGTGTGTGTGTGTGATACATATATATTTTTGTTTGTTTCTTTGAGACAGTGTCTCCCTCTGACACGCAGGCTGGAGTTCAGTGGTGTGATCATAGTTCACTTTTACCTTGCAATCTGGGTTCAAGCAATCTCTCATCTCAGCCCCTCAAGTAGCTAGGACTACAGGTACATGGCATTTGCCCAGCTAATTTTTAAGTTTCTTGTAGAGATGGGCCAGCCATATTTTAAATTGTGTTTTGAATGTTATATTAGAATTAAAAGTCCAAAGCCGGGTGTGGTGGCTCACGCCTGTAATCCCAGCACTTTGGGAGGCCAAGGTGGGCGGATCACGAGGTCAGGAGTTCGAGACCAGCCTGGCCAATATGGTAACCCCATCTCTACTAAAAATACAAAAATTAGCTGGGTATGGGGGCACATGCCTGTAGTCCCAGCTACTCGGGAGGCTGAGGCAGAGGAACCTCTTGAACCCAGGAGGCAGAGGCTGCAGTGAGTTGAGATCGTGCCACTGTACTCTAGCCTGGGCGACAGAACAAGATTCCGTCTCAAAAAAAAAAAAAGTCCAGTATAATGCCCATGTGATAGATCGACTTTTTCATGAAATCTCTTCTGTAGTATCAATATAATCTGAATAACACTTTGATCTATATGATGAGAAAGCTGGGAGCCTGGGAGCGATACCCCCATGCTTTTATTGTATTAATTGTATTTTCTACGGATAAACTCTAATTGCTAAAAATAAAACAACTTTATTGACCCAAGCAAGCCTAAAGTTCTGAAATCTTTTTTTTGTTTTTGTTTGTTTGTTTGTTTTTGTTTGTTTTGTTTTGAGACGGAGTCTCGCTCTGTCGCCCAGGCTGGAGTGCGGTGGTGCAGTCTCAGCTCACTGCAAGCTCCACCTCCCGGGTTCACACCATTCTCCTGCCTCAGCCTCCCAAGTAGCTGGGACTACAGATGCCTGCCACCATGCCCAGCTAATTTTTTTGTATTTTTAGTAGAGAAAGGGTTTCACCGTGTTAGCCAGGATGGTCTCGATCTCCTGACCTCGTGATCCGCCCGCCTTGGCCTCCCAAAGTTCTGGGATTACAAGTGTGAGCCACCGCGCCCAGCTGTTTTTTTTTGTTTTGTTTTGAGACGGAGTCTCACTGTCTTGCCTAGACTGGAGTGCAGTGGCATGATCTCAGCTCACTGCCACCTCCATCTCCTGGGTTCAAGCAAATCTCCTGCCTCAGCCTCCCGAGTAGCTGGGACTACAGGCATGTGCCACCACACCTGGCTAATTTTTGTATTTTTAGTAGAGATGGGGTTTCACTATGTTGGCCAGGCTGGTCCAAAACTCCTGACCTCAGGTGATCTGCTCGCCTTGGCCTCCCACAGTGCCAGGATTACAGGCATGAGCCACCTTGCCCAGCCAGTTCTGAAATCTTTTATGAAGCCTACAAAAAAAGATAATAATACCAATCTAGAAAATATTTCTTAAGGCAGTCATGCATTAGTTTGAACTTTCCAAACAAAAAAATGCAATGTGTAATACTTTTTTTTTTTTTTTTGAGATGGAGTCTTGTTCTGTTGCCCAGGCTGGAGTGCAGTGGTACAATCTCGGCTCACTGCAGCCTCTGCCTCCCTGGTTCAAGTGATTCTCCTGCCTCAGCCTCCCAAGTAGCTGGGATTACAGGTGTGCACCACCATGCATGGCTAATTTTTGTATTTTTAGTAGAGACAGGGTTTCACCATGTTGACAAGGCTGATCTCGAACTCCTGACCTCAGGTGATCCGCCCACCTCAGCCTCCCAAAGTGTTGAGATTACAGCCATTAGCCACCACGCCCAGCCTTTTATTTTAGTAGAGACCATGTTTCACCATGTTGACCAAGCTGGTCTTGAGCTGACCTCAAGTGATCCGCCCACCTCCACCTCCCAAAATGGTGGGATTATAGGCATGAGCCACTGCACCCAGCCTGTAATATTTTTTTGAAAATCTAGAACCACATTGTTCAAAGAGATAGAATGTGAGCAATACATGTAACTTAAATTTTTCAACAGCTACTTTTTTTTTTTTTTTTTGAGACAGGGTCTTACTCTGTTGTCCAAGCTGGAGTACAGTGGTGCGATCATGAGGCTTACTGTAGCCTTGACCTCCTAGGCTCAAGCGATCCTATCACCTCAGTCTCCCAAGTAGCTGGGACTGTAAGTGCACACCACCATATCCAGCTAAATTTTGTGTTTTCTGTAGAGACGGGGTTTCGCCATGTTTCCCAGGCTGGTCTTGAACTTTGGGCTTAACCCGTCTGCCCACCTCGGCATCCCAAAGTGCTAGGATTACAGGTGTGAGTCATCATGCCTGGCCAGTATTTTAGTTAGCTCAGTCTTTTCAAGTCATATACAAGTTCATTTTCTTTTAAGTTTAGTTAACAACCTTTATACATGTATTCTTTTTCTAGCATAAAGAAAGATTCGAGGCCGGGTGCGGTGGCTCACGCCTGTAATCCCAGCACTTTGGGAGGCTGAGATGGGCGCATCACGAGGTCAGGAGATCGAGACCATCCTGGCTAACATGGTGAAACCCCGCCTCTACTAAAATTACAAAAGGTTAGCCAGGCGTGGTAGCGGGCGCCTGTAGTCCCAGCTACTCAGGAGGCTGAGGCAGGAGAATGGCGTGAACCCAGGAGGCAGAGCTTGCAGTGAGCAGAGATTGTGCCACTGCACTCCAGCCTGAGAGACAAAGCGAGACTCCATCTAAAAAAAAAAAAAAAGATTCGAATCCTTATCTTGGTTGATTTTTGCGTATCTAGTTCCACTGAATTATTTATATAATTGTATAGACTACAGCACGAGACAGCTTAGCTTGTCACTCTACTGTACTATATTCTGCAGTACTATCATAAGGGAATTTCCTCCCTACCCCTGCTCTGAATTGTTCAATTGTACTATTTGCTGGAGTAATGCTTGATGCCTCCTTGATCCATTATACTAGAGTATATGTAGTATTTGTAGATTCTGAAGGAGTGGGAGCCTCTATTCTGAGTTTTAAAGGTACTTATGTACAGTGGAGGTAGCTTTTTGACAGCCTCATCTTCCAAACTATAGAGTCATTGTTTTGTTGAGTGCAATATGGTACTTGAAGCATCTATATCGGCGAAGAAGGACCCAAGTCTCCTTGACCTTACCTACCTACATTCACTTTCTCTGGTAGGAATATTGTGGGTGCCTCTCTCCAGACTTAGTTTCCATGTCAAAAAAGAAAAAAGGAAGATTGTGGGCTTTGCTACAATCCAATTCTGGATCCAATATAACCTTCATTGCTTAATTACTGTGTGATCTGGGACAAGCCTCTACTCTATAAAAATGAAGATAAGGCCAGGCTTGATGGTTCATGCCTGTAATCCCAGCACGTTGGGATGCCAAGGCAGGAGGATCACTTGAGGTCAGGAGTTCGAGACCAGACTGGGCAATATAGTGAAACCACATCTGTACAAAAATAAAGATAGAAAGTAGCCCAGCGCAATGGCTCACACCTGTAATCCCAGCACTTTAGGAGGCTGAAGCAGGCGATCACTTGAGGTCGGGAGTTCAAGACTGTAGACAGATAGATAGGTAGGTAGATAGATAGAGATATAGATATAGTTGGGGTTTTTTTGTTTTGTTTTGTTTTGTTTTGTTTTTGAGATGGAGTTTCGCTCTTGTTGCCCAGGCTGGAGTGCAATGGCGCGATCTCAGTTTACTGCAACCTCCGCCTCCCGGGTTCAAGAGATTCTCCTGCCTCAGCCTCCTGAGTAGCCAGGATTACAGGCACATGCCACCATGCCCGGCTAATTTTTGTATTTTTAGTAGAGACAGGGTTTCTCCGTGTTGATCAGGCTGGTCTCGAACTCCTGACCTCTCCCAAAGTGTTGGGATTACAGGTGTGAGCCACCGCGCCTGGCCTTTTTTTTTTTTTTTTTTTTTTTTTTTTTGAGACAGAGTCTTCCTCTGTTGCCCAGGGTGGAGTGCAGTGGCACTCTCTCAGCTCATTGCAACCTCTGCCATCCTGGGTTCCAGTGATTCTCATGCCTCAGCCTCCCAAGTAGCTGGGACTCAGGCGTGTGCCCACCACGCCTGGCTAATTTTGTTGTATTTTTAGTAGAGACAGGGTTTCACCATGTTAGCCAGGCTGGTCTCAAACTCCAGGCCTCAAGTGATCTGCCTGCCTCGGCCTCCTGGGATTGCAGACATGAGCCACTGCACCCGGCCAAGAGAGGGTAATAAATGTTAAATTACCTGGCTAGTAAAAAAATATTCTCTAAGTGTCTTTTCTCACAATTCTCAATGCCTTTTTTTTTTTTTTTGGCACAATCTCACTCTGTTGCCCAGGCTGGAATACAATGGTGCAATATTGGCTCACTGTAACCCCCGCCTCACAGGTTCAACTCATTCTCATGCCTCAGCCTCCTGAGTAACTGGGACTACAGTGCACCACCACCACACCCAGCTAATTTTTGAATATTTAGTAGAGACAGGGTTTCACCATGTTGGCCAGGCTGGTCTTGAACTCCTGGCCTCAAGTGATTCACCCACCCCCCAAAGTGCTGGGATTACAGGTGTGGGCCACCGTGCACAGCCCTAGTGACTTTTTTTTTAAGCCCCTTAATCTTTTCTTTCCTGGGTCTCTTCATTGTCAGTGTCTGCTGTTTACTCCCTACCTAGTCACCCCCTTCACCAGTATATTATGTCCTTTATGTTTTATTTTGCAGGATCTTATTTTGCTTTTCTATCGAATCCCCTCCATCTAGAATAGTACTAGACATAGTAAATATTGGTTGTATGAGTGAATCACTGCTTTTAATTATCATCACCATTGCTCTCTCTACTTCTGGTCTATGATCCACTTTGAGTTAACTTTTGTTATTTGGTGTGAGATAGGAGTATAATTTCATTCTTTTACATGTGGTTATACTTTTGTCTCAACACTGTTTGTTAAAAACACAAAAAGTATTATTTTCCCATTTAATCATCTTTGGCCTGGGCACGGTGGCTCATGCCTGTAATCCCAGCACTCTGGAAGGCCAAGGCAGATGGATCAATTTGAGGCCAGGAGTTCAAGACTAGCCTCACCAACATGGTGAAACTAAAAATACAAAAAATTAGCTGGATATGGTGGTGCATGTCTGTAATCCCAGCTACTCGGGAGGCTGAGGCACGAGAATTGCTTGAGCCTAGGAGGTGGAGGTTGTAGTGAGCCGAGATTGTGTCACTACCCTCCAGCCTGGGTGATAGAGTGAGTCTGTCTCAAAAAAAAAAAAAAAAAAAAAATTAAGAAAATAAAAATTGTCAGCCAGGCATGGTGGCTCACGCCTGTAATCCCAGCACTTTGGGAGGCAGAGGCGGGCAGATCACGAGGTCAGGAGATGGAGACCAACCTGGCTAACATGGTGAAACCCCGTCTCTACTAAAAATAAAAAAATTAGCCGGGCATGGTGCTGGGCGCCTGTAGTCCCAGCTGCTCGGGAGGCTGAGGCAGGAGAATGGCGTGAACCCAGGAGGTGGAGCTTGCAGTGAGCCGAGATCGTGCCACTGCACTCCAGCCTGGGAGACAGAGCGAGACTCCGTCTCAAAAAAAAAAAAAAAAAAAAAAAAATCGTCTTGGTATTTATTATTGTTGAAAATCACTTGATCACAGATGTATGTATGAGTTTATTTCTGTACTCTCAATTCCATTTTATTGATGTATGTGTCTATTCTTATGCTATTACCACACTTTCTTGATTACTATAGCTTTGTGGTGAGGTGTTGAGATTTTAAACTAATTATAAGCATCTTACATGAACTACTTACCGTTTATATTTGATTATGCAGCATGAAATAATTATGAATATATCATTAAATATGCCATATTAACTTTTATTAAGTTTTATGTGATCATAACAGTAAGCCATATGCATGTAAGTTCAGTTTTCATAGATCATTGCTTATGTAGTTTAGGTTTTTGCTTATGCAGCATCCAAAAACAATTAGGAAACTATTGCTTGTAATTCACCTGCCATTACTTTTTAAATGGCTCTTAAGGGCAGTTGTGAGATTATCTTTTCATGGCTATTTGCCTTTTGAGTATTCTTTCTACAAAAGGAAGTAAATTAAATTGTTCTTTCTTTCTTTATAATTTATAGATTTTGCATGCTGAAACTTCTCAACCAGAAGAAAGGGCCTTCACAGTGTCCTTTATGTAAGAATGATATAACCAAAAGGTATATAATTTGGTAATGATGCTAGGTTGGGAGCAACAACAGTAGGAAAAAGTAGAAATTATTTAATAACATAGCGTTCCTATAAAACCATTCATCAGAAAAATTTATAAAAGAGTTTTTAGCACACAGTAAATTATTTCCAAAGTTATTTTCCTGAAAGTTTTATGGGACATCTGCCTTATACAGGTATTAGGAACTTACTGCCTTTCTCTAATGCTTCTAGTGTAAAAACTTGCAGACTTATGTAAAGTAGGGCTGTATCGCCGTGCCCCCATTGTCTGTTAATCTTGTTTTTATATTTTTGATTGTGTTTCCTTTTCTTTTTTTTTTTTTTTTAAGACAGGGTCCTGCTCTGTCACTGAGGCTGGAGTGCAGTGGCGTGATCTCGGCTCACTGTAGGCTCTGTCTCCCAGCCTCTTCCTGCCTTAGCCTCCCAAATAGCTGGGACTACAGGCACACGCTACCATGCCTGGCCAATTTTTGTATTTTTTGTAGAGATGAGGTTTTACCATGTTGCCCAGGCTGGTAACTCCTGAGCTCAGGTGATCTGCCCACCTCGGCCTCCCAAAGTGCTGGGGTTCACAGGTGTGTGTTTATTTCTATCTAATTATTTACACAAACACAATGTATTTATATATTGTGTATCTCTTCTGCTACAATGTAAATCCTATGAGAGTAGTTACTTTGTCTGTCTCAACACTGTTTTTCCTAAGTTTGGTACATAGTAGGCACTCAGATGCTTAAAGGAATGAATGAATTGTGCTTTAATTCCACTTTACTAAACCCAAATCTCCCTTTGGACATTGTTATCTATGTGTTTTCAAAGAAATATAATCATAATTTGACAGAAATCCTTGAGAGGCAGAACTAAGTGAGGGATTGGGCAGGGTTCAGATGTTAAGAACAGTAAGCTCAGCAGGATGTGATTGCTCATGCCTATAACCCTAGCACTCTAGGAGGCTGAGGTGGGATGATTGCTTGAGGCCAGGAGTTTGAAATCAGCCTGGGCAACATAGTGAGACCCCATCACTACCAACAAAATAAATAAATAAATGTACATGGTGGCATATGCCCATAGTCCTAGCTACTTGGGAGGCTATAGTGGGAGGATAGCTTGAGTAAAGAAGTCTGAGGCTGCAGTGAGCTATGATTGTGGCACTGCATGCTAGCCTGGGCAATAGAGCAAGACCCTGTCTCTAAATTAAACAAAAAAAAAGTACTCTAGTTTTCTATGCAATGCATTATATCTGCTGTGGATTTAGGGCAGTATTATATCAGATAATTTTAGGCATTTGGTAGGCTTAAATGAATGACAAAAAGTTACTAAATCACTGCCGTTACACAGTTTATACAGATGTCAATGATGTATTGATTATAGAGGTTTTCTACTGTTGCTGCATCTTATTTTTATTTGTTTACATGTCTTTTCTTATTTTAGTGTCCTTAAAAGGTTGATAATCACTTGCTGAGTGTGTTTCTCAAACAATTTAATTTCAGGAGCCTACAAGAAAGTACGAGATTTAGTCAACTTGTTGAAGAGCTATTGAAAATCATTTGTGCTTTTCAGCTTGACACAGGTTTGGAGTGTAAGTGTTGAATATCCCAAGAATGACACTCAAGTGCTGTCCATGAAAACTCAGGAAGTTTGCACAATTACTTTCTATGACGTGGTGATAAGACCTTTTAGTCTAGGTTAATTTTAGTTCTGTATCTGTAATCTATTTTTTAAAAATTACTCCCACTGGTCTCACACCTTATTTTATCAATCGTAAGGTGCACATTTTTCACATCTTAACATCTCTGAAATTGGGAACATTTTACTATTGAGGGTGTGTCATTTGTTTAATTTGTGTGCTTTCTTTCTTAGTGATACAGAAAATAATAGTGCAACTTACATTGTTGGTGTCTTAGCTTTAGTGAAATACAGTATTGATAGGCAAATTTCTTAGTGTTAAGGTAAAAAACAAGGACTCTAAATAACTTTGATGGTCTGTGTATTTGTTTTTGTTTCCTAGGAGTAAAATTTCCAGTTGATTTTTTAAAATTTGATTTTTTTAAAAAAATCACAGGTAACCTTAATGCATTGTCTTAACACAACAAAGAGCATACATAGGGTTTCTCTTGGTTTCTTTGATTATAATTCATACATTTTTCTCTAACTGCAAACATAATGTTTTCCCTTGTATTTTACAGATGCAAACAGTTATAATTTTGCAAAAAAGGAAAATAACTCTCCTGAACATCTAAAAGATGAAGTTTCTATCATCCAAAGTATGGGCTACAGAAACCGTGCCAAAAGACTTCTACAGAGTGAACCTGAAAATCCTTCCTTGGTAAAACCATTTGTTTTCTTCTTCTTCTTCTTCTTTTCTTTTTTTTTTTTTTTTTGAGATGGAGTCTTGCTCTGTGGCCCAGGCTAGAAGCAGTCCTCCTGCCTTAGCCCCCTTAGTAGCTGGGATTACAGGCACGCGCCACCATGCCAGGCTAATTTTTGTATTTTTAGTAGAGACGGGGTTTCATCATGTTGGCCAAGCTGGTCTCGAACTCCTAACCTCAGGTGATCCACCCACCTCGGCTCCCCAAATTGCTGGGATTACAGGTGTGAGCCACTGTGCCCGGCCGGTAAAACCATTTTCATTTATTCTGGCAACATCTCTTTATTGAGCATTGTGAATATGTTAGTGAATGTGCTAGATGCTCATAGATTTATATAAAAAGTTAGTGAAGAAGGAAAGATGGTATATTAAGTGGTTAGACAAGTGTTCTAATCAGTTAGAGTTCAGAGAAGGTCAGGGTACCTGATATAATCAAGAGAGAGACCTTACAGCCAGGTGAGGTGAATGTACCTATAATCCCAGCTACTTAGGAGGCTGAAATGGGAGGATCACTTGAGTCCAGGTTTGAGACCAGCCCAGGCAACATAGCAAGATCCCCATCAGATACACCAAAAAGACAGATTTCTTTTTTTTTTTTTTGAGACAGAGTCTCGCTCTGTCGCCCAGGCTGGAGCGCAGTGACACAATGTCAGCTCACTGCAACCTCCGCCTCCCAGGTTCAAGTGATTCTCCTGCCTCAGCCTCCTGAGTAGTTGGGACTACAGGGGTACGACACCAGACCTGGCTAATTTTTGTAATTTTAGTAGAGTCGGGGTTTCACCATATTGGTCAGGCTGGTCTCGAACTCCTGACCTCAGGTGATCCACCCTCCTTGGCCTCCCAGAGTGCTGGGATTACAGGCGTGAGCCACCAAGCCTGGCCAAAAAAGAGAGCTCTTATAGGCCCTTCCTTGCTTTGGAGCTTTATCTGCTCTGTGATGCTTATCTAAAATAGCCATAAGGTCACTGATATTTTTAAGCATTTGGAAATTACTTCAGCTGGGTGCCATGGCTCATGCCTATAATCCCAACACTTTGGGAGGCTGAGGTAGGAGGTCCTTTGAGCCCAGCTTGTGCAACACAGTGAGACACTGTCTCTGCAATTAAAAAAAAAAAAAAAAAAGTAGCTGGGTGCCGTGGCTCACGTCTGTAATTCCAGCACTAGGAGGCTTGGGGATTGCCTGAGCTCAGGAGTTCAAGACCAGTTTGGGCAACATAGCAAGTCCTTGTCTATATTAAAAGTTTTTTTAAATTATCTGGGCATGGTGGTGTGTGCCTGTAGTCCCAGCTACTTGGGAAGCTGAGACAGAAGGATCACTTGAGTCCAGGAGATGTAGACTACAGTGAGCTATGATCACTCCACTGCACTTCAGCGTGGGCGGCAAAGCAAGATCTAGTTGCAAAAAAAAAAAAAAAAACTGGCTGGGTGCGGTGGCTAACACCTGCAATCCCAGCACCCTGGGAGGCTGAGGCCAGTGGATCATGAGGTCAGGAGATTGAGACCACCCTGGCCAACATGGTGAAACCCGGTCTCTACTAAAAATACAAAAATTAGCTGAGTGTGGTGGCACGTGCCTGTAATCCCAGCTACTCCAGAGGCTGAGGCTGAAGAATCACTTGAACCTGAGAGTCGGAGGTTGCAGTGAGCCGAGATTGCGCCACTGCACTCCAGCCTGGCGACAGAGCGAGACTCCGTCTCAAAAAAAAAAAAAAGCTTCACGCCTATAATCCCAGCACTTTGGGAGGCCGAGTCAAGTGGATCACGAGGTGAGGAGATCAAGACTATCCTGGCTCACACGGTGAAAGCCCGTCTCTACTAAAAACACAAAAAAATTAGCTGAGCGTGATGGCGGACTCCTGTAGTCCCAGCTACTCGGGAGGCTGAGGCAGGAGAATAGCATGAACCCGGGAGGCGGAGCTTGCAGTGAGCCGAGATCCCGCCACTGCGATCCAGCCTAGGCGACAGAGTGAGACTCTGTCTCAAAAAAAAAAAAAAAAAAAAAAACTTAGCTGGGCGTGGTGGTATGCACCTGTGGTCCTAGCTACTTGGGAGGCTGAGGCTGGAGCATTGCTTTAACATAGAGAGTCAAGGCTGCAGTTGAGCTATGACTGTGCCACTGGACTCCAGCGCAGGTGACTGAGACCCTATCTTTTAAAAAAAGGGAAAATTACTTGAACTTAAAAGGTGTAATTGTTAAAGAAAATGTAGTGATTTGCTCTGTTGTTACTTATATGTGCATGAATGATGGAGATCTTAAAAAGTAATCATTCTGGGGCTGGGCGTAGTAGCTTGCACCTGTAATCCCAGCACTTCGGGAGGCTGAGGCAGGCAGATAATTTGAGGTCAGGAGTTTGAGACCAGCCTGGCCAACATGGTGAAACCCATCTCTACTAAAAATACAAAAATTAGCTGGGTGTGGTGGCACGTGCCTGTAATCCCAGCTACTCGGGAGGCGGAGGCACAAGAATTGCTTGAACCTAGGACGCGGAGGTTGCAGCGAGCCAAGATCGCGCCACTGCACTCCAGCCTGGGCCGTAGAATGAGACTCTGTCTCAAAAAAGAAAAAAAAGTAATTGTTCTAGCTGGGCACAGTGGCTCTTGCCTGTAATCCCAGCACTTTGGGAGGCCAAGGCGGGTGGATCTCTTGAGTCCTAGAGTTCAAGACCAGCCTGGGCAATGTGGTGAAACCCCATCACTACAAAAAATACAAAAATTAGCCAGGCATGGTGGCGTGGGCTTGTAGTCCCAGCTCCTTGGGAGGCTGAGGTGGGAGGATCACTTGAACCCAGGAGACAGAGGTTGCAGTGAACCGAGATCACGCCACCACGCTCCAGCCTGGGCAACAGAACAAGACTCTGTCTAAAAAAATACAAATAAAATAAAAGTAGTTCTCATAGTACCAGCATTCATTTTTCAAAAGATATAGAGCTAAAAAGGAAGGAAAAAAAAAGTAATGTTGGGCTTTTAAATACTCGTTCCTATACTAAATGTTCTTAGGAGTGCTGGGGTTTTATTGTCATCATTTATCCTTTATAAAAATGTTGTTGGCCAGGCACGGTGGCTCATGGCTGTAATCCCAGCACTTTGGGAGGCCGAGGCAGGCAGATCACCTGAGGTCAGGAGTGTGAGACCAGCCTGGCCAACATGGCGAAACCTGTCTCTACTAAAAATACAAAAATTAACTAGGCGTGGTGGCGTGCGCCTGTAGTCCCAGCTACTCGGGAGGCTGAGGCAGGAGAATCAACTGAACCAGGGAGGTGGAGGTTGCAGTGTGCCAAGATCATGCCACTGCACTCTAGCCTGGCAACAGAGCAAGATTCTGTCTCAAAAAAAAATATATATATATATACATATATCCCAAAGTTCTGGGATTACATATATATATGTAATATATATATATACACACACACACACACACATATATGTATATATACACACACACACACACAAATTAGCCAGGCATAGTTGCACGCGCTTGTAGTCCCAGCTACTCAGGAGGCTGAGGCAGGAGAATCTCTTGAACTTAGGAGGCGGAGGTTGCAGTGAGCTGAGATTGTGCCACTGCACTCCAGCCTGGGTGACAGAGCAGGACTCTGTACACCCCCCAAAACAAAAAAAAAAGTTATCAGATGTGATTGGAATGTATATCAAGTATCAGCTTCAAAATATGCTATATTAATACTTCAAAAATTACACAAATAATACATAATCAGGTTTGAAAAATTTAAGACAACAGAAAAAAAATATTCAAATCACACATATCCCACACATTTTATTATTACTACTACTATTATTTTGTAGAGACTGGGTCTCACTCTGTTGCTTATGCTGGTCTTGAACTCCTGGCCTCAAGCAGTCCTGCTCCAGCCTCCCAAAGTGCTGGGATTATAGGCATGAGCTACCGCTCCCAGCCCCAGACATTTTAGTGTGTAAATTCCTGGGCATTTTTTCCAGGCATCGTACATGTTAGCTGACTGATGATGGTCAATTTATTTTGTCCATGGTGTCAAGTTTCTCTTCAGGAGGAAAAGCACAGAACTGGCCAACAATTGCTTGACTGTTCTTTACCATACTGTTTAGCAGGAAACCAGTCTCAGTGTCCAACTCTCTAACCTTGGAACTGTGAGAACTCTGAGGACAAAGCAGCGGATACAACCTCAAAAGAAGTCTGTCTACATTGAATTGGGTAAGGGTCTCAGGTTTTTTAAGTATTTAATAATAATTGTTGGATTCCGTATCTTATAGTTTTGCCAAAAATCTTGGTCATAATTTGTATTTGTGGTAGGCAGCTTTGGGAAGTGAATTTTATGAGCCCTATGGTGAGTTATAAATAATGTAAAAGATGCAGTTCCCACCTTGAAGAATCTTACTTTAAAAAGGGAGCAAAAGAGGCCAGGCACGGTGGCTCACACCTGTAATCCCAGCACTTTGGGAGGCCAAAGTGGGCGGATCACCTGAGGTCGGGAGTTCGAGACCAGCCTAGCCAACATGGAGAAACTCTGTCTGTACCAAAAAATACAAAATTAGCCAGATGTGGTGGCACATACCTGTAATCCCAGCTACTCGGGAGGCTGAGGCAGGAGAATCACTTGAACCCGGGAGGCGGAGCTTGTGGTGAACCGAGATCGCACCATTGCACTCCAGCCTGGGCAAAAATAGCGAAACTCCATCTAAAAAAAAAAAAGAGAGCAAAAGAAAGAATATCTGGTTTTAAATATGTGTAAATATGTTTTGGAAAGATGGAGAGTAGCAATAAGAAAAAACATGATGGATTGCTACAGTATTTAGTTCCAAGATAAATTGTACTAGATGAGGAAGCCTTTTAAGAAGAGCTGAATCGCCAGGCACGGTGGCTCACGCCTGTAATCCCAGCACTTTGGGAGGCTGAGGTGGGCGGATCACCTGAGGTCGGGAGTTCAAGACCAGCCTGACCAACATGGAGAAACCCCATCTCTACTAAAAAAAAAAATTAGCCAGGGTGGTGGCTTATGCCTGTAATCCCAGCTACTCAGGAGGCTGAGGCAGGAGAATCGCTTGAACCCAGCAGGCGGAGGTTGCGGTGAGCCAAGATTGCACCATTGCACTCCAGCCTAGGCAACAAGAGTGAAACTCCATCTCAAAAAAAAAAAAAAAGAGCTGAATCTTGGCTGGGCAGGATGGCTCGTGCCTGTAATCCTAACGCTTTGGAAGACCGAGGCAGAAGGATTGGTTGAGTCCACGAGTTTAAGACCAGCCTGGCCAACATAGGGGAACCCTGTCTCTATTTTTAAAATAATAATACATTTTTGGCCAGGTGCGGTGGCTCATGCCTGTAATCCCAACACTTTGGGAGGCTGAGGCAGGTAGATCACCTGAGGTCAGAGTTCGAGACCAGCCTGGATAACCTGGTGAAACCCCTCTTTACTAAAAATACAAAAAAAAAAAAAAAATTAGCTGGGTGTGGTAGCACATGCTTGTAATCCCAGCTATTTGGGAGGCTGAGGCAGGAGAATCGCTTGAACCAGGGAGGCGGAGGTTACAATGAGCCAACACTACACCACTGCACTCCAGCCTGGGCAATAGAGTGAGACTCCATCTCAAAAAAATAATAATTTTTAAAAATAATAAATTTTTTTAAGCTTATAAAAAGAAGAGTTGAGGCCAGCATAGTAGCTCACATCTGTAATCTCAGCAGTGGCAGAGGATTGCTTGAAGCCAGGAGTTTGAGACCAGCCTGGGCAACATAGCAAGACCTCATCTCTACAAAAAAATTTCTTTTTTAAATTAGCTGGGTGTGGTGGTGTGCATCTGTAGTCCCAGCTACTCAGGAAGCAGAGGTGAGTGGATAGATTGAACCCAGGAGTTTGAGGCTGTAGTGAGCTATGATCATGCCACTGCACTCCAACCTGGGTGACAGAGCAAGACCTCCAAAAAAAAAAAAAAAAGAGCTGCTGAGCTCAGAATTCAAACTGGGCTCTCAAATTGGATTTTCTTTTAGAATATATTTATAATTAAAAAGGGTAGCCATCTTTTGAGCTCCCAGGCACCACCATCTATTTATCATAACACTTACTGTTTTCCCCCCTTATGATCATAAATTCCTAGACAACAGGCATTGTAAAAATAGTTATAGTAGTTGATATTTAGGAGCACTTAACTATATTCCAGGCACTATTGTGCTTTTCTTGTATAACTCATTAGATGCTTGTCAGACCTCTGAGATTGTTCCTATTATACTTATTTTACAGATGAGAAAATTAAGGCACAGAGAGGTTATGAAATTTTTCCAAGGTATTAAACCTAGTAAGTGGCTGAGCCATGATTCAAACCTAGGAAGTTAGATGTCAGAGCCTGTGCTTTTTTTTTGTTTTTGTTTTTGTTTTCAGTAGAAACGGGGGTCTCACTTTGTTGGCCAGGCTGGTCTTGAACTCCTAACCTCAAATAATCCACCCATCTCGGCCTCCTCAAGTGCTGGGATTACAGGTGAGAGCCACTGTGCCTGGCGAAGCCCGTGCCTTTAACCACTTCTCTGTATTACATACTAGCTTAACTAGCATTGTACCTGCCACAGTAGATGCTCAGTAAATATTTCTAGTTGAATATCTGTTTTTCAACAAGTACATTTTTTTAACCCTTTTAATTAAGAAAACTTTTATTGATTTATTTTTTGGGGGGAAATTTTTTAGGATCTGATTCTTCTGAAGATACCGTTAATAAGGCAACTTATTGCAGGTGAGTCAAAGAGAACCTTTGTCTATGAAGCTGGTATTTTCCTATTTAGTTAATATTAAGGATTGATGTTTCTCTCTTTTTAAAAATATTTTAACTTTTATTTTAGGTTCAGGGATGTATGTGCAGTTTGTTATATAGGTAAACACACGACTTGGGATTTGGTGTACAGATTTTTTTCATCATCCGGGTACTAAGCATACCCCACAGTTTTTTGTTTGCTTTCTTTCTGAATTTCTCCCTCTTCCCACCTTCCTCCCTCAAGTAGGCTGGTGTTTCTCCAGACTAGAATCATGGTATTGGAAGAAACCTTAGAGATCATCTAGTTTAGTTCTCTCATTTTATAGTGGAGGAAATACCCTTTTTGTTTGTTGGATTTAGTTATTAGCACTGTCCAAAGGAATTTAGGATAACAGTAGAACTCTGCACATGCTTGCTTCTAGCAGATTGTTCTCTAAGTTCCTCATATACAGTAATATTGACACAGCAGTAATTGTGACTGATGAAAATGTTCAAGGACTTCATTTTCAACTCTTTCTTTCCTCTGTTCCTTATTTCCACATATCTCTCAAGCTTTGTCTGTATGTTATATAATAAACTACAAGCAGCCCCAAATATGTTACCTACCTTCCTTAGGAATTATTGCTTGACCCAGGTTTTTTTTTTTTTTTTTGGAGACGGGGTCTTGCCCTGTTGCCAGGATGGAGTGTAGTGGCGCCATCTCGGCTCACTGCAATCTCCAACTCCCTGGTTCAAGCGATTCTCCTGTCTCAATCTCACGAGTAGCTGGGACTACAGGTATACACCACCATGCCCGGTTAATTGACCATTCCATTTCTTTCTTTCTTTCTTTTTTTTTTTTTGAGACAGAGTCTTGCTCTGTTGCCCAGGCTGGAGTACAGAGGTGTGATCTCACCTCTCCGCAACGTCTGCCTCCCAGGTTGAAGCCATACTCCTGCCTCAGCCTCTCTAGTAGCTGGGACTACAGGCGCGCGCCACCACACCCGGCTAATTTTTGTATTTTTAGTAGAGATGGGGTTTCACCATGTTGGCCAGGCTGGTCTTGAACTCATGACCTCAAGTGGTCCACCCGCCTCAGCCTCTCAAAGTGCTGGAATTACAGGCTTGAGCCACCGTGCCCAGCAACCATTTCATTTCAACTAGAAGTTTCTAAAGGAGAGAGCAGCTTTCACTAACTAAATAAGATTGGTCAGCTTTCTGTAATCGAAAGAGCTAAAATGTTTGATCTTGGTCATTTGACAGTTCTGCATACATGTAACTAGTGTTTCTTATTAGGACTCTGTCTTTTCCCTATAGTGTGGGAGATCAAGAATTGTTACAAATCACCCCTCAAGGAACCAGGAATGAAATCAGTTTGGATTCTGCAAAAAAGGGTAATGGCAAAGTTTGCCAACTTAACAGGCACTGAAAAGAGAGTGGGTAGATACAGTACTGTAATTAGATTATTCCGAAGACCATTTGGGACCTTTACAACCCACAAAATCTCTTGGCAGAGTTAGAGTATCATTCTTTGTCAAATGTCGTGGTATGGTCTGATAGATTTAAATGGTACTAGACTAATGTAGCTATAATAAGACCTTCTGTAACTGATTGTTGCCCTTTCTTTTTTTTTTTTTTTTTTTTTTTTTTTGAGGTGGGGTCTCACTCTGTTGCCCAGGCTGGAGTGCAGTGATGCAATCTTGGCTCACTGCAACCTCCACCTCCAAGGCTCAAGCTATCCTCCCACTTCAGCCTCCTGAGTAGCTGGGACTACAGGCGCATGCCACCACACCCGGTTAATTTTTTGTGGTTTTATAGAGATGGGGTTTCACCATGTTACCGAGGCTGGTCTCAAACTCCTGGACTCAAGCAGTCTGCCCACTTCAGCCTCCCAAAGTGCTGCAGTTACAGGCTTGAGCCACTGTGCCTGGCCTGCCCTTTACTTTTAATTGGTGTATTTGTGTTTCATCTTTTACCTACTGGTTTTTAAATATAGGGAGTGGTAAGTCTGTAGATAGAACAGAGTATTAAGTAGACTTAATGGCCAGTAATCTTTAGAGTACATCAGAACCGGTTTTCTGATGGCCAATCTGCTTTTGATTCACTCTTAGACGTTAGAGAAATAGGAGGTGTGGTTTCTGCATAGGGAAAATTCTGAAATTAAAAATTTAATGGATCCTAAGTGGAAATAATCTAGGTAAATAGGAATTAAATGAAAGAGTATGAGCTACATCTTCAGTATACTTGGTAGTTTATGAGGTTAGTTTCTCTAATATAGCCAGTTGGTTGATTTCCACCTCCAAGGTGTATGAAGTATGTATTTTTTTAATGACAATTCAGTTTTTGAGTACCTTGTTATTTTTGTATATTTTCAGCTGCTTGTGAATTTTCTGAGACGGATGTAACAAATACTGAACATCATCAACCCAGTAATAATGATTTGAACACCACTGAGAAGCGTGCAACTGAGAGGCATCCAGAAAAGTATCAGGGTAGTTCTGTTTCAAACTTGCATGTGGAGCCATGTGGCACAAATACTCATGCCAGCTCATTACAGCATGAGAACAGCAGTTTATTACTCACTAAAGACAGAATGAATGTAGAAAAGGCTGAATTCTGTAATAAAAGCAAACAGCCTGGCTTAGCAAGGAGCCAACATAACAGATGGGCTGGAAGTAAGGAAACATGTAATGATAGGCGGACTCCCAGCACAGAAAAAAAGGTAGATCTGAATGCTGATCCCCTGTGTGAGAGAAAAGAATGGAATAAGCAGAAACTGCCATGCTCAGAGAATCCTAGAGATACTGAAGATGTTCCTTGGATAACACTAAATAGCAGCATTCAGAAAGTTAATGAGTGGTTTTCCAGAAGTGATGAACTGTTAGGTTCTGATGACTCACATGATGGGGGGTCTGAATCAAATGCCAAAGTAGCTGATGTATTGGACGTTCTAAATGAGGTAGATGAATATTCTGGTTCTTCAGAGAAAATAGACTTACTGGCCAGCGATCCTCATGAGGCTTTAATATGTAAAAGTGAAAGAGTTCACTCCAAATCAGTAGAGAGTAATACTGAAGACAAAATATTTGGGAAAACCTATCGGAGGAAGGCAAGCCTCCCCAACTTAAGCCATGTAACTGAAAATCTAATTATAGGAGCATTTGTTACTGAGCCACAGATAATACAAGAGCGTCCCCTCACAAATAAATTAAAGCGTAAAAGGAGAGCTACATCAGGCCTTCATCCTGAGGATTTTATCAAGAAAGCAGATTTGGCAGTTCAAAAGACTCCTGAAATGATAAATCAGGGAACTAACCAAATGGAGCAGAATGGTCAAGTGATGAATATTACTAATAGTGGTCATGAGAATAAAACAAAAGGTGATTCTATTCAGAATGAGAAAAATCCTAACCCAATAGAATCACTCGAAAAAGAATCTGCTTTCAAAACGAAAGCTGAACCTATAAGCAGCAGTATAAGCAATATGGAACTCGAATTAAATATCCACAATTCAAAAGCACCTAAAAAGAATAGGCTGAGGAGGAAGTCTTCTACCAGGCATATTCATGCGCTTGAACTAGTAGTCAGTAGAAATCTAAGCCCACCTAATTGTACTGAATTGCAAATTGATAGTTGTTCTAGCAGTGAAGAGATAAAGAAAAAAAAGTACAACCAAATGCCAGTCAGGCACAGCAGAAACCTACAACTCATGGAAGATAAAGAACCTGCAACTGGAGTCAAGAAGAGTAACAAGCCAAATGAACAGACAAGTAAAAGACATGACAGCGATACTTTCCCAGAGCTGAAGTTAACAAATGCACCTGGTTCTTTTACTAACTGTTCAAATACCAGTGAACTTAAAGAATTTGTCAATCCTAGCCTTCCAAGAGAAGAAAAAGAAGAGAAACTAGAAACAGTTAAAGTGTCTAATAATGCCGAAGACCCCAAAGATCTCATGTTAAGTGGAGAAAGGGTTTTGCAAACTGAAAGATCTGTAGAGAGTAGCAGTATTTCATTGGTACCTGGTACTGATTATGGCACTCAGGAAAGTATCTCGTTACTGGAAGTTAGCACTCTAGGGAAGGCAAAAACAGAACCAAATAAATGTGTGAGTCAGTGTGCAGCATTTGAAAACCCCAAGGGACTAATTCATGGTTGTTCCAAAGATACTAGAAATGACACAGAAGGCTTTAAGTATCCACTGGGACATGAAGTTAACCACAGTCGGGAAACAAGCATAGAAATGGAAGAAAGTGAACTTGATGCTCAGTATTTGCAGAATACATTCAAGGTTTCAAAGCGCCAGTCATTTGCTCTGTTTTCAAATCCAGGAAATCCAGAAGAGGAATGTGCAACATTCTCTGCCCACTGTAGGTCCTTAAAGAAACAAAGTCCAAAAGTCACTTTTGAACGTGAACAAAAGGAACAAAATCAAGGAAAGAATGAGTCTAATATCAAGCCTGTACAGACAGTTAATATCACTGCAGGCTTTCCTGTGGTTTGTCAGAAAGATAAGCCAGTTGATTATGCCAAATGTAGTATCAAAGGAGGCTCTAGGTTTTGTCTATCATCTCAGTTCAGAGGCAACGAAACTGGACTCATTACTCCAAATAAACATGGACTTTTACAAAACCCATATCATATACCACCACTTTTTCCCATCAAGTCATTTGTTAAAACTAAATGTAAGAAAAACCTGCTAGAGGAAAACTTTGAGGAACATTCAATGTCACCTGAAAGAGAAATGGGAAATGAGAACATTCCAAGTACAGTGAGCACAATTAGCCGTAATAACATTAGAGAAAATCTTTTTAAAGAAGCCAGCTCAAGCAATATTAATGAAGTAGGTTCCAGTACTAATGAAGTGGGCTCCAGTATTAATGAAGTAGGTTCCAGTGATGAAAACATTCAAGCAGAACTAGGTAGAAACAGAGGGCCAAAATTGAATGCTATGCTTAGATTAGGGGTTTTGCAACCTGAGGTCTATAAACAAAGTCTTCCTGGAAGTAATTGTAAGCATCCTGAAATAAAAAAGCAAGAATATGAAGAAGTAGTTCAGACTGTTAATACAGATTTCTCTCCATGTCTGATTTCAGATAACTTAGAACAGCCTATGGGAAGTAGTCATGCATCTCAGGTTTGTTCTGAGACACCTGATGACCTGTTAGATGATGGTGAAATAAAGGAAGATACTAGTTTTGCTGAAAATGACATTAAGGAAAGTTCTGCTGTTTTTAGCAAAAGCGTCCAGAGAGGAGAGCTTAGCAGGAGTCCTAGCCCTTTCACCCATACACATTTGGCTCAGGGTTACCGAAGAGGGGCCAAGAAATTAGAGTCCTCAGAAGAGAACTTATCTAGTGAGGATGAAGAGCTTCCCTGCTTCCAACACTTGTTATTTGGTAAAGTAAGCAATATACCTTCTCAGTCTACTAGGCATAGCACCGTTGCTACCGAGTGTCTGTCTAAGAACACAGAGGAGAATTTATTATCATTGAAGAATAGCTTAAATGACTGCAGTAACCAGGTAATATTGGCAAAGGCATCTCAGGAACATCACCTTAGTGAGGAAACAAAATGTTCTGCTAGCTTGTTTTCTTCACAGTGCAGTGAATTGGAAGACTTGACTGCAAATACAAACACCCAGGATCCTTTCTTGATTGGTTCTTCCAAACAAATGAGGCATCAGTCTGAAAGCCAGGGAGTTGGTCTGAGTGACAAGGAATTGGTTTCAGATGATGAAGAAAGAGGAACGGGCTTGGAAGAAAATAATCAAGAAGAGCAAAGCATGGATTCAAACTTAGGTATTGGAACCAGGTTTTTGTGTTTGCCCCAGTCTATTTATAGAAATGAGCTAAATGTTTATGCTTTTGGGGAGCACATCTTACAAATTTCCAAGTATAGTTAAAGGAACTGCTTCTTAAACTTGAAACATGTTCCTCCTAAGGTGCTTTTCATAGAAAAAAGTCCTTCACACAGCTAGGACGTCATCTTTGACTGAATGAGCTTTAACATCCTAATTACTGGTGGACTTACTTCTGGTTTCATTTTATAAAAGCAAATCCCAGTGTCCCAAAGCAAGGAATTTAATCATTTTGTGTGACATGAAAGTAAATCCAGTCCTGCCAATGAGAAGAAAAAGACACAGCAAGTTGCAGCGTTTATAGTCTGCTTTTACATCTGAACCTCTGTTTTTGTTATTTAAGGTGAAGCAGCATCTGGGTGTGAGAGTGAAACAAGCGTCTCTGAAGACTGCTCAGGGCTATCCTCTCAGAGTGACATTTTAACCACTCAGGTAAAAAGCGCGTGTGTGTGTGCACATGCGTGTGTGTGGTGTCCTTTGCATTCAGTGGTATGTATCCCACATTCTTAGGTTTGCTGACATCATCTCTTTGAATTAATGGCACAATTGTTTGTGGTTCATTGTCTCCTTAAATTAGACTGTAAGCACCTTGATGGAACTCATACTACCTTTTATTTGACACACATGCACACACGCACACATGGCCTAGACATACACTGCCTAGCTCATTGTAGCATACTAAATACTGATTTTAATGAATAAGCTAAACCTTCGAAACCCATTTGCTAATCCCAGCACTTTGGGAGGCCAAGGTGGGTGGATCACCTCAGGTCAGAAGTTTGAGACCAGCCTGGCCAACATGGTGAAACCCCACATCTACTAAAAATACAAAAATTAGCTGGGCGTGGTGGCCAATGCCTTGTAATCCCAGCTACTCTGGAGGCTGAGACAGGAGAATCGCCTGAACCTGGGAGGTGGAGGTTGCACTGAGCTGGGATTGTACCACTGCACTCCAGCCTGGGTGACAGAGTGAGACTCCATCTCAAAAACAAACAAACAAAAACACATCATTTCCCCTATAGCAAAAACATGACGGCACTTACTGTATCAAGAGAGGTGAGAAAAAGGAGCCACAGCAGGATGATTCAAGGGGCTCTGCATAGCTCCATTTTAAGAATATGCCTACTGCAGGTCAGAGAAGGTAAGCAAACTGCCTGAGGCCACACAGCCAGGTACAGAACTCTCACCAATATTATTGCCAGCAATCGCAATTTTGGTGTTTATTCTTGGTACCAAGTTGGAGACTATAGGGTTCTCTTCCTAATAGAGACCATCTAGCCTTTCACTGTTTTGTGGATACTTCTTTCTCTTCTTCTTTTTTTTTTCCCCCTTTTAAAATCTAGTTATTTTTTTCTTTTTGGTTTCTTTGACACAGGGTCTCTTACTCTGTTACCCAGGCTGGAATGGAGTAGTGCAGTCATGGTTCACTGTAGCTTTGACTTCCTGGGCTCAAGCGATCCTCCTACCTCAGCTTCCCGAGTAGCTGGGACCACAGGCGCCCACCAACACCTCCAGCTAATTTTTAAGTTTTTACTAGAGACAACATCTCACTATGTTGCCCAGGCTGGTCTCAAAATCCTGGGCTCAAGTGATCCCACCTCAGCCTCCCAAAATGCTGGGATTACAGGTGTGTGCAACCACGCCTGGCCTATTTTTTTTTTTAATTGCTCATAAATCATCTTTTTTCTTTAAAAAAAGAAAGATGGGAGGCTAAAGCAGGAGAATCACTTGAACCCAGGAGGCGGAGGTTGCAGTGAGCTGAGATGATGCTGCTGCTCTCCAGCCTGGGCAACAAGAGTGAAACTCCATCTCAAAAAAAAAAAAAAAAGAAAGTACACAATTTTACTTTGTGGACCTAATGGTCAAGGCCAATAATTTGGTCACCTATGAAGTAAATAAAAGCTTTACCATATGTATGACCATTTGGTAATGTAATATGAAATGTTTATGTACTAAAGGCAGAATAGTCTAGAAAAAACATTCTGTATCACAACGTCTAAAAATTAATATCATCTTCATCATAGAACCAGGCTCTGTCTCCTAATTTTTTTTTTGAGATGGAGTTTTGCTCTGTCACCCAGGCTGGAATGCAGTGGCACAATCTTGGCTCACTGCAACCTTCAGCTCCCAGGTTCAGGATCAAGTGATTTTCGTGCTTCAGCCTTCTAAGTAGCTGGGATTACAGGTGACTGCCACCACGCCCAGCTCATTTTTTTGTATTTTTTTAGTAGAGAGAGGGTTTCACCATGTTGGCCAGGCTCGTCTCGAACTCCTGACCTCAAATAATCCACCCGTCTCAGCCTCCCAAAGTGCTGAGATTACAGGCGTGAGCCACCAGGCCTGGCCTCCTAATTTTTATTTGTAGAAGTGGCACCAAAATTTTCCAAGTTCTCATGCAAAAATTCAGGCTCATCTCAGTTTATTTTTTTCATTTATTTATCTCCCACTAAATTGACAACTTCTAATAATTAGGTTGGTTCTTTGTATTCCCAGCACAGGGTTCTATGCAGAATACACACACAGCAGTTGCTGGCAATAATATTGGTGAGAGTTCTGTACTGGGCTATGTGATCTTAGACAGTTTGCTTATGTTCTCTGACCTGCCGTAGGCACATTCTTAAAATGAAGCCGTTCAGACCCCCTCGATTCATCCTGCTGTGGCTTCTTTTTCCCACCTAAATCTTAAATACCCTTTTAGCTGCTCGTAAGTGAATGATGTTTTTTTATGAACTTTCTGAAGTCAGATTAGATGAAGTTGAGAAAAGCTTGATATTCTTATAAAGTTATATATGTGCATCATAGAAAACTTAGAAAATACAGATAAACAAAAATCATCCATGGACGAACCTTGAAGACATTGTGTTAACTGAAATAAACCAGACACCAAAGGACACATGTTATATGCTTCCACTTATATGAGATACCTAGAATAGTTACATTTGGTTACTCTGGGTACATTGCCTATAGATAAGCCTTGCTCCACAAGGAGCAGTTTAAAAAAAAAAAAAAAGATAAATTCATAGGATGGAAGGTAGAATAGTGGTTACTAGGGACTTGGGGAGGGGGAAATGGGGAGTTACTGTTTGATGAGTGCAGATTTCAGTTTGGTATGATGAAAAAGTTCTGGAGATAGATAGTGGCAATGGTAACACAACAGTGTGAAAATACTTAATGCCACTGAACTGTACACTTAAAATGATTAAAATGGTAAGTTAATTGCAATTTGTGTTATCCAGAAATGGTTAGCAATTTATTGGTGTATATTCTTTTAGTATTCCTGTGTGTGCACAGGGGTGCTTGTATATACTTTATCTTTAAAGTATATCCAGGAAGCTAGGCACAGTGGCTTACACCTGTAATCCCAGCACTTTGGGAGGGTGAGGCAGGAAGATTGCCTGAGCCCCGGAGGTCAAGGCTGCAGTGAGTTGTGATCACGCTACTGCACTCTGTTCTGGGCAACCCCTGTCTGGGAAAAAAAAAAAAATTAGTGAGGCTTAGTGGTGCACACCTGTAGTCTCAGCTACTTGAGAGGCTGGGGTAGGATTGCTTGATCCCAGCAAGTTGAGGCCCTGGTGAGCCATGATGGTGCCACTGCACTCCATCCTGGGTGATATGGTGAGACCCTGTCTCAAAAACAAGAAATCCAGATAATTCTGTACATTATAATCTAGCTTTTACTGGAGCATTAACATTCTTTTTTCTTTTTTTTTTTTTTTTCTGAGATGGAGTTTCACTCTTGTTGCCCAGGCTGGAGTGCAATGGTGTGACCTCGGCTCACCGCATCCTCTGCCTCCCGGTTCATGCGATTCTCCTGCCTCAGCCTCCCGAGTAGTTAGGATTACAGGCATGTGCCACCATGCCCAGCTAACTTTGTATTTTTAGTAGAGACAGGGTTTCTCCATGTTGGCCAGGCTGGTCTCAAACTCCTGGCCTCAAGTGATCCACCCGCTTCGGCCTCCCAAAGTGCTGGGGTTACAGGCGTGAGCCACCGCACTCAGCCTGGGTCGTTAAAATTCTTAAGTGACTTCATTTTTAATTACTATATGGGATTCTGTCTTTCCAGTGTATCATGATTTATTTGACCTATTGCTGAATGTTGGAGGTTTCAGGGTAAGAGGCACAGTTTGCTATTATGTACATCACTATAGTGGCATCCTGGTAGCTAAATATTTGCCTACATCCCTGATTATTTCCTTAGTCTAAATTACTGGGACTAGGATTTTGGTGTTTGATACATGTTACTAAATTGTTTTTTAGAAAGATTAAACCAGTTTATGCTCTTCCAGCCCCTGTGGTATATGATAGTTCCCATTTTCCTGTACCTTGCCAACACTGGGTGATATCCAGTTTTAAAATCTAAATCTTGCATTGCTATGAGAACTACAATTAGAGAAGGCTTATCTTCTACTGCCCATTCTCTGTACAGAGCAAATCCCTCTAGACCTGAAGCCCCTTGGAGTTGTCAAGAAACCTTTGAGATGACTCCCCACTCTGTATCTGAGCTGTCACCAGTATTCTCCACTTCTTCAGGATTGCCATGGCAACTAAATTGATGAAAAGATTTAGGAGGCCTTTTCTCTCTTTGCAATTCCTATGATCCTTTTTGAATGTGGGTTTGGGACTCTGTCAATATACCCATCATCTAATTCTGTCCATTGTGTTTTAAAGTTTAAGGTTGCAATTTCTGATTACATCTGCCTTAGCCATACTGTATTATATTTGACATTCAATATACAATGTCCTGGTTTTTCTGTATTTCTAATCTTATTCCCAGAGATGTGTCTATTTGTTCAGGATTCATTTTGCAACGTGTTTTTACTAAGCATCTACCCAAAACAGTTGAAGTCAGATTTCAGGCTATCTTACGTCTAAAGTAGCACAGGCAGGAAAAACTGTTGAAGTGGGATTTTTTTTTTCCCTTTTTGTACTGAACCGAGAAAAAGTATATAGATGATAGAGAATTCCTAATTTGGTATCATTGATATCTGGGTTTTTGTTTGTTTTTACAGAAGACTGATTAACTATACTTATTAATTTATCTTCTCATTAATAAACACTTGCTGGGTGCTTACTGTCTGCTAGGCATTAGGGAGACAAATATGATTAAGGGAAGCTTCCTCCTATCAAGGTCATGTGTTCCATTTGGGTATACTAATGCATTAGCAATGTAAATCAAGTAGTGAGAGATCATCTGTTCCCGATAGGAGATGGATTATTGGTGGGGACTTCTGTGTGTGTGTGTGTGTGTGTGTGTGTGTGTGTGTGTGTGTGTATGTGATAAAGTAAATATAGGAAATGTTAATTATAGATTCTAAGTAGTAGATATATAAACACTCATTGCAAAGTTGCTTCAAGTTTTCTGTATATTTGAAAATATTCACAACATGTCGACAAAACTAGCATGATAAAGCCACTATTTGTGCTAAGACTTCAGCTTGTATTTGGATTAGGCTTATTATGTAGTAGTAGGAACATTAGAAATAGTTTTAACTCATTAAATACACATGTTTTATGGGAAGGTTTTATATATATATTTATATGTAATGAATGTGAACAAACAAGGGTCAGATATACACTCTGCTTCCCTCCAGACCAGTTCCGGCTGCTCTGCTGCACATTTCAGGAGTCTTATTAGAATTAGCCACATTCTGCCCACTTGCCCTTACTTCTCATATTTCACAACTCCTCCTGGTGGGGACTTAAGGAGACATTCAAACTAGGCCTTGAAAGATGAGAATTTTTCCAAGTGGAAAAAGAGGAGTGGCAGCAAGTAAGGTAAAGGTACAGAGTCATGGAATTCCCAGGAAACATAAAGTTGTCATGTGTTATAGGAAAACAACTTGTGTGAGGGGTGTTGGGAGAAATGAGAGATAATACCAGGGTGTAAAGGGCCTTTTGAATGCTATGTTGAGGAATTTTATCCTAATGGCAGTAATGACTAACATATAGTGTTCAAAAAGTATAACTCAGCAGTGGTATACTACTAAGGGTTTTTTTCTTTTCTTTTTTTTTTTTTTTTTTTTTTTTTTGAGACAGAGTTTTGCTCTGTTGCCCAGGCTGGAGTGCCGTGGCACGATCTCGGCTCACTGCACTTCCGCCACCTGGGTTCAAGTGATTCTTCTGCCTCAGCCAGGGTTTCACTGTGATGGCCAGGATGGAGCACTAAGGGTCTTTATGGAAGAAAAAGACATGATAAACAAGGCTTTTAGGGAACTTCTACAGTAATGTAGCTGTATTAAAAGTAGAGATCAGAGCAGCATAGTAGAAGTAGAAGGCTAGAGCTAATTGAAGGAGCACTTCAGAATTAGAATCAAGAAGTCTTAGAAACCTATTGGTTTTATTCTCCCTAATGTATTTGGCCACTTACCTGCTGGGGAATTTGTCTAAGTTATAAAAAATAATTCCTTTGGGAAACCCAAAGGAAAGTTATCTATTAATAATTACCCCACTACTTTTTCTGATTTATGTAATGGCCACCTAGAGGTTAGATGTGATGGTTGTGACAGTAGTGACTAATACAGCCTGTGAAGCATTTTGGTCAGATATCTGTGTGCTTTCATTCCAGGTTGACTGAGGCAAGACTTTGGCTAGGGTTTGATCAGTGATGTAACTACTCACGAGTACCACGTGGTGGCAATGGCATTGCTGCAGACCTTGGCAGCAAAGCAGTGTTAGAGTAGCAGTAGAAACCTTTGTGAAGCTAGGAATACATTTTCTGGTCATAAAAACCTCCTGAAAATTGTGAACTCAGTGTAGCAGGAGAAAGAAGATGGCTTGTTTTTAGTAAAGGGCAAAGTCATTTTTAAGGATCAGAAGAAGAAATGGAGAGTGAAACAATGTGTTCCTGCCCTACTCCCCCACTGGACTTTTTGGCAACCATTGATGTTCCTTCTAAAAGTGATTTTTAAACATGTATATTTTGAAGCCAGGCACAGTGACTCACGCCTGTAATCCCAGCACTTTGGGAGGCCGAGGCGGGCAGATCACCTGAGGTCAGGAGTTCAAGACCAGCCTGGCCAACATGGTGAAACCCCGTCTCTACTAAAAATACAAAAACTAGGCCAGGTGTGGTGGCTCACGCCTGTAATCCCAGCACTTTGGGAGGCCGAGGCGGGAGGATCATGTGGTCAGGAGATCCAGACCATCCTGGCTAACACGGTGAAACACCATTTCTACTAAAAATACAAAAAATTAGCTGGGCATGGTGGCGGGCGCCTGTAATCCCAGCTACTCAGGAGGCTGAAGCAGAAGAATGGCTTGAACCTGGGAGGCGGAGCTTGCAGTGAACCGAGATTGCGCCACTGCACTCCAGCCTGGGCAACAAAGTGAGACTCCGTCTCAAAAAAAAAAAAAAAAATTAGTCGGGCATGGTAACAGGTGCCTGTAATCCCAGCTACTTGGGAGGCTGAGGCAGGGAGAATTGCTTGAACCAGGTAGGCGGAGGTTGCAGTGAGCCAAGATCACACCACTGCACTCCAGCCTGGGGCAACAGAGCAAGACTGTCTCAAAAAAAATAAATAAATAAAATAAATTCTTAAAAAGGATATTTTGGAAAACTCCTTACATACCTAAATTCTTTGTTTATCAAATACTTGGACTTAGCACATTCTTCTTTGAAATGGACCAATAAACAACAGGAGCCCATAAGCAAAAAGAACTCATTATTTTAAAAACAGTAACTATCTTACAGGCTTTCTCAGGGCTCTTTCTGTTGGATCCTTCCCTCTCACAGGTCCTTGCTAATGATCTCTAGGTGGACACATTCTAGATGAGATGTCCCTGTCTAGAATGGCAGCACCATGAGGGCTATATCCTCAGTACTAGGACAGCGCCTGGTGCTTAATAGATAGTAAATAGTTGTCTAATTAACTAAGCAAACAGATAGATTCATGAATTAGCTTTTTGCTTTTTCTGTTAGAAACTAAAGGTTCAGGTCAGGCACAATGGCTCATGTCTCTAATCCCAGCACTTTGGGAGGCCGAGGCGGGCTGATCACTTGAGGTCAGGAGTTCAAGACCAGCCTGGCCAACATAGTAAAACCCTGTTTCTACAAAAATTACCCAAATTAGCCGGGCGTCTTGGCAAGCACCTGTAATGCCAGCTACTTGAGAGGCTGAGGTGGGAGAATCGCTTGAACCTGGGAGGAAGAGGTTGCAGTGAGCCGAGATGGTGCCAGCCTGGGTGACAGAGGGAGACTTAAAAAAAGAAAGAAAGAAAGAAAAGAAACTAAAGGTTCAAAGAATCCCAGAAAAGGAAGAGTCCTCACAAGCCAGTAATCTAGGCAGGATTACTGATAGTATTTTTATATTTGTTGTATTTTTATAAAATGCCATAGATAGAGGGCTTTTTTCAACATTACATCAGTCTAAAAATCACACATTTTTATATGAACTAACCTAAATGTCTGATGAATCTCACAACACCAAGTCTTTGAAATGTGCCCATATAAATAAAATGTTAACAGATTCATGCTAATTTTAAATATCGATAGTGTTTAAATACCTTAATTATTTTTTCACTCCCAGCTTTAAAAGAAAATAACCAACTTCAAAAGGACATCACAATAACATCAAGTCTATTTGGGGGAATTTGAGGATTTTTTCCCTCACTAACATCATTTGGAAATAATTTCATGGGCATTAATTGCATGAATGTGGTTAGATTAAAAGGTGTTCAGCCAGAACTTGTAGTTCCATACTAGGTGATTTCAATTCCTGTGCTAAAATTAATTTGTATGATATATTTTCATTTAATGGAAAGCTTCTCAAAGTATTTCATTTTCTTGGTGCCATTTATCGTTTTTGAAGCAGAGGGATACCATGCAAGATAACCTGATAAAGCTCCAGCAGGAAATGGCTGAACTAGAAGCTGTGTTAGAACAGCATGGGAGCCAGCCTTCTAACAGCTACCCTTCCATCATAAGTGACTCTTCTGCCCTTGAGGACCTGCAAAATCCAGAACAAAGCACATCAGAAAAAGGTGTGTATTGTTGGCCAAACACTGATATCTTAAGCAAAATTCTTTCCTTCCCCTTTATCTCCTTCTGAAGAGTAAGGACCTAGCTCCAACATTTTATGATCCTTGCTCAGCACATGGGTAATTATGGAGCCTTGGTTCTTGTCCCTGCTCACAACTAATATACCAGTCAGAGGGACCCAAGGCAGTCATTCATGTTGTCATCTGAGTACCTACAACAAGTAGATGCTATGGGGAGCCCATGGAAGATACATGGTATACAACATAGCTCTTGCTCTATTGGAAGCTAAGTGGAATGGGAGAAATTGGTGACAGGCAACCCCATAATTTCAGAAAGCTATGAAAAAGTACTCAGGCATATTCCTTTTAACACTGGTGTCACATCACAAAGACCTATTTAATGTGCTTCTGATTTATAGGGAGAGACATCCTATACTTCAGGAACTGCACTTTGATCCACAGAAAGCCTAGTGATATACAGCTCCTGTTAGTTCAAAAGGAAAAGAAAAGAACAACACAGAAAGCCTAATTATGCAATAGAGTCAAGTGCTTTATAGCAATGTTACAGTTATCAAAAAAAATCCAGATGGACCTCTGAGAGAATGCCATTGGAGTAACCAGGCAGATGCAGTTGATCAGAGCTGACTTCCTATAAGAAGTGAGCACTGAGCTGAGGAATAATGGCATAAATGAAGGAAAGTGAGATGGAAATTTGAGTTTTTAATTGGAAAGACAATACATCAGGCAGGTTTTTAAATAGGGGCAAACAAACAGACACATAGGAGATGCTAGGCATGGGGTCCCCACTAGGATGCTGCTTAGAAACATGCAGGGGTGGTGAGTACTCCCAAAGTACACTTCATTCCTAGCTCAGTGATTCTTATCTGAGTGTTAAAGTTCCTTCTTCAGCACCCCGTTCCACAGTCCAACTGGGAACTTTAAGACCTTTCTTGGAGTCTTTCTAGGAACTCAAGTCTGCTACTTATACAGAACAGTGGCAGTTGTGTTCTTGCAGTATTTTTAAGTGGTCCCCAGTTGTGCCTTGCAGTATTTTTGTGTTCAGGAAGAAACAGTAGCTCTTGGATAAAGAAGCTAGCTAGAAACTCTGTTGCTATGGCAGTGCTTCAAAATGTATTTCCTTAAATGCTTTCTTTGTAACTATCTTCATTTAGTTCATCTCTCAGATAATGAGAGATCAGAGTCCCATCCCCAGTATAATACTCTTCTTTGGGGTACTTTCACCATCTTCAGTCTAAACACAGACTAGACTTTCAATTATAATGTGTAAGATGTAAAATGTTATTATTGTGTGACTTTGAATATCTGTGTAAATCTACTATCTCCTCTTTGGTATATATGTGTGTTTATTTTTTTCTGGAGATCTGTAACTGAAATGCTTAATTTCTGAATTGTTTTGGATATCACAACTTAATACCAACATAAGTTTTGAGCCTTTTCCTCCCTAAATCTGGTGTGAGTCTAACTGAAACTCAAATGAACTTTTTAAAAATAATTTTTTCTTTTCTTTAATTTTTTTTTTAAGTAGAGACAGGGACGCACTGTTAACTAGGCTGGTCTTGAACTCCTGATCTTGAGCCATCCTCCCCGACCTGAGCCTCACCTTATAGAGAGAGTCTTGCTCTGTTGCCCAAGCTGGAGGGCAGTGGCATAATCACAGCTCACTGCAGCCTCTCGACCTCCTCAAGCGATCCTCCTGCCTTAGCCTCCCAAGTAGCTGGGACTATAGGCATCCACCACCATACCCAGCTAATTTTTTTTTTATTTTTTGTAGAGACAAGGTCTCCCTATGTTGCCCAAGTTGGTCTCAAACTCCTGGACTCAAGCTGTCCTCTCACCTCAGCCTCCCAATGTGCTGGGGTTACAGGTGTGAGCCATGGCACCTGGCCAGAACTTCTAGTAAAAAGAATATTGTTGCCGGGTACGGTGGCTCACGCCTGTAACCCCAGCACTTTGGGAGGCCAAGGCAGGCGAATCACCTGAGGTCGGGAGCTCGAGACCAGCCTGACCAACATGGAGAAACCACATCTCTACTAAAACTACAAAAAATTAGCCGGGCGTGGTGGCACATGCCTGTCATCCCAGCTACTTGGGAGCCACGGTGCCCGGCCTAGTTTATTATTTCTTAATATCTGTTGTCTTCCAGTGTCTTCCTTAATTCTTCACAATACCCTGTACAATGCTTAGCACACAGTGGGCAGTCTGTAAGTTTATTAAATGTTTGGTGTGGCCCATACTTCCTATCCACAAAGAATGTAACATGTTAAGACATCTAGATGAGGGAATGATTTAAGAGGAACTACAATAATATTCTGAAACTTGGACTCTGGATCTCTGCATTTAGACTTTCCTAAACCAGCCAGCAAGTAGATCATCATGTCACAAGGCCTAGGTTGGGCTTGCTGTTCAGAGAATGAATTAGGGATTAAGGAGAAAAAAAAGCAGAAAGGTTTTGCTCTGTTTTTCAGGTTCTATTAAGTTGTTAACTTCTAACAAGTTATCTTATTTGCTTCATTGCATGAGGCCCATTGTAGTAAGAAGAGGAATTTATATGCTAAATGTTCTGGTGATAGAATGACTTTTTCTTTTTTTTTTACAGTCCAAAGGTCTTTTTTTTTTTTTTTTAACACCTATTATGCCATGAATTCATAGGGAATAGGTTCCAGCTGCTCAGGCTCCTTCCCATTGGTTCTCACAAAGTGTGCTTCTCTGGGTGGAGCAGGCTGGTGCTTCAGTTGAACCCACGTACCTTTCTCTTTGGCTTCTTTCTTTTTCTGATCATTTTCCTTCACGCGTTTCAAGAAGCTGTCTTGGCTCTTAGAGTGTTTAATGTGCTCAATACGCACATTAATTCTCTTGGCAAGAATCTTGCCCTTAACTTGTTTACAGCGATGCCAACAGCATGCTGGGTCACATTGTAGACTTTTCCAGTTTTGCCATGGTAACACTTGTGGGGCATTCCTTTTTGAACAGTACCCGTTCCCTTGATGTCTACAATTTCACCTTTCTTACAGATTCGCATATACATGGCCAAAGGAACAACTCCATGTTTTCTAAAAGGCCTAGAGAACATATATCAGGTGCCTCTCCTCTTTCCCTTTGTGTTCGTCATTTTGGCAAATTACTGAAAGATGGTGGTTCTGGCCAAAAGGAGGAATGACTTTTTAATAGCTGTGTTTGTATCTGAGCCTTCCCTCTGCCTTTCATTTTTTTTGTTTTGTTTTGTTTTGTTTTGTTTTTGTTTGAGATGAAGTTTCACTTTTGTTGCCCAGGCTGGAGTGCAATGGTGTGATTTCGGCTCACTACAATGTCCGCCTCAGCCTCCCGAGTAGCTGGGATTACAGGCACCCGCCACCACGCCCAGCTAATTTTTGTATTTTTAGTAGAGACAGGGTTTCACCATGTTGGCCGGGCTGGTCTCAAACTCCTGACCTCAGGTGATCTGCCCACCTCGGCCTCTCAAAGTGCTGGGATTATAGGCGTGAGCCACATCACCCGGCCACTTTTTTCTTTTTTTTAACTCTTTCCAATGGTTAATTCCGTTTGATATGATTCCTTGGAACTTGCACATTACCCTTTATCAATTATCACCCTGTATTGGGGGTGGGGAGGATGATAACCTCTCTTCATAGTTAGATCCTGCTTACTTTCAACAGAGTTCTTAACAATCCTAGAAACTCACAGGTCCAGAAAAGACAAGCATAAAGGAAACTATAAATAATGCATTTGAAGACTAACTCAGGAAATCAATGATTATTTCCCCCCAGGCTACCCAGTGTCTTTAAAAAACAGTTTAATTAATACAATCTTTTGTTTCAATTTTCTACCTATATTTATGGCTTTTAGCTTTTCTAATAAAAGCTCAAAATGAATTACAGTCATCAGTGACTTTTTAATGAATAGAAGACATTTGCAATTTTTAACTATTTGTTTTTACTTATTAAATATTTCCGCCTTGGCCAGGCATGGTGGCTCACGCCTATAATCCCAGCACTGTGAGATGCCAAGGCAGGAGGATCACTTGAGTTTAAGAGTTCTAGACCAGGCTGGGTATGGTGGCTCATGCCTATAATCCCAGCACTTTGTGAGGCCAAGGTTGGCGGATCACCTGAGGTCAGGAGTTTAAGACCAGCCTGGCCAACATGGTAAAACCCCATCTCTACAAAAAATACAAAAATTAGCCAAGGGGTGGTGGTGGGCACCTATAATCCCATCTTCTTGGGAGGCTAAGGCAGGAGAATCGCTTGAACCTGGAGGCAGAGGTTGCGGTGAGCCGAGATCATGCCACTGTATTCCAGCCTGGGTAACAGAGCAAGACTCTGTCTCAAAAAAAAAAAAAAAAAAAGAGTTTGAAACCAGCCTGGTCAACACAGCAAGACACCCATCTCTTTGAAAAATAACGGTCGGGCGCAGTGGCTCACGCCTGTAATCCCAGCACTTTGGGAGGCCGAGGCAGGCAGATCACCTGAGGTCGGGAGTTCGAGACCAGCCTGACCAACATGGAGAAACCCCATCTCTACTAAAAATACAAAATTAGTTGGGCATGGTGGTGCATACCTGTAATCCCAGCTACTTGGGAGGCTGAGGCAGGAGAATAGCTTGAACCTGGGAGGCAGAGAGGTTGTGGTAAGCCAAGATCACGCCATTGCACTGCAGCCTGGGCAACAAGAGCAAAACTCCGTCTCAAAAAAAATAAATAAACAAAAATAAATAAATAAGTACTTCTGCCTTTAAGCCACTTCCTAGAAGGCAGTGGCACAAAGTGATACATTTGGAGGAGTAAATATATTACAAAATGAATTAGGCCGGGCGCAGTGGCTCATGTCTGTAATCCCCGCACTTTGGGAGGCCAAGGCGGGTGGATCACTTGAGGTCAGGAGTTCGAGACTAGCCTGACCAACAGGGTAAAATCCCATCTCTACTAAAAATACCAAAAAAACTAGCTGGGCATGGTGGCAGGCACCTGTAATGTCAGCTACTAGGAAGGCTGAGGCAGGAGAATCGCTTGAACCCAGGAGGTGGAGGTTGCAAGTGAGCCAAGATTGCACCATTGCACTCCAGCTTGGGCGACAGAGTGAGACTCCGTCTCAAAAAAAAAAAAAAGAACTAACATGCCAGAACTTTGCCTTCAGTATGTTTTGTGATTTTTCCCTTCTTGTGCCATTTCGTCATTAGTTCCACGTATTATTTAAGATTTCTTATCAACCAGCACCTTGGGATTTTTTTGTGTATGTGTTGGTTTAGGGGGTTTATTTGTTTTTTTCTTTTTTTTCGGTAATTGAAAATGTGAAGCAAAATGTCACCTGTTTTTTCTTTCATGTCTGACACTCATGTCTTGTTTACCCCCGACATGCAGAAGCTGAAATCCCCATTTCATACAGTCTTTAATGTGGAGTCAGTAGGGATGGAGAAAATAATGTACTTTGTGCTCTCCGGTACTCTTTCTTTCCTATTGTCTGAGGGGATTTGGGCATAATTTATTTTGCTGCAGAGATAAAAATTTGTTATATATATTTTTTATCATTCAGGGCCAAGGAATATAGATTTTTTTTTTTCAGCCTTGTCTCAGCTGGGTGTCTTTATTTACTCTGTCTTAAAGTGTTCCTTTTATTATCATTATTATTTTTTAATCATTGAATTCCATTTGGTGCTAGCATCTGTCTGTTGCATTGCTTGTGTTTATAAAATTCTGCCTGATATACTTGTTTAAAAACCAATTTGTGTATCATAGATTGATGCTTTTGAAAAAAATCAGTATTCTAACCTGAATTATCACTATCAGAACAAAGCAGTAAAGTAGATTTGTTTTCTCATTCCATTTAAAGCAGTATTAACTTCACAGAAAAGTAGTGAATACCCTATAAGCCAGAATCCAGAAGGCCTTTCTGCTGACAAGTTTGAGGTGTCTGCAGATAGTTCTACCAGTAAAAATAAAGAACCAGGAGTGGAAAGGTAAGAAACATCAATGTAAAGATGCTGTGGTATCTGATATCTTCATTTATATTGAACTCTTATTGTTAATTTTTTTCACCATACTTTCTCCAGTTTTTTGCCTACAGGCATTTATACACTTTTATTGCTCTAGGATACTTCTTTTGTTTAATCCTATATAGGTTTTTTGAACCTATAACATAAGCTACAACATGAGAAATGTGCGGTTAGATAGATATGTCCCTTCTGAAGGTCAGAAAAAAATATAATGGAGGTAAAACCTGAACAAGCTTGGAAACCGATGGTAGATTTCTTCAAGGCAGCCCTTGCCCTAATTAAAATTCTTGTCTTTCTAGAAAAAGTCTAGCTGTTGATTTACCACAGAAAATAATAATAATAATTACTATTATTATTATTTTTTGAGACAGGGTCGCCCTGTGTCACCTAGATTGCAGTGGCGCAGTCATGGCTCACTGCATCCTCCGTTTTTCAGGCTCAAGCAATCCTCCCACCTTAGCCTCCTGAGTAGCTGGGTCCACAAGCATGCGCCACCCACACCCACTAAGTTTTTGTATTTTTGGTAGAGATGGAGTTTTACCTTGTTGCCCAGGCTGGTCTCAAATTCCTGGACTCAAGTAGTCCACCCGCCTTGCCCTCCCAAAGCCAGAAAACATTTAGAATATCTTTCAGAGATGTGTATTTACACCACTATTAACACAGGGCTGTATGGCAGTCCAGTACTGGACTATGTAGTCCAGTACCATTCTTTTCCTTACTGGAGGGCCAGGCGTGGTGGCAGGTGCCTGTAATCCCAGCTACTCAGGAGGCTGAGGCAGGAGAATTGCTTGAACCTGGGAGGCAGAGGTTGCAGTGAGCTGGGACCGTGCCATTGCACTCCAGCCTGGGCGACAGAGCAAGACTCCGTCTCAAAACAAAAAAAAAAGAGAGAGAGAAAGCAGTAATTCAGGTCTCACCCACCTTCAATCCAGGGGGCTTAGCCTTAGTATTTGACCCATAGTAAGCACCCAATAAGTGTTTAAATTAATTAACCTCTGAGGCCCTTTAAATCTGTTGATAAGTATCTTATTTTGCAAAGTCCTAAGCACTTGGAAGAGCAGAGGAACTATTTACTGGGTGTGTATGCTTTTCTAACAATATTTTATAGCTGGCTTTTGTTTTTAGAATGAATTTGAACATTGAAAAGGCAGGCAATAGGGATGATTCTGTGAATTCTGCTAAAACTGAGTAGAAAGAATGAGTGTAGAGATGTCGACATTGATCAACTTTCTATCTTCATAAGAGATCTGATTCTAACATATCCATTTAGACTCAAGTAGAATATTGTGTATAGAGTGAGTGGCAGTGAGTAATTTGGTAAAAATTTGCTGACCTGCTTTTATTCTTTCTTCCTTTCTTTCTTCCTTTCCTTCCTTCCTTCCGTCCTTTCCTTTCCTTTCCCTCCCTTCCTTCTTTCCTTCTTTCTTTCCTTTCTTCCTTTCTTTCCTTCCTCCCTTCCTTTTCTTTTCTTTCTTTCCTTTCCTTTTCTTTCCTTTCTTTCCTTTCCTTTCTTTCTTGACAGAGTCTTGCTGTGTCACCCAGGCTGGAGTGCAGTGGCGTGATCTCGGCTCACTGCAACCTCTGTCTCCCAGGTTCAAGCAATTTTCCTGCCTCAGCCTCCCGAGTAGCTGAGATTACAGGCGCCAGCCACCACACCCAGCTACTGACCTGCTTTTAAACAGCTAGGAGATATGGTGCCTCAGACCAACCCAACCCCTTGGGGGAGATGTTATATGTCAACCCTGACATATTGGCAGGCAACATGAATCCAGACTTCTAGGCTGTCATGTGGGCTCTTTTTTGCCAGTCATTTCTGATCTCTCTGACATAAGCTGTTTCATTTATGCTTTGGCTGCCCAGGAAGTATGATTTGTCTTTTCACAATTGGTGGCGATGGTTTTCTCCTTCCATTTATCTTTCTAGGTCATCCCCTTCTAAATGCCCATCATTAGATGATAGGTGGTACATGCACAGTTGCTCTGGGAGTCTTCAGAATAGAAACTACCCATCTCAAGAGGAGCTCATTAAGGTTGTTGATGTGGAGGAGCAACAGCTGGAAGAGTCTGGGCCACACGATTTGACGGAAACATCTTACTTGCCAAGGCAAGATCTAGGTAATATTTCATCTGCTGTGTTGGAACAAACACTTTGATTTTACTCTGAATCCTACATAAAGATATTCTGGTTAACCAACTTTTAGATGTACTAGTCTATCATGGACACTTTTGTTATACTTAATTAAGCCCACTTTAGAAAAATAGCTCAAGTGTTAATCAAGGTTTACTTGAAAATTATTGAAACTGTTAATCCATCTATATTTTAATTAATGGTTTAACTAATTATTTTGAGGATGAGGGAGTCTTGGTGTACTCTAAATGTATTATTTCAGGCCAGGCATAGTGGCTCACGCCTGTAATCCCAGTACTCCAGGAGGCCGAGGCAGGTGGATCAGCTGAGGTCAGGAGTTCAAGACCTGTCTGGCCAACATGGTGAAACCCTGTCTCTACTAAAAATACAAAAAAATTAACTGGGTGTGCTAGTGCATGCCCGTAATCCTAGCTACTCTGGAGGCTGAGGCAGCAGAATCACTTGAACCCGGGAGGCGGAGGTTGCGGTGAGCCAAGATCACACCACTGTACTCCAGTCTGGGTGACAGAGCAAGACTCCATCTCAAAAAAAAATATATATATATATATATACACACATATATTTTATTTCAACTGTTAGACAAGAGTCCGAAGGCCAAAGAATAAAGTTTTAGGCCAGTCCTTTATTAGAAAATGAGTCAAATCCCAAAGCAAGTTTTTTTTTTATGAGTTAATGAATATAAATGACTACATATTTTATGCCTTAAAAATCACTTTTAATGAATGGTGTTTTATGGCTTGTAAATCAGAGTTTTAATCAGTAAAGAAAGTTTTTAATCCTCAAAAACACGTTATCATAAAAGACACTGTTTGGCATCAAATGTGGTATTTGGCCATGTTCATTAGGGTCATTTTAGGAATCTCATACATTCTACTTAGCTATGCTTAATTCCTGATACCATGGCATTTTCTGAAATGTTTCAAGGATGACATCTCTGCTGTTTTTAATTTGGTAATGATATCTGCTGATTTATTAAGTGAAAAAAGTAATGGTGTCATTACCTTGGATGAAGAAACAAAAATAAAGCATTTGCCACATTTTCCAACTTTTTTTTCCTTTCTTACAAAATTACTATAAGCTCATTGCCCCCAAATTGGACAATATAGGGAATAAAAAAGATAATTTGGGGTGGGGTTAGACACGGGTCTTGTTATGTTGCCCAGGCTGGTCTCTAACTCCTGGCCTCATGCAATCTTCCTACCTTGGCCTCCCAAAGTGCTGGGATTATAGGTGTGAGCCACTTCACCAAGCTGAGATGCCACCTGTTAAAAGATAAAATAAGGAAAGGTGCAGTGGCTCATGCCTGTAATCTCAGTACTTTGGGAGGCCAAGGTGGGAGGATTGCTCGAGGCCAAGAGTTCAAGACCAGCCTGGGCAATGTAGCGAGACCTGATCTCTATAAAAAGTAAAAAAAAAAAAAACTAGCTGGGGCCAGGCATGGTGGGTGGCTTACGCCTGTAATCCCAGCACTTTGGGAGGCCGAGGCGGGCAGATCACCTGAGGGCAGGAGTTCAGGACCAACCTGACCAATATGGAGAAACCCTGTCTCTACTAAAAATACAAAATTAGCCAGGCTTGGTGGCTTATGCCTGTAGTCCCAGCTACTCGGGAGGCTGAGGCAGGAGAATCGCTTGAACCTGGGAGGCAGAGGTTTCAGTGAGCTGAGATCGCGCCATTGCACTCTAGCCTGGGCAACAAGAATGAAACTCCATCTCAAAAAAAAAAAAAATCAGCTGGAAGTGGCAAACACCTGTGGTCCCAGCTACTCAGGAGGCTGAGACAGGAAGATCACTTGAGTCCAGGAGGTCAAGGCTGCAGGTGAGCCATGTTTGTGCCACTGCACTGCAGCCTGGATGACAGACCGAGACCCTTCTCAAAAAAAAAATATTACCCGTACTCTTTTTTGAGACAGAGTTTCACTCTTGTTGCCCAGGCTGGAGTGCAATGGCGCAATCTCAGCTCAGCGCAACCTCCGCCTCCTGGGTTCAAGCGATTCTCCTGCTTCAGCCTCCCCAGTAGCTGGGATTACAGGCATGCACCACCACGCCCGGCTAATTTTTTGTATTTTTAGTAGAGACAGGGTTTCTCCATGTTGGTCAGACTGGTCTCGACCTCTTGACCTCAGGTGATCTGCCCGCCTTGGCCTCCCAAAGTGCTGGGATTACAGGCCTGAGCCACCGCACCCGGCCTGTACTCTTATTCTTTAATAATAAAGTATTTCTGTGTTTCTTTAGTCATTTTACATAAACTTTTATTTATTTATTTATTTTTATTTATTTATTTTTTTGAGACGGAGTCTCGCTCTGTTGCCCAGGCTGGAATGCAATGGCTCAATCTCAGCTCACTGCAAGCTCCGCCTCCCGGGTACACACCATTCCCCTGCCTCAGCCTCCCTAGTAGCCAGGACTACAGGCGCCCGCCACCACGCCCAGCTAATTTTTTTTTTGTATTTTCAGTAGAGACAGGGTTTCACTGTGTTAGCCAGGATGGTCTTGATCTCCTGACCTCGTGATCCACCCGTCTCGGCCTCCCAAAGTGCTGGGATTACAGGCGTGAGCCACCGTGCTCGGCCCATAAACTTTTATTTTTAAAATAATGTCATGATAAATAATATTGCTTAGGTGTCTTTAATATATTAGTAACATTTCTGTTTTATTGTACATCAACATTTATATTCAAATTAATGGGTGAAGAGTACTCCATTGGACTAGGTATATCGTAATTTAATCTCCTATTATTGGACAACTACATTGTTTCTAAAATTATACTATTACAAGCATTGTTACAGTGAACATTCCTATGACTAAACCTTTGCATACATCTTTTATCTCCCTAGGATATATTTCTAAAACTAGCATTGTTGACTGAAAGTGTAAACACATGTTAAGGTGTTTGCTATATGCCATATTTCCTTTTTAGGAAACTAAGCTACTTTGGATTTCCACCAACACTGTATTCATGTACCCATTTTTCTCTTAACCTAACTTTATTGGTCTTTTTAATTCTTATCAGAGACCAGAACTTTGTAATTCAACATTCATCGTTGTGTAAATTAAACTTCTCCCATTCCTTTCAGAGGGAACCCCTTACCTGGAATCTGGAATCAGCCTCTTCTCTGATGACCCTGAATCTGATCCTTCTGAAGACAAAGCCCCAGAGTCAGCTCATGTTGGCAACATACCATCTTCAACCTCTGCATTGAAAGTTCCCCAATTGAAAGTTGCAGAATCTGCCCAGAGTCCAGCTGCTGCTCATACTACTAATACTGCTGGGTATAATGCAATGGAAGAAAGTGTGAGCAGGGAGAAGCCAGAATTGACAGCTTCAACAGAAAGGGTCAACAAAAGAATGTCCATGGTGGTGTCTGGCCTGACCCCAGAAGAATTTGTGAGTGTATCCATATGTATCTCCCTAATGACTAAGACTTAACAACATTCTGGAAAGAGTTTTATGTAGGTATTGTCAATTAATAACCTAGAGGAAGAAATCTAGGAAACAATCACAGTTCTGTGTAATTTAATTTCGATTACTAATTTCTGAAAATTTAGATCTAGATAAAGCTATAGTGTGGATTATTTTATGTATATTTACTTGAGAAAATAATTATTAAATATTAGTGGAAAAGCTATACTTTGGGTATGATATAGGACTTTCAAATTGGAATTTTCCTTTCTATCTGTAAAAGCAAGTAGGTATAGTTTTATTCCCCAGAAGGCATCTTTTTTTCCCCCTTCTCTCACATGGGTGAATTTACCAGCATATTTAACTAAATTCAGACTGGTTCCAAATGTACTGCCAGATAGTAGCATTTCTCTAGTGTTTGTTTTCATCCTGGCTTGTAAGACTGCCCTGCCACTTCTGCCCTGCAACATCCCTTGCTATTAGGATTTTGGCATCACCTTGGGTCCTTAATGCCAGAAATGGGAATTGCTTCATACTGTGGAAAAATACCCATTAAAATATTAAGACCAGTAAAACCTCGTTTCTGCTTGGGCTATTTGTGGATTTCAGACATCCTGAAAAGTTTACCACCCCTGTAATTAATTGTCATTGTCATCACTTCATAATAAAAATAATTGCATGGCCGGGCATGGTGGCTCAAGCCTGTAATCCCAGCACTTTGGGAGGCTGAGGTGGTCAGATCACCTGAGGTCAGGAGATCAAGACCAGCCTGACCAACATGAAGAAACCCCATCTTTACTAAAAATACACAGTTAGCCAGGCGTGGTGGCACATGCCTATAATCCCAGCTACTCAGGAGGCTGAGGCAGGAGAATTGCTTGAACCCGGGAGGCGGAGGTTGCGGTGAGCCGAGATTGCACCATTGCACTCCAGCCTGGGCAACAAGAGCGAAACTCTGTCACAATAATAAGAAGAAGAATTGCGTGAATATTTCTTTAAAACTATGATGAGATAACATACCAGATTATCAAATGGATTCAGTAGTGGGTGTGCCATTTATTGCACACTGAGAGATGACCAAGTCATTCTGAAATATCTTTATTAATATATCCTTCCTAGGATTTTTCATCCTAACTTCTCCATAGGTAGTTACTTAGCATAACATCTCTGTGGCCAGATGTATCCCACTACTGAAAGGGCAAAGTAAGCTGTGGCTGCCCTGGTAGATACAATGAGTAAGTGCACAGTGATGGCTATAAATGTTTTCATCTCATAATCCCATGTCCAGACCAGCAACTTGCTCTGAAAGCTCTTACCTGTGTCTGTTTCAATGGCTCTTGATCACTTGCCTGCACATCCAGAATTCCTTATTTATTCATTGAAAATTAGCGTTCTTTATCCCTTTGTTTTGCAAGTTCAGCTTTTTAGAGATGGCTAAAATGGTCTAATCTTTCTTGGCAAAGGCAATTCTGAGCTGCAGATTAGACTACAAGTGGCTTGGGTACATGTTGTCTTTAAATAAGCGAAGAGGAAAACTTTGAGCTCTATTCAGACTTGGTGAAGTGTGGTAAATTTATGATGAAAGCTACTGACTGTATTACACATGATTAATTCTGAAGCCCATATTAAGATGATCTTTTCAGCAGTTCAGCATTGCTCTTCTAACTGAACAGTTTCAAGGCTGGGATTTCAGCAATTAATCAGTTCAGAATTGCTAATGATCCTGGCGGAGGGTGGTAGCAAAAGGGGGAGGATGTCATTAGCTTCTCTAGCCTGCCTTTTTTCAGTGCCCTGTGGCAGTATGGAGTGAGGCAACATGAAAGAAAGATGGCCTGACCTTCATGGCAGTATTGTGCAACACGTAAATACTGGTGTGAGTGGCTGTGGCTATGGCTAGTAAATGATGGCCCTTGGTAAACAAAGTTATTTATCAGACAATACCTACCAGCTAGGTCAACTGTGCCCATAATTGATCTGGTTAATTTCTTTTGCTGCCTATTGATTTTTATTTGGTTGATAGATAATAGCTAGAGGACTCTAAATTTCTTTGGGGAAGAATATGAACCCCTTCTAAGCCTTCTTACGAGAGAATTGATCGCTTTTGCACTGACCTTTAGTAACATCCTGATTTCAGTGTTTTGTAACTATCAGAGGGCTGAGTCTTGGTTTTAAGCCATGTATATCTGTAGCATAACTTTCTGTGTAGGCTAGTTACCTCTCAGCTTATAAAGTGTAGGCTGATAAATTTATAGTACAGTAGAGTGTCACTATGCAAAGAAACTATCTTAGGGAATCAAATGATATCTGCTATTAAAGCAAAATTAATATATATTTTTTCTTTTTACTTTTTTTTTTTTTTTTTTTTAAAGACATGAAATCTCACTGTGTTGCCCAGGCTGGTCTTGGTCTCAGACCCTTGAGCTCAAGCAGTCCTCCCACCTCAGCTTCCCAAAGTGCTGGGATTATAGGCATGAGCTGCCGTGTCTGGCCCAGTATATATATTTTTAAGTTTTAAGTTTTGTGGTACATAGTAGGTTTATAATATTATTTTGAATCCTTAGTTGTAATTTTATGTCTGCTGATGTGTACATAATTTTTATTAAACTATTTATTTGAGACTTCAGGTATCTTTTTTTTTTTTTTTGAGACGGAGTCTCACACTCTCGCCCAGGCTAGAGTGCAGTGGCGCCATCTCGGCTTACTGCAAGCTCTGCCTCCTGGGTTCACACCATTCTTCTGCCTCAGCCTCCTGAGTAGCTGAGACTACAGGTGCCCACCACCACGCCTGGCTAATTTTTTGTATTTTTAGTAGAGACAGGGTTTCACCGTGTTAGCCAGGATGGTCTCAATCTCCTGACCTTGTGATCTGCCCGCCTCAGCCTCCCAAAGTGCTGAGATTACAGGCGTGAGCCACCGCACCCAGCCGAGACTTCAGGTATCTTAGAATTTTTTAAATGTACCCTTTCTGAGAAAAACAGAGACTTAAAGCTAGGATAACTGGTATTCTATTTTTTTTTTTTTTTTTTTTTTTTTACCTCCAGCCTGGGTGACAGAGCAAGACTCTGTCTAAAAAAAAAAAAAAAAATTCACTTTAAATAGTTCCAGGACACGTGTAGAACGTGCAGGATTGCTACGTAGGTAAACATATGCCATGGTGGGATAACTAGTATTCTGAGCTGTGTGCTAGAGGTAACTCATGATAATGGAATATTTGATTTAATTTCAGATGCTCGTGTACAAGTTTGCCAGAAAACACCACATCACTTTAACTAATCTAATTACTGAAGAGACTACTCATGTTGTTATGAAAACAGGTATACCAAGAACCTTTACAGAATACTTTGCATCTGCTGCATAAAACCACATGAGGCGAGGCACGGTGGCGCATGCCTGTAATCGCAGCACTTTGGGAGGCCGAGGCGGGCAGATCACGAGATTAGGAGATCGAGACCATCCTGGCCAGCATGGTGAAACCCCGTCTCTACTAAAAAATAAAAAAATTAGCTGGGTGTGGTCGCATGCGCCTGTAGTCCCAGCTACTCGTGAGGCTGAGGCAGGAGAATCACTTGAACCGGGGAGATGGAGGTTGCAGTGAGCCGAGATCATGCCACTGCATTCCAGCCTGGCAACAGAGCAAGACTCCGTCTCAAAAAAAAAAAAAAAAACCGTGAAAAAATAAGAATATTTGTTGAGCATAGCATGGATGATAGTCTTCTAATAGTCAATTACTTTATGAAAGACAAATAATAGTTTTGCTGCTTCCTTACCTCCTTTTGTTTTGGGTTAAGATTTGGAGTGTGGGCCAGGCACGGTGGCTCACACCTGTAATCTCAGCACTTTGGGAGGCCGAGGCGGGTGGATCATCTGGGGTCAGGAGTTCGAGACCAGCCTGGCCAACGTGTTGAAACCCCGTCACTACTAAAAATATAAAAATTAGGTGGGCGTGGTGGCAGGCACCTGTAATCCCAGCTACTCAGGAGGCTGAGGCAGCAGAATCGCTTGAACCCAGGAGGTGGAGGTTGCAGTGACCCAAGATCGCACCATTGCACTCCAGCCTGGGGACAAGAGCGAGATTCTTGTCTCAAAAAAAAAAAAAAAAAAGGTTTGGAGGGTGGTGAGCTGAGATAGTCAACTATTAACTCCTATCTACCTGCTGGGACTACACTGGTGGGGTGGAGCCTAAGTCCTAAAACAACAAGTGAGGCAGCTGGACGCGGTGGCTCGCATCAGTAATCCCAGCACTTTGGGAGCCTGAGGCGGGCAGATCACAAGGTCAGGAGTTCGAGACCAGCCTGGCCAATATGGTAAAACCCAGTCTCTACTAAAAATACAAAAATTGACTGGGCGTGGTGGTGTGCACCTGTAATCCCAGCTACTTGGGAGGCTGACACAGAAGAATTGCTTGAACTCTGGAGGCTGAGGTTGCAGTCAGCTGAGATCCTGCCACTGCACTCCAGCCTGGCGACAGAGTGAGACTCTGTCTCAACAACAACAAAAGAAAGAACAAGTGAGGCAAAACCTGGAGACCCCAGCTTCATGTAACACCTAGTTTGAGTATTGTTGAGAGTTTTTCAGGAAAAAAGTCTGATAACAGTTCCGAGATAGTCTTAACATATGAAAAAGCAAAAAAGGGAGGGGACAGATCATTTGTCCTATACCTTTCTCTTTTAAGGTTTTAATTATAACTTGTGTAATACAGGAGACCTCTGGGAGTTTTTAGTTGACTATAAACTAAATCTGAGTACACATTTCAGGGCTGCTAAAAATGCTTATTTGAAACTGGGCCGTATTAACACAAGCAGAGGGTCTGGAGCAAGTGAAGTACAGATCCAGAGCCCCACTGTATTCTCCAATGGAGTGACTGCCTGAAAGATGATGTCAGTTTTAAGCACCGTGCTTGGTTTTTAACATGGTCACTGACAAATTGGGAGTGTTTATCCAGAGGTAGATGGTAAAGATGCAGAAAAGTAACTTGAAATACTGTCTTTTGAAGAAGAAATGAGAAGATTTAAGGAAATAAGACACTGTCTTCAAGTATCTGAAGAACCGTTACCCGGAAGAGAACTGTTACCTGGAACAGGATTAAGACTCACTCATGGGGCTCCAGAAAGCAGACGAGTGCATGGAGGACGCAGAAGATGCAGATTGTGTGGCTCAACTCTAAAATCTTTCTAACAAAATTAGTTCTCTGGATGTGTTCCAGTTCACTTGATGATGATTCTTTTGTTTTTGTTTTTGTTTTTGTTTTTGAGGTGTAGTTTTTCACTCTTGTTGCCCAGGCTGCTGGAGTGCAATGGCACGATCTTGGCTTGCTGCAACCTCCCCCTCCCGGGTTCAAGCGATTCTCCTGCCTCAGCCTCCCGAGTAGCTGGGGTTACAGGCATGCACCACCATACCTAATTTTGTATTTTTAGTAGAGACAGGGTTTTTCCATGTCAGTCAGGCTGGTCTTGGACTCCCGACCTCAGGTGATCCACCTACCTCGGCCTCCCAAAGTGCTGGGATTACAGGTGTGAGCCATCGCGCCTAGCCCATGATGATTCTTTTCACAGAGATACAGGCACTTGAGGAGAGGATCTAAACCCCTTGGACACATTGCCATTGAACTTCTAAGATCTTAGGTTTCCACTTACTCATGAAAATTATACCACAGGGTCAGAGGGTAGTGTTCATTGGACCCAGGTGCCAGAACAAATTATTACAAACTACTATTTTAGAGAAAAATGTCATTAAAGTTTAAGATACCTTAAGCTATAGGTTTGCATCAAAGTTAATGAAAGGTAAAAAGATGCCAAGCGTGGTGGCTCAGGCCTGTAATCCCAGTGCTTTGGGAGGCCAAGGCGGGCAGATCACGAGGTCAGGAGATCGAGACCATCCTGGCTAACACGGTGAAACCCCATCTCTAGTAAAAATACAAAAAATTAGCCGGGCATGGTGGCGGGCATCTGTAGTCCCAGCTACTCAGGAGGCTGAGGCAGGAGAATGGCATGAACCCAGGAGGCGGAGCTTGCCGTGAGCTGAGATCCAGCCACTGCACTCCAGCCTGAGTGACAGAGCAAGACTGCATCTCAAAAAAAAAAAAAAAAAATGCAAATCAAATCTAAAGTAGTTCAGTCTTTAAACTCAAAGCCAATACATTTGCTTTGAACTACAAATGAACTGAAGTTTTTAAGTGTAATACATGTTACTAAATCGGCTTTTGTAGCAGTTAAACAAAAAACTTCAAAAATTGTAAGGATTCTGTGAGGGAGCATGGCTGCTGCTGCTGCTGCTTGCAGATAGCCTGCTGTGTTTAGGATTTAGTTAAATACATTTCTCCTGTTTAAAACTAAATGGTCTTTCCTTAGTTTGCTTAGTTCTTCAGAAGGGCCTTTGAAACACTGGGAAATAAACAAGTGATTCTTTAGCTACTGCTTTCTGAAATACTTATATAAAAGCTCTGCACTGTATTCTCCCATCCCTCTCAGGGGAATATTAGAGGGTTAGGACTCCCCAGGTAGACATTCTAGGGGTGAAAATTTGTCATTACATTGACATTTCAGATTTAGGTTTTCAACAATACTGTTTTCTTCTTTCACATATTGCCATCTAGTAATATAGATGTTCTCCGTCCACATTAATCAAAACTATTGACATGGATAATTCCTAATTCCTTGAACACTATAATGGAAATCTATAGCTAGCCTTGGCGTCTAGAAGATGGGTGTTGAGAAGAGGGAGTGGACAGATATTTCCTCTGGTCTTAACTTCATATCAGCCTCCCCTAGACTTCCAAATATCCATACCTGCTGGTTATAATTAGTGGTGTTTTCAGCCTCTGATTCTGTCACCAGGGGTTTTAGAATCATAAATCCAGATTGATCTTGGGAGTGTAAAAAACTGAGGCTCTTTAGCTTCTTAGGACAGCACTTCCTGATTTTGTTTTCAACTTCTAATCCTTTGAGTGTTTTTCATTCTGCAGATGCTGAGTTTGTGTGTGAACGGACACTGAAATATTTTCTAGGAATTGCGGGAGGAAAATGGGTAGTTAGCTATTTCTGTAAGTATAATACTATTTCTCCCCTCCTCCCTTTAACACCTCAGAATTGCATTTTTACACCTAACATTTAACACCTAAGGTTTTTGCTGATGCTGAATCTGAGTTACCGAAAGGTCTTTAATTGTAATACTAAACTACCTTTATCTTTAATATCACTTTGTTCAGATAAGCTGGTGATGCTGGGAAAATGGGTCTCTTTTATAACTAATAGGACCTAATCTGCTCCTAGCAATGTTAGCATATGAGCTAGGGATTTATTTAATAGTCGGCAGGAATCCATGTGCAGCAGGCAAACTTATAATGTTTAAATTAAACATCAACTGTGTCTCCAGAAGGAAACTGCTGCTACAAGCCTTATTAAAGGGCTGTGGCTTTAGAGGGAAGGACCTCTCCTCTGTCATTCTTCCTGTGCTCTTTTGTGAATCGCTGACCCCTCTATCTCCGTGAAAAGAGCACGTTCTTCTGCTGTATGTAACCTGTCTTTTCTATGATCTCTTTAGGGGTGACCCAGTCTATTAAAGAAAGAAAAATGCTGAATGAGGTAAGTACTTGATGTTACAAACTAACCAGAGATATTCATTCAGTCATATAGTTAAAAATGTATTTGCTTCCTTCCATCAATGCACCACTTTCCTTAACAATGCACAAATTTTCCATGATAATGAGGATCATCAAGAATTATGCAGGCCCGCACGGTGGCTCATACCTATAATCCCAGCGCTTTGGGAGGCTGAGGCGCTTGGATCACCTGATGTCGGGAGTTCAAGACCAGCCTGACCAACATGGAGAAACCCCGTTTCTACTAAAAATACAAAATTAGCCCGGCTTGGTGGCACATGCCTGTAATTCCAGCTACTCGGGAGGCTGAGGCAGGAGAATCACTTGAACCTGGGAGGCGGGGGTTGCAGTGAGCTGAGATCGCGTCATTGCACTCTAACCTGGGCAACAAGAGCAAAACTCCATCAAAAGAAAAAAAAATCGGGTGCATTGGCTCATGCCTGTAATCCTAACACTGTGGGAGGCCAAGACAGGCAGATTGCCTGAGCTCAGGAGTTTGAGATCAGCCTGGGCAACATGGTGAAACCCTGTCTCTACTAAAATACAAAAAATTACTCGGCGTGGTGGCATGCGCCTTTAGTTCCAGCTACTCAGGAGGCTGAGGCAGAAGAATCTCTTGAACCCGGGAGGTGGAGGTTGCAATGAGCCAAGATCGTGCCACTGCACTCCAACCTGGCAACAGAGTGAGACTCCGTCTTAAAAAAAAAAAAATTTTGCAGCGCAAACCAGGATATCCTCTGTTCTCATTTGTTCTAGATTTCAAAAGAAACAGTCCTTTCTTTGGGGAAAAGAGAAAGGAAAAGGAGTTTATAAAAGGAAAGAAAAGATTCATAAGAACAAGAAGTGGGCCCACTTGCATATACCTTTGTAGAAAACTGTTCACTGTTGTTGAAGAAAAGCTCTTCGTATTAATATGCAGTCCAGATGCAGTGGCTCACACTTATAATCTCAGCCCTTTGGGAGGCTGAGACAGAAAGATTACTTGAGGCCAGGAGTTTGAAACCAGCCTGGGCAACATAGTGAGACTCTGTCTCCACAAAATTTTTTTTTAATTAGCCGGGCATGGCAGTGTGCTTCTGTAGTCTTAGCTACTGAGGAAGCTAAGCCAGAAGAATCACTTGAGCCCAGGAGTTCAAGGCTGCAGTGAGCTATGATCATACCATTGCACTCTTGCACTTGCACAGAGCAAGACTCTGTCTCTTAAAAAAAAAAAAAGTGTGTGTGTGCATATGCATATATACATATATATACATGCAAATGTATCTGTTTATAATTCAGATTGCTTCAAAAAGATGTTGCACTTTATGATACTGAGAACAGTGAGAAGTAAATAAGATAGAGTGTAGGAGGAGGAATAATTTCAGAACAGCCATCTGAGAACTTCTGTGACAACAGATCAGGCAAAATGAAATGTGAAAGTAATTTTATAGGCCAGGCGTGGTGGCTCATGCCTATAATCCCAGCACTTTGAGTGGCCAAGGCAGGTGGATCACTTGAGGTCAGGAGTTCGAGACCAGCCTGGTCAACATGGTGAAACCTTGTCTCTACTAAAAACACAAAAAAATTAGTCGAGCGTGGTGGCATGTGCCTGTAATCCTAGCTGCTGGGGAGGCTGAGGCAGGAGAATCACTTGAACCTGGGAGGCGGAGGTTGCAGTGAGCCTAGATTGCGCCACTGCACTCCAGCCTGTGAGACAGAATGAGACCCTGTCTTAAAAAAAAAAAAAAAAAAAAGTAATTTTATAAACTATTGTGCACAATTCGATGTATTCATAATTAATTAAATGATTATTTTTGTTGGTTTTAACTTTTATTCAGTGGCTATTTATTGGGAGCCTACTGTGTTCTGGGCACTAGGAATGCAACAGTAAATAAGACTAACCAAGTCCCTGGTAGGATTCAGGTTCTGTCGAGGGGAGATACACAATAAAGATGAATTTAAGATAACAATAAATGCTATGGAGAAATATACAGAACAGTGGAATAGTATTAGCTGTCAAAGGTTGTTGATTACTTTTGTTTAAGGAGGCCAGGGAAAGCCTTTCTGAAAAAATTGAGCTGAGACCTAAATAACAAGAAATAATTGTCCTTGAAAAATGGAGGGAATGCATCTTATAGGCAGAGGAATAGCAAACATAAAGGTCTTGAGGTAATAATGAGTGTGGTTTTTTGATTTCTGTATTTTGGTTTTTTTGAGATGGTATCTCCCTCTATCCCCCAGGCTGGAGTGCAGTGGCACAATCTTGGCTCACTGCAAACTCTGTCTCCTGGGTTCAAGCAATTCTCCTGCCTTGGCCTCCTGAGTAGCTGGTATTACAGGCACGCGTGCTACCACACCCGACTAGTTTTTATTTTTAGTAGAGATGGGGTTTTACCACGTTGGTCAGGCTGGTCTCAAACTCCTGAACTCAAGTGATCCACCCACCTCAACCTCCCAAAGTGCTGGGATCACAGATGTGAGCCACCGTGCCCAGCCAGAGCTTGGTTTATTTTTTAAAAGATAGGCCAATGTTGGTCGTGTGTGGTGGCTCATGCCTATAATCCCAGCACTTTGGGAAGCCAAGGCAGGCAAATCACTTGAGGTCAGGAGTTCGAGACCAGCCTGGCCAACATGGTGAAACCCCATCTCTACTAAAAATACAAAAAACTAGCATGGTGTGGTGGTGTGTGCCTGTAATCCCAGTGCCTGTAATCCCAGCTACTCCGGAGGCTGAGGCAGGAGAATCACTTGAACCGAAAGGTAGGAGTTACAGTGAGCCGAGATCGCATCACTGCACTCCAGCCTGAACGACAGAGCAAGGCTCCTATCTCAAGAAATAATAATGATAAAAGGTTCGGGCACAGTGGCTCACACCTGTTACTCCAGCACTCTGGGAGGCCGAGGCAGGCAGATCCCCTGAGGTCAGGAGTTTGAGACCAGCCTGGCCAACGTGGCAAAACCCCATCTCTACTAAAAAAATGCAAAAATTAGCTGGGCACGGCTGGGTGTGGTGGCTCATGCCTGTAATCCCAGCACTTTGGGAGGCCAAGGCGGACAGATCACTGAGGTAGAAACCCTGTCTCTACTAAAAATACAAAAATTTGCCCAGCGTGGTGGCGCGTGCCTCTAATCCCAGCTACACGGGAGGCTGAGACAAGAGAATCACTTCAACCCGGGAGGTGGAGGTTGTGGTGAGCTGAGATCGCACCATTGCACTCCAGCCTGGGCAACAAGAGTGAAACTCCATCTCAAAAACAAAAAAAAAAAATTAGCTGGGAATGGTGGCATGTGCCTGTAATCACAGCTACTTGGGAGGCTGGGGCAGGAGAATCGCTTGAACCCAGGAGGCGGAGATTGCAGTGAGCTGAGATTGCGCCACTGCACTCCAGGCTGGGCAAAAGAGCAAGACTCCGTCTCAAAAATAATAATAATAATAATAATAGGCCAGTGTAGCTGGAGTAATTTGCAAATTATGTGTGGAGGCAGAGATTACACAAGGAATGGGAGAAGGTCATAGATGAGGGCCAGATCACATAGTATTTGGTGGTAAGGAATTCAGATTTTATCCTTGTGGTAATTGGTGGTGTGGAGATGGTTAAAAACAAGGTTGGTTTGGGATGGGTTTGAAGAGAGGACTTGCTAATGGATTAAATTTGGAGGATAAGGTAAAGAGAAATTGAAGGAGTGACACTTGGGTTTTGGCTTGAACAATAGATCTTGTTAGTAATATTAAATTAGATGAAGAAGGCATGGTAGGGAATATGGGGGAGTGGGAAAGGCAGGAAGCAGGAATGGAACCAGGAACTCTGTTTTAGATGTGAGAATTTTTTGTTGTTGTTGTTGTTGTTGTTGTTGTTGTTGTTGTTGTTGTTGTTGTTGTGACAGCATCTCGTTCTGTTGCCCAGGCTAGAGTGCATGGAGTGCGGTAGCACGATCTCAGCTCACTCCAACCTCCGCCTCCCGGTTCAAGTGATTTTCCTGCCTCAGCCTCCCGAGTAGCTGGGATTACAGGCACCTGCCACAATGCCTGGCTAATACTTGTATTTTTAGTAGAGATGGGGTTTTACCATGTTGGCCAGGCTGGTCTTAAACTCCTGACCTCAGGTAATCCACCCACCTTGGCCTCCCAAAGTGCTGGGATTGCAGGTGTGAGCCACTGTGCCCGGCCAGATGCATGAATTTTGAGATGTATACTAGACTTCTAGATAGAGAAGTTAAGTAGGCAATTGGACACGTATGAAGCTCAGGGGTACAAGGAGGACTATGAACATGGGAGTCTTCTGACAAATTTATCACTAGACTCCTCATTCAAGTAACTAGGAAATGTCAGATATTCTTCCCCTAGTAATAGCCAGTGGTTATACTCTTGCCTTTAGTTTTCTTCACAATACTCTTGGCAACACATAAGGCCTTCCCTACAATCTGAGTTTCAGTCAGAATTGTTTCTGAGCGTTCTTCCTCAAATTTCTCCCCAGTCTCATTATTCTTTATTCTCATGTCCGTGACCAGTCATAATAGTAATTATGAAAAACCTCTAACTTTCTTTAGTGCATTGAATGTATATTTTATCATTTTGGTTGTGTTAACTGTAAATCTCTCAGTGGAAATCTGAAAAGCCTTTATTTCCTTAGATGATAATATACAATTGATTTAGGAGATAGGGAATTTTTCAGTTACCTTTATAACAGCACAGTATTAGCAGTCTAATCTAAATGCTAAGTGAATGTTTTGAGAGGAGATAGATGTTGAAAATTAAAATACATTAAGTCCCAGTGAGGTGAAAAGCCGATTGTTAATTTCTGCACACAAAAGATTTGGCTTCAGTGAATTGATTTCAACAGCTGAGATCCTAGTCATTTCACCTGTTCTACCAAAAAGAATGATTTTACTTGCTTTTGGTCAAATCTCTGCCCAGCAATTCTTTTTCTTTCTTTCTTTTTTTTGTTTTATGTGTGTGTGTGTGTTTTTGTTTTTTTTTTTTTAGCAGAGTCTCACTTTGTCACCCAGGCGGGAGTGTGGTGGTATGATCACAGTTCACTGCAGCCTCCAACTCCTGGGCTCAAGTGATCCTCCAGCTTCAGCTTTTCAAGAAATTGGGACTGCAGGCACATGCAACTATGCCTGGCTGAGGTTTTATGTATCTTTTTTCTAGAGAAGGGGTCTCACTGTGTTGCCCAGCTGGGTCTCCAGCTCCTGGTCTCAAGCTGTCCTCCTGCCTCAGCCTCCCAAAGTGCCAAAGTGCTAGGGTTATAGGTGTGAGCCATTGGTGCCCAGCTACTGCCTGCCTGGCAATTCTGAATACCTTAATTTTTTTTTTTTTTTTTTTTTTTTGAGACAGAGTTTCACTCTGTCACCCAGGCTGGAGTGCAGTGGCATGATCTTGGCTCACAGCAACCTCTGCCTCCTGGATTCCAGCAATTCTCATGCCTCAGCTTCCCGAGTAGCTGGGACTACAGGTGCATGCCACCACGCCCAGCTAGTTTTTGGTTTTTTTGTTTGTTTGTTTGTTTGTTTGTTTTGAGACGGAGTCTCGCTCAGTCGCCCAGGCTGGAGTGCAGTGGCGTGATCTCCGCTCACTGCAAGCTCCGCCTCCCGGGTTCACGCCATTCTCCTGCCTCAGCCTCCCGAGTAGCTGGGACTACAGGCGCCTGCCACTACGCCCGGCTAATTTTTTTGTATTTTAAGTAGAGACGGGGTTTCACCGTGTTAGCCAGGATGATCTCGATCTCCTGACCTCGTGATCCGCCTGTCTCGGCCTCCCAAAGTCCTGGGATTACAGGCGTGAGCCACCACGCCCGGCCTAATTTTTTTTTTTTAATTTTATTTTTAATTTTTTGAGATGCGAGATGGAGTCTCGCTCTGTTACCCAGGCTGGAGTGCAGTGGCACCATCTCAGCTCACTGCAACTTCCACCTCCTGCATTCAAAAGATTCTCCTGCCTCAGCCTCCCGAGTAGCTGGGATTACAGGCACCTGCCACCATGCCCAACTAATTTTTTGTATTTTTAGTAGAGATGAGGTTTCACTATGTTGGTCAGACTGGTGTCAAACTCCTGACCTCAAGTAATCTGCCTGCCTCAGTCTCCCAAAGTGCTAGGATTACAGGGGTGAGCCACTGCGCCCGGCCTGAATGCCTTAAATATGACGTGTCTGCTCCACTTCCATTGAAGGAAGCTTCTCTTTCTCTGATCCTGATGGATTGTGTTTGGTTTCTTTCAGCATGATTTTGAAGTCAGAGGAGATGTGGTCAATGGAAGAAACCACCAAGGTCCAAAGCGAGCAAGAGAATCCCAGGACAGAAAGGTAAAGCTCCCTCCCTCAAGTTGACAAAAATCTCACCCCACCACTCTGTATTCCACTCCCCTTTGCAGAGATGGGCCGCTTCATCTTGTAAGACTTATTACATACATACACAATGCTAGATACTTTCACACAGGTTCTTTTTTCACTCTTCCATCCCAACCACATAAATAAGTATTGTCTCTACTTTATGAATGATAAAACTAAGAGATTTAGAGAGGCTGTGTAATTTGGATTCCCGTCTCGGGTTCAGATCTCAGCTGATAAGTGGAAGAGCTGGGACTTTAAGCAGATGAGAATCTAAAGACTTTGCTCTTTTCACTTCACTGGGTATCTTTCTCTCTCTCTCTCTTGCTCTCTCTCTCTTTTTTTTTTTTTCCCAAGACGGAGTCTCACTCCGTTGCCTAGACCAGAGTGCAGTGGTGCGATCTCAGCTCGCTGAAAACTCATCTTGCCCAGGCTGGTCTTGAACCCCTGACCTTGTGATCCACCCGCCTTGGCCTCCCCAAGTGCTAGGATAGGCGTGAGCCACCGTGCCCAGCCAATAATAGCTAAAATTTATATAATGTTCACTGGGCCAGGCACAGCAGCTCGTTCCTGTTATCCCAGCACTTTGGGAAGCTGAGGCAGGCAGATCGCTTGAGCCAAGGAGTTCGATACCAGCCTGGGCAACATGGCAAAACCCCACCTCTACCAAAAAAAATATACAAAAATTAGCCAGGCGTGGTGGCATGTACTTGTAGTTCCAGCTACTCGGAAGGCTGAGTTGAGAGTATCTCTTGAGCCCAAGAAGGGGGGACTGCAGTGAACGGAGATTGCGCCACTGCACTCCAGCCTGGACAACAGACAGAAGATCTCAAAAAAAAAAAAAAAAAAAATCACTTTATGCCGGGACTGCTCTAAAGGCCCAACCATGTTTTAACTAATTAACAATTTTATGACAACTCTATGAGCTATGTACTGTAATTATGCCTATATTACAGATGTGAAAATTGAGGCTCAGAGAGGTTGAATAAGTTGCTCAAAGTCACACAGGTAATAAGTGATGGAACTAGAAGTTGAACTCAGGAAGTCTAGCTCCAAGTCTAAATTCTTTGTTAATTTATTTTTCGGGCCAGCCACCCAGGCTGGAGTGCAGTGCCACTATCTCTGCTCACTGCAACCTTCACCTCCCAAGTTCAAACCTGGTTCAATTCTTGTGCCTTGGCCTCCCAAGTGGCTAGGATTACAGGCATGTGCCACAACAACTAGCTAATTTTTTGTCTGATTCTGTTGGCCAGTCTGGAGTGCAGTGGTGCAATCTCAGCTCACTGCAGCCTCCACCTCCCAGGTTCAAGTGATTCTCGTGCCTTAGCCTCCCAAATAGCTGGGATTACAGGCACGTGCCACCACACCGAGATAGTTTTTTGTATTTTTAGTAGAAACAAGGTTTCAACATGTTGGCCAGGCTGGTCTCAAATTCCAGACCTCAGATCATCTGCCCGCCTCAGGCTCCCAAAGTGCTGGGATTACAGGCATGAGCCACTGCACCCGGCCTTAATTTTTATATTTTTATTAGAGATGGAGTTTTGCCATGTTGGCCAGGCTGGCCTTGATCTCCTGGCCTCCAGTGATCCACCCGCCTCGTCTTCCCAAAGTGCTGGGATTACAAGCATGAGCCACTGCACCCGGCCTCCAATTCTAAATTCTTAACAACAATACTATAGTTTCTTGAAAAGTTGTTGAAGGCTTCACGGAGGGAAAAAAAATGGAGCATTCTAACAACTTTGCAGATGAGACCCAAGAAGACTCAATGACTTTCTCCTGATCATATTGTAGCAGATGACTTAGCCAGAACTCTGACTTCCTCACAGGGGGAACTCTGCAAGATTTCACACTTACCTGTCAGGCCTGAGCTGGCTGCTTTCTCAGCTCCCTAAGTGCTATGTTCCAAGTCTGCTTTTCTTCCTTTTTCAAGTGTGCACTACCAGGCATTTCAGAACATCCCAGGCTGGTCGCGGTGGCTCACGCCTGTGATCCCAGCACTTTGGGAGCCCAAGGCGGGTGGATCACCTGAGGTCAGGAGTTCGAGACCAGCCTGGCCAACATGGTGAAACCCCATCTCTACTAAAAATACAAAAGTTAACTGGGAATGGTGGTAGGCACCTGTAATCCCAGCTCGGGATTACTCGAGAGGCTGAGGCTAGAGAATCGGTTGAACCCGGGAGGCGGAGGTTGCAGTGAGCCAAGATTGCACCACTGCACTCTAGCCTGGGGACAAGAGGGAGACTTCATCTCAAAAAAAAAAAAAAATCCCAGCTGGGCACAGTGGCTCACTTCTGTAATCCCAGCACTTTAGGAGGCCAAGGCAGGAGGATCACTTGAGCCCAGGAGTTCAAGACTAGCCTGGGCAACATAGTAAGACCCTGTCTCTACAAAAAAATTTAAAAATTAATTGGGTGTTGTAGTGCACTCTCGTATTCCCAGCTACTCAGGAGGCTGAGGTGAGAAGAATGCTTGAGTCTGGGAGGTCGAGGCTGCAGTGAGCCATGATGGTGCTACTGCACTCCAGCCTGGCCAACATTGTGAGACCTTGTCTCAAAACAAAACAAAACATCCTTCTACTGAGCACTTTCTGTCCCTTTATAGAAACTTAAGAGGGAACCAGTAGAGGTAATTTCCTAAGGAAAACTGCTTTGGGACATGATCACAAATGAAGCCTGGAGTTTTGAACTGTTGAGGTCAGCCTGTTTTTACCTTCTGAGCCTATCAAGTAATTGTTCCAGATGCCAAGAAAAGCTGCTGGCCTTATTTCTGCTTCTGCCTTTACCACAGGGGAGCGCCATGTGAGCCAGTCCTCTGTTTTTCCTCCACTGTATGCTAGGCAGTATTAGCACCAGATTCTTCCCCTCTTTAAAAAGAAATTCTAGTGCTTTGGATTTTTTCCTCCATGCAGAATAGCAATAATGTAAAGTATGTGGTCAAAGTAATGACATTCTGAAAATACTAAATGTCACCGTAGTATTTTTCTCTGGAAGAGAAATGTATATGTAGAGGTGAAACTTCAAATTTCTTTTTTTTTTTTTTTTAAGACGAAGTTTCGCTCTTCTTGCCCAGGCTGGAGTACAATGGCGCGATCTTGGCTCACCGCAATCTCTGCCTCCAGGGTTCAAGTGATTCTCCTGCCTCAGCCTCCTAAGTAGCTAGGATTACAGGCATGTGCCACCACGCCCAGCTGATTTTGTATTTTTAGTAGAGATGGGGTTTCTCCATGTTGGTCACGCTGGTCTTGAACTCCCGACCTCAAGTGATCCACCCACCTTGGCCTCCCAAAGTGCTAGGATTACAGGCCACCGCGCCCAGCCTGAAACTTCAAATTTCTTTTTTTTTTTGAGACAGAGTCTCGCTATGTCACCCAGGCTGGAGTGCAGTGGCGCCGTCTCGGCTCACTACCAGCTCCACTACACCTCCTGAGTTCACACCATTCTCCTGCCTCAGCCTCCCAAGTAGCTGGGACTACAGGTGCCCGCCACCATGCCCAGCTAATTTTTTGTATTTTTAGTAGAGACGGGTTTTCACCGTGTTAGACGGGATGGTCTCCATCTCTTGACCTCGTGATCCGCCTGCCTCAGCCTCCCAAAGTGCTGGGATTACAGGCGTGAGCCACTACGCCAAGCCCGAAACTTCAAATTTCTTATCTCATAACTAGGCATCCTCATCACTGAGTGTTAGCCTGGATATAAACATTCCTAATCTTTTGTACTTTTCATGTCAGCATTTGGCTCCAGTTGGCTGCCTGGGGAGAACTTCTAGCATTATGAGCATGCAGGTCCTATCAACAGGTTGGGGGTGCGGTTTATTCATACAGGTAGTGAGAGTGGCACAGATGGATGCTGTCCCTTAAAACAAACAGACTTGTCTTTGGGAGCCTGAGGCGGGTGGATCATGAGGTCAGGAGTTCAAGACCAGCCTGGTCAACATAGTGAAACCCCGTTTCTACTAAAAATACAAAAAATTAGCCGGGTGTGGTGGTGTGCACCTGTAATCCCAGCTACTAGGGAGGCTGAGGCAGGAGAATCACTTGAACCCAGGAGGTGGAGGTTGCAGTGAGCCGAGATGGCACCATTGCACTCCAGCCCAGGCGACAGTGCAAGACTGCGTCTCAAAAAAAAAAAAAAACACACAGACTTGTCCTGCTGCCCTTTCTTTTCACTCTGGCGGTAAAGTAAGAGTGTGTGTGTGTGTGTGTGTGTGTGTTTCCGTCCGTCTGTCTGTCAAGGCGGAGGGTGACCACTTTCTAAAAGGCCATCCGTGTATTTTTAGCTTCCTGATTTTTTTCTCTATCGCAGTCTCTTTGAAGCCAGGTGAATTTTAGGCCTTGGCAATTTTCTTTTTATTGCAATGGGAAGGTCAAGACACTGAGAGTCACCCAAAACATATCCATCCAAATGATACAATTTTAGGGTTTATTTTTAAGTGATACCCAAGTTATTTGCTAAGAACCTATGCCAGTGTGTTTATGAGAATTTGCACTGTCCCACACTGTTGCCACCAGCCACATGGGACTGTTTAAATTTAAATTTTACAAATTAGCCAGTCATGGTGGTGTGCACTTGTAGTCCCAGCTACTTAGGAGGCTGAGGTGAGAGGATTGCTTGAGCCCAGAAGTTCAATACTGCAGCAAGCTATGATCGTGCCACTGTACTCCAGCCTGAGTGACAGAATGAGACCTCATCTCTTCAAAAAAAAAAAAGAAAAAAATTAAAATATGAAGTTTAGTTCTTCATTCACCCTAACCACATCTCCAGTGCTCAATAACTATATGTGACTCATGGCTACCTTATTAGCATAGATATAGAACATTGTGACTATCACAGAAAGTTGTTTTGAACAGTGTTGCCAAGCCCTGTAAGTGGAAGAGGCAGTGCAGTGTGATCTGTGTCTTCAGGAAACCAGGTAGTCAGACCAGTTCAATGAAGAGAGGCAGAACCTGGCTTCACTTCTAGATTAAAAACTGCTTAGGTGGCCTAAAGATACAATGGCCATTCTCAGAGTAGTGAGAAGGAAGGAACAGATGTTTAGGGGGCTAGAAGAAAGTCAGAGAGGGCCGGGCGCAGTGGCTTATGCCTGTAATCCCAGCACTTTGGAAGGCCAAGACAGGCAGATCACGAGGTCAGGAGTTCGAGACCAGCCTGACCAACATGGTGAAACCCTGTCTCTACTAAAAATACAAAAATTAGCCGGGCGTGGTGGTGCGCGCCTGTAATCCCAGCTACTCAGGAGGCTAAGGCAGGAGAATCGCTTGAACCCTGGAGGCAGAGGTTGCAGTGAGCCCAGATCGCACCACTACGCTCCAGCCTAGGTGACAGAGAGAGACTCCGTCTCAAAAAAAAAAAAAAAAGTCAGAGGAGACAAGGAGCATGTACACCTAAAATCAACATAGACCCCTCTGTTGATGGGGTCAGGGTGAGTACTTGAGGTACCAAGTCTGGATAAACATGAAACTTCAGCCAATAACTTTGAGTTTCTAGCCATCCAAGTCTCTTATTAAACATACAGAAAGACCTTTTTTCCCTTGCATCTAACAAGTTAAAGCACCTGCAGAGATCATTAGGGAGGAGCCTTGGCCTGATTGGTGACAAAAGTGAGATGCTCAGTCCTTGAATGACAAAGAATGCCTGTAGAGTGCAGGTCAACTACATATGCACTTCAAAAAGATCTTCTGAAATCCTGTAGTGTTCTGGACATTGGACTGCTTGTCCCTGGGAAGTAGCAGCAGAAATCATCAGGTGGTGAACAGAAGAAAAAGAAAAGCTCTTCCTTTTTGAAAGTCTGTTTTTTGAATAAAAGCCAATATTCTTTTATAACTAGATTTTCCTTCTCTCAATTCCCCTGTCCCTCTCTCTTCCTCTCTTCTTCCAGATCTTCAGGGGGCTAGAAATCTGTTGCTATGGGCCCTTCACCAACATGCCCACAGGTAAGAGCCTGGGAGAACCCCAGAGTTCCAGCACCAGCCTTTGTCTTACATAGTGGAGTATTATAAGCAAGATCCCATGATGGGGGTTCCTCAGATTGCTGAGATGTTCTAGAGGCTATTCTATTTCTCTACCACTCTCCAAACAAAACAGCACCTAAATGTTATCCTATGGCAAAAAAAAGCTATACCTTGTCCCCCTTCTCAAGAGCATGAAGGTGGTGAATAGTTAGGATTCAGTATGTTATGTGTTCAGATGGCGTTGAGCTGCTGTTAGTGCCAACATGTTAGTGAGAAAATACCTTTGGATAGGTAAAAATCAAGGAGGAGTTCTCCTCTTCCTAAACCATCTTAATTTACTTACGTAGAAGAAAGCACAGCAGCTGGCCCACCATGGACGGGCCCAGAGCAGGGGAAGATTCTCGGTGAACATTTCTTTTTTTTTTTCTTTTTTTTTGAGGTCGAGTCTCTGTTGCCCAGGCCAGAGTGCAATGGTGCGATCTCGGCTCACTGCAACCTCCACCTCCCGGGTTCAAGTGATTCTCCTGCCTCAGCCTCCCAAATAGCTGAGACTACAGGCGTGAGCCACCACGCCCGACTAATTTTTTGTATTTTTTTTTTTAGTAGAGACGGGGTTTCACCGTGTTAGCCAATATGGTCCCGATCTCCTGACCTCGTGATCCACCCGCCTCAGCCTCCCAAAGTGCTAGGATTACAGGCATGAGCCACTGTGCCCAGCCCTCTCCGTGAACATTTTCTAATTAAACTTGACACTTAATACAATGTTATGCTTAGGACTGCTATAAAGCTTACCTCTGGAGTTGCGCAGCACAAAGGCCTTGGTGTGTGTATAAATTTGGTTTGTTCTTTTCACAGCAAAAGCTACCCACCTTTGCCTCCTGTGCCTGCTTCTGCCCAGGGACTTAGGTCGTCTTACACCTTAGAGAAAGGCCTTAGCATCTGGTCACAGGCAGATGAGTGACAGCAAGAAAACCTGGCTGCAATATAATTTTGTTTCCATCCTCTTTATTAGTTATCAATTGGATTTTTATGAAATTTCCAAGTTCCACTCAAGGATTTCTCAGTGTTTTTTTACTTTGGTATAGTGGAAACCAGGGTTGCCAGAAAGTATTATTTTGGGGGTGAGTTAGTCAACCTTCGTTCAGTCAGACAGACAGGAACACCTCAGCAATTCCCAGAAATGGGCTGATGGGAAAGAGCAACATACATGAATGTCTTGAAGAACACAGCCAACAGAGCCCATTGGGCAGTTCTGATTTTCCAGGTACACAGCATCTCCACAGTCTCTTCTGATTTTTATTCCCCTGAGTATATGGATTCCAGCTCAGCATGTAGCCTTTCCCTGCTGTCTCTAACCAGGATAACATGTATTTTTTTGACTGGATGAATTATCTTCCCATCTCTTGACATTTACAGTAATTACCACCAAGTATGGTATTTTCAGTGGCCGTGATTATCAGTTACCAACACAGAATTAGGATGAAGGGAGGAAGGGAGGGAAGGAAGGTGGGTGTTTTTTCACACAGTGTCTTAGCCAGCAATTTAGCAAATTAATGGAAATTCGATCTTTGATTTTTTTTTTCTTTCAAGCATTTTATTTGAGAGACTATAAACCTTATACCAAGTGGCCTTATGGAGACTGATAACCAGAGTACATGGCATATCAGTGGCAAATTGACTTAAAATCCATACCCCTACTATTTTAAGACCATTGTCCTTTGGAGCAGAGAGACAGACTCTCCCATTGAGAGGTCTTGCTATAAGCCTTCATCCGGAGAGTGTAGGGTAGAGAGCCTGGGTTAAGTATGCAGATTACTGCAGTGATTTTACATCTAAATGTCCATTTTAGATCAACTGGAATGGATGGTACAGCTGTGTGGTGCTTCTGTGGTGAAGGAGCTTTCATCATTCACCCTTGGCACAGTAAGTATTGGGTGCCCTGTCAGAGAGGGAGGACACAATATTCTCTCCTGTGAGCAAGACTGGCACCTGTCAGTCCCTATGGATGCCCCTACTGTAGCCTCAGAAGTCTTCTCTGCCCACATACCTGTGCCAAAAGACTCCATCTGTAAGGGATGGGTAAGGATTTGAGAACTGCACATATGAAATATACTGAGGGAAGACTCTTTCCCTCTAACTCTTTTTCCCATATGTCCCTCCCCCTCCTCTCTGTGGCTGCCCCAGCATACTGTGTTTCAACAAATCATCAAGAAATGATGGGCTGGACGCTGGGCATGGTGGCTCATGTCTGTAATCCCAGCACTTTGGGAGGCCGAGGCAGGTGGATCACTTGTCAGGAGTTTGAGACCAGCCTGGCCAACATGGTGAAACCCCATCTCTACTAAAAAAAAAAAAAAACAAAAAGTAGCCAGGCCTGGTGGAGCATGCCTGTAATGCCAGCTATTTGGGAAGTTGAGGTGTGAGCATCGCTTGAACCTGGGAGGCAGAGGTTGCAGTGAGCCAAGATTGCACCACTGCACTCCAGACTGGGTGACAGAGTGAGACTTTGTCTAAAAAAAAAAAAAGAGAGAGAGAGAAAAGCTAGGTGCGGTGGCTCACGCCTATAATCCCAGCACTTTGGGAGGCTGAGGTGGGCAGATCACGAGGTCAAGAGATCGAGACCATCCTGGCCAACCAACATGGCGAAACCCCGTCTCTACTAAAAATACAAAAATTAGCTGGGCATAGGGGCGCACGCCTGTAGTCCCAGCTACTTGAGGGGCTGGGGCAGGAGAATCGCTTGAACCCCGGAGGCGGAGGTTGCACTGAGCCAAGATCGCGCCACTGCACTCCAGCCCGGGCGACAGAGCGAGACTCCGTCTCAAAAAAAAAGAGAGAGAAATGATGGGCTGGGCCAGTGCCCCACCCCTGTAATCACAACACTGGGAGGCCAAGGTGGGAGAATCACTTGAGCCTGGGAGCTGAAGACCAGCCTGGGCAATACAGTAGGACCTCATGTCTACAAAAAAATTATTAAAAATTAGCCAAGGCTGGGTGCGGTGGCTCATGCCTATAATCCCGGGGCTGAAGTTCAGCCCAGGAGTTTGAGACCAGCCTGGGCAACATGGCAAAACCCTATCTCTACCAAAAATACAAAAAAATTAGCCAGGGGTGGTGGTACGCGTCTGTAGTTCCAGCTACTTGGGAGGCTGAGGTGGAAGGATTGCTTGAGCCCAGGAGGCAGAGGTGGCAGTGAGCTGAGATCACACCACTGCACTCCAGCCTGGGTGACAGAGCAAGACCCTGTCTCAAAAACAAACAAAAAAAATGATGAAGTGACAGTTCCAGTAGTCCTACTTTGACACTTTCAATGCTCTTTCCTTCCTGGGGATCCAGGGTGTCCGCCCAATTGTGGTTGTGCAGCCAGATGCCTGGACAGAGGACAATGGCTTCCATGGTAAGGTGCCTGCATGTACCTGTGCTATATGGGGTACCTGTGCATGGGTTTGGTTTATCACTCATTACCTGGTGCTTGAGTAGCACAGTTCTTGGCACATTTTAAATATTTGTTGAATGAATGGCTAAAATGTCTTTTTGATGTTTTTATTGTTATCTGTTTTATATTGTAAAAGTAATACATGAACTGTTTCCATGGGGTGGGAGTAAGATATGAATGTTCATCACAAAAACATAAATCAAGGCCGGGCATGGTGGCTCATGCCTATAATTCCAGCACTTTGGGAGGTCAAGATGGAGGTCAAGGTGGGAGCCTAGAAGTTCGAGACCAGCCTGGGCAACATAAGGAGACTTCATCTGTACAACAAATTTAAAAAGTAGCTGGGTGTGGTGGCAGATGCCTGTAGTCGCAGCTACTTGGGAAGCTGAGGTGGGAGGATCACTTGAGCTCAGGAGGTCGATGCTTCAGTGAGCCATGATCACACCACTGTACTCCAGCCTGGGCGACAGAGCGAGACCGTGTCTCAAAAAGAAAAAAGAAAGCATAAATTTACACAAAAACAATAAAATAATCCCAGTAATTCCACCACTTGGAGATGATCACCATAAAACTCCACCAGGCATATGTGCGTATATATACACGTGTATTTTATAAAATGTGATCATAATTACACTGTTTTGCTTTTTTCCTTAAGATATTACATACATTTTTCCACATCGTTAAATTACAGTGCTGTTTTCCTGGTGGCTTTCCTTTAACAGATTGAAGTTCATGTTAATACAGTTGCCAGAGGCTGTGGGCTTTCACCATCACCAGCAGTCACTCCTAGGGCCTCTTCAGAGCAAGGCCTTATGTCCTGAAGCATTGCCTTTTTTTTTTTTTTTTTTTTGAGGTGGAGTCTCACTCTGTCACTTAGCAGGCTGGAGTGCAGTGGCCCAGTCTTGGCTCACTGCAACCTCCGCCTCCTGGGTTTAAATGATTCTCCTGCCTCAGTCTCAGGGTGGATCACCTGACATCAGGAGTTTGAGACCAGCCTGGCCAACATGGCGAAACCCCATCTCTACTAAAAATACTAAAAAAAATTAGCCAGGCATGGTGGCACGCACTTGTAGTCCCAGCTACTTGGGAGACTGAGGCAGGAGAATCGCTTGAACCTAGGATGTTGAGGTTGCAGTGAGCTGAGATCACACCACCACAATCCAGCCTGAGTGACAGAGACTCCATCTGAAAAAAAAGAAAAAACAATTAGCCTGGCATGGTGGCAGGCACCTGTAATCCCTGCTACTTGGGAGGCTGAGGCAGGAGAATTGCTTGAACCCGGGAGGTGGAGGTTGCAGTGAGCTGAGATCGTGCCATTGCATTCCAGGCTGAGCAACAAGAGCAAGACTCCGTCTCAAAAAAAAAAAAAAAAAAAAAAAAAAAAAAAAAAAAAAAAAAGGCCAGGTGCAGTGGCTCACGCCTGTAATCCCAGCACTTTGGGAGGCCAAGGGGGGTGGATCACCTGAGGTCAGGAGTTCGAGAGCAGCCTGGCCAACATTGTGAAACCCCCATCTCTACTAAAAATACAAAAATTAGCTGGGTGTGATGGCATGTGCCTGTAATTCCAGCTACTCAGGAGGCAGAGACAGGAGAATTGCTTGAACCCGGGAGGCAGAGGTTGAATGAGCCGAGATTGCGCCATCACACTCTAGCCTCGGCGACAGAGCAAGACTCCGTCTCAAAAAAAAAAAAAAAAAATTAGCTTCTACCTCATTAATCCTAAGAACTCATACAACCAGGACCCTGGAGTCGATTGATTAGAGCCTAGTCCAGGAGAATGAATTGACACTAATCTCTGCTTGTGTTCTCTGTCTCCAGCAATTGGGCAGATGTGTGAGGCACCTGTGGTGACCCGAGAGTGGGTGTTGGACAGTGTAGCACTCTACCAGTGCCAGGAGCTGGACACCTACCTGATACCTCAGATCCCCCACAGCCACTACTGACTGCAGCCAGCCACGGGTACAGAGCCACAGGACCCCAAGAATGAGCTTACAAAGTGGCCTTTCCAGGCCCTGGGAGCTCCTCTCACTCTTCAGTCCTTCTACTGTCCTGGCTACTAAATATTTTATGTACATCAGCCTGAAAAGGACTTCTGGCTATGCAAGGGTTCCTTAAAGATTTTCTGCTTTAAGTCTCCCTTGGAAATCTGCCATGAGCACAAAATTATGGTAATTTTTCACCTGAGAAGATTTTAAAACCATTTAAACGCCACCAATTGAGCAAGATGCTGATTCATTATTTATCAGCCCTATTCTTTCTATTCAGGCTGTTGGCTTAGGGCTGGAAGCACAGAGTGGCTTGGCCTCAAGAGAATAGCTGGTTTCCCTAAGTTTACTTCTCTAAAACCCTGTGTTCACAAAGGCAGAGAGTCAGACCCTTCAATGGAAGGAGAGTGCTTGGGATCGATTATGTGACTTAAAGTCAGAATAGTCCTTGGGCAGTTCTCAAATGTTGGAGTGGAACATTGGGGAGGAAATTCTGAGGCAGGTATTAGAAATGAAAAGGAAACTTGAAACCTGGGCATGGTGGCTCACGCCTGTAATCCCAGCACTTTGGGAGGCCAAGGTGGGCAGATCACTGGAGGTCAGGAGTTCGAAACCAGCCTGGCCAACATGGTGAAACCCCATCTCTACTAAAAATACAGAAATTAGCCGGTCATGGTGGTGGACGCCTGTAATCCCAGCTACTCAGGTGGCTAAGGCAGGAGAATCACTTCAGCCCGGGAGGTGGAGGTTGCAGTGAGCCAAGATCATACCACGGCACTCCAGCCTGGGTGACAGTGAGACTGTGGCTCAAAAAAAAAAAAAAAAAAAAAAAAGGAAAATGAAACTAGAAGAGATTTCTAAAAGTCTGAGATATATTTGCTAGATTTCTAAAGAATGTGTTCTAAAACAGCAGAAGATTTTCAAGAACCGGTTTCCAAAGACAGTCTTCTAATTCCTCATTAGTAATAAGTAAAATGTTTATTGTTGTAGCTCTGGTATATAATCCATTCCTCTTAAAATATAAGACCTCTGGCATGAATATTTCATATCTATAAAATGACAGATCCCACCAGGAAGGAAGCTGTTGCTTTCTTTGAGGTGATTTTTTTCCCTTTGCTCCCTGTTGCTGAAACCATACAGCTTCATAAATAATTTTGCTTGCTGAAGGAAGAAAAAGTGTTTTTCATAAACCCATTATCCAGGACTGTTTATAGCTGTTGGAAGGACTGGGTCTTCCCTAGCCCCCCCAGTGTGCAAGGGCAGTGAAGACTTGATTGTACAAAATATGTTTTGTAAATGTTGTGCTGGTAACACTGCAAATAAACTTGGTAGCAAACACTTCCACCATGAATGACTGTTCTTGAGACTTAGGCCAGCCGACTTTCTCAGAGCCTTTTCACTGTGCTTCAGTCTCCCACTCTGTAAAATGGGGGTAATGATAGTATCTACCTCCTAGGATTTATTGAGGCAGCTTAAATACCTTTTGTATTTCCTGTTGCTGCCAAAACAAATTGTTGCAAGGTCAGAAGTCTGAGGTGGCTCAACTGTTTCTTTGTTTCAGGTTTCATGAGGCCAAAATAAAGGTGTTCGCAGGGCGTGTTCCCTTCTAGAGGCTCTGGGTCCTTGCAGTTTTAGGACTAAGATCCCTGTTTCCCACTGGCTGTTGGCTGGGCATCATTCTCAGCTTCTTGAGGCTCCCCACATTCCTAGGCTCCTGGCCTGTCTGCCTCCATCTTCAAAACCAGCAATGGGTGGTCAAGTTTTTCTCACACTGAATCTTGCTGACTACTGTATCTTTCTAACTCCTGCCAGAGACATTTCTCTGTTTCTAAGGGCTCAAGTGATTAGATTGTACCCACTTGGTAATCCAAAGTGATCTTCATATCTTAAGGCCCATAGCCTTAATTATAGCTGCAAAGTCCCTTCGCAGTAGTACCTAGATTAGTGTTGGAATGAATAACCAGAAGACAGCAATCAAGGGAGGACATCTTTAGAATTCTGCCTACCACTTGTATTTAACATGCTTAATCCACAGATGACACTCTCTACCATTATTTCCTGGTCCTCACACTGCTCAGAGATTGGAATCCTTTTTGAGCAAAGAGAATGAAGTCATCACATAGTTCAGTCCTGCTGTATTTGCTGGAAACAGTGAAGGAAGATAGAGAAAATGGAGCTAACTGCCAATATTACATTTTATATCAGTCTTCATCATAGCCCTATGAAGTGGGTATTTGTTACCTCATTGGAAAAATGGGAGTTGAATCTCAAGTTCCTTGTTTGTAAGATTTTACTCAGATTTGCACAGCTAAAAATGACTACATGGAGACCCAAAGCCACCTTTCTGTTCCTATCATCAGCTTTCCATCTGCCTCTGTCACTGACCCCGGGACAGAAGGTTCAAGCCTTAAGGGAATTTGGAGAGAGAACTAGATTTTGAGGGGAACTCGCACTCACTTCCCTTTTGGGCCATGGTAGGAGACAGTAAAAGCAGCCCCATGTCAGGCAAAGGGTCTTACAGGAGTGGATCATGGCTGCTGTTTCCACTTCTCTCTGGCTTCCCAGCTTATGACTGTGTATCTTAGTTGTCAAAGCCTTCCAGTTCATCCTCACCTACAGCTTGACTTCCCTAGAGCCCATGCCAGCTCCCTGTCTACCTGCCAGTGAGTTGATGAGTCTCGGTGTTAGCAGTAAAGGCAGGCGGGAAGCAAGCAGAAGTGCTACTGGGCCTTGAGGGTAAGCCAGGCCTCAGCCTTCTGACCCCATCACTGATGGGTTAATAGGAAAAGCAGTATCCATCTAGTACAGCCTGCCTTTTCAGGAATAGTGAGTAAAAGCAAAGATGACTAAAATACATTAAAGTTTTCTGTAATTGTCTCTAAGGTCTCCCAACAAACATATACCCCATCTGTTTCAAGCTCTGCATAACCTTTCCCAGAAGTCAAGTTCAGGCCCTGGCCTCATGGTGCCTGGCCCAGGTTAAGAGTGCTACCTGATGATGGAGTTAATCCACGTTGCTTTGACCTCTGACTTTAAGATGTCCTCCCACTTTTCCACCCCGCAATCTCTAGCCCTCTCTGGGCACAGCAGCAATTGGGAACTAGTTCCTGTACTGCCTTTATCTCATTTTACAAAACAAATTTCTACAAAGAAGCTGGAAAGGAAGGAGGAGAAAGGATTATCATGCAGGCACAGGGAGGGGGCCTAGAGAAGAGCTCTGGCAGATTATGTCCCTCTTAAAAAATGCAACCAGAATCATCAACAAAGTATCACCTCAAAAATATGCAGGAGAAAAAGAAAGGAATCAATGTTGGGGTGGTTGGAGCAGAAGGAGCCAAACTGCCCAGAATGTGTCCTCTGAAGGCTGCGAGGAGCAGATAAGGTCAGCCCCAGAGGCAGATGGCACACACAGAATGGCAGGATGAGGGGGAGCTGCAGATTTATGCAAAGAAGCCCTAGAGAATGGGGCCTGCTGCCCAGGGAATGTGGGGGCTCACTTATCAAAGACTACTGGAAAATGGCTGAGCCGGCAACCCCTTCCACTACAGTGATGCCTGGTTTTCTTGAACAGCCTGTAACTCTGCCTGTAACAAGGAGAAAATTAAAGCAACGAATCTGGCCAAATGGAAAATTAAGGAAAACTAGAAACAGCTCCTATGGAGAGCAGGGATTGGGGAGGTGTAGAGGGGCTGATCCTGAATGTCTGGAGGATCAGGAAAATGTAAGCAATTGTTTAAGGGACTGGAAGGAATCAAGATCTGGAGAGAGATCCTCCCAACTCTGGTGGCTGGGGAATATGAACTGTGGAGACATGGTTTCAAGGACTCAAAATGATATGACAGCTTAACATTTACAGTTCAGTGCAGAGGCTCTCAAAGCATGATCCCCTGATAGGAGTGTGAGGGGGCAACACCATCACCTAGGAATTTGTTAGATATGCAAATTCCCAGACCCACTGAATCCCAGACAGGTGGGACCAGCAACCTGTGAATCTGCAACAGGCTCAAGTTTGAGAACAAATGACTTAGTGTAAGGGGCTGCAAATTGGTATAAAATGTTACCTGTGGTCTATTATTTTCTCTGTAGTGAATATTGGGCTTGTTAAGGATAAATAAGGTTTGTGGGCTGGTAAGTGGTTCTTCTCTACAAGGTTGCAACAGCTAGCTTCAGTTAACTTCAAAAAGGCCCTTTAAGCAAAGACAGTAGTCCCCCCACTCATCCATGGTTTTGATTTCAGTTACTTATGGTCAACCATGGTCCAAAAATATTAAAAGGAAAATTCCGGAAACCAGTCACTCGTTTTAAATTGTACACCATTCTAAGTATTGTTTGACTTGTTCTATTTTATTATTAGTTATTGTTGTTAATCTCTTACTGTGCCCAATTTATAAATTAAATTTTATCATAGGTATGTATGTATAGGGAAAAACATAATATATATAGGGTTTGGTACTATCCGAGGGTTCAGGCATCCACTTGTGGTCTTGGAACATATGCCCCGCAGATAAGGGGGGACTGCTGTACAATGCAAAGGACAAAGATTAAATTATATTAGCAATCTAGGAACAGAAGGGCAAGACTGCTTTTTTAAAAAACAGCTAAAGGTTTAGGAGGTTTTATTAATATTTAAATTGTATTGAAACCACAGCTGCAGCCTTTGACTCCAGCATAGAGATATGCAAATGTGGCTTTCAAAAGAAAGGCAATTTCAGACAGCCCTCAAGGTAACAAGAACAAATAAAACAAATGATTTTGTAATTTATCTTTATTGACTGATGGTGCACAAGGCACAGCCCATACCCTGTGAGAGTCAGCAACAGCCGAGCTCTCTGAGGAGAGAAGAGAAAGCCAGCCTGGAGGGAGAGGCAGGCCGACCCATAGACAGGTGACAGGAAAGACACAGAGCAGGCAGATGGGAGAAGAAGACAACTAAATTAAAAGAGAAGGAAAATAAAAACCCAGCCCTGGGTCCTGTAGACCATCTGATCTTGCTGGCTCTCAGCAGCAACAACAATAATCATTAATGACTATCATTTGCCACACTCCTACTAAGTGCCATGCACTATTCCTCACATACAAATGAGGAAAATGAAGCTTTGAGAGGTCAAGCAACTTACCCAACGTCACACAACAAAAGGAAGGGGCAGAGCCCAGATTCAAAGATTTGTGTGAGGCTGAAGCCCTGTGCTCTTTCCAGTGCATTATGCTGGGAACCAGTCCTGGGAGGCAGTGAATAACAATAAGGTTAATGGGCCGGGAGCAGTGGCTCATGCCTGTAATCCCAGCACTTTGGGAGGCCGAGGTGGGCAAATCACGAGGTCAGGAGATCGAGACCATCCTGGCTAACATGGTGAAACCCTGTCTCTACTAAAAATACAAAAAATTAGCCGGGCGTGGTGTCGGGCACCTGTAGTCCCAGCTACTCAGGAGGCTGAGGCAGGAGAATGGCATGAACCTGGGAGGCAGAGCTTGCGGTGAGCCACGATCGCGCCACTGCATTCCAACCTGGGTGACACAGTGAGACTCCGTCTCAAAAGAAAAAACAAAACAAAACAATAAGGTTAATGATTGAGGGGACACTTTGTGCCCAGTTCTGTGGTATTCTGTATGGGCATGCGTGTGTCTGTGTGTGTGTATATGTATGTAACTGTGGAAAAGAGGGTGAAAACCTCCATTTCTGACCTTCAAATTGGTTACTATCCAATGAGTAAGGCAAGAAAAGAAAGCCAAAGAAAACTTGCAGAATTCTGGTGTAAAAGTTCTTTTGGGGCCGTGTGGTGGGGCCAGGCTCTGCCTGTTGTGGGAGACTTCTGGTGGAGGCATCTCAGCTGGGCCTTGGGCCTTGAGTAAAATTTAGCCAGATGAAAAGGAAAGCTGGAGATTACACAGGCCCAGGTGAGAGCCTCCGGCTGCTAGAATTGGAGGAAGGAGCACCTGATTCAGAGAGATGAGAAAAGGCAAGAGAGTCCTGAAAGGATACATATCTCTGACCCTTTGTCCCCATCCAATCTCCCCAGACCTTCCATCCCAAGCCCAAACACAACCTTACCTGCTGCTCCTTTTCAGGCACCCTGGCCACCAAATATAGGAACCCATAAATTTTGCTCATACTCTATGTTCTACTAGGCAAGTCCTGATCTGTCATCTCCACAGGCCCCAATCCTTCCCGCTCACCCCTACAGAGCCTTCTCCAGGTTTTCTAGGCCAGAATCTCTCCCCACTTAGAATACTCCAGAAGTTTTGCTTTATTTGTGAGACTTTATTCAATTGAAGTTACTTGTGTGCATATTTTATCCTCTCTATTTGACTAGAAGGTCCTTATAATCCCTTATGACCATAATTATTTTATCTTTGATATAACCCAGCTCTGTAACTAGCAGATACTTTGTTAGGCATCCAGTGGGTTTTTCCTAAATGAATGAAGTAAAGGATGAATGAATGGACTCAGTGCATTGAAGGGCTTATCCAGCTATTGGTTCCACTCTCAAGACCTTTGGAAAACTAGCCATGTTCTGGAATGCTAATTCCCTTCAATGCCTTTTGCCCATTTTTCTATGATCCTGATTTACTCCAAAAACAATATAAGGGATCTAAGTGTCCAAGAATGACTCCTTCTAAACCCACACCTAAGGATTTTCTCTCTTTTTGTGTGTGTGTGTGTGAGACAGAGTTTCACTCTTGTTGCCCAGGCTGGAGTGCAATGGTGCGATCTCAGCTCACTGCAACCTCCGCCTCCAGGGTTCAAGTGATTCTCCCTGTCTCACCCTCCCGAGTAGCTGAGATTACAGGCGCCTGCCATCACACCCAGCTAATTTTTGTATTTTTAGTAGAGACAGGGTTTCACCACGTTGGCCAGGCTGGTCTCGAACTCCTGTCCTCAGGTGATCCACCCACCTTGGCCTCCCAAAGTGCTGGGATTACAAGCATGAGCCACCACACCCGGCCTCTTTGATTCTCTTTTGCCTATCATGAAGTCTACCCCTTTGTAATTAATTAGACCAATGTCCACCCAGACAGAATAACATTTTCCCCTATCCATCAGCGAGGTCTTCTCCGTGATGGACATTCAAGGCAGACAGAGAGACTGCTGCTGCAATAACTGGGGAAATAATTATGGTGTTCATGATGATTTCTTTGCAGGTTCAAAGCACTAGCCTAGCCATTATCTCTCCCACTTCACTAGGATAAAATTGCTAACCCCACTTTATAGGTGCTAAAACAGGTCCAGGGCCTTGTCAAAGGTCACTCAGTGAGCTGGTGGCAGACCTGGAAATAACTAGCCTAGGAGTCTCGATATTCATTAGGCCACAGATGGAAATGCCCTCATTATGCTGTCTCGGCTATGTCTGAGAGAGAGTCAACTAACTGGACTCCAGTTAAATGGAGATATGCACTGGAAGATAAGTTTGTGACTACAGAGTGTTTTTCTCTGCAATGCTGCAGCAGTTGGCACTGGTTAATTCCAGAGTGTGTGTGTGTGTGTGTGTGTGTGTGTGTGTGTGTGTGTGTTTAAAGCATTACCACGCGTCCTAGATGAGGGAAGAGAGGGTGAATCCAAGGTAACACAGACACACAGGTAAGCAGATGTTTGCCATCTTCTCTTGAAAGTCATATAAAACCAAATGACAGTGTATATTAGCAGGAGAAACTCAGGAGGCTCTTCCCAGCTGTTAGGCTATACGACTCTGGAATAAGCTAGTACAAATTAAGTAGAAAGTCTAGGATTGTTCCTAGAGCCTGGTGGCGGGAGATCTTTCCTGGAGGCAAAGGACTGTGGGGCTGTCTCAGGGCCTTCTGCAGCTGCTAAAGTGAGAAGCCTGCCGACGGGATCATCCCCAAGCCCACAGAAGCTCTGAAAGCTATGGAAACCAAGATCTGTACAGGAGCCACTTCTGGTTTCTAATGCCTGAGAAATTAAAATGGAAAAAAAAAATTCCCATGGAAATTCAAGAATGCAAGAATGTTCTGGGGCCAGGCACGGTGGCTCATGCCTGTAATCCCAGCACTTTTGGAAGGCCGATCACCTAAGATCAGAAGTTCAAGACCAGCCTGGTCAACATGGTGAAACCCCGTCTCTATTAAAAATAGAAAATTAGCTGGGCGTGGTGGCGTGCACCTGTAATCCCAGCTACTCAGGAGGCCGAGGCCAGAGAATCACTTGAACCCGGGAGCCAGAGGTTGCAGCGAGCTGAGATCATGCCATTGCACTCCAGCCCAGGCAACAAGAGCAAAACTCCATCTCAAAAAAAAAAAAAAAAAAGTTCTACAACGTGGCCACAGGTCCGTGCTGGCTAAGGCAGTGATGTCCCCCTCCCACCAAAGCCCAAACCTTCTAACATCATCCTAAAGTGTGGGAATCACCTCTTCACCTCAGGCCAGCTCTGGGCTTTTCTCAGCCTATTCATCAGCCTCCATTAGTCCTCAGCTCTGCTGAGGCCTCAGCAGCTTCCCAGTCCCACTGAAGGCTGTGGGGCATAGAATGGGCAGAGGGCAGGCCGGGCGTGGTGGCTCAAGCCTGTAATCCCAGCACTTTGGGAGGCCGAGGCGGGCGGATCACGAGGTCAGGAGATCGAGACCATCCTGGCTAACACGGTGAAACCCCGTCTCTACTAAAAATACAAAAAATTAGCCAGGCGTGGTGGCAGGTGCCTGTAGTCCCAGCTACTTGGTAGGCTGAGGCAGGAGAATGGCATGAACCCGGGAGGCGGAGCTTGCAGTGAGCCGAGATCCTGCCACTGCACTCCAGCCTGGGCGACAGAGCAAAACTCCGTCTCAAAAAAAAAAGAAAGAAAGAATGGGCAGAGGGCATAAAACCTGAGTCCAGAGGTGGTGGTTGCACAACATTGTGAATGCACTAAATGCCCCTGAATTGTACATTTTAAAATGGCTAATTGTATGTTATGTGAATTTCAATCGATTTTTAAAAAAAATAAAACTGAGCCACCTTTGGGGTGGGGAGAGGAGCTGGGCCAGGCTCTGAGGATTTGAGGGTTGAAACTCCTTGCAGGGAGTGAAATGAACGACAATGGGGAGGCCAGTCTGGGCCTCCCAACTCCTTCTCCAGGACCAGATGGGAACTGGGGCTAGGGAGAAAGGCCCAACTGGGGCGGCGCCGGGCTCTGGGCAGAAGAGAAGCACTCAGTGAATGTGAGGAGGCTGCAGCCGTCGGCTCATTTGCATCATAAGTGATTGGTTTTCCCTGCTCGTCCCTCATCAGGACACAATGGACAGTTGTTTGCTGGCGCAGCAGATCCATTTACCAAGGGAGAGAGGAGACAGAGCACAAGTGACCGATGGGTAATAGTGTCGAAGGGTGGGCAGCCGCCTCCCCTCCCCTGTGCTCCCAGGCCACTGGGACTCTTGTTCTCACACAATGAGAAGGGACCTTAGAGAGCAAATCACCGCTTCACTTTATAGAAGAAGAGACTGAGGTGCTGAGAGGAGGTGAGACTTGCTGTGGTCAAACAGCAAGAACATAGCAAAACTAAGCATTTTAAACTCTAACCTCTGGATCCTTTTTCTTTGAGACAAGGTCTCGCTCTGTCACCCAGGCTGGAGTAGTACAGTGGCACGATCTCAGCTCACTGCAACCTCTACCTCCCAGGCTCAAGTGATCCCCCCACCTCAACTTTCTGTGGGCCACGACACCTGGCTAACTTTTTGTAGAGACAAGGTCTCACTGTGTTGCCCACATTTTTCTCGAACTCCTGGGCTCAAGTGATCCTCCAGCCTTGGCCTCCCAAAGTGCTAGGATTACAGGTGTGAGCCACAGCACTGGACCTGTTTGGTTTTTGTTTTGTTTTGTTTTTTTGAGATAGGGTTCCACTCTGTCATCCAGGCTAGAGTGCAGTGGTATGATCACTGCTCACTACAGCCTCACACTCCTGGTTCAAGTGATCCTCCCACCTCAGCCTTCTGAGTAGCTAGGACTATAAGTATGTGCCACCATGCTTAGCTAATTTTTATTTCTTTTATTTTTTCTAGAAACAGTGTTTCCCTATGTTGCCCAGGCTGGTCTCACCTGGGTTCAAGTGATCCTCCCACCTCAGCCTCCTGAATAGCTGGGATTACAAGTGTGAGCCACTGCACCAGGCCTGGATTCTAAACTGTCATTTGAGGGTTCACTTCGTTTCCCCATAATACCTTCTCTGTGCCCTTATTCCCATCTCTGTGGTCTCCTGTTCCCGGGGCCTTCGTTTCCATCATTCTGTCTCCTGTGTCTATTTCTTTTTCTCTGTTTCTGTTCCTCTCTGTATCTATTCCTCTTGATTTCCAGGCAGCTAGGATAATTACTAGACTTTTAATTAACCCCTGCCCTAACAAAGGTGGGTCTGGCATGAGGCAGCAATTTAGCAAGTGTCTTGGTTTGTTTTGGGGATAGGTGGGGAGAGAAAAATATGTGTTGGGGCCTATTATAAACCAGGCACTAAGACAGACACATAATGCACTTTGTCTCATTTCATCCTTTCAGTCTTGCAAGGTAGGTGTTCTTAGAGACAAAAAGGGTGAGGCTCAGAGAGGTTAAGTAACTTGTGCAAGGGCACCCAGCTAGCAAATTGTAGTTACCTGACTCCAAAACCTCTGTTCTTCCATCTCACACCCCGGCACAGGGTCTAACTCAGGGTAAGGGGCTCATTGATTTCAGGCGCAAGGGAGGCACAAAGTCACTGAAGGAGACCACCGTTTTGTTGCTGTCCTCTAGGCAGCGACTGCGTCCCCCCAGAGCCCCCTCCTTCTCTGAGCCCCTTCTGCAGCGTGGCGAAATCTCACAAATGCAAGCTTTTGCCCCCAGGGAGGTGGGGAGGCAGTGATCAAGAAAGAAACCTGACAAACCCAGACCAACCATGGGGGTCTCCCTCCTGTTAACACCCCTCCCTAACAGCCCTCCCGGTGGTTCCCTGTCTGCCCCTCCCCTTTATGGGTCAAGCCTGCTGGCGTCTGTGTCTGTTTCATTGTGCTGTGGGGGAAGGGGAGAGTCAGGGGTGAGTGGGTGTCTGTGTGCATGAACATAAGGCCTCCGGGTTCATTCTGACACTGAATGAAAAACTCACCAATTATTCGTCCAGTCTCATTAATATGCACACAGACATCTGTTATTTAGGAGTCAACAGCAGAGGCATTTTCTTGTCGGGAGGGGCACTAGTGTACAGGGCTCTCTTGTCTCTCCGCTGCTAGGGGGTAGCTACTCAGGAATCATCCCACACCTCCCGACCTGGAGCCTCCCCTCTCTCTGACCCTCACTCACAGCTTTGAGGACAGCAAGTAAGGGATTGACCAGACAGAGATGGAGGGAGATCTGGGAACCTGGCTGGAAGGAAGGAAGCAGGAGAGGAGCTGCCTTGTGTAGAACAAACTGAGAACAAAACGCTAAACCCTTTCCTGGGGAAGAGAATGTGGAGTTGGGGGAGAGAGCTGTGCCAAGAGTGCCTGCCCCACTGGGAATCTCAGGGACATGACCCCTCCCCCCACACCTTCCTCAGCCTGCAGGACAAGTCTGAGTGCATCTGAAGCAGGGAGAGGGTCACTATGGCAACATGAAGTCCTCACCCAGAGACTGCAGAAAAAGTAATAAGAGGAGTTCAGAAAAATGGAGACCAAGGGACCTCAATCTTTGGAGGAGTCACTAAAGCTCTCTTCAGGCCCCAAGATAGGGGTGGGAACAAGACATAACCACCTCCTGCTTTCTGTCTTCTGTCTTCCTCCAGCCTTTAAGTCCCAGCACAAAATACCCCTCCAAGAAGCCTTTCCCAACTCCCTCAGGCCCCGCTTAGAAGCACTTAAGCCTTGGTGTCTTGGTTGTAAAGAATAAAAGTTGACATCAGCTGAGCAACACAATGAGGTAGATGTGGTGATCAGCCCCCTTTTCTAGGTGCAAAAACTGAGGTTCAGAGAGGTGCTGGGCCTCACCAAAGACTCCCCAGGGAAGAAGCAGCAGAGCTCAACCCAGGCCCTGGGACTTCTGCCTCTGAACCTGAAGCTCTTCCCACGACTTTACCCCCTGGGAGGGCCAGAGTCACAAGGGGAGGACCCTTGTCAGCTGAAGTGTTTCAGGAGTTTGATTGAGTCCTCTCTTCCCATCCACCCTGTCCTTCCCCCTCCTCCCTCTTAGGCAGGCGGATTGCCTAGGTTAAGAAACACTAGTCTGGGCGAGGTGGCTCACGCCTGTAATCCCAGCACTTTGGGAGGCCGAGGCAGGTGGATCACTAGGTCAGGAAATTGAGACCATCCTGGCTAACACGGTGAAACCTCATCTCTACTAAAAATACAAAAAATTAGGCCGGGCACGGTGGCTTATGCCTGTAATCCCAGCACTTTGGGAGGCCAAGACAGGCGCATCACGAGGTCAGGAGATCAAGACCATCCTGACTAACACGGTGAAACCCCATCTCTACTAAAAATACAAAAAATGAGCCGGACGTGGTGGCAGGTGCCTGTAATCCCAGCTACTCGGGAGGCTGAGGCAGGAGAATGGCGTGAACCCAGGAGGCAGAGCTTGCAGTGAGCCGAGATTGCGCCACTGCACTCCAGCCTGGGCAACAGAGCGAGACTCCGTCTCAAAAAAAAAAAAAAAAAAAAAAATTAGCCAGGCGTGGTGGCGGGTGCCTGTGGTCCCAGTTACTGGGGCGGCTGAGGCAGGAGAATGGCGTGAACCCGGGAGGCGGAGCTTGCAGTGAGCCAAGATTGGGCCACTGCACTCCAGCCTGGGCAACAGAGCGAGACTCTCAAAAAAAAAAAAACACTAGTCTGGGCGCGGTGGCTCCTGCCTGTAATCCCAACACTTTGGGAGGCCAAGGTGGGTGGATCACCTGAGGTCAGGAGTTCGAGACCAGCCTGACCAACATGGTGAAACCCCATCTCTACTAAAAATACAAAAATTAGGTCAGGCATGGTGGCTCACGCCTGTAATCCCAGCACTTTGGTAGACTGAAGCAGGCGGATCATGAGGTCAAGAGATGGAGACCATCCTGGCCAACATGGTGAAACCCTGTCTCTACTAAAAATACAAAAATGGCTGGGCACGGTGGCTCATGCCTGTAATCCCAGCACTTTGGGAGGCCGAGGTGGGTGGATCACGTTAGGTCGGGAGTTCAAGACTAGCCTGACCAACATGGAGAAACCCCATCTCTACTAAAAATACAAAATTAGCTGGGCATGGTGGCACATGGCTGTAATCCCAGCTACTTCAGGAAGCTGAGGCAGGAGAATCACTTGAACCCAGGAGGTGAGGTTGCCGTGAGCCGAGATCGCGCCAGTGCACTCCAGCCTGGGCAATAAGAGTGAAACTCCGTCTCAAAAAAAAAAAAAACACTAAAATTAGCTGTGCATGGTGGCGCGCACCTGTAGTCCCAGCTACTCAGGAGACTGAGGCAGGAGAATCGCTTGAACCCGGGAGGCAGAGGTTGCAGTGAGCCGAGATGGTGCCACTGCACTCCAGCCTGAATGACAGAGTGAAACTCCGTCTCAAAAAAAAAAAAAAAAAAAAAGAAACACTGGCAGCCATCACAGTGTGATTATTTGTTTATTTCATTAAATGTTTAACGAGGCTACATTGTTTCCCAAACCAATGTCTAATTTGTGAGGGAAACAGCGCAGAGAAGGAAGCTGGGTGACTCCTGCATCTGGGGTGGGGAAGGGAGTAAGGTCCCCTCCCTCCATCCTACAGAGGCCTTTGAGGATCAGGAACAGTTCCATTCCCTCCTCCCACCCACTGAGCTCCTCAGCCCAGAGCCCTCCTCCCCAGAAATAAAACGTCTGGCAACCCAGACCTGCAGAAAGGGACCAAAAATCCATTCCTGGTGGTATTGAAAATGTATTAAACTTTGGGGGGTCCTCCAGCTGATTGATTTTTCTAATTATGTTTGCTTTAGACGGATATTTAAATGCATTTGCATTCCCTGAGCTCACGTGGCAGGAGATGGAGGTTGGAGGAAAGAGGGGGCACAAACACTCCACACTCTGCACTTTGGTGGTTGCAGACTTGAACCTGCTATACACTGAGAAGTCCAAAGTGGAAAAGAGAAGCCACTCAGCTAAAAATCGCAAGTCGATTTTTATGGCAGGTCCTTGTGGGGAAAGGGTCAGTCCTCAGAGACAGATGGAGATCCACCTAGCTGGGCCTGGAGCCCCTGCCCTCTCCTGTACCCTTAGCCGAGGACTCAGGGTCTTTGAGTCAGTCCCTAACCAGGTCTCAGTTTGAGGGGGTGGTTATCCAAGCACACTTAGATAATTTCAAATGCCATTGAAGTTATCCTAGAATCTTTTGAGACTGGCTGAGATGAACTAGTCCCATAGGAGAGGTTGGGATAGGGATATCTGATGATCCAGGGAGTGGTGGGTAGGGATTCCTTTCCTCTCAAGACTGGAACCTGGCATAAGGGAAAGGAGAAGCTATTTTTTATTTTTTATTTTTTAATTTTTTTTAGAGACAGGGTCTCACTCTGACACTCAGGCTGGAAGACAATGGCATGATCATAGCTCACTGCAGTCTCTAACTCCTGGCCTCAAGCGATCCTCCCAGCTTGGCCTCCCAAAGGAGGAATCTTGGCTGGGATTATAGGTGTGAGCCACTGCCGAGAAGCTATTATTTTAAATGACACACCTCAGAGCCAAATCTCCCAGCTCCAACACCACATCCAGATAACCATCTATCCAAAAAACAACTCTGATCACTTCACTCTCTGCCTGAAATTCCTGGTGGCTTCATCCTCTGAGGATGATTTCATTCATCCTCAGAATGAAATTCTGATTCCTCTGTGGACCCTGCAGTAGCCTCAGTGTACCTTCCTAGCCTTGTCTTCTATTCTCCCTGCCATGGGAGCCCCAACAGTGCTATGCTCGTTCTCATCTCCACGTGTTTACACATGCTGTACCCTCTGCCCAGAGTGCATTTTCTACCCCTTCCCTGCCGGGAAAACTCTTCAACCCTCAGGACCTGGCTCACAGGACTGGCTTCTCAGGCTGCAAAGAGCTCCCATAGCATCCCATACGTGTACAAATATCCCTCAGCCATGGCACCCTCACACCTGAGGTACCTCTCTTCCACACTGGGCTGGCCTCCAGAAGGTTAGAGACTGGTCCTTGCAATCTCCCAAGCCAGTGTATGCCACACAGTTGGTGTTCAGTACATACTTGCTGAATGAATGAATGAGGGAGGAATGGGCTATAAATTTGGGTGGGATCCCAGCAGATAGTTGGGTAAGGTCAGTGTTCTCTTCCAGTGTGTCTGGGAGAACTGGCTAGGGCTGGGGCTGGGGGAGGGAAGGGCCAGGGATGGTTCCTGGGGGAGAATGTCACCGAAAAGAGGCCAGTGGGACCAGAGCCAGGGAGGGAATACAGGACAATCTGAAACCAGACTCCCGAGAAAACAGACCAGTACTGTCTTTCCTGACAACAGGCGCTCAGCCGTCCTCTCCACCGTCTTTCCTTTAAGGGACAGGGTAGGGGTGACTCTAACAGCTGATGCTCCCCTGAAAGCCATCATGGAACTCAGCATGGGAGGAGAGAAAGGTCCCTGGCCTGAGCCTCTAAGGAGACCCCAGAATCAAACTACTGACCTCTTAGGAAACTTCACGCTGTACAGGGGTAGCTTCTGTGATGTGGAGGCTTTTGATGCCTTCTTTTTTTTTTTTTTTTTTTTTGGAGACAGAGTCTTGCTCTGTCTCCCAGGCTAGAATGCAGTGGCGCAATCTCGGCTCACTGCAAGCTCCGCCTCCCAGGTTCACCCGGGTTCACACCATTCTCCTGCCTCAGCCTCCCGAGCAGCTGGGACTACAGGCACTGCCACCGCGCCCGGCTAATTTTTTGTATTTTTAGTAGAGATGGGGTTTCACCGTGTTAGCCAGGATGGTCTCGATCTCCTGAACTTGTGATCCGCCCACCTCGGCCTCCCAAAGTGCTGGGATTACAGGCGTGAGCCACCGCGCCCGGCCTGATGCCTCCTTATCCCCACAACCCCCAGGGTACCAGCAGGCTCCAAGCCAGGGGTACAGATGGTGAGCAGGACCCCTCCCACACTAGCAGCAGGCCTGGCTGGGCTGAGAAATGCTGACTAATTATATGTCGGTCTGCTCTAAAACCCCCTAATGGCCTGAGAATTGCCCACTTCATTAACTAGGATGAACAGTCCCAGGATGTCTCCTTCTCCCAACTCTGACTCCTAAAAGGACACTTCTGATCCAACCTATGGCTTTGTCCTCTGCTCTATATGTGGACATGGACAGGAAAGTTCCCCAGCTGAGGTCTAACTTTCCCTCTTACTGCTAGAGATTGGTAGATTGATTTTTTTTAAAAGCAACAAAACTAAAGCCACAGCCGTTTTCCATGGACGTGGGCTTTATTGGGTGACTGTTGAGGCAAGGGAGGTTCTAGGGCTGGTGGACTGATGGGGGGCAAGGGCTTCTCCTTGCTTTTGAATTTAGTGCATGTTGCCTAGAGGTTAGATGTGTGAGAATAGCTGCAGAAGTGAGAGGAGAGGAAAAGAGAAGGTCATAGAATGGACATTTTCCTTGGGCCAGAACCAGGATATGGGGACTGGGGGTGGAGAGGGAGGGTACTCTTCACATAGGAGACTCCACCAAGGTCACCATTTGATACCAGCTTCCCTAATGCCCACCTGCCCCATCCCAGTTCATGCCCCAGATGCCAGCCCTGTTAGCTCCCTCAACATCCACTGGAGAAGAGGAGGGAGGAGGAGATGAGAAACGATGATACCCTTCTGCCCTCCAGCTCCCCTGCCCAGAATTGCTCGCTCTGCCTGCCCTGACTTCCCAGCCAGGATCAGGAGGTCAAGAAGCCTGGGCGCAGGCAGGGGAACAATTGTGTCCCTCACCACCCCTCTTCACACTCTGCCCTCTCCTAACCCCTCACATGAGGTTGCAGCTTTTGGCTCGATCCTTGTGTATCTCGCCCTCATTCCCCCGGTCTGGCCGTCCTGACAGCTGAGCGGATCGCTGCATTCCCCGGCGTGAGTCAGTTCGGCGCAGCTGCCTATGGCCACGGCCAAGGGAGGCCACTGTAGCCACATGGAAGACATCCCTGACGCTGCGCTCAGAGGACCGGGAGGAGCACTCAACATAGGACACAGCCCCCACCTGCTTGGCCAGCACAGTGCCCTGGAAAAGGAAGGAGTGCATGGGAGAAAGTTATAGGTCTTAGCCTGCAGCTTAGAAAGGGGCATGGAGGCTGTGGGCTGGGGTTGAATGTCAAGGCTGGGGGCAGTCAAGGGATCAGGCCAGAACAAAGGATGAGCCAGGTAAGGTGTTTTCAAATCAGAGACTGAAGGGGCAGAGGTGGCAGGTCTAGGCTGGGATGAGGTCAGACGTCAAGGGTCCCACCTGCTCATGTGTAACAGGGATAAGCCTCTGCTTGGACAGCTCCCTCAGTGTGGCCAGGTCAGTCCGCATGTCCAGTTTACAGCCAACCAGCACAACCTTGGCATTGGGGCAGAACTCTTGAGTCTCTCCTTGCCACTATGTAGGAGAAGAAAAGAGAATTGTGGAGGGGTGGAGGGAGGCACAGCGTGAGCCTTTGCGCCATGCCAGCAGTATGCCCTCTCTTCCTCAAGCACGCAGAAACCATGTATCCCTCAGGACTCTCCCACATGAGGAAGGAGGTGAGAATGCTAGGCTTGGTTTGAGAGCAGGATGGGGTGAGAGAGAAGCAGCGGGGAGGAGAGGGCTGGCGTGGGCCTGTGGACTCTTCTCCCTCAGTGGCTATGAAGGGTCTGCCAGCCTGGAAACTTCCCATTCCCACTCGCCTTTCCCATACTCTCTCCTGGGAACAAATTTATCCCACCCTCCCCTCCCCCACCTGGGAACTGGGGCTGCCCTAGCTGACTTCTGTCCATTCACCCCTGGCTTTTGTCCTGGAAACTGGGGCCTGGAGAGGAGGCCACAGGGCTTTCCTGAGCTCCAGGATCAGCCTTCCCATCCCATCCCCTCCATCTGGGACTCCCACTGCCAAGGAGTTGGAAGAGCAGAGAAGGAATCCTGTGAGTGCTTCTCCCTTCACTCCCCCACCTCCCCTAGCTGCTGTATCCAGCTCTGAGGACTTTCAGGAAAGGGGTGGCTGGGAGGGATGGGGGCTGGAGGCAGGGGTGGCAGGGATGAGAGCTTCACTCGCTAACCAGCTGATGGCCATACCCCAGCCATCACTCCCTCCTCCTGGCCCATGTTATGTCAGGACCATGGTGGTCTGGTCCCCCTCAGTCTAGCTGCCCTATTTCCCCAGGCTCCCACCTTCTTGAGAACACTGTCCAGTGTTTCTGGTCGGCTAATGTCGAAGCAGATGAGCACAGCATCAGAATCAGGATAGGCCAGAGGCCGGACATTATCATAGTAAGAGGAACCTGAAGGAAGACAGGGCATGAGGGGCCTGAGTGGATGGGAGGCCTGGAAGGGAATGGGAGACCTTACAGATCCTGGTCAAGGGATGCTGGGAGCAGAGAATGGAAGAGAGCAACCATTAATACCCATCATTAATACTCATCATGGAGTCTGGGTTTCCCAAGTGGGGGAGCGGGCAGAAGGGAGGTCACATGGTGGGAAACGGCTCTCTGCTTCCCTAGTGGTTTAAAAAGTAATAATTTTTATTCTTGACTGAGGTTTGGACCCCTTTGAGAAGCTCATAAAATCTATAGACATTCTCATAAAATGTTGCATGTGCTTTCTGGGCTTTGGCAGTCTAAAGCCCTGAAGAGAACTCTTGTAAAAATAAAAACCCTCCTTATGTTGGGAGGAGGAAAAGAGCAGTGGCAGGGAGAGCACTCTCCCATTCTCCTGGGACTTGACCTCAGATTTCTCTAGTCCAATGGAGAGAAACAGCCTCCTGACCACCCCTCACTCAAGACATTCTAAATGTCTTTTCTGCTTTTTTATTTTTTGAGACGGAGTCTCGCTCTATCGCTCAGGCTGGAGTGCAGCGGCATGATCTCGGCTCACTGCAGCCTCCGCCTCCCAGGTTCCAGCGATTCTCTTGCCTCGGCCTCCTGGTAGCTGAGATTACAGGCACGTGCCACACGCCCGACTAATTTTTGTATTTTTAGTAGAGACAGAGTTTCAACCATGTTGGCCAGGCTGGTCTCAAACTCCTGACCTCAGGTGATCCCCCCACCCCAGCCTCCCAAAGTGCTAGGATTACAAGCGTGAGCCACCGTGCCTGGCCTCTAAATGTCTTTTCTAAACCCAGTCTTATCTCTGAAGGAACATGTTCCAAATTAAAAGCCATTCCTTCCCAACTTTCCCAGGTAGGCAGGACCCAGCTGAGGGGCTCAGATCCTAGGCTTTCTCCTTCAGGACATGGTTTCTGTCAGGCTCCGCAAGTTCTACCTCAGTTTCCCTGGATTTTAGCAGAATATTGATTTTTCCTTCCTGTTGGAATTGGATGGATGGGCTGGGCTTACCTGGCACTTAAGGGTCTAACCAAGGGAGGGGACAGAGTGGGCCGCCTTGGAAGTCAGGGTGACCCCCAGGGACTTGGCTACCTGAAGTGTCCCACATGTTGAGCTCAATGCGGCGCTTGTCGATCTCAAAGCTCGCGGTGTAGTTCTCAAACACGGTGGGGACATAACTCTGCAGACACGGATGGATCCAGATGAGATCATCTCTCCAAGTCCTCACCCCAGATAAATGCCCTCCTCACTCCCACACCCCGTCCAGCCCAGCCCCTGGACACAAGTTGGTCTGGGATTGGGCAAAGGGGAGATCCCGGGAGCTCCTGCCCCCCCCCCCCGCCCCCGCAGAATCTCTGCTAAGCTCCCAGACCTCCTCCTGTTCCCTTCTGGTCCCTTCAGCCCCCTAGTTCTTCCCCTCTCCATTGCCCAGGACCTCCGACATTCCCCTCGCCCTCCCTCCCGGATGCTCTGGTTCTCCCAAACCCCATCTATCTCACCCTGCTCCCTAATTCCTCCCACCCCAATCCTCTGCAGTCCTTCCTGAGCCCTCAAGGCCTCCCCGCGTACTCCGACCCCCTGTCTCTTGTCCCTGGTTACCCGAGTACCCATTCCCATCCGTCGCCAGGGCCCCTGTCACCCACCCCCCAGCAGCCTTAGCGTCCCCCTCCCAAGACGCAGGTCCCTCACCCCGGGATAGGCGTCCTTGGCGAACACCTGCAGCAGCGCCGTCTTGCCGCACTCTGCGTCTCCCACCACCACGATCTTGCAGCGGCCGCTCTGCCCCTCCATGGTCCCGGCTACGCGCCGGTCCCCCACGCCACCCCTCTCCCGGGCCCCGCCGCCGCCTCTGCCGCCGCCTCCCCCGCCGCTGCAACTGCAGCCGCTCGGGCCGCCAACACCGGCATCTCGCGGGCCCGCGCCGAGCCCCCGCCCCGGGTCCGCGGCCCCCCCTCCGCCCCGCCCCCAGCCAGGCGGCCGCGCCCCCCGGCCCCGCCTCCCACCCCCGCAGCCGGGGGGCGGGGCCCAGAAGATCTGGGCGGAGCCCTGGGAACAGAGGCCCCAGAGCCGGGGTCCAGTCCGCCGGTGTGGTCTGAGGGGCCCCTGCCGGTTTGGGACAGGCCGAACTGGGCTTATTTGACTTTCTCGGATATAAGGGCAGGGCAGAGTTCAAGCGAAGTTCTTAGGGGTAGAATATGAGCGGCACAAGCGCGAAGCTCGGGCCTGCTGTGTACCCACGCGTGCACGCAGGTGTACCAGTGCGGACAAGAGCTGGGGCAGCCATCCACTTCCTGAACACGGCGGGAGAGAGATGCTAAGGGGAAGGAGGGAGCCTTTTTGGTTTTCTCTCCCGCCTCCGCCCATGGCAGGGGGTCTTGGGGAAATGGGAGGGTGAACCCCAGCACACCCACCCGGACGGTGGTGACATCATAGCTTTCCGTCCCCATGGCAACGGGCAGCCCGGTCTCCGGTTGCATTGACTTAACAGCGGGCCTAGACTAGCAGAGAAGCGTGGACTGAGTTCCTCCAGCCAAGCACTGGGTGGAAAGTTTTGGGGGAGCTGCGTCCTCTGGTGGATGCTTGGGGACAAGGAGATAAGGAAGAGAAAGAACCAACCGCCAGAGTTGCTCTGCTGGAGCCAGAGCTAAACCCAAAAGTCAGGCTTGATTAAGAGTCTAACAATAGGCCGGGCGCGGTGGCTCACGCCTGTAATACCAGCACTTTGGGAGGCCGAGGCGGGCGGATCAAGAGGTCAGGAGATCGAGACTATCATCCTGGCTAACACGGTGAAACCCGCACGGTGGGCGCCTGTAATCCCAGCTACTCGGGAGGCTGAGGCAGGAGAATGGCGTGAACCCGGGAGGCGGAGCTTGCAGTAAGCCGAGATCGTGCCGCTGCACTTCAGCCTGAGCGATAGAGCAATACTCCGTCTCAAAAAAAAAAAAAAAAAAAAAAAAAAAAAAAAAAAAAAAAAAAAGTCTAGCAATAATCAAACCACTGATACGTATTTGCATGGCATCTTTTACCCTTTTTTTTTTTTTTTTTTGAGGCGGAGTCTCGCTCTGTCGGGCAGGCTGGAGTGCAGCGGCGCCATCTCAGTGCACTGCAACCTCCGCCTCCCGGGTTCAACCGATTCTCCTGCCTCAGCCTCCCAAGTAGCTGGGATTACAGACGTGCGCCACCACGCCCAGCTAATTTTTGTATTTTTAGTAGAGACGGGGTTTCATCATGTTGGCCAGGTTGGTCTCAAACTCCTGACCTCAGGTATCGACCCGCCTCGGCCTTCCAAAGTGCTGGGATTACAGGCGTGAGCCACCGTGCCCGGCCATCTTTTACCTTTTAAAAGTGCTTTTTTTTGGCCAGGCACGGTGGCTCACGCCTGTAATCCCAGCACTTTGGGAGGCCGAGGCGGGTGGATATCTGAGGTCAGGAGTTTGAGACCAGCCTGGCCAACATGGGGAAACCCCATCTCCACTAAAAATACAAAAAGTAGCCGGGCGTGGTGGCGCGTGCCCGTAGTCCCAGCTACTCGGGAGGCTGAGGCAGGAGAATCGCTTGAACCCGGGAGGTGGAGGTGGCAGTGAGCCGAGATTGCCTCACTGCACTCCAGCTTGGGCAATAGAGTTTCGAGAAAAAAAAAAGTGCTTTTTTATATCGAGGCAATTCGAGTCAATAATATATGCTGCAAATAATTCTGTAAAGATAACTAGAAGCTGGGCGCGGTGGCTCACGCCTGTAAACTCAGCACTTTGGGAGGCCAAGGCTTGCTTGCGTGCAGGAGTTTGAGGCCATCCTGGGCAACATTAGCGAGACCCTCTCTCTAGAAAAAAAAATCAAAACTTAGCTAGGTTTGGCCACTCTAGGCACGCTGCCTATGGGGTAGCCCTGCTCTGCAAAGAGCAGTAAAACATAAAGTTAGCCGGGCGTGGTGACACATGCCTGTGGTCCCAGCTATTCAGGAGGCTGAGGTGGGAGGATTGCTTGAAGCCGGGAGTTTGAGGCTGTAGGGAGCTGTGATCGCCCCACCTCGCTCAGCCTGGGTGACAGAGTGAGACCCTGTATCAAAAAAATAAAAATATAAATATAACTAGAGCACGCAGCATCATCACTATGTTACAGAAGGGAAAATGAGGAACAGAACGTTAACACCAAAGTCAGAAAGTTTTAAAGGCTTGGTCTCCATGCTTCTACTTTGCCACTGCAAGACCACAGTGAATTAAGTCTCATCCCTGCCTGGGTTACATAAAGGTAGAGTCAGAGCCTGAGACACAATGTAGTTGGACTCCAGTCCACAGGTGGCTGACTCCAAATCTGATATGAGTTAACTCCAAATCTGATGTAAGTTCAAGTTTTGGGACTGTTCCTTAACTTTTTTTTTTTTTTTTTTTTTTTTTTTTTTGAGACGGAGTCTCCCTCTGTAGCCCAGGCTGGAGTGCAGTGGCGCGATCTCGACTCACTGCAAGCTCTGCCTCCTGGGTTCATGCCATTCTCCTGCCTCAGCCTCCCAGGTAGCTGGGACTACAGGCGCCTGCCACCACGCCTGGCTAATTTTTTGTATTTTTTAGTAGAGACGGGGTTTCACCGTGTTAGCCAGGTGAATCTCCTGACCTCGTAATCTGCCCGCCTCGGCCTCCCAAAGTGCTGGGATTACAGGCGTGAGACACCGTGCCCAGCCTTTTTTTTTTTCGAGATGGAGTCTCCCTCTGTAGCCCAGGCTGGAGTGCAGCGGCACGATCTTGGCTAACTGCAACCTCCGCCTCCTTGGTTCAAGCAATTCTCCAGCCTCCGCCTCCCTAGTAGCTGGGACTATAGGCACCTGCCACCATGCCTGGCTAATTTTTGTAGTTTTAATAGAGCTGGGGTTTCACCATACTGGTCAGGCTGGTCTCGAATTCCTGACCTCAGGTGATCCACCCACCCGCCTCGGCCTCCCAAAGTGTTGGGATTACAGGCGTGAGCCACGCCGCCCAGCCCTTTTTTTTTTTTTTTTAACAGGGTCTCACTCTGTTGCCCAGACTGGAGTGTAGTGGCGCGATCTCGGCTCACCTCCGCCTCCCAGGCTCAAGCGATTCCTCTGCCTCAGCCTCCCAAGTAGCTGAGATTACAGGCGCGCGCCACTACCGCCCGGCTAACTTTTTTATTTTTAGTAAAGACGGGGGTTTCACCATTTTGGCCAGGCTGGTCTTGAACTCCTGACCTCAAATGATCCACCAGCCTCGGCCTCCCAAAGTGCTGGGATTACAGGCGTGAGCCACCGCGCCAGGCCTATCCCTTATAATAGTTTTTAATTTGAATAAGGTTTACTATGAATAAATAAATCACAGTCGGCTTGATCCCAAGAGCACAGACGTTCCTGGTGCCCCTTTTCGTGCTCTCCCAGCTTGCGCCACTATGGCCCTGGCCCTTTAAGGCTGAGCGCGAGGCCCCGCCTCGCCCGGCGCCCCGCCCCTCCCGCTGGATCCCGCAGCCGCGGCTCTTCCCGACTCGTTCCGCCTTCCCCAGCTGTGCACTCTACATCCAGCTGTGCGCTCTCGTCGGGAGTCCCAGCCATGTCCTCCGAGAGAGAGGTAGCCGAGGCAGCGACCGGGGAAGACGCCTCTTCGCCGCCTCCGAAAACCGAGGCAGCGAGCGACCCCCAGCAGCCCGCGGCCTCCGAAGGGGCCGCAGCCACCGCCGCCTCGCCGCCACTGCTGCGCTGCCTAGTGCTCACCGGCTTTGGAGGCTACGACAAGGTGAAGCTGCAGAGCCGGCCGGCAGCGCCCCCGGCCCCTGGGCCCGGCCAGCTGACGCTGCGTCTGCGGGCCTGCGGGCTCAACTTCGCAGACCTCATGGCTAGGCAGGGGCTGTACGACCGTCTCCCGCCGCTGCCTGTCACTCCGGGCATGGAGGGCGCGGGTGTTGTGATCGCAGTGGGCGAGGGAGTCAGCGACCGCAAGGTGAGCGGGTTGCGTAGGGCAGGGCAGGGCTGCGCAGGCCACTGGGCAGTGGGGCACGAGTGGGCGGGCGCCGGGGGTGTGGCAGGGCGGGAGAAACTGGCGCGGACCTGGGTGCACGAGCGTGGAAAGCGTAGCCAAGGAACTTGTGTTTGGGGGCTCCTGGAGAGCGGCATTTATGTGGGGAGGGGAGACGAAATTATCGCCCCTTCCCCAACCATTTTTAGTTGTGGCCGCCGCCCAGAAGCTGTGTTGGTGGGGGGGAAAACAATAAGGTGCCCATGCGCATGCGCACAACCACACTACCGTCCCCACCCCCCCCCCATTAAAACCACACCTGTACCCCTACCCACCAAACACTCTCTGGGTAGTTGTGGTCTGTGATTATGAGTGATGGTTAGTGCCCCCTTTCCCCGAGGGAGCTTGAGGGGCTATGTCGTCGGGGTTGGGCGGGGGCACAGCGGCCGTGCCAGAGTCCTGGTCACATGCAGCCCCGTGGTCTGTGGGGGTGTGAGGCGGCCCCTCCCAAAGCAAGGCCAAAGAGACGAGACACGCCCATCACGGAGGAGAGAGAGCCTTTGCTACCCCACCGCCACCAGCCTTACACGCCGATCTGATTTTGGGGTGGGGGAGGCGGGATTGGGTCATCCGATCTTTGTCTTGGGCTCTGTGTCTCCCGTGACTGCAGTATCTCCTCCTCCTGTGACTCAGCCCTCAGCCATCGGGCCACGACCCGGGGCTGCCCTTGGGAATGCCTGGGGCGGGGAGTGGAAGGGGGGACCCACCTCTGCCTTCCTCCTGCAGAGGACCCCCAGTTCAGAAACCCCGGTGCCAGGGGTTTGGACTGGAACGGAGAGGTGTGGCGCCTTGAACTGGTTGGCCAAGTCTGCAGGCCTGTTTCTCCTTCTCATTTATCATTAATCTTGGCCACAACCCTGGACACCAGAGAGCTCAAAATGATCAGCTTTTTGAGAGACCTGGGATGAGGCCTCAGCACGCCATTTGTTTAGAGGTTTCTTTTTTTTTTTCTTTTTCTTTTCTTTTTTTTTTTTTAGACGGAGTTTCGCTCTTGTTGCCCAGGCTGGAGTGCAATGGCGCGATCTCGGCTCACCGCAACCTCTGCCTCCCGGGTTCAAGCGATTCTCCTGCCTCAGCCTCTCGAGTAGCTGGGATTACAGGCATGCGCCACCATGCCTGGCTAATTTTGTATTTTAGTAGAGATGGGGTTTCTCCATGTCGGTCAGTCTGGTCTCGAACTCCCGACCTCAGGTGATCTGCCCACCTCGGCCTCCCTAAGTGCTGGGGTTACAGACATAAGCCACTGCGCTCGGCCAGGAGTTTCCTTTTTAAATCAGACCCCTCAAAGAGAGGCCCCTCAGATGCAGCCTCTTGCAGACCTGCCAGCCCGATTCTGGAGCCAGGTTTGTTGGATTCATCCTGTATGCAAACAGCTTCTCCTTAAGGCTTTCCTCTGAATTCAGCTCTGGCCCCACCCTCAAACTGACTTCTAAATGATCCCACTCTTGAGCAGGCGTCTAAGAGGAATATTTTCGGGAGGTAGTTGTAGTTCATGTTACTGCTGAAGGCCACCCACCTCACCTCCCCTCCATACACTTTCCGCCTGGTAAATACAGGATATCCTGTACAGGGCAAGAATCTGATGTAAGAGCCTGGATTCTGCGGGGAGGGCCCTTCCTTCTCTCTCTCCCTCCTCCTCCCTCCTGGTGTCTGGGCTGGGGAGGGGTCATGGCCCTGATTTGGATGGCCTGAGGGTTAGCATGAGCCAGGGTAAGTGAGACTTGTTCTGGGTCAAATCTGGGACTGGCCATGACCCTAAATGACCAATGCACTCCTCGCAGCTCTCCTGGGTTGTTCTGTATCTGCTAGTCCTGAGTCCCTGGGTGGAGGGCTTCTGTTCTTGTTCTCCAGACCTCATCTCAGGCCAGAACTTGGAAGGAAAGACCCCAGCATGCCCTCAGTTCTCGTATTCAGTGGAGTGTGGGGGCTTGAGGACATGAAAAAGGGCGTAAGTGGCAGTCCCATCCCCCTTCCCCATGGACCCTAACTCTTGTTAATATACAGAATTCCCATCATTCCTGGCAGGGATCAAGACAGACCCGGATTGCCCCAGAACAGCACCCACACCTCCCTCTTCATGCTCTTCAGAGAGCGCAGAGAAGTCTTTTCTCCTGACGCTCCCTCCTTTTCCCTGCCCTTCCCTTGACCCCACTTGCTAAGCTAGAGAGAAAGGTTCTGTTATCTTTGTCCCCTTTCCCTCCTGCACAGAGGCTCTCGTGGGGGTGGGGGGGAAGCCTTTTACTGCTGCGTAGGCCTCTGTAGCCCTTCTTTTCTGTTGCCCCTCCTGCACCATCTCTGAGTGAAGGTGTTTTCTGGGCTCCCAGTGCTGGCTCAAACACACTTCTCCCGAGGTGACCACACCCTGCTGTAAGCGCTCAGAGAACTTTGCCTGCACTTTGGTATGGCCCTGACCACACAGTGCTGTCTTCTTTTGGTTAGTTGTGTGACTTCCTTGCTGCTATTATATTATTATTATTATTATTGTTAGCTAACATTATTAAGTGCTTATTATGTGCCAGACATTGTGCTAAAATTTTTTTTTTCCATTTGGAAAAATTGCCCTAATTGACAGATAAGAAAACTGGAGCTGGAAAACTGGAGCTCAAAAAGATTAAGTAATTTTTATGCATCCGAAGTCACACAGTCAGTAAACAGTTGAGACCGCTTTTGTAACCACAGCAGTTTGATCTCTTCCATAATACTTCATGCTGCCCTAACTGTAAGCTTCTTGCATTCAGGGATCTTACACAATAGTGACATGTAAGATCTGTAAGAAGATGATAAGGATAGTATCTGCCTCAAAGAACTGATGTAAGGGTTAATTAAGCATTATATATAAAGCACTTGAAATCGGACTCGGCCCTCAGTCAGCACTCAGTTAAGGTGAGTTGTTATTGTTGTTGATGATGATGTTATTATTATTATTACCATGACTATTGCTGCTTCTCCTGCTACTTCATTTGGAAGAAGGTGGCCTTGTACCTAGGGGAAAATCAGTAAATAGCCTGTGGGTGAATGAATGAGTGACTGAATGATACTCTTCTGTTTTTCAAGGCAGGAGACCGGGTGATGGTGTTGAACCGGTCAGGGATGTGGCAGGAAGAGGTGACTGTGCCCTCGGTCCAGACCTTCCTGATGCCTGAGGCCATGACCTTTGAGGAAGCTGCTGCCTTGCTCGTCAATTACATTACAGCCTACATGGTCCTCTTTGACTTCGGCAACCTACGGCCTGGCCACAGCGTCTTGGTACACATGGCTGCAGGTGACAGGTCCCCTCACTTTATCACTCCTTACCCCACCCAGATTTCCTTCCAGGCCCCTTCCCTGCAGCCTGTCTGGGTTGTTGTCATGGCAACACCAGGCTGCCTTGGCCTGTGGCTCCCAGAGGCCTCTGCTGTGTAGTTGCCGTGGTAACATTCAGGCACCAGGTCTAGTCTGGTGTGCTATCCTTAGCAACGTGCCCTCACCCCACACCCCCACCTCTCTAGCTACCTTCCCCACCACTTCTCAGTCATGGAAATTAGACACGGCCCTAAAATGAGCGTAGGCAAAATGAAGGTGACAGGCTGAGTCCCTGGGAGGCTAGAATGGAGTGGTTGGTGGCCAGGGCAACTCCATATCCCCTGCTTATGGGTGTCTTGCTGCAGGGGGTGTGGGTATGGCTGCCGTGCAGCTGTGCCGTACAGTGGAGAATGTGACAGTGTTCGGAACGGCCTCGGCCAGCAAGCACGAGGCACTGAAGGAGAATGGGGTCACACATCCCATCGACTATCACACGACTGACTACGTGGATGAGATCAAGAAGATTTCCCCTAAAGGTGGGGGGCATAATATGGGAGGGGGTAGGGAGGCACAGGACAGGGAGGGGAGCTCCAGATCTGTGGATCCTAATGTTGTTCTTGGGTTCCCCTACTCTATGACAGGAGTGGACATTGTCATGGACCCTCTGGGTGGGTCAGATACTGCCAAGGGCTACAACCTCCTGAAACCCATGGGCAAAGTCGTCACCTATGGTGAGTTAGTGGGCCAGGGATGGAGAGAGCATGTGAGGGCAGGAGGGAGGGTCTAAGGGGTGGGATATAGAGGCCAGGGCTTTTGAATGAAGAAGGGGTAGGGACTCAGGTGCTCTGTAGACGATCAGGGTTAGGAATGGTCCTGTATGCTGCATTCAGATTGCTGACTCTTGGGTAGCAGCTCTTTTCATTCTCTGTCACAACTTTTCATATGAGTGATAGTAAATTCTACATTCTTTTTTTTTTTTTTTTTGAGACAGAGTTTTGCTCTTGTCGTCCAGGCTGGAGTGCAATGGCATGATCTCGGTCAGTGCAACCTCTGCCTCCTGGGTTCAAGCGATTCTCCTGCCTCACCCTCCCGAGTAGCTGGAATTACAGGTGTCTGCCACCACGCCCAACTAATTTTTGTATTTTTAGTAGAGGCGGTGTTTCACCATGTTGGCCAGGCTGGTCTTGAACTCCTGATCTCAGGTGATCCAGCCGCCTCAGCTTCCCAAAGTGCTGGGATTATAGGCGTGAGCCACCACGCCTGGCCAAATTCTACATTCTTGTTTGGGGATTATTCTTGAACAACCAGCCTGCCTTCTTTCTGTCCTACCTCCCTGAGCATCTTAGGCAGGGTGCATTTTCATTTAAAAAAGTATTTCATACAACAAAATAAGCCAGGCATGGTGGCTCATGCCTGTAATCCCAGCACTTTGGAAGGCCAGGGCAGGCGGATGGCTTGAGCCTAGAAATTCGAGACCAGCCTGGTCAACATGGTGTAACCTTATCTCCACAAAAAATACAAAAATTAGCCAGGTGTGGTGGCACTGTACTCCAGCCTGGGCAACAGAGCGAGACCCTGACTCAAACAAATGAACAAACAAGCAAATACATAAAGATTAGAGCAATTTTTTTTTTTTTTTTTGAGACAGAGTATTACTCTGTTACCCATCCTGGAGTCCAGTGGTGCAACCTCGGCTCTCTGCAGCATCCACCTCCCTGGTTCAAGCAGTTCTGCCTCAGGCTCCTGAGTAGCTGGAATTACAGGTGCCCATCTCCACGCCTGGCTTTTTTTTTTTTCTTTTTCTTGAGACAGAGTCTGGCTGTCACCCAGGCTGGAGTGCAGTGACACGATCTCGGCTCACTGCAACCTCCACCTCCCGGATTCAAGCAATTCTTCTGCCTCAGCCTCCCAAGTAGCTGGGACTGCGGGCGCATGCCACCATACCTGGCTAATTTTTGTATTGTTGTGGGTTTTTTTGTTTGTTTGTTTGTTTGTTTTTTTGAGACGGAGTTTCGCTCTTTTTGCCCAGGCTGAAGTGCAGTGGTGCGATCTTGGCTCACTGCAACCTCCGCCTCCCGGGTTCAAGCGATTCTCCTGCCTCAGACTTCCTGAGTAGCTGGGATTACAGGCATGTACCACCATGCCCAGCTAATTTTGTATTTTCAGTAGAGACGGGGTTTCTCCATGTTGGTCAGGCTGGTCTCGAACTCCTGACGTCCGGTGATCCGCCCACCTCGGCCTCCCAAAGTGCTGGGATTACAGGCGTGAGCCACCGTACCCGGCCAACACCTGGCTAATTTTTTATTTTTTAGTAGAGACAAGGTTTCACCATTTTGGGCAGGCTGGTCTCGAACTCCTGACCTCAAGTGATCCCCCCCACCTTGGCTTCCCAGAGTGCTGGGATTACGGATGTGAGCCATAGCACCCAGCCCCTAGAGCAATTTAAAGTCAGCCAGGGTTGGTTTGGGTCTGGTAACCAGCAGTTTGAGAATTATCCAATCACTCCCTGGCACTGGTGTGGAGAATTGCAAGGGGATCACAGGGAACAGAGAGCACAGATGCAGACACAGAGGGATGTGCCTGGGGGGGTTCACAGGCTATGTCACCTTGTCCTTCAGGAATGGCCAACCTGCTGACAGGCCCCAAACGGAACCTGATGGCCCTGGCCCGGACATGGTGGAATCAGTTCAGCGTGACAGCTCTGCAGCTGCTGCAGGCCAACCGGGCTGTGTGTGGCTTCCACCTGGGCTACCTGGATGGTGAGGTGCAGCTGGTCAGTGGTGTGGTGGCCCGCCTCCTGGCTCTGTACAACCAGGGCCACATCAGGCCCCACATTGACTCAGTCTGGCCCTTCGAGAAGGTGAATGTGAGGACTTTGCAGGGAGGGCTTGGGTAGGACTCATGAAGGCTGGGGTCCCAAGGGGCAGATTCCTGGGGAAGAGGAGGGCTGCCTGCATCACACTGGCTCTTGTTGGATGAGGGTTGGATAGCACTGGGAGCCGCATCTTTCCTTCCTCCCCAGGTGGCTGATGCCATGAAACAGATGCAGGAGAAGAAGAATGTGGGCAAGGTCCTCCTGGTTCCAGGGCCAGAGAAGGAGAACTAGGGCAAGTGGCTGTGAGACCCTAGAGACCAGCGAAGGGAGAAGTTGGGAAGCTACGTTCTGTTGGCCACCAGACTTGCATTTCAGCCTCTGTCATAATGCTCTGCCCTCCCTCCCCCGAAGGTCTCTGTGGTGATGACCGCTCTCCCCTGCCCCTCCCCGCTTCCTGACCTCTGAAGAGGTTGGGAAGTGACCATTTGGATGTCTGGGCCCTGCCAAGGCGACAGGGAGGGTCAGAGGGAGGCCGGCTGCTTCCTGCCCCCACCCTTTCCCCGGGCCTGCTGTGCTGCTTTTGTGCCAAGGTTAGCCAGTCCCCCCCTGTTGTGTTCCATGTGCTTTCACCTCTGCCTCATCTTTCCTCCCGTCCCTGCCCCGCCACCTCCCCAAAGAATTGAAACGTCAGCTCAGGATATGGGGCCAATCTCTGTGAGTCCAGCATGTACTTGTCTGTCCCTAGTGTCCCTTCAGCCTGGACTGACCAGTGCCCACCTCTGGGCTTGACCAGTTCCCAATCTCGTCCTCTGTCCCCAACTTCTTAAGCACAATTGGGCTTCTTCCATCTCCAGGTTTTCTGCCATTCTTAACCAAGGCTGCCTCTTCCAACAGGGTGGGAATCAGACCTACTCCCCTAGGTCACAACTCTGGGAAGGATACAAAGCCCCCACCCTTCACTGAGTTCTCTGGATTTGTTCTCAGTGCCTTAGCAACGAAAACCTGTGCTTGTGTGTGTGTGGCGGCGGGGAGGGAGGATCCTGTCTCCCACCTCCTTCTCCTCCCCTGTACTCCCCAGTGCCTTCCTTGTTCTGGTGGAGCTGGGGTTTCGCTCCTCCCCAGTCCCACAACACTGCCAAAAATCTGTGTATGTGCCATTGGGTAAGGCAGCCCCGAGCCTCCTGGGGAGGCAGGGCAAAAACAGGTGCCCTCATCGTGGTCTGTGCCATGTCCTGTCTCTATGGTGGTTGAGGAGAAAGGCGGGGAAGCTTCCTCAGCCTTGCAGATATGTGTGGCATTTACTAGCCAGAGCTCTGAAAGGCAGTGCTGTCTGTTTCTTGTACTGGGACCAAAGTAAAAATCCAAGCACATTCCCCTTGCAGTTAGGGGAGGCCCTACTGCCTTCTCAAAGCAGAGAGGCAGCTTATCAAACTCAGCCCAAAACTTTGTTTACATGGGTGGGGAGATGGAGCAGGGAAGTACAGAGTGGGATGGTCAGGACCTGGGCCATTGCAACCAAAATGGGGACTTCCTGGGTAGGGAGGTCGCTCCCTCTACTCACTGAGCTAGGATTAGGGAGGGTTATTGCCCCAACCATTGCAATGGGAGGTGGAGGGACAGGCTCAGCCTCCTCATTGTCTAAATGAGGCCTAAATGTGTGAAGTGCGATTTCTGCTTTTGTGTACCCCACCACCCCATTACCACAGCTGCCTTTGTGTTTGTGTCAATAAAAAGCCAAACCCTGGGTCCTGCTTGTTGCCTCTGAGAGTGGAGGGAAGGTGAGCTCCTGGAAGGCTAGTGCTGCCAGCAGAAGATCTGGGCTGCTTCCTGCCCCCTGCCTCTTTCCATGCCCAAATCACGTTTCCTTTCATGAGTGAAATGAGGAAGAACATCATGGCGTGCAGGCTCTTTTTACTGTTCTGGGCAGTGTTTCGCAATGTGTGATCCCTCTGCACTGTTGGTGAACATACAGACCTCCTATATGGGCACCCAAGCCCAGCCCAGTATGAGAACCTTGGCGGGGGGGTGGGGAGGATGAGAAGGGGAGGCCCCTAGCCTGACTCAGAGGTGAAGACTGCTAGGCCCTGCTGTCCCTGGGGTACGACTGTCAGGGCCTCTACCTCCCCGCCCCCGCGGGTGGGCTTCTGGAAGTGGATCTCCAGGACATCGTGCAGCTCCGGGCCATCCAAGATATCAGGAATGTTGAGCACCAGTACCGAGCGGGGAACTGGCTGCGACCTGATCTGGAAAAGGAGCCAGGAGATAGCAAAGGCTCATGGGAGAAGGGCTGGGGGCTGGGGGTAGGGCAGGCAGTGCCCCATGGGGGTATGAGGTCGGGAGGCCTGGAGAGGCTGGTGGTGGGTAGGTAGGTCAGTGGGGTTTGGGGCCTCTGATCCTTCATTGGGCAAGTTCCTGGCAGGCAGACAGGTTACCCAGCCCAGCCCCTGTTCTTCACCCCTCCTGCTTACCTCAGCCTTCTGGATCTCCCCATTCACATACGGAGAGACTCTCAGAGGGACTTGCTGCCCACCCAGTGGCACTCTGAACTGGCCAACTTGGCACAGACGCTGAGCCACTGTGGGGAACAAGGAGGGGTGGACCTTTAGCATCAAGCCCTCTCCTCTCCCTGTACCTTAATCTTGCACACCCTATACCCTCGTCTCCCCTGCAGGAGGTCTGCATAGCCCTCACCTCCATCCCTAGCAAACCCCAGCATGACACTCCCTGGCAGTAGCTCCCGAACATCCACATCGCCACCTCCGTTCCTAGTCTTGCCAAAGAAGATCTCTAGCTTGTCCAGCAGCTCCTCCTCACTCAGCCTGAGGCTGGCAGGAAATCCAGTGACCAACACCCTCCGGCCACTCAACTGGCTGGACACCTAGGGGGAGACAGCAAGGGGTGGTCCCAGACACAGCTCCACTTCCCCATGCCCAGGTGCATGGCATGCTTTGCATGCCCCAGGATTCTGTCATACCATCACCTGGATGGTGGTGACCATGGGCAGCTCCAAGGGCTGGACCTGCACCCGCAGCCGGCACTCCTCCATGTTGATCGTGTGCTCCTTTTGTTGCAGCACCTGCTCAGCCACTGGGTGGTGGGAAACAGGGTCAGTACTGGGAATCCTCCCCACCTCCCTCCTGAGGCTCCCCATGAGCTTACCTTTGGGGTCATCAAAGGTGATCAGAGCAGAGCCCGCAAGCAGAGGGCAGTGGATCCGCAAATTGGAAACTAAAGACTTAGGCACTTCCGGGTCCTGCTGGGTGTGTCCTCGGAATACCAGGGGGATCTTGGGCACTGAAAATGGGACCTGGAAGTAGGGGAGGGGAGTAGGAGTGTTCCTCACTCCCACCTAGGAGGAAGGCATCTCCGATTCCATTCCATTGATGCTGAGTGCCGGAGATAAATACATTTACTGAAAGAAAAGCTGGATAAATGAGTGGATGAATGCAGGTCTGGTCCATACCGGGCAATTTACGTACAACATCTTAATTTGTCCTGGGAGGTGGGTAGCTCTACTTTACAGATGTTCAAGTAACACACTGGAGGTCACACAGCAAGGAAGTAGCAGAGCCAGGAATAAAACCGAGAACTCCCCAGCTCTTTTTTGTGTTTGTTTGTTTGTTTTAAAGGGAGTCTTGCTCTGTCACCCAGCTGGAGTGTAGTGGCACGATCTTGGCTCACTGCAACCTCCACTTCCCAGGTTCAAGCAATTCGGACTCAGCCTCCCGAGTAGCTGGGATTACAGGCATGTGCCACCAAACCCGGCTAATTTTTGTATTTTTAGTAGAGACGGGGTTTCACCCTGTTGGCCAGGCTGGTCTCAAACTGACCTCAGGTGATCCACCAGCCTCGGCCTCCCAAAGTGCTGGGATTACAGGCGTGAGCCACTGCACCCAGCCTAATTTTTGTATTTTTAGTAGAGATGGGATTTCACTGTGTTGGCCAGTCTGGTCTCAAACTCCTGACCTGAGGTGATCAGGCCCCCTTGGCCTACCAAAGTGCTGGGTTTACAGGTGTGAGCCACCGCACCCAGCCTCGCCAGCTCGTTCTTATCAAACAACACCAGGTCTCCCACCTTACCTTGTCTTTGGGGGAGTCCCTGAGCTCCTTTCTCAGCTGCTGCAGGTCCCACAGCCTCATCTTGAGTCTGGCCTGCTCCTCCTGAAGGGCGTGGAGGGCCTGTTGGGGCAGAAGGAAACAACAAGACTTCTACCCGCCCTTCCAGAGAATCAACAAGCCCAGGGGAAGGGGGGCCTATTCTGGACGCTCCAAAAGCAGAGTTGATGCTAAGCTCAAGAACAACCCAACCCCTTTGTGCTGCCCTGGGCTGGTCTTGGCCCCCTCCACCCAGGGCTTGGCTGGCCTCATCTCAGCTGCTCTTGAAAGGGCAGGAGCCTTTGCAGCGTCCATGACTTGTTCGTGACCACAGATCTAGAGTTCAACAAACACTGATTGAGCTCCTGCTAGAAAGTGCTCGGCACTGACACAGGCAGTGGAAGATAAGGATACGACCCTCAGGCCTGCCAAACAGTGCTCAAGAGTACATGATCACATGACTGACTGTGAAGGGCAGCCGGAATTTGGAAGAGGGACAATCCCAAAAGGGTTAACCCAATTAGGGACACCTCCAAGAGGAGGGGAGACTAGTTGCAAAATGTCATACAGTCATATTCTTAACTAACATTTACTAAGTACTATATGCCAGGCACTGTGCTAAGCCCATCTGATGAATTATTTCATTCAATTCTTAGAACAACAGGGTATCTAAGATAGATATCCTGTGATCCTTATTTTATTGATTTATTTTTTTAATTTTTATTTATTTATTTATTTTTGAGACAGAGTCTTGCTCTGTCTCCCAGGCTGGGGTGCAGTGGCGTGATCTTGGCTCACTGCAGCCTCCACCTCCCAGGATCAAGTAATTCTCCTGCCTCAGCCTCCCAAGTAGCTGGGATTACAGGCACCTACCACCACACCTGGCTCATTTTTGTATTTTTAGTAGAAACAGGTTTTCACCATGTTGGCCAGGTTGGTCTCAAACTCCTGACCTCAGATGATCTGCCCGCCTCGGCCTCCTAAAGTGCTAGGATTACAGGTGTAAGCCACAATGCCTGGCCAATCCTTATTTTATAGATGAGGAAATTAAAGCTCAGAGAGGTTAAATGACTTGCCCAAAGTCATTTGGCCCTAGGCTGTCTGACTCCAGAGCCCACCCACTAACCTGTGCTTTACAGTGAAGAAATGAAGCCCAGAGTGGGGAGGTAGTTTACCCATCAATTCTAGCTTGTCCCTGGACTGTCACACTTTCCACTGTACACCAAGTAACCTTTTAGGCTGGGTGTGATCTGGAATGGGTCCAGAGAGAGAACTGACATCACAGGCAGGGAAGTGACACCAGGGATACCAATAAATGCACCTTTGTTTGTGGAATAGAGCAGAGTTCACCCTGTGGTTAGGAATCCTGATAAAGAAGTTCAGCTCAGAGAAGCATGAGATCTCTTGGAAAGATAGGACTCTGTTCTGACCATCTCTGTATTCCCTGTGTCCAGCAAGATCTCCGGCACAAAATATGTGTCCGGTAAAACTGTGTTGAATGAAGAAATGAAGTGAATGAATGACGGTAAAGGAGCACATTACAGAGGACACCAAAGAAATTCAGTGTGAGTTTGTTCTATTTTTAGCAGAAGAAAACTAGAGCTTGACCAAATTATGCTGGTTTATGAATAGTGAAAAGGATCCTTAGTTATTCATATTTCTGTAAATCAGAGAGTGCTAACACAGTGCCTTTAAGGGCCAGTTGGATGACATTAATGAGTTAATAGAGCCATGTAGGATAACAGAGAGTGGTGGGGACTCTGACGCACTGGGAAGAGCATGTCCTTTCTAAAGTAAACTGCTTCTAGCCATAACGAAGTTTCCCCCCACAGCAAATCTACCCATGTTTTTGTTTTGTTTTGTTTTTTGAGACAAAGTCTCAATGCCACCCAGGCTGGAGTGCAATTGCTCCATTATGGCTCACTGCAGCCTCGACCTCCCGGAATCAATCAATCCTCTCATCTCAGCCTCCTGAGTACAGGCGTGTGCCATCATGCCAGCTATTTTTTTTTTTTTCTTTTTGGGATGGAGTCTCGCTCTGACACCCAGTCTGGAGTGCAGTGGCGCAATATCAGCTCACTGCAAGCTCCGCCTCCCGGGTTCACGCCATTCTCCTGCCTCAGCCTCCTGAGTAGCTGGGACTACAGGCGCCCGCCACCACGCCTGGCTAATTTTTTTGTATTTTTAGTAGAGACGGGGTTTCACCGTGTTAGCCAGGATGGTCTCGATCTCCTGACTTCGTGATCCGCCCGTCTTAGCCTCCCAAAGTGCTGGGATTACAGGTGTGAGACACCGCGCCCAGCCCTCTATTTTTTTTTCTTTTCTGAGACGGAGTCTCCCTCTGTTGCCTAGGCTGGAGTGCAGTGGCGCAATATCGGCTCGCTGCAAACTCCACCTCCCGGGTTCAACAGATTCTCCTGCCTCAGCCTCCCAAGTAGCTGGGATTACAGGCACCTGCCACCACTCCTGGCTAATTTTTTTATTATTTATTTATTTATTTATTTTGAGACAGAGTCTCGCTCTGTCGCCAGGCTGGAATGCAGTGGCAGGATCTCGGCTCACTGCGACCTCTGACTCCCGGGTTCAAGCGATTCTCCTGCCTCAGCCTCCTGAGTAGCTGGGACTACAGGCACGCACCACCATGCCCAGCTAATTTTTGTATTTTTAGTAGAGATGGGGTTTCACCATGTTGGCCAGGCTGGTCTCAAACTTCCCACCTGAAGTGATCTGCCCAACTCAGCCTCCCAAAGTGCTGGGATTACAGGCAGGAGCCACGGACCCAGGCCTCCTAATCTTCCCATTTTTAATAGAAATAAAAAATCTGGGCAGGTTGTTGTGGCACATGCCTGTAATCCCAGCACTTTGGGAGGCTGAGGGAGGCAGATCGCTTGAGCCCAGGAGTCTGAGACCAGCCTGGGCAACAGGACAAAACTCTACCTCTACAAAATATTTAAAAATTAGCCAGGCATGGTGGCACATGCCTGTAGTCCCAGCTACTCGGGAGGCTGAGATGGAAGGATCTATTGATCCCTAGAGGTGGAGGTGGCTGCAGTGAGCCATGATCCAGCCACTGCACTGCAGCCTGGAAAAAACAGTGAGATCTTGTCTCCAAAAAACAAAAAATCTGGATTTTTATTTGAAAAAGATGGCCCAATTTAACGTATATAAAGCCGGGTGATGTGGCTCAAGCCTGTAATCTCAGCATTTTGGGAGGCTAAGGGAGGCAGATCATGTGAGGTCAGGAATTCGAGACCAGCCTGGCCAACATGCTGAAACCCTGTCTCTACAAAAAATTAGCCATGCTGGGCACGGTGGCTCACGCCTGTAATCCCAGCACTTTGGGAGGCTGAGGCGGGAGGATCACGAGGTCAGGAGTTCGAGACCATCCTGCCTAACACGGTGCAACCCCATCTCTACCAAAAATACAAAAAACTAGCTGAGCGTGGTGGCGGGTGCCTGTAGTCCCAGCTACTTGGGAGGCTGAGGCAAGAGAATGGCATGAACCCGTGGGGCGGAGCTTGCTGTGAGCCGAGATCCTGCCACTGCACTCCAGCCTGGGTGACAGAGCGAGACTCCATCTCAAAAAAAAAAAAAAAAAAAAAAAAAGAGCCAGGCGTGGTGGCGTGTGTGCCTATAATCCCAGCTACTTGGGATGCTGAGGCAAGAGAATCACTTGAATCTGGGAGGCAGAGGTTGCAGTGAGCCAAGATCATGCTATTGCACTTCAGCCTGGGCAACAAGAGTGAAACTCCATCTCAAAAAAAAAAAAAAAAAAAAGGAAAGAAAAGTCCGGGCATGGTGGCTTACACCTGTAATCCCAGCACTTTGGGAGCCTGAGGGGGGCAGATCACGAGGTCAGAAGATCAAGACCATCCTGGCTAACACGGTGAAACTCCATTTCTACTAAAAATACAAAAAATTAGCCAGGCATGGTGGAACGTGCCTGTACTCCCAGTTACTTGGGAGGCTGAGGCAGGAGAATCGCTTGAACCCGGGAGGCAGAGGTTGCAGTGAGCCGAGATCATGCCACTGTACTCCAGCCTAGGAGACAGAGCGAGACTCCGTCTCAAAAAAAAAAAAAAAAAAAAGGGATTGTCCTTGGGGAACTGGGGTTCTGAAAAGGTTGGCAATAATAATATTAAGAAGAAACATATTGAATGCTCTGTAGGTGCTAAGCAGTGGGATAAGTTTTTACTGTGTTAATCTATGGATTACCTAGTGTGATTCTTAAAGTATAATTCTTATAGTATATATATATATATAAATTTTGTGTGTGTGTGTGTGAGAGACAGTCTCCCTCTGTTGCCCAGAGTGGAGCATAGTGGTACAATCTCGGCTCACTGCAACCTCTGCCTCCCAGGTTCAAGCAATTCTCCCGCCTCAGTCTCCCTAGTAGCTGGGATTACAGGTGTGTGCCACCATGCCTGGCTAATTTTTGTGTTTTTAGTAGAGATGGGGTTTTGCTATGTTGGCCAGGCTGGTCTCGAACTCCTAACCTCAAGTGATCCACACGCCTCAGCCTCCCAAAGTGCTGGCTGGGATTACAGGTGTGAGCCAACACACCCAGCCTAATTCCTTTGGTTTAATTTTTTTTTTTTTGAGACAGAGTCTCGCTGTGTCACCCAGGCTGGAGTGCAGTGATGCAATCTCAGCTCACTGCAACCTCCGCCTCCCAGGTTCAAGTGATTCTCCTGTCTCAGCCTCCCAAGTAGCTGGGATTACAGGCGCACACCACCACACACAGCTAATTTTTTGTATTTTAGTAGAGACGGATTTTCACTGTATTGCCAAGGCCTCCCAAAGTGCTAGGATGACAGGCGTGAGACACCACGCCCGGCCTAGAACAATTGTTATTTGGGTCACAGAACCCTCTGAGTATCTGATGGAAACTACAGATTCTCTCTCCAGAGAAGTGTACACACACAGGATTTAATGAGCTCCTCCTGTCTGAGGCAATAGGTTAGGGAACCAACTCTTGCAGAGGCAACCCCAGCCCTGTGTTTCTCCCCAGCCCTTCAGCAGGTCTGAGATGGGCAGGGAGAGGCTTGGCTGCCAGGCCCTGAGATATCTACAGGTTCCTAGCCAAGAGGATTACTCCTGTTTCCCCACTTCCCAACTCCCTCCTCCTCACTTACGGCATCCAGTGGGGCTGACATGGGTCTCGGGTCTGTTTGGCAAGAGCTGAGGCTTCAGAGCTGGGCACAGTGGCAGAATTCACAGCAACTGAACTCTTGTTTGTACCCCCCAAAGGGCTGTGGTCTCTCTCGCCCCAGCAAGACCCGAAATACACCTCAGGAGGCTCTGCTCGCAGGCTGTTTGCTTCCACTTTCATTTCCGTGAAATCCCTGCCTTCTGGCGCTCACATGCCGCCCCCTGCCGAGGCTTCCCCACCCCTGGGAGGAGCCTTCTTGGTCAGCAAAGTCGACTTCACTCAGCCATGCTGCCTCAAGGAAAGCCACCTCACCGCAACTGCAAACTGGCCCCCAATCAACCATTCCCAGCAATCTCCGACAAGCCCATTGGTAGACCCTGCTTTGTCAATGGATTATTTCCCTAGAGCCTAGAATAATGCTGGGCACATCGAACATTGATAAAATAATTGCTGAATGAGCTGGGTGCGGCGGCTCACACCTGTAATCCCAGCATTCTGGGAGGCCCAGGCGGGCAGATCACCTGAGGTCAGGAGTTAGAGAGCAGCCTGGCCAACATGGTGAAACCCCACCTTTACTAAAAAAATATAAAAATTAGCCGGGCGTGGAGGTGCATTCCTGTAATCCCAGCTACTTGGGAGGCCGAGGCAGGAGAATAGCTGGAACCTGGAGGCAGACGTTGCATTGAGCCGAGATCGTGCCATTGCACTCCAGCCTGGGTGACAAGAGTGAAACTCCATCTCAAAAAATAAAATAATAATTGCTGAATGAATGAGAAACACAGTCAGGACAGATAACGCCCATAGTTCAAGTTCACAAAACTGCCGGGTGCGGTGGCTCACACCTGTAATCCCAGCACTTTGGGAGGCCCAGGTGGGCAGATCACCTGAGATCCCAAGTTAGACACCAGCCTGGCCAACGTGGTGAAACCCTGTCTTTACTAAAAAAATACAAAAATTATCCAGGTGTGGTGGTGTATTCCTGTAATCCCAGCTACTTGGGAGGCCGAGGCAGGAGAATAGCTGGAACCTGGGAGGCGGAGGTTGCATTGAGCCAAGATCGCGCTGTTGCACTCCAGCCTGAGTGACAAGAGCGAAACTCCATCTCAAAAAATAATAATTGCTGAATGAATGAGAAACACAATTAGGACAGATAAAGTCCACAGTTCAAGTTCACAAAACTGCCAGGCGCAGTGGCTCATGCCTTGTAATCCCAGCACTTTGGGAGGTCCAGGCGGGTGGATCACGAGACCATCCTGGCCACCATGGTGAAACCCTGTCCCTACTAAAATACAAAAAATTAGCCGGGCCGGATCACGCCACTGCACTCCAGCCTGGGCGACAGAGTGAGATTCCGACTAAAAAAAAAAAAAAGTGCCAATCCCAGCAGCTGGGCCCACTGGTAACATGTGCCTATAGTTCCAGCAGGTTGAGGCAGGAGGACTGCTTGAGCCCAGGAGTTCGAGGCCAGCCTGGGCAACACAGTGAATCTTGTCTCTTAAAAAAAAAAAAAAAAAAAGGCTGGGTGCAGTGGCTCACGCCTGTAATCCCAGCACTTTGGGAGGCTGAGGCGGTGAATCACTTGAGGTCAGGAGTTTGAGACCAGCCTGACCAACATGGGGAAACCGTCTCTACTAAAAATACAAAAATTAGCCGGGCGTGGTGGCGTGCGCCTGTAGTCCCAGCTACTCGGGAGGCTGAGACGGGGGAATCGCTTGAACCCGGGAGGCGGAGCTTGCAGTGAACCGAGATCGTGCCACTGCACTCCAGCTGGGTGACAGAGCGAGACTCTGGCTCAAAAAAAAAAAAAAAGAAAAAAGTTCACAAAACTGTTAACAGTGGCCAGCAAGGAGAGCTATTATCTGCCCAACACGCTTGTGCCTTACATGAATTAACTCTTCAAAACAATGCCATGAAGTTGGTTCTATTTTCTTCACTTTACAGATGAGAAAATTGAGGCACAGAGCATTAGAAACTTGCCCAAGGTCACAGGGCTAGGAATCAAAGCATGGATCCAAACCTGGTAGGAATAGTATTTACACTTGGGCCTTGAGGTAGAGTGGAAAAAAATTTGCTGTATTTTTCCTCAGTTTTAAATTCAGCCCCATTTCTGTGACCCTGAGTAGGCAAGCTACTTAATAGGAGTCTGTCTCAATAGAGATGCCTTAATACTTAAGTGTGTGAAGATTCAATTAAAAAGTTTCCTGGCCGGGTGCAGTGGCTCACACCTGTAATCCCAGCACTTTGGGATGCCGAGGTGGGTGGATCATGAGATCAGAAGTTCAAGACCATCCTGGCCAACATAGTGAAAACCCATCTCTTCTAAAAATACAAAAATTAGCTGGGTGTGGTAGCACACTCCTGTAGTCCTAGCTACTTGGGAGGCTGAGGCAGGAGAATCGCTTGAACCCCGGGGCGGGGCAGAAGTTGCAGTGAGCCAAGATAGTGCCACCTCACTCCAGACTGGGTGGGTGAAAGAGCAAAACTCCATCTTAAAAAAAAAGTGGCTGGGCGCAATGGCTCACGCCTGTATTCCAGCACTTTGGGAGGCTGAGGTAGACCGATCACAAGGTCAGGAGATCCAGACCATCCTGGCTAACACGGTGAAACCTCGTCTCTACTAGAAATACAAAAATATTAGCCGGGCATGGTGGCAGGCGCCTGTAGTCCCAGCTACTCGGGAGGCTGAGGCAGGAGAATGGCGTGAACCCGGGAGGCGGAGCTTGCAGTGAGCCGAGATCGCGCCACTGCACTCCAGCCTGGGCAACAGAGCAAGCCTCTGTCCCAAAAAAAAAAAAAAAAAAAAAGTTTCCTAGTAACCTAGCCCAAAGTTTTTTCCAGTTACTCACCAATCCTACTTTTGGCCCCTTCCCGCCACCCTGCCCCCTCTGGTTCCCAAGTGCTAAGTGGTACCTAGCAGACTTGGCAAACTGGCCTGTTTGAATCTTAGTTCCCTCTAGCGACAGAACCATTCAGATGGAGCACCTATTTCATTCATGAAACATGACTACAGTTACAGTCCATTGAGAGATAAAATGCCAGATCCTAAGAACTAAATGTCTCTCCTGCACTACACAGTAGTGGCACAACCCAATGCCCCAAAGCTCCTTTGATCACTTTCTTTCAAGTCTCTGCCAGCCAGGCCATTTGAGGAGCACTCCCTTGTCCTATTAAACAGCTGCTCTAGGCTCAGGGATTCACCAAAGGCATCTGTCGTTACCACCAGGAGCAGGTCTCCAGGGTGGTCCCCATCTCACCTACACCAGTACCAGTGTCACCTGAAAACCTGCTAGAAACTCAGACCTACTGATCAGTCTGAGGGCAGGATTTCAGCAATCCGTGGTTTAACAAACCATCCAGGTGACCTCTATCTGTGTTAAGGTTTGAGAATTTCGGGTTAGTGGTTCTCAATCAAAAATACCTGATCCCCACCACTCAGGGGCCTTTGGTTGTCACAAGGAGGGGCAGAGTGTGTGTGGCAGAGGTTCTCCTGGCGTGTAATGGGTAGAAGCCAGGGAGGCTACACAATTCTTCACAGGGATTATCAGGCTAAGGACAGAGGCAGCGTAAATCTCATTAAGGCAGATTTAACATTTTCCCAGCCCCTCATCCATCACCCAGTGTCTCTTTTTTTTTTTTTGAGATGGAGTCTTGCTGTTGCCAGACTGCAGTGCAGTGGTGCTATCTCAGCCCTCCCTGCAACTTCCGCCTCCCGGGTTCAAGCAATTCTCCTGCCTCAACCTCCCGAGTAGCTGGGACTACAGGCGTGCACCACCAGGCCCAGATAATTCTTAGTATTTTTTAGGAGAGACAAGGTTTCACCATGTTGGCCATCTCTTGACCTGGTGATCCGCTCGCCTTGGCCTCCCAAAGTACTGGGATTACAGGCGTGAGCCACCGTGCCCAGCCCACCCAGTGTTTCCTATTCAATAATGTTCTCCTTTTCACAGTCTGGTAATACATACAGCATGCAGACACAGGCTTTTTTTCTTTATAATTTTTAATGATCAAAACAAAGCATCTAAAACCGCAGTTTCTGGAAGAACCACTTGTTCTTGCCTGTCTTGTATCTAGAAGGGAAAAAAAGAGGACACCAATGAGGAAAGGAATGGAAATAGTGAAACCATACTCCACCATTCACTACCAAAGCCTACTTACCTCTCTTCAAACTTGACCTTGGCCTCCCGTCGGGCCTTGCGTTTAAGAGCAGGATCTCTGAAGACATCCTTATTGACGACAGTTTTGTCCAAAGGGATATCCACAGAGTACCTGGGGACAAAGGTGGAGAGGCAGGATTAGCCCACATACTGCCAGGGGCCCCTATACAGCCCAAATCCCTGTGGGACACTAGGGAATCAGGGTCTGACTCCTTAGAAGCAACCATCAAAAGCCATGTCCCGATGACATTATCTGAAAATTCACTTTTTTTTTTTTGAGACGGAGTCTGAATCTTTCGTCCAGGCTGGACTGCAGTGGTGTGATCTCAGCTCATTGCAAGTTCCGCCTCCCGGGTTCACGCCATTCTCCTGCCTCAGCCTCCCGAGTAGCTGGGACTACAGGCGCCCGCCATCACGCCTGGCTAATTTTTTGTATTTTTTTAGTAGAGACGGGGTTTCACAGTGTTAGCCAGGATGGTCTTGATCTCCTGACCTCGTGATCCGCCCGCCTTGGCCTCCCAAAATGCTGGGATTATAGGCGTGAGTCACCGCATCCGGCCTGAAAATACACTTTTAACATTTATTGGATTCAAGCCAATAAAATGTAAAATTCAATGTTTCATTCTCAATTTCCCACAACTACTTTATTTTTCTAGCTAAGAATCATCAAATGAGGCCCTCCCCCACTTTTTGAGACACAGTCTCGCTGTTGCCCAGGCTGGAGTGCAGTGGCGCAATCTCGGCTCACTGCAACCTCCGCCTCCTAGGTTCACGCCCTTCTCCTGCCTCAGCCTTGCGAGTAGCTGGGACTACTACAGGCGCCTGCCACCATGCCTGGCTAATTTTTTGTACTTTCAGTAGAGACGGGGTTTCAGTGTTAGCCAGGATGGTCTCGATCTCCTGACCTCGTGATCCGCTTGCCTCGGCCTCCCAAAGTGCTGGGATTACAAGCCTGAGCCACTGTGCCCGGCCAAATTAGGCCTTCTTGACTTTCATCATGACAGTTAGCTAACTTTCTACTTGAAATCATTTCCTTATTGTTCAAGTTCTGCCAATGCAGTCACTCTCATGACAGCCCAAAAACTAGCTGCCTCAACCCCACCACATCCCAGCACCCAAGAAACAGCTCTCTCTGCCCTTTTATTATTATTACTTTTATTTTTTGAGATGGAGTCTCGCTCTGTCACCCAGGCTGGAGTGCAGTGGTGCCATCTCAGCTCACTGTAGCCTCCACCTCCCAAACTCAAGCGATTCTCCCACCTCAGCCTCCAGAATAGCTGGGATTACATGTGCCAGCCACCATGCCCAGCTAATTTTTTTATTTTTTAGTAGAGATGAGATTTCATCACGTTGGCCAGGCTGGTCTCGAACTCCTGACCTCAAGCGATCCACCTGCCTCGGCCTCCCAAAGTGCTGGGATTACAGGCGTGAGCCATGGTGTCTGGCCTCTCTCTGCCCCTTTAGGTCAGCCAACCCAGAGTAAATGTGCAATACCAGCAGCAAACTTTAAGGTGCATGCTGCTGGGTTCTGGCAATTATTGTTCAGGACTTTCTCAATTCTCGCACCTCTTTTGCTGGAGGTGCAGTGGTGTGATCTCGGCTCCCTGCAATCTCCACCTCCCAGGTTCACCGTGTTAGCCAGTGCGGTCTCGATCTCCTGACCCTGTGATCCGCTCGCCTCGGCCTCCCAAAGTGCTGGGATTGTAGGTGTGAGCCACTGTGCCCGGCCTTGCACCTCTTTGAGACGGAGCTTTGCTCTCCTTGCCCAGGCTGGAGTACAATGGTGTGATCTTGGCTCACTGCAACCTCCACCTCCCGGGTTCAAGCGATTCTTCTGCCTCAGCCTCCCAAGTAGCTGGGATTACAGGATTACCATGCCCAGCTAACTTTGTATTTTTAGTAGAGACAGGGTTTCACCATGTTGGTCAGGCTGGTCTCAAACTCCTGACCTCAGGTGATCCATCCGCCTTGGCCTCCCAAAGTGATGGGATTACAGGCGGGAGCCATTGTGCCCGGCCTCTTGTACTTCTTAAAAAACACTTGTACTGGCCGGGCACAGTGGCTCACGCCTGTAATCCCAGCACTTTGGGAGGCTGAGGTGGGCAGATCACAAGGTCAGGAGATCGAGACCATCCTGGCTAACATGGTGAAACCCCGCCTCTACTAAAAATACAAAAAAAAAAAAAAAAAATTAGCCAGGCGTGGTGGCAGGTGCCTATACTCCCAGCTACTCGGGAGGCTGAGGCAGAAGAATGGCGTGAGATCCCGCCACTGCACTCCAGCCTGCGCGACTCCGTCTCAAAAAAAAAAAACAAAAAAAACACAAAACACTGTACTAAGACAGTGTATGTCCCCAGACTAAAGGGCCCAACAGGTGAGTAAAATTAATTGGGGAAGACTTGCTTTCACGCACTCACAGACTTTTTGAAACCTATTGTATTTATCCTTGAGGGTGGAACAGTGGAAGAGGGCAGATCAGACCCCATGCCTGTGTTTACTGTGGATGGAAAACAATCTTTACCCAACACTTAAAAGATGGAACAAAGGCAACACTGGAAACCATAGCCACTTTATGAGTTGAAGATGAACAATTTGGAAATGATATCCCTTCCTGGTGTTGGAATGGCTGCAAGGTCTATCTCCTTATTCAACAGAGCAGGGAGAAGAAATTTAAATTCTAGTTCTTGAAATGCTCACCTTGTGGGCATTAGGTGATTGTAGTTATACACTTTCACAAAAGATTTTATCTTTGATCTCTTGGCGATCTTCTTCTTGCCCATGGCAGCTGTCACTTTGCGGGGGTAGCGGTCAATTCCAGCCACCAGAGCATGGCTGTAGGGGCGATCTGAGGTGCCATCATCAATGTTCTAAATGAGTAAGAATTACATTTGTTATTCACTGAGGGCCTATTTAGGCCCTGTGTTAGAGGTAGGGCAGTGTCCAAAAAATATTTCCACCCTCAGGTCTCCAACATCCACCATTATAAAGAGAAAAATCACAGAAAGCTATGAGAAATAACCAAAGAGAAACAGAACAGTGTTTATCTCCATCAGGAAGCATCTGGAACGGCTTATTAGAGGTAAGAGATTTAAAAGTAGCAACAGTTGACATTTAAGAAGTACTTGCTATATGCCAAGCACTGCTCACAGGACTTGGTATCTATTCACTTGCTCCACTGCTAGTGAAGTGTACAGCCAAGGTTAAGACACCACAGCCTAACTCCAGAGATCAGTCTCAGGAGATGGGAGAGGGGAATCCAGGGGTACTCCAGTGTCCCCACAACAACAAAACGCAGTGGTGTATGTGGCCAGAGCCTAGGGAACTCTCTCAAGAAGCTACAAAATCATGGATAAGAGGAAAACAGTGAGGGGCTACGTGACCTTTCTAAAAGCAATTTCCTCCTCTTCTTACAGATTCCCAGCTGCAGCACTTCAGGTAAATAACAGAACACCTCCAAACCTTAGCAACAGGAAGGAACCCCCTATAGCTGGGGATGGTGGCACGCACCTGTAGTCCCAGCCACTCGGGAGGCTGAGATGGGAGACTCGCTTGAGCCCGGGAGGTCGAGGCTGCAGTGATCACGCCACTGCACTTAGCCTGGACAGAGATCCCGTCTCAAAAAAAAAAAAAAAAGAAAGAAAAGAAAAGGAATCCCCTATGATTACTTCAAGGACTGCACATGACAATACCTGAAAGGCAGTGGGAGCACATAGCAAGCGTGCAATGTCAGCCACTATTACTATATATTTAAAGCCTCTGGTGGAGAAGGCTTTATGCGTTGGGAGCCCAATTCAGCTCACATTTGCTTTTACTGTGCTTCTTCCTCTCTCAAAAGCTCTCCCACGTTCACCCTGACCGTGCTCACTGGCTACTGCCCCAGAAACAGGCCTTGAATTCCAAGCCTGCCCGCCCCGCCGCAGCCAGCCTGGTCCCGGGATGCAAGGACGCAGAGTCCCGCGAGGCTGATACCTTCACGATGACAGCTTTGCGTCCGGAGTAGCGTCCAGCCAGGACAAGCACCACCTTCCCAGGTTTCATGAACTTGCCCATTTCTGCAGAGAGCAAGGAGAAAGGGCCACTTAAAAATCCGTAAAGCCAAAGATGCCCAGAGCTGACTCCTGCCAGCAAGCCCAGGTCTTGGGCCGGAACTTCAGACTGTGTTCACTGTCGCCTTGGTCCAGGCCGCCCGAGGGCCCTGCTCGCAGGACAGGATCGGATACGTAGCCGCCAGAGACCTAGGGAAGGAATGCACCCGGCGCCGCCCGGACCTTCGACCCCCAAGCCGCGGATGGCAGCGGATTGAAAGATTCAACCCAAGCTTCTACTTACCGGCAGCAACCACCCGGGCCTACAGCAAAAAGGAAAGAAGGACACTTCCGCTAACCTTTCACCCCGGTGAGGAGTGACCTCACTTCCTGTCCCGCCCTTCAGGCTTCGCCACGCTGATTGTGTGGTGCTGAGTCTCGTGTTGCGGGCGGAAGAAGCTCATGAGGGAAACGCCGGGCGCGGCAGCTCAAGTATTCGAATGAAGCTTTATTAGCAGCTCCAGCAGTAGACAAGAGCAAAGGAGACTCCTCCCGGCCAACGGAAGAGCTGGGAGGGCGACTGTGCTGTGCGCTCTGGACTCAGCAGCTAGGCTTTGTTGTAGTTCCTTTCTCTGGCGCTAGGAGGGGGAACACAATCTGAAATTTACTTTTTCTCTTGGGAGACACAGGGAAAAAATAGGGCATTTATTGGTGCCTGTCGGGGGCACTGTTAGCTAAAGAGGGAGGGACAAAGATCAGTAAGGGTGGCTGGTCCGATAGTAGTGGGTTATCAGAACTTATCAACGTTAGGGTCACTAAAGTTGGTATACAACCCCCCACTGCTAAATTTGGTTTTAAAAAAACAAACAAAAAGGATATTTACCCCCAACAGTTAAAGTCTAGTGGTGTCACTGACATTACCAACTAGAATAAGCATGAGGGAGGTAGAAGAGAAGAATGGCAGCTGCTTACCCTATGCCAGGTCAGGTTAATCTATTTATGCACATCATCTGATTTGGTCATCATAACACTAAGAAATAGATACTATTATTATCTCCATTCTAGAGTCGAGGAAACTGGCTTAGAGAGATTTGCCCGAAGTCTATAGTGGGTAAATAGTGGAGCTGGGGTTCAGCCTCAAGCAGTTCAACTCCTGAACCCATACTGTTTACCATGTCACCATCCTGAGCAGCGATTCTCTCCCAGGCAAGATGTGAGCACTTTATACAAGCCGGCAGCCTGTTTAATCCTCACAACTCTGCATCTTGGGCATTCTCCTCCCATTTAGACATGAGGAAATTGCAATTCAGAGAGGATAAATTGCTTGTCTGAGGTTAATCCTAATCAGTGGCATAGATGGGATTCAAATCTAGGTCTGAATCTAGGTCTAGTTGGCTCTCAAACTGAATTATTTCCCATCACTCACCAGAAGAGTGTTTTCACATGGTACCTTATGTGCTTTCCGAGTTTAAGGGAAAGATAAACTATCTCACAGTTTTTGCTTATCTGAACCTATAGGATTTGTCTTGGGCAAGATGTGGAACAACCAGGATTTCATCAGTTCTCTCCTGAAGCTCTCCAGTGATACAATTTTCCCTGTATCCCTCAGGATCCCATTGCAATGGCTTTTGTTTTGTTTTGTTTTTTGAGACAGGGTCTCGCTCTGTCACCCAGGCTGAATGGTGTGTAGCACAATCATGGCTCACTGTAGCCTCAACCTCCTGGGCTCGTGATCCTCCCACCTCAGCCTCCTGAGTAGCTAGGACTTCAGGTATGTGCCACCATGCCCGTGTAATTAGAAGAAAAAAACAAAAACAAAATCAAAGAACTTTTTTTTTTTTTTGGTAGAGATGGGGACTCACTATATTGCCCAGGCTGGTCTCAAAAACTTCTGGGATTAAGTGATCCTCCTACCTGAGCCTCCCAAAGTGTTGGGATTACAGGCGACGCAGCACCGTGCCCGGCCCCATTACAATTTTTTTTTTTTTCAGACGGAGTCTCATTTTGTCACCCAGGCTGGAGTGCAGTGGCGCGATCTCAGCTCACTGCAACCTCCACCTCCCGGGTTCAAGCGATTCTCCTGCCTCAGCCTCCTAAGTAGCTGGGACTATAGGCTCCCGCCACCACACCCGGCTAATTTTTATATTTTTTGTAGAGATGGGGTTTCGCCATGTTGGCCAGGCTGGTCTCGAACTCCCAGCCTCAAGTGATCCGCTTGCCTCGAACTCCCAAAGTGCTGGGATTACAGGCATGAGCCACCACGCCTGGCCTCCAATGGTTTTTAAAATGTCTTTTTCTTATATATTTCATTTTTTAAAGAGATGAGGTCTTGCTATGTTGCCGGGCTTGAATGCAGTGGCTATTGACAGGTGTGATGTAGCTTCAAACTCCTAGCCTCAAGTGATCCTCCCATTTCAGCTTCCCACGTAGCTAGGACTAAGCCACCTTACCCTCCAAATCAAATCAGTAACTAAATCCTCTGAATTTTGTCTTATGTCTTTTATTTTTGAGATGGAGTCTCACTTTGTTGCCCAGGCTGGAGTGCAGTGGCATGATCTTGGCTCACTGCAACCTCCGCCTCCTGAGCTCAAGCAGTTCTCCTGCCTCAGCCTCCCGAGTAACTGGGACTACAGGCGCATGCCACCACGCCTGGCTAATTTAGTATCTTTAGTAGAGATGGGGTTTCACCATGTTGGCCAGACTGGTCTCGAACTCCTGACCTCAGGTGATCCACCCACGTTGGCCTCCCAAAGTGCTGGGATTACAAGCGTGAGCCACCGTGCCCAGCGGGATGCTTTTTTTTTTTTTTTTTTAATTGATAATTCTTGGGTGTTTCTCACAGAGGGGGATTTGGCAGGGTCATGGGACAATAGTGGAGGGAAGGTCAGCAGATAAACAAGTGAACAAAGGTCTCTGGTTTTCCTAGGCAGAGGACCCTGCGGCCTTCCGCAGTGTTTGTGTCCCTGGTTACTTGAGATTAGGGAGTGGTGATGACTCTTAACGAGCATGCTGCCTTCAAGCATCTGTTTAACAAAGCACATCTTGCACCGCCCTTAATCCATTTAACCCTGAGTGGACACAGCACATGTTTCAGAGAGCACAGGGTTGGGGGTAAGGTCACAGATCAACAGGATCCCAAGGCAGAAGAATTTTTCTTAGTACAGAACAAAATGAAAAGTCTCCCATGTCTACTTCTTTCTACACAGACACGGCAACCATCCGATTTCTCAATGTTTTCCCCACCTTTCCCGCCTTTCTATTCCACAAAGCCGCCATTGTCATCCTGGCCCGTTCTCAATGAGCTGTTGGGCACACCTCCCAGATGGGGTGGTGGCCGGGCAGAGGGGCTCCTCACTTCCCAGTAAGGGCGGCCGGGCAGAGGGGCCCCTCACCTCCCAGACGGGGGGGCTGGCCGGGCGGGGGGCCAGAGACGGAGTCTCCCTCTCGCTCCCAGGCTGGAGTGCAGTGGCGCGATCTCGGCTCACTGCAAGCTCCGCCTCCCGGGTTCTCGCCATTCTCCTGCCTCAGCCTCCCGAGTAGCTGGGACTACAGGCACCCGCCACCACGCCCAGCTAATTTTTTGCATTTTTTAGTAGAGACAGGGTTTTACCATGTTAGCCAGGATGGTCTTGATCTGCTGACCTTGTGATCCACCCGCCTAGGCCTCCCAAAGTGCTGGGATTACAGGTGTGAGGCACCGCGCCTGGCCCCCGGGATGCTTATTAAAGAAGTATCTCCAACCTCAGAGATAGTAATTCTGGTCTGGAGTGGAGCCATATGATCTATAGATCTTATTTTGAGCAACAGCTTTAAACGACTTTTTTTCTTGAAAAGTTCTTCACTTTTCTTGAACTCCATTGTTGGCTTATTCAACAGTATGAACTTTCACTCCTTTCCTTCCTTACTACCTTTTCTGCAGCATAAATTTCTGACTCCCCCACCCTTCACATACCCCCTGGGCTGTTCCCTGTGTCTTTTTCTTCCTCTCCAAGTAACCAGGCAAAATCCTATTCAAATTCTATCCATCCTTCAAGGTTATTCCAGAATTCTCCCAGGCAGAATCAATCTCTCCTTTCTCTGGGCTCTCTCAGCAATCCAGTCTGTACTTACCTTTATTAGAGAACATAATCTTAGTTTGGATATGAGTGGTTCTCATCTCAAAGTGTGGTTTCCAGAGCAGCAGCATCACCATAACCTAGGAACTTGTTAGAAACCAAATTCTCAGGCCCCACCCCAAAACAACTCAATAAAAAACTCTGGGGATGGGACCCAGCAATCTATATTTTAACAGTCTCTCCAAATCTCCAATTGGTATGGTATCTCCTTTGCTAGACTGTGTGTTTGTTGAGGGCACAGGGTAGGTTTACTTTTCTCTTTCTTTAGCATCTAGTCTAGGCAGGCAGTTGCTAAGTGATCAATAGTGAATGAATGATTGGAGAGCACCTTAGACGGCTTTAACAATACTTTGCAGATCATACTTGTACAACACACCCTACATTTCCACTGCATACATATCCGTGGCTCTTGACCCTTCCATTCTTGCATATCCTTGGATCTGGGTGGACTGGCCTGCCTCTCCTCCCTTGTCCTGTCTCACCCTAAGCCAAGGACAGAGCTCTGTTCTCAGTAATGACAGATGATATCAGAGCTTAGCAGATATCTGACTGCAGGGATGCTGATGGAATTGTTGGGTTGTCTCAGTTGATACACACATTTAGGTTTCAAGAACTTAGACATGAAAGTCATGGCTGCCGGCCTGTCTCCCTGCAGCCTTGTCCTTTGGCAGCTGAAATTTCTGGCAGTTGTGTGGAAAGTACCTTCTCCTCCCCAAAGTGAGGGTAGGAATGAGGGTGGTGGATAAAGGAGAAAGAGAAACCAAAATCTAGAAACAACATGATACAATGAAGTGAAAAGATAGACTGTGGGCTTTGGATTCAGAAAACTTGACTCCAAATCTCAGGTCTTCCATCATCATGTAAACCAGGACAAAATATTTAACCTCTCTGCAGTTCAGTTTCCTCAGCTGTAAAGTGGGGATAATACTGCCCCACTTTGTAAGTAGTGAGAATTTAATTAGAATGAGACAAATGAAAATGCTTCCTGTAATGCTAGCACAAAGCCTTAATACAAGTTTTGTTTTTGTGATTTGAAAAAGGCAATACTGGGGTGATCGCTGGGCTACGCCATATGGCTATACCAGTTACCACCCAAAGTGATATCCAGACAAGTGGATTTAAAAGTGCCAATCCTGGCTGGGTGTGGTGGCTCACGCCTATAATCCCAGCACTTTGGGAGGCTGAAGTGGGTGGATCACCTGAGGTCAGGAGTTCGAGACTAGCCTGACAAATGTGGTGAAACCCTCTCTATTAAAAATACAAACATTAGCCAGGCGTGGTGGCAGGCGCCTGTACTCCCAGCTACTCAGAAGGCTAAGGAAGGAGAATCGCTTGAACCCAGGAGGCGGAGGTTGCAGTGAGCTGAGATCACGCCATTGCACTCCAGCCTGGACAACAGAGCGAGACTCCATCTCAAAAAAAAAAAGTGTCAATTCCAAAAGCAGCATGTGTGATGACATCTGTTGTGGGGAGGGACTACAGGCGTGGGCAGGAGGAGACGGTCATGCCAAGGGGACTTTTTAGTGAATTTTTTCAGGCAAAAAACCCCTACTACCACCACCAAAGCTGAGATGATCCGTAACAGAGGACAGAGGATACAGGCAGTTTTCAAAAAAATATTGATCTGGATCAGATGGGCTGATAAGGCCCAAACACTTATAAACCAAAGCTGCAGGTCTCTAAGGTCTTCAGAGAAGCTACACAAAATACTATGATTTCAATAGCATCCACATATGTATCATTTTCCACAACATTTTACAATTCTCTTGTTTCACAGGGAAGGTGAACTAATTATAATGAAATATCAGTAATGTATCTTAAATAAGTAACATGTTGCTGGAAAAAATTTAAGTTAAAACGCACTACATAATAGTGCAGAAACAAAGTGCAGGTGGCAATTTTAAGACATGAAAACAATGCTGAATCAGTAGTGTTTGGAGTGATACATTTTGCCCATTTTTGGCCAGTCCTAGAACAGTACTCACCACAAGCTGCATGCCAAATATGAACTAATGAGGCTAAAACACTGAAGACCAAATGGAACCACTCTAGAGTCTGTTTCACAATGAGATACTCCTCCCCGTTCTGGAAACAGCGATCTGCTGTAGTTCCTATCCTCCTGTGGCACCTATCCCTGCTACAGTACCTATAACCAGATGTCCTCCATCATCCAGCCTCCAGGACAAGTGGTGCTCAGTGAGTCACAATCTGAGGAACAGCTGCTGGTTGCCGATTTGTATTCCTGTATATACTCGACTTGGGTAGCCAGGATTTTCTCGTTTGTCTTGAATATATTTACTTCTAAAAAGACTGTTAGTCTTGTTTGGAGGTGAGCAGAGGAATGTTTACTTGCTGGAGAACATAATAACAAACATCGCTTCTCACCCCTCATAAACAGAAAGCCCATTGTCTGTGCCGTGAAAAGAGGACTACCTTGTCAGGAAGATTTTACTTACCTCTACAAGAAAAAGGACTCGTATTAAAATCGACCTGTGGTTACCACCCTTAGAAATGCTGTTTTCAGATATTCCTATTGCTAGTCTTAGAGGCAGCCATGGAATATATAGTCTCCTCTGACCTTGGGGTCAGGAAGAAAGGGAAATCTATTCATAAAAGGAATTTAAATTCTGGCCTAGGCCTCTCAAACCTGCTTCAAGTGAAAGAAGATAGCTTAACTAACAGGAGCCTCAAGTTGAATGTCTTCTTTTTTTTTTTTTTTTTTTTGAGATGGAGTCTTCCTGTGTTGCCCAGGCTGGAGTGCAGTGGCATGATCTTGGCTTACTGCAATCTCCACCTCTCGGGCTCAAGCGATTCTCCGGCCTCAGCCTCCTGAGTAGCTGGGATTACAGGCGTGCACTACCCCGCCTAGCTAATTTTTGTTATTTTTAGTAGAGATGGGGTTTCACCATGTTGGCCAGGCTGGTCTTGAACTCCTGACCTCAGGTGATCCGCCCACCTCAGCCTCCCAATGTGCTGAGATTACAGGCGTGAAGCCACTGTGCCTGGCCTGATTCCTTTAATACAGGCTCAAGCACAAGTGCCCACACGTATACTGTGGGTACAACCTTCTTTTTTTTTTTTGAGACAGAGTCTCACTCTTGTCGCCCAGGCTGGAGTGCAGTGGCGCGATCTCAGCTCACTGCAAGCTCCGCCTCCTGGCTTCACGTCATTCTCCTGCCTCAGCCTCCCGAGTAGCTGGGACTACAGGCGCCTGCCACCATGTCCGGCTAATTTTTTTGTATTTTTAGTAGAGATGGGGTTTCACCGTGTTAGACAGGATGGTCTCGAACTCCTGACCTTGTGATCCGCCCGCCTCGGCCTCCCAAAGTGCTGGGATTACAGGTGTGAGCCACCACGCCCGGCCTGGCAGAACCTTCTTAACAAGAGGGTCCCTCCAGCACATCTTTCCGAGAGCTAAGTTGGTGGGGAAAACAGACTTTGCACTCATTTGGCCGACTGCCTGAGCAGGGTCTGGGAAAAATGCCTTTAACCCCACCTCTGATTCCTTGCTCCTATGCTAGAAGACTAGCACATCTATCCCTACTGAACAAGGAGCTTGTCTGGGGTTAGGGCACTCTCATCAAAAGGCATCTTTGATGTTTTTGAGCTGGCGCACAGCCAGATCTACAGGGAGGCTAAACTTGAGGCTGCTGAGGCGACTGAGCAGGTTGAGGGCACTCTCAAAGCCTGTGTGTGCCATGTAGCTCCAGGGCTGGTAGTGAGGCTCGATGAGTGACCCGGACTTGCAGATGAGGTTCACCCAGGACACCAGACGCTGCTCATTCAGTGCCATGCACACCAAGGCCTTCAATTCTGAGTCTGCACTGCGCTTAAAAGGGTCATGCTCTGTCAGCACCATGTGGATGGCTGTCAGTAGGCTCTGTTTGGGGGTGACAACAGTGCCTCCCGTAACAGGAAGGGCGAAGGACTGGGAGAGCTTCCGGGCTGGGGATTCCACATAAGCACGGCCGTTCTTAGCATGGTAGTACTTTACAAAGAGCTCCCACGGGTGCATGGCCTCTGGGGCCGAGGAGAAGGCTGGCAGCAAACAAGCAATAGGAGCCATAACAAGGCTCATCCCTGGGGAGGAGGCATACAGTCCATGGGCCAGCAGGTCCCTCACAGCCACCGTTAGCTCCTTCCGCACAGCCATAGTCAGCTCATCCTTGCCTCCCAGAGAGAGGTCCTGGAGGTTGGCAGAGGTGATGACATGGTCATGTGGCTGCTGCCTCAAGGCTAGCTGCTTCACTCTGTCCACTGACACCTCCAGCCTCTTCAGCAAGGGAGAGTAGTCTCTGTCAGCCTGGCCCCTCTGCCACAGGGTTGGAGGGATCTGACCTGTGGCACAACCAAACTGGCTAACAGCAAAGATCTGGAGCACGGCCAGCGCTCGCCGCATCAGGTGCAGCCCCGTCTCCCGGACTTTCTTCACATCCTCTGCCTTTGCTGCTTAGAAAAGACAGTGGCTCATCAGTGAGAGGCCATGATGGCACAGAGCTACACTCAACAAATCACAGGCTGAGATCAGTCTGAGCCACATGCTGGGTCTCACATGAAGGCAAGAGCCACCCAGGATGTAGCTGGACTTCCTTTTTCTGGTTAATAATAGCTGTATTGAGATATAATTCACATACCATATGATTCACCCATTTAAGGTGTTTAATTCAGTGGTTTTTAGTATATTCAAAATTGTATAACTGTCACTGCAATCAATTTTAGAATATTTCATCCTTCCCAAAAGCAAATCCATACCATCAGCATTTCTCATTCCCCTCTTCTCCTCAACAAACCCAAGCCCTAGGCAACCAACCACTCATCTACTTTCTGTCTCTAGAGATTTGCCTGTTCTGGAAACTGCACTTACTTTTGCTGTTTCCTGGAGGCGTTCTGCTGCTGCCTGTTCTGCTGCAGCCATTTCCTGTCTTCCCACCGGCCTTGCACTCACAGTGTCCACCACCTGTCTGCAAGGGGCTTCCCACTTCATCTGGAATCAGAAATTATAGAAGAGAAACTTATTTAGCCCTTTATGGCAGATCTTTAAAGGAAAAATAATACTTAATGGTGCCTATTAGAAACAAGAATTTCACAAACTCTTGTCCTATTTAATTGTGTAAAATGAGGACTGGCATACAGTAGTTGGCTCAATAAATATTTGCTAAGTGAATGAACCATGAATCATCATTTTATGGATGACGAGAGACTAAAGAGTTAGTAACATGCTCAAGGACATAAAACCAATGAGTATGAGAGTGGAGATTTTAACTATCTGATTTTGAAACCCATGCACTTTCTACTCTGCCAATGCTGCCTCCCCTACTAAGCCATCAAGCCTCTTAAATAGTACATCAAGAATTGGCACCTTTTGGCTGGGCATGGTGGCTCATGCCTGTAGTCCTGGTACTTTGGGAGGCTGAGGCGGGCGGATCACTTGAGGTCAGGAGTACGAGACCAGCCTGGCCAACATGCTGAAACACCATCTCTACTAAAAATACAAAAATTAGCTGGGTGGGGTGGTGGGAGCCTGTAATCCGAGCTACTCAGGAGGCTGAGGCGGAAGAATCGCTTCCATCTGGGAGGCGGAGGTTGCAGTAAGCCAAGATTGTGCCACTGCACTCCAGCCAGGGGAACAGAGAGAGACACTGTCTCCCCACCGCCCAAAAAAGAACAAAAAACCAGAATTAGAACCTTTTTACTAGTACTTAGAATAAGTATAATTATTATGACACCTGTCCACCCTTCTCATCCCATCCCCTCCTCTAACCTTGGATGAAGCTGATAAACATCTCAAGGTCTCGGATCTGAGTTTTCAGTTGCTCAACCAACTGTTCTTTGACTCGGGCTGGGTTGACGATCTGAGCCACTGCTGCATCTACACGCTGACGAAGCTCTTCAGTGGACAGGGAACTGATGTCCTCATTCAGATTCATGTCCAGTTTCTTTATTAACTCATCTATGATCACCTACCAAGATCACAAGCAATGAGCACACCCTTTGGAATTTTTAGGGAGAGGGTTAGGGAGGAGAATCTAAAAATGTCTTCTGTCCTTAAATGGAAATAAAAAACAGACCTCTAAATTTGTGAAAGTAAATGACTTAACTGCTGATTGATCAAGGTGAGGACATAGACTCTCTACTTTTAAAGTAAAAAGAACCCTCAGTTCTCTGATAAAAATGGATCCTCCCACTCACAGTAAATTTCTACCAGGCTAGTCAGATTTCACTCAGGAGAACAACAGTATGAAAAATCCAAAGTGGCTGATGATCCAACAAGCCTTATATTTAGTTGCTCTAAAGGCTTCAAGGAGAATATATACTGATTTTTAAGAGACAGGGTCTTGCTCAGTCACCCAGGCTAGGGTCCAGTAATGTGAGCGTTGCTCACTGTAACCTCAAACTCCTGTGCTCAAGCAATCCTCCTGCCTCGGTCTCCCCCATAGCTGGGACTATAGACACACGCTACCACCTGGTTAATTTTTAAATTTTTTGTAGAGACAGGGTCTCGTTATGTTGCCCAGGCTGGCCTCAAACTTCTGGCCTCAAGAGATCCTCCCACCTCAGCCTCCCAAAGAATTGGGATTACAGGCATGAGCCACTGCAACTGGCCTGATTTTTCTTAATTTCTAATCCTTCTTGCCCTACTGTAGGCAACTAAAGAAAAATCTCTATAAAATATCAAGGTGCATTATAGCCAAAATATCCTAGTGACATTATTAGGAACAATTTAAAATTCTGATAATAGGCTGGGTGCGGTGGCTCACATCTGTAACTCCAGCACTTCGGGAGGCCAAGGCGGGTGGATCATTTGAGGTCAGGAGCTCAAGACCAGCCTGGCCAACATGGTGAAATCCCATCTGTACTAAAAATACAAAAATTAGCTGGCCATGGTGGTGGATGCCTGTAATCTCAACTACTCGGGAGGCTGAGGCAGGAGAATCGCTTGAACCCTGGAGGCGGAGGTTGCAGTGAGCCAAGATCATGCCACTGCACTCCAGCCTGGGTGACAAACTGAGACTTTGTCTCAAAAAAAAAAAAAAAATCTGATATCGTAAACTCCAGCCCAGCCAGAAAAACAGCCACAGCACAGGGGTAGAGAAACATGCAGGGGAGGTTGTAACTGTATCTCTACCAAGAGATTTACCTGTCTACCCAGGTCTTACCTAAATAAATACAGTATTAAAGTCAGTCTGGATTCCTGGCATGTTTATCAAAAGGTAGTGAGTAGTAGGAAAAAGCTAGATTACGGCCAGGTGCGGTGGCTCACGCCTGTAATCCCAGCACTTTGGGAGGCCAAGGTGGGCAGATCACCTGAGGTTGGGAGTTCGAGACCAGCCTGACCAACATGGAGAAACCCCATCTCTACTGAAAATACAAAATTAGCCCAGCATGGTGGCGCCTGCCTATAATCCCAGTTACTTGGGAGGCTGAGGCAGGAGAATTGCTTGAACCCAGGAGGCGGAGGTTGTGTTGAGCTGAGATCGTGCCATTGCACTCCAGCCTGGGCAACAAGAGCAAAACTCCACCTCAAAAACAAAATAAAACAAAACAAAAAAGCTAGATTACATTGTATGATGGGCCCAAGTAGAATTTTTTAAGTGATCAAATGAAGAAATTATTGTTATATTCTTATTTCTATTATTAATTACAATCACCAAAAAGAAATAGCTCAATTATCATATTACAAAACTTTGGAATCTGTGTTTTCCATGTATGAGCAAAGAAAGGTTCCTCATAGCAGTAAAATTTCCCTTTGATTTGGGCCAGCAGAGGGATTCTCAGTAAGGCCAAAGGAGAACTGAGCTGAGAGAGGATGCCCTGTGAATGCTGGAAGGGACAAGTTAACCTCGGGCAGTGGTGGAGGTTCCTCTGGGGTCTGCTCACCCGCTGTCTTTCCAACACCACGGACTGTGGCAGCGAGTCATAACTGCCCTCTTGATAGGCAAACGTTTCCAGGTCATCTAGCTGGGTCTTGAGCTGCAGTATCAGTTCTTTCTGCTTCTCCCTTTGGGTTTCCAGACGCTCTTGCTTTTCCTGCTCACTCTAAGGCAAGAAAATAATTGGGTCTATTATGCAGGAAAAGGGAAACTCAGGGCACATTAAGAATCTGCTCGAGCCAGTAATGACCAATAAAATATAAGATGTTTCCAATAATCCAAATGAAATACACAATTCATACGACAGATTCAAAAGTAAGAATAATTATTTCATCCTAGGCAATTTGTTAAATGGGTGTTTTCTTTAAGAAACTATCTGTCCCTCATTGGAAATAGGATATTAATACAATGAGGCTTTTTGTTAAGACTGCCTTTTTTCCCCCAAAGGTCTAGTTAGGGTAGAGACAATCTATCTCAGCCAAGATAGCCTCCCAGGAATTAAGACATGCCATTCTCCACAGCCAGTTACCATAACACAACTCCTGATTACTCTGTGCAGCCAAATTTTGCAAAAGAATCTGGGGTAAGGGTGTGGAGAGAGGCTTTAAAACTCATAACCAGCTGGCCGGGCCCGGTAGCTCACACCTGTAATCCCAGCACTTTGGGAGGCCGAGGCGGGTGGATCACGAGGTCAGGAGATTGACCATCCTGGCTAACACAGTAAAACCCCATCTCTACTAAAAATACAAAAAAAAAATTAGCCGTGTGTGGTGGCGGGCGCCTGTAGTCCCAGCTACTTGGGAGGCTGAGGCAGGAGGATGGCGTGAACCCGGGAGGCAGAGCTTGCAGTGAGCAGAGGTCGCGCCACTGCACTCCAGCCTTGGTGACAGAGCGAGACTCCGTCTCAAAAAAAAAGAAAAAAACTCATAACCAGCTTTCCTAAGGTTCACCAAAGTCCCTTTGATGTACGATAGACCACTTCTGAAAAATCAAAAGAATCAAACGCACCAGGAGTGGTGTCTCACGACTGTAACTGCAGCACTCTGGGAGGCCAAGGCAAAAGAATCACTTGAGCCCAGGAGTTCGAGACCACCCTGGGCAACACAGTGAGACTTCATCTCCACAAAAAAATTTTTAAAAATTAGCTGGGCATGGTGGTGCATGCCTGTAGTCCCAGCTACTTGAGTGGCCGAGGCGGGAGGATTGCTTAAGCACAAGAGGTCAAGGCTTCACAAGACCCTGTCTCAAAGAAAAAAAAAATTAGCCAGGCGTGGTGGCATGGTGGTCCCAGTCACACAAGAGGCTGGGACAAGATGATGGCTTGAGTCTAGGAGGTTGAGGCTGCATTGAGCTTTGTTTTCACCACTGCACTCCAGCCTGGGCAATAGGGCAAGACTCTGTCTCAAAAAACCAAAACCAAAAACAAAAGAGTAAAAGGCAAGTGCCTAGGCCAGTGAAAAAAAACCAAAAGCCACATAATGGGGATGGGAAGGTAACAATGTTTTTAAAAAAAAGTATCTGTAAGTTTTGCTGACTAGTGACTCCTTTTTCAACTGTTGGCCACCAGTAGTTTCTGCATTTCAACTAATAAAAATGCTTCAGGGTGGTAAAGTCTTGTCAACGTATTGTCAAACACTGGTTCTTCCTTGTCTTTCTTGAGTCTCAAAAACAAAAAGCAAAACCAGCAAATCATTTGTAGGGGCAAGGCTGCGTCTTAAACTAGAAGTCTACAGCGTATTACATTTAACCTTAAAACGGTACTTACCAAGCCCTGAAGAAGTAAGTAATGAGAGAGAAGAAATGAAAAAAAAAAAAAAAAAAGAAAACAACAAATTAACTTTTTGTTTAAGTATTTAAAATGCAATCCTCTTGCTTTAACTTTGCTCAACATGAAAGCAAGCCTTTTCTCAGGGCAGTCCCTCTGTAATCCTTTCAGAGCGCAGTTGCATACTGTTAGAACCCTATCCCGCTTCCCCATTTGGTGAAGGCCTAGTTCTCCTTTAAGAGGCTTCCTGATTTCCCCAGGCATAACTAAACATTTCCTCTAGAGGTTGTTCACACTTCTAGTCTAGCTCATATCACATTATTTGTTTAGGATTCTGTCTCTTCTAGTCTATGAACTCCTTAAGGACAAAGGTTTTGACTTTGAACCACAAATGCCAGGCACAGTGTCTGGCACAAGGTAAGTTCTCAACATGCATTTGTTGTATGTTACCGAACTGAATTAAGGAAAGTATGGCCGAACGCAGTGGCTCATGCCTGTAATCCCAGCACTTTGGGAGGCCAAAGCAGGCAGATCACCTGAGGTCAGGAGTTCGAGACCAGCCTGGCCAACATGGTGGAACCCCGTCTCTACAAAAACTAGCCCAGTGTGGTGGCACGTGCCTGTAATCCTAGCTACTTGGGAGGCTGAGGCAGGAGAATGGCTTGAACCCAGGAGGCAGAGGTTGGAGTGAGCCAAGACCGCAGCATTGAACTCCAGCCTGGGTGTCACAGCAAGACTCTGTGTCCAAAAAAAAAAAAAGAAAGAAAGAAAGAAAGAAAAAAAAAGAAAAAGAAAAGAATGACAAATTCCAAATAATGAACTCTGAGTGGAGAAAGTTGTCTAACCAGCCTAAGGAGAAAGAACTGTGGAAAAGTCTTTGTTTTTGTTCTCACTGTTACCCAACTTTATGTCAGGGAAGAAAGAAATCAGCCATAAATTTTGATTCCATTTTCATGACCAAGTCTGTTGAACTCTGTCACTTGCCATGGTAGCTACGATGTGCTATTTGCTGGAGTGTGGGCAAACAAGAGAGAACAATGAGCTCTGGTGCAAAGCAAGAAATAACATAAATCATTTCCAGTATGAAGTAAGATAAGAGAAAATATTGGTTTAAAATATTTGGGGTCGAGGTGGGTGGATCACTTGAGGTCAGGAGTTCGAGACCAGCCTGGCCAACATGGCAAAACCCTGTCTCTACTCAAAATACAAAATTTAGCCGGGGATAGTGGCACATGCCTGCAGTCCCAGCTACTAGGGAGGCTGAGGCAGCAGAACAGCTTGAACCTAGGAGGTGGAGGTTGCAGTGAGCTGAGATCATGCTACTGCACTCCAGCCTGGGTGACAGGGCCAGACTCTGTCTCAAAAAACAAAACAAAACAAAACAAAACTGGGGGCCAGGTGCAGTGGCTCATGCCTGTAATCCCAGCACTTAGGGAGGCTAAGGTGGGAGGGTGGCTTGAGCCCAGGAGTCAGAGACCAGCTGAGCAACATAGGGAGACCCCCACCTCTACAGAAAAAATATATTTTTTAATTAGCTAGTCATGGTAGTGTGCGCCTGTGGTCCCAGCTACTTGGGAGGCTGAGCTGGGAGGATGGATTGAGCCCAGGAGGTTGAGGATGCAGTGAGTTGTGATCATGCTGCTGCACACCAGCCTGGGCAACAGAGTGGAAAATAAAAATTTAGGGCCGGGCGCGGTGGCTCACACCTATAATCCCAGCACTTTGGGAGGCCGAGTCGGACAGATTATGAGGTCAGGCGTTCGAGGCCAGGAGTTCGAGACCAGGAGTTCGAGACCAGCCTGGCCAACATGGCAAAACCCCAACTCTACTAAAAATACAAAAATTAGCCAGGCGTGGTGACAGGCACCTGTAGTCCCAGCTACCTGGGAAGCTGAGGCAGGAGAATCGCTTGAACCCAGGAGGCGGAGGTTGCCGTGAGCCAAGATGGTGCCACTGCATTCCAGCCTGGGCGACAGAGTGAGACTCTGTCTCAAGAAAAAAAAAAAAATTGGCAGGGTACAGTGGTTCATGCCTGTAATCCAGCACTTTGGGTGGCCAAGGTGGGTGGCTTGCTTGAGCCCAGGAGTTCAAGACCAGCCTGGGCAATATGGTGAAACCTCATCTCTACAAATATAAAAACTGGCTGAGCGTGGTGGTGCTCGCCTGTGGTCCCAGTTACTCGAGAGGCTGAGGTAGGAGGATCTACTGAGCCTGGGAGTCAAGGCTGCAGTGAGTCCTGATCATGCCAGTGCACTCTAGCCTGGCAACAGAGTGAGACCCTGTCTCAAAAAAAAAAAAAAAAAAAAGGAAAAAGAAAAAAAAAGGTAAGTGGTAAGAAGTAAATCATTCAGTTCAATGATATTCCCTACTCTGGTCCTACCTGTTCACCTGTCAATGTATTCAATGTATAAATACAAGATTACAACTTGTAGGTGGATTGAGCACTACTTTTTTTTTTTTTTTTAAGGTGGTACAATGTTTCTTTTTCCTTTTTTTTTTGAGACAGGGTCTTGCTCTGTTACTCAGGCTGGAGTGCAGCGGTATGATCATAGCTCTCTGCAGCCTCCAACTCCTGGGCTCAAGTGATCCTCCTCCAGCCTTCGCCTCCCCAAGTGTTGGGATTACAGTCATGAGCCACTGCACACAGTCTTTTTTTTTTTTTTTTTTAGTTTTTAATTTTTTTTGTGTTTTTTTTTGAGACAGAGTTTCACTCTTGTTGCCCCAGGCTGGGGTGCAATGGCACGATCTTGGCTCACCGCAACCTCTGCCTCCCAGGTTCAAGCGATTCTCCTGCTTCAGCCTCCCGAGTAGCTGGGATTACAGGAATGTGCCACCATGTCTGGCTAATTTTTTTTTTTTTTTTTTGTATTTTTAGTAGAGACGGGGTTTCATCATGTTGGTCAGGCTGGTGTCGAACTCCCAACCTCAGGTGATCCGCCCGCCTTGGCCTCCCAAAGTGCTAGGATTACAGGCGTGAGCCACTGCGCTGGGCTAGTTTTTAATTTTTATGGGTACATAGTATGTGTATATATTTATGGGGTACATGAAATGTTGCTACAGGCATGCAATGTGTCATAATCACATCATGGAAAATGGGGTTGGCCTACTGTTTCTAAAGGTGAAAATGAACAACAGAGTTTCCTATCACGTAGAACCTTTGGTGCTGTCCACCCCTTTCTAGCCCTTAAATCTGGCAGTTTGAGGTGGCTGCTCCTTGTGTAAGGAGTTGCAGGTATGTGGAGAAGGGTGGAACAGTAAACACAGGATTGCACTGGAAACAGTTCAGATTAAAATAAACAAATCATTATCTGCTTGATAAATCTTCTTGGCTAAAACCAATGTAAGTGGGAAGAAAGCCACATGTAGACTGTAGTTTGAAGAATAAAATGGTGAAAAGGGATGGGGCATGGTGGCTCACGTCTCTAATCCCAGCACGTTGGTAGGCTGAGGAGGGCAGATCGCTTGAGCTCAGGTGTTGGAGACCAGCCTGGGCAATGTGGTGAAACCCCGTCTCAACAAAAAATAAACAAAATTAACTGGGTGTGGTGGCACACACCTGTAGTCCCAGATAATGGGGAAGCTGAGGCAGGAGGATTGCTTGAGCCCAGGAGGCAGAGGTTGCAGTAAGCAGAAATTGCGCCAATGCAGTCTAGCCTAGGTGACAGAGTGAGACTCTGTCTCAAAAAAAAAAAAAAAAAAGTGAAAAGGCAGTGTACCTCAACACTTTTAATAAAGCCAGCACTTTGTGCACTTCCAGAGATGCAAAGCTTGTAAGGAAACGTTTACCTGGTGTCTTATACATAGTTTCACTACTTCTGGGGTAGGCACACTGAATCGATCTTGTCAGTTACCAGAGGACCTCATTCAGAATGCCTAATGATTAAGCAGGATGGAGGAAGAGTTTAAAAATTTCAACATTATAGCCTGCACGGTGGCACACGCCTGTAGTCCTGAGGCTGAGGCAGGAGGATGGCTTGAGACCAGGAGTTCGAGACCAGCCTGGGCAACATACCAAGACCCTCCCGTCTCTTAAAAAGGAAAAATTCCAACATTAGGAAATTTATATAATCAAGAGTTGTGTTTATTTCAGTTACTAAGAGACCCTGCTGTTAACCCAAACTCCCACCCAGAGAAGTGTAAAGACTGCCTAGATTTCAGGAAAGCAGGGACAGGGAGTTAACCTAAATTTCCACGGATTCCAACTCACTTTCCTTTCCTTTGCCAATTTTCCCAATCCCCAGAGTCGGGGTCCTCTAACAGCCAAAGTGTTCAAGACTGAGATACGTGAGGGAAAGGTGAGTGGGCGCAGCACTGCTCTTGGCTGCTCTGCTGCCCTCTCAACGACTCACTTCGCTCACCGCTCCTCTACCACTCACGTCATCACGCACCGACATCTCTCCACATCCTCCGTGCACACCGCTCACCCTCAGGTTCCCAGGCCTCTGTCCTCTTGCCCTTCAGCCGGCCCCGCACTCCAGTCCCCTGGTCTCCGACACACGTACTCACCGACCGAGTCGGGGAGGCTTCTCCCCGCATGCACCATCATCCGGGTCTGGATCGCCACCCACACGACCCCACTATTCCCATATTCCTCGCGGCCCGGCTCCAGCCACTCACCTGGTCCTCGCCCCGCAACCGTGGCCGGTCCCCGGGCAGCCCATCGCCCTCATCGCTGGCGGGGTCGCCGGGCCCTTCGTAACCTAGGACGTGAGGGCAGCCGCGGAAGGCGAAGTCTTCAAGCTCCCGCAGAAGGCGCTGCTGCTCCGCCGGCGCCCCGCGCACCACCTGGCGCAGGCGGAACTGCACCTGCGCGAAGTGCGAGGACAGCGCCAGCAGCGCCGAGTCCAGCCGCCGCCGCTCTGCCCGCAGCCGCCGCAGCGTCCGGCCCGGCGAATCCGGCGGGGAGCCCGGGGCCGCGCCAGGCTCCTCGGCCGTCGCCTCTTCTAAAAACGCGGTTGCCCCAGGCCGGGCCTCCGCCACCGCCCCCACTGGGGCCCAGCGCACCGCCTCGCACGGGGGCAGCGGCTCCTCTTCCTCCTCCTCTTCGTCTTTCGCCTTTGGCCCAACAGCCGCCACCACCGTTACCGGCTCTGCAGCCGCTTCGACAGCCGCCATCTTCCCGGAAACACCGCCGCACGTCAGCCGCGCTCCCCCTGCTGCCATGGCAACGGCGCGGTGGCCTGGAACCCCAGGGGAGTGGTGGGCGGGGCCTGAAGTACCGAAGTCCCCGAGGGCGCGCCTTCCCCGGGAATTTAATTCAGGACAATAATGTTTTATTGAGCGCCTATTGTGAATCAGACACTGAGCAGTAAGCGTCGGAGAAACAGGTGAATGATACCGGGGAAAAGTCATTCCCTGTGTAGCGTCTAGGGCAGCCTTTGCCCTGGTTCCAACAGATGGGGGTTGTCTCTTCCTAGTCTATGCATTTCTGAAGACCCCACGGTGAAGGGCTGCAAGGATGAAGCTGTCCCAGAGTATCTCCAGAGTGCAGATCCCTTGGCTGCCAGGTCATGTTCTCTCTTCCTCTCAACTGTTCTCCCGACCATATAAGGAGAGGCAGCTGCTGGGGGCGTCCCCAGGATCTAAAGATAGCGGCCCCTGCCTGGAACTCTAAATGCCACCCTGGAGCGGGAGCCGCAATGGCACGGTGAGTGTTTCCGGCTCCGGTGCTCCCCCTGGCCCTTTTCCCTGGAGATTCCCTGCTCCAAGTCTTCTGGGCGCTCCAGGTTCTGTGAGGCCCCACGGGAGCCCCGGACCCCTGGTCTCTGTAACTGTGGGGTGAGGGAAGGTGTGACCTGAATGTTCTCCCTGACCTCCTAGTTTCCTAGTCTTGCACGTTCTATTCTTCCCAGGTTCACACTCACCACATCCACCCACTCCTGTCATTCCCTTCCCTTTCACCCCTTCTGTCTCATTTAGCTCCACTTTGAAAAAACTGTGGCATCAAAGGTCCCTGGGTAGTCCCTTCCCAAATGACCTCAGTCTTCCCTCTCCCACCCCTATGAAGCCACACCTCAACTTCTCTTCAGGCAGCACGCCCGGACCTTGTGGTACGACAGGCCCAGGTATGTGTTCATGGAGTTTTGTGTTGAGGACAGCACCGATGTCCACGTGCTTATTGAGGATCACCGCATTGTGTTCAGGTAATGGCCCTGCCGTCTGAGGGCCTGGCTTCCCAGGAATCTACCCCTTCTCCTAATGTCCCCACACGGAGTATTCCGCATCTCCTCAGCTTCATTGTCTCCTCAGCTGCAAGAATGCCGATGGAGTGGAGTTGTACAATGAGATTGAGTTCTATGCCAAAGTGAACTCCAAGGTAAGGGTGAAATGGGACAGTAAGGTTTGGATGGAAACCGGGCTGCCCAGGGAAACTGGAGATTAATTCTAAACCCCAGACCCTAAGAATGAGGCTCTCTATCTGGCAGGACTCCCAGGATAAGCGCTCTTCCCGCTCTATTACTTGTTTTGTGAGAAAATGGAAGGAAAAGGTGGCCTGGCCGCGGCTTACCAAGGAGGATATCAAGGTGGGTGTGTGGAAAGTGGCCTGCTTCTTCTCTCCATGTACCCAGGTTACAGCTGGGATTGTCCTTGCCTCCTTTCCAGCCAATATTCAATCACTCACCAAGTCCTGCCTCATCTTTTTTTTTCCAACTGTATTAGTCTCTCTTATTTTTTATTTTTATTTATTTATTTATTTTGAGACGGAGTTTCGCTCTTGTTGCCCAGGCTGGAGTGCAATGGCGTGATCTCAGCTCACCATGGCCTCCGCCTCCCGGGTTCAAGCAATTCTCCTGCCTCAGCCTCCTGGGTAGCTGGGATTACAGGCATGCACCACCACGCCCAGCTAATTTTGTATTTTTAGTAGAGATGGGGTTTCTCCTTGTTGCTCAGGCTGGTCTCGAACTCCCGACTTCAGGTGATCTGCCCGCCTCGGCCTCCCAAAGTGCTGGGATTACAGGCGTGAGCCACCGCGCCTGGCTTATTTTTTAACTTAAAGTTCTGGGATACATGTGCAGAACATGCAGGTTTGTTACATAGGTATACGTGTGCCATGGTGGTTTGCTGCATCTATCAACCCGTCATGTAGATTTTAAGTCCTGCATACATTAGCTATTTGTCCTGAGTCTCTTTTTACTCTCTTGGTAATCTCTCCCAGTTAACTACTTTCGTTGTAGGTGATGAAATGTGTAAGACTCCACTTCAGATATTGGCACTGCTGTGAACATGGTCTTTCCCTTTACTGCAACTCACAATCAAAACCTTTGATTCTTTTTGTGTGTGTGTTTGTGTGAGATGGATTCTCACTCCTGTAGCACAGGCTGGAGTGCAGTGGCGCGATCTTGGCCCACTGCAACTTCCACTTCCTGGGTTCAAGCAATTCTCCTTCCTCAGCCTCCTGAGTAGCTGGGATTACTGGCTTGTGCCACCACGCCTGGCTAATTTTTGTATTTTTAGTAGAGACGGGGTTTCACCATATTGGTCAGGCTGGTCTTGAATTCCTGACCTCAGGTGGTCTACCCGCCTCAGCCTCCCAAACTGCTAGGATTACAGGCATGAGCCAATGTGCCCAGCCATTTCTTTTTCTTTTTTCTTTCTTTCTGTTTTTTTTTTTTTTTTTTTTTGATTCGGAGTTTCGCTCTTGTTGCCCAGGCTGGAGTGCAATGGCATGATCGCAGCTCACACTACACCTCCGCCTCCCAGATTCAAGTGATTCTCCTGCCTCAGTCTCCCGAGTAGCTGTGATTACAGGCATGTGCCACCACACCCGGCTAATTTTGTATTTTTAGCAGAGACAGTGTTTCAACATGTTGGCCAGGCTGGTCTCAAACTCCTGACCACAGGTGATCCACCTGCATCGGCCTCCTAAAGTGCTGGGATTACAGCTGTGAGCCACTGCACCCGGCCTCTGCCAATTCTTGTTTTCTATATTCCAGTCCCAGAAGTAGTTTCCACTGTAGAAATTAATTGATGAGTCTTATTCTTCCTTTTCTTTCTTTCTTTCTTTCTTTCTTCTTTCTTTCTTTCTTTCTCTCTCTCTCTCTCTCTCTCCCCCTCTCTCTCCCTCCCTCCCTCCCTCTCTCTCTCTTTCTTTCTTTTCCTTCTTTTCTTTTTTTTTTTTTTTTTTGAGACGGAGTTTCTCTCTTGTTGCCCAGGTTGGAGTGCAGTGGCGCCATCTCGGCTCACTGCAACCTCCGCCTCCTGGGTTCAAGCGATTCTCCTTCATCAGCCTCCTGAGTAGCTGGGATTACAGGCGTGTGCCACCACGCCTGGCTAATTTTTGTATTTTTGTATTTTTTTTTTTTTTTTTTTGAGATAGAGTCTCACTCTGTCACCCAGGCTGGAGTGCAGTGGCGTGATCTCAGCTCACTGCAACCTCTGTCTCCTGGGTTCAAGTGATTCTCCTTCCTCAGCCTCCTGAGTAGCTGGGATTACAGGTGCCCACCACCATGCCCAGCTAATTTTTGTATTTTTAATAGAGACAGGGTTTCACCATGTTGGCCCGGCTGCTCTTGAACTCCTGACCTCAGGTGATCCGCTCGCCTCAGCCTCCCAAAGTGCTGGGATTACAGGTGTAAGCCACCGCACCTGGTAATTTTTTGTATTTTTAGTAGAGATGGGGTTTTGCCATGTTGACTAGGCTGGTCTCGAACTTCAGACCTCAGGTGATCTGCCTGCCTCAGCCTCCCAGGGTGCTGGAATTACAGGCATGAGCCACCACACCTAGCCCTGATGAATCTTATTCTTTCTAGTAGTGGCTTACAACCAGGCTCTACTGACCTCTTAAATATTAATGAATTCACTACTTAATTTCTTCCTAGTTCAAGCCTCACCAGCATACAGTGAGAAGTTTGTTGCATATTTTCAGTTCCATTTTCAATCCATTCTCTGCATTGCCCTCAGCATGGTCTGTCTAAAACACACATTTGACCCTGATGCTCCCCCACTTAAGGCCCTCCAAAGTCGTCTCCTCCTTAAAGGTTGAAAACTGACTGCCTGATGGCTGGATCTGGCTCTCAGATTTGTTTTAATCTTTACAGTGTCAAAAATTATTTTAAGGCCGGGTGTGGTGGCTCACGCCTGTAATCCCAGCACTTTAGGAGGCCGAGGCAGGCAGATTGCTTGAGGTCAGGAGTTGGAGACCAGCCCAGACAACATAGTGAAACGCTGTCTCTACTAAAAATACAAAAAATTAGCTGGGTGTGGTGGCGCATGTCTGTAGTCCTAGCTATTCAGGAGGCTGAGGCAGAATAATCGCTTGAACCTGGGAAGTGGAGGTTGCAGTGAGCTGAGATCGTGCCACTGCATTCCAGCGTGGGCGACAGAGCGAGACAACGTCTCAAAAAAAAAGAAATTATTTTGACTTGTTACTGACATTAAAAATTTTTTATTAGTTGCTGACATTTAAAAATGTGCATCTTCTAAAAATCCAGACTATAAGCTTCTGTTGAAAAATGGGAGGCTGAGAGAGGTGGCTCACAATCCCAGCACTTTGGGAGGCTGAGGTGGATGGATTGATTTAGGTCAGGAGTTCAAGACCAGCCTGGCCAACATGGCAAAACCCCATCTCTACTAAAAATACAAAAAATGAGCTGGGCGTGGTGGTGCGAGCCTGTAGTGCCAGCTACTCGGGAGGCTGAGGCGGGAGAATTGCTTGAACCCGGGAGGCCGAGGTTGCAGTGAGCCAAGATCTCACCACTGCACTCCAGCCTGGGCAATAGAGTGAGACTCCATTTCAAAAAAAATAAATAAATAAAACGGGGAGCCAGGTTCGGTGGCTCGTGACTGTAATCCCAGCACTTTGGAAGGCCAAGGCAGGCAGATCACAAGGTGGGGAATTTGAGACCAGCCTGGCCGACGTGGTGAAACCCCGTCTCTACTAAAAATACAAAAGTTAGCAGAGCGCGGTAGCACGTGCCTGTAATCCCAGCTGCTCCGGAGGCTGAGGCAGGAGAATTGCTTGAACCCGGGAGGCAGAGGTTGCAGTCAGCCGAGATCACCCCACTGCACTCCAGCCTGGATGACAGAGTGAGACTCTGTCTCAGAAAGAAAAAAGAAAAAGAAAAAGAAAAATGGGAGAATCTAGCCCCACTGATACACATCCCCAGATGCCTAGAGTTGAAGTTTTCAGTGGATCATGTACTTCACCTCACTTGCTCCTTTTCATTACCTCCCTGACTCTCTTGGGTATTTGAGCGTTTGATTTCCTGCCCTTTAGGTTGAGATCCAGGCACCGTAACATAACACACTAGCACATCCCACACTCTCTGCCCCAAGCTTTATCTTCTAGCCACAGCAGACTGTTGTGTTTTGTTTGTTTTGCAAAAACCAGGCTGTTTCTCACCTCTGTACCTTTGCTCAAGGTATGCCTTCTTCCTGAAAAGTTACCATCATTACTACCTTCACCCACCCAATCCCTGTGCATCCTTCAAAGCCCTGCCACTCCAGGAACCTGGGTTCTTGTGACTCCTTTTGGGGTTCCCATGATGTCCCCTATATAACTCCACCACCACACTTTTCACACTGTATTATAGTGCTTTTTTTATATCTCCCTCCCCAGCTTGCTTCCGAGTGGCTGGGACAGTGTGTTGACTTTTTTTTTTTTTTTTTGAGACAGGATGTCGTACTGTTACTCAGGCTGGAGTACAGTGGCATAATCAAGGTTCACAGCAGCGTTGCCCTTCTGGGCTCAAGCAATCCTCTCACCTTAGCCTCTTGAGTAGGTGGAACAACAGAAGTGTGCCACCATGCCTGGCTAATTTTTGTATTTTTTGTAGAGATGGGGTTTTGCCATGTTGCCCTAGGCTGGTCTCGAACCCCTGGGCTCAAGCAATTGATGTGCCTTGGCCTCCCAAAGTGCTGTGATTATAAGTGATAGCCACTGCGCCCGGCCAGAACATTTTTATAAACCCAGTGCCAAGCTGAGAGTCTGTCCATAGTATGTGTTCAATAAATTTTTTTTTTTTTTTTTGAGACAGAGTCTCACTCCATCGCCCAGGTTGGAGTACAGTGGCGTGATCTCGACTCACTGCAACCTCCACCTTCCGGGTTCCAGTAATCCTCCTGCGTTAGTCTCCTGAGTAGATGGGATTACAAGTGCCCACCAGCATTCCCAGCTAATTTCTGTATTTTTAGTAGAGATGGGGTTTCACCATGTTGGCCAGGCTGGTCTCAAACTCCTGACATCAAGTGATCCACCTGCCTCAGCCTCCCAAAATGCTGGGATTACAGATGTTAGCCACTGCACCTGGCCAATAAATATCTTTTGAATGAAGGAGTGAATAACTTCTTCCCTGTATAAATGTGGAAACTTTGGAACATGGACCTTGAAGGGTTGTCTCTGACTCCATGGAATGCAGCTTGTCTTTTTTTTTTTTTTTTTTTTTTCGAGACAGAGTTCCACTCTTGTTGCCCAGGCTGGGGTGCAGTGGCGCGATCTCAGCTTACTGCAGCTTCCACCTGCCAGGTTCAAGCGATTTTCCTGCCTCAGCCTCCCAAGTAGCTGGGACTAGAGGCATGTGCCACCATGCCCAGCTAATTTTGTATTTTTAGTAGAGATGGGGTTTTACCATGTTGGCGAGGCTGGTCTCGAACTCCTGACCTCAGGTGATCCACCCACCCTGGCCCCGCAGAGTGCTGGGATTACAGGTTGTGTGAGCCACTGCGCCCGGCTGCAGCTTGTCTGTCTTATTGGTTGACTCCTATGTTGCTTTATGATACAATTATCTTTCCAGATGTGTTGTCTCCTCAGTCAATCGGCTCCTGGAGGGTGGGACTTCTTTTTTTTTTTTTTTGAGATGCAGTCTTGCTCTGTCACCCAGGCTGGGGTGCAGTGGCACGATCTTGGCTCACTGCGACCTCCGCCTCCCAGGCTCAAGCGATTCTCCTGCCTCAGCCTCCCGAGTAGCTGGGACTACAGGTGCCCGTCACCATGCCCGGATAATTTTTGTATTTTTACTAGAGACGAGGTTTCACCATATTGGCCAGGCTGGTCTCGAACTCCTGACCTTGTGATCCTCCTGCCTCGGCCTTCCAAAGTGCTGAGATTACAGGCGTGAGCCACCACGCCTGGCCGGAGGGTAGGGCTTCTGAGATTTTCAGACTCTATCATGCCTAGCTTTGTGTGTAGATTGGCAGGTTCCTGGTCAAAGGAGTGCAGTTGGGAGGACTATGGACCTACTGACCCTCTTTTCCCCAGCGTGCTCCCATGCATATGCCCACACTCTCCCACACACTCCTGCTCCTGCCCTCCTGGCCTGTGACTCTTGGTGCCTCTTCTTGCAGCCAGTGTGGCTGTCTGTGGACTTTGATAACTGGAGAGACTGGGAAGGGGATGAAGAGATGGAGCTGGCTCATGTGGAACATTATGCAGAGGTGAGAGACAACACCTACTGTGTTCTGCCCACTTGATCATTCTTTGTGTTTCTCTGCACACATGTCTCTGGAGGATTGTCACTGGGGCCAAGCAGAGATATGCAAGCTCTCTAGGCAGGTTACTCATTGATGCTGATATTCTTTACGTATTTTGTGCAATGTTTATTTAATAGGGATGAGAGGAAAGAATATTATTGAAATTATATACATTGATTCACTTATTCAGTGTAGAGCCTGTATTCTGAAGAAGTTTGACAAAACCTTTTTCCACTTTTCTGTAATTCTTGTTCTACTGTTTTCTGTGTGTGTGTGTGTGTGTGTGTGTGTGGTTTTCTGTCACCTAGGCTGGAGTGCAATGGCGCGATCTCAGCTCACTGCAACCTCCGCCTCTGGGTTCAAGCAATTTTGTCTCATCCTCCTGAGTAGCTGGGATTACAGGTGCCCACCACCACGTCTGGATAATTTTTGTATTTTTTTAGTAGAGACGGAGTTTCACCATGTTGGCCAGGCTGGTCTCAAATTCCTGACCTCAGGTGATCCACCTGCCTCACCCTCCCAAGTGGTGGGATTACAGGCGTAAGTCACCATGCCTGGCCTGTGTGTGTGGTTTTCTTTTTGAGACAGAGTCTTGCTCTGTCTCCCAGGCTGGAGTGCAGTAGCTCCCTGCAACCTCCACTTCCCAGGTTCAAGCGATTCTTGTGCCTCAGCCACCTGAGTAGCTGGGATTACAGGCATGCGCCACCACCCCTGGCTAATTTTTTTTTGTATTTTTGGTAGAGATGGGGTTTCATCATGTTGGCCAGGCTGGTCTGGAACTCCTGGCCTCAAGTGATCTGTCTGTCTCAGCCTCCCAAAGTGCTGACATTACAAATGTGAGCCACCAAACCCGGCCTCTCTCTCTCTCTCTCTCTCTCTCTCTGTGTGTGTGTGTGTGTGTGTGTGTGTTGAGCCAGACAACTTCATGGGATGTTAAAACTAGCAGTATAAAAACTCACATCATAAATAATTGGCCCCCAATAAATCACACACTGTCGTTATATTATTTGGTTTCAGTTATAAAAACACTAGCCGATTCCAATCTGGATTTGTGTTAAATTTTCTTTTAAGAAGGGGATCAATTTACTTTTCTCAAATTAATTCCAGTGATGTTTTAAAGATGGGAGCAGTTGCCTGACCAGTTCTGGCTGCGACCATTCTTCTATGGACCATCAATGTGCAGATTGTTCTTCCTTCACTCCCTTCTCCCTTGTGATTATTTTTTCCTCCCACTAGCTTTTGAAGAAAGTCAGCACCAAGAGACCTCCACCTGCCATGGATGATTTGGATGTAAGTAAAGCCTTCCCTTCAACCCTTCAGTTTCTCTGTAGCCCTTAAAAATAACCCACTAGAGAGCTCCTATCCCAGTTCCTAGCACACAGTAGTTCTCAGTGCCTGTTAACCAAATTTGAGTTTGACCCAAGAGGGCTAATATTCTTTTTTGGGGGGGTGGGGGAGGAGTTTCACTCTTTCGCCCAGGTTGGAGTGCAGTGGCCCGATCTTGGCTCACTGCAACCTCTGCCTCCTGGGTTCAAGAGATTCTCCTGCCTCAGACTCCTGAGTAGCTGGGAATATAGGTGCCTGCCACCACGCCCAGCTAATTTTTGTATTTTTAGTAGAGACAGGGTTTTGCCATGTTGGCCAGGCTGGTCTCGAACTCCTGGCCTGAGGTGATCCACCCGCCTCAGCCTCCCAAAGTATTGGGATTACAGGCGTGAGCCACCACGCCTGGCCCAAGAAGGCTAATATTCTTCTCCAGGCTTTAGAAAACCCTAGCAAGACCCTCCTGCTTTCCATCTACCCCTCTGTTTCTCCATCCTAGAGAAGACCTACCCCAGCTGTAAGGAGCAATAGCATTAATTAAAATTCTGAAACTAGGGTGGGTGTGGTGGCTCACGCCTGTAATCCCAGCACTTTGAGAGGCCAAGGCAGGTGGATCACTTGTGTTCAGCAGTTTGAGACCAGCCTGGGCAACAGGGCAAAACCCTGTCTCTACCAAAAATACAAAAATTAGCCAGGCACGGTAGCCTATAATCCCAGCTACTCAAGTGGCTGAGGTGGGAGGATCGCTTGAGACTGTGAGGCAGAGGTTGCACTGAGCTGAGATCATGCCACTGCACTGCAGCTGGGTGATGAAGCAAGACCCTGTCTCAAAAAAAAAAAAAAAAAAAAAAGTCCTGAAACTAATGATGTATGACAAAGTAGCGTTGGTTTACTTAATATCCAAAGTAAGTTAAAACCTTTCATATTAGCCCCCTAAGTTGGGTGGTTTAGGAAATCACAAAAAGAAACTTGGAGAACAGGAGGGAGGAAGCAGTATTTGTTAACACAAATGTTCCTGCTTTGCAGGGTCTACAGGTGCTTTGTCTTTTCTTTTCCCCCCCAGGATGATTCTGACAGTGCTGATGATGCAACAAGTAATTAACTTTCTGTGACAGCAAAGCTGGGAAGGCAGCTGTGGCTATTTTCCAGTTGTTCTAGAAAGCTAGCGCCTAGGCCTTTGTCAGCGCTTTGGCTGTGCACCAAGTTCTTCTGAGATCTCTGAACTTTCCTAGAAGCTCTTTATTAAGGGTCGTCCTTCAAGCTTGTCTTCCTCCTAGGCACTTGACTATGGCTCCACATCAGATGCAGGGTCGGGGAGGGGTAGACTGGTAGGGCTTCTGATTTCTTACTGATTGGTTTCTAATCTCTGTGTTTAGGCCACTTGATTATTTGAGTATGTGTGTGTATGTGGCAAAACAAAAGCCAAAGAAGAATGCAGATTATAGAAATCTCTACTATGTGTGCATATGGGGCAAAGCAAAAAGCCAAAGAAGAAACAGATTATAATAAATCTCTAGGAACTGTTCTCTGTCTGTTTCCTTCTTGTACTTATTCCTCCTGGTGGCAAGCCTCTTCTCCCTCTAGTAACCAAGCTGGGGTGCTTCCTCTTGCCCAGATTTGTGCTCTGATTTCTTACAGCTAATTCTGTCATCTCTAGAACCAGCCACTTCAGCTTCCTGCACACTCTAGAAATCTCTTTATACTTTTTTTTTTTTTCCCCAAGATGGAGTCTTGCTCTGTTGCCCAGGCTGGAGTGCAGTGGTGCAGTCTCTGTTCACTGCAACCTCCACCTTCTGGGTTCAAGCAATTCTCCTGCCTCAGCCTCCCAAGTAGCTGGGACTACAGATGTGCACCACCAGGCCCAGCTAATTTTTGTATTTTTAGCAGAGATGGGGTTTCACCATGTTGGCCAGGCTGGTCTCGAACTCCTGACCTCAAGTAATCCACCCACCTCAGCCTCCCAAAGTGCTAGGATTACATGTGTGAGCCACCACACCCGGCCCTCTTTATACTTTTAAAACTGATTGTTACTCTAGTTAATGTCTATGTTTATTTGTCCAACAGCTATTCTATTTGTCCATAAACTTTTTTGAGTGCCTAATATGTACAGTTGACTGTAACTTAAACAAAATAAATGCATTGCCTATAGACTTTGCTCTTGAACTCATGGTAAACTATTAGGATTTACTTTAAAAGTAAACTTTATTTATTTATGTTTGAGATAGAGTCTTGCTTTGTTGCCCAGGCTGGAATACAGTAGTACATTCATTATTCATGGAGCCCTGACTTCCTGGGCTCAAGTAATCCTCCTGCCTCAGCCTCCTGGGTAGCTAGGACTACACTACAGCTGACTAAGTTAAAAAATATTTTTGTAGGCTAGGTGCGGTGGCTTATGCTTGTAATCCCAACACTTTGGGAGGCTGAGGTGGGTGGATCACCTGAGGTCAGGAGTTCGAGACCAGCCTGACCAACATGGAGAAACCCTGTCTCCACTAAAAATACAAAATTAGTCAGGCGTGGTGGCTCATGCCTGTAATCCCAGCTGCTCCAGAGGCTGAGGCAGGAGAATGGCTTGAACCCGGGAGGTGGAGGTTGCTGTGAGCCGAGATCACGCCATTGCACTCCAGCCAGGGCAACAAGAGCGAAACTCCGTCTCGCTCTATAAAATATATATATATTATATATTAATTTTATATATAAAAATATATTATATATAATATATAAATTTTATATATTATATATAAATTATAATATATATAAAATATATAATATATAAATTATATATATGATACATATATATTTTATATATTATATATCTACATAAATATATATTTATATATTATATATTTATAATATATAATATATAAATATATATACATAAATATATATTTATATATTATATATTTATAATATATATAATATATAAATATATATTTTATATATATGTAAAGACCTTGTCTTTACGACAAACTATTTTTTTGTAAAGATTTGCATGTTGCCCAGGCTGCTCTCAAACTCCTGGCCTTAAGCCTCCTTCCTCAGCCTCCCAAAGTGCTGGGATTACAGGCCTGAGCCACCATCCCTGGCCCCATACTGCATTATAAATGCTATAATACCTATAATTTATTTTATACTATGTAGTTCTAAGGTATAATTATATAGCATACAAAACAATATATGACATGGAACATAAACATATATAGTATATATTACTTACATGCAGTATGTTAAAACTTAATTAGCAGATGTGTTGTGTGTGTCTGTGTGTGTACACAACTGGAATCATACCATCCGCATCTTGCATTGTGCCCTTTTTCATTTAATATATATTGGAGATCTTTACAAGTCAGAACATATAGATCTAACTCATTTTTTTCATGGCTATATGGTATTCCATTGAATGTATTTTTCATAATTTCACAGGTTCTTTATTGAGGGACACGTAGGTCGTTAGTCTTTTACCATATTCTTTTTTTTTGAGACGAAGTCTCGCTCTTGTCCCCCAGGCTGGAATGCGACGGCGTGGTCTCAGCTCACTGCAACCTCCGCATCCCGGGTTCAAGCGATTCTCCTGCCTCGGCTCCCCTAGTAGCTGGGATTACAGGCGCCTGCCACCACGCCCAGCTAATTTTTGTATTTTTAGTAGAGATGGGGTTTTACCACGTTGGCCAGGCTGGTCTAGAACTCCTGACCTCAGGTGATCCACCTGCCTCGGCCTCCCAAAGTGCCGGGATTACAGGCATGAGCCACCGCGACCGGCAGTCTTTTACCATTTGCAAACAATATTGCAATCAACATTTAAAAATGTGGATCTTTACATATTTTTGCCAGGATATCTGTAGGGTACATTTCTAGAAGTAGAATTGCTAGGTCAAGGAGTAGATAAAATACATTTAAACATTTTGATAGCTGTTACCAAGTTGCTCTTTGATGAAATTGTACCAATTCTCACTCCTACGAACAATGAGAGTGTTCCATTCTCTAAAACGTTTCAGATATTTGACAAGATAAAAATTAGCACCTGGTTTAATTTGCTTTTTTTTTTTTTTTTTTTTTTTGAGACGAAGTCTCGCTTTGTCAGCCAGGCTGGAGTGCAGTATCGCGATCTCAGTTCACGGCAACCTCCGCCTGCCAGGTTCAAGCGACTCTCCTGCTTCAGCCTCCCTAGAAGCTGGGATGTAATCCCAGCCTGTAGGTGCCCGCCACCACACCGAGCTAATTTTTGTATTTTTAGTAGACACAGGGTTTTGCCATGTTGGCCAGGCTGGTATCGAACTTCTGGCCTCAACTGATCCAGGCACCTCGGCCTCCCAAACTGCTGGGATTACAGATGTGAGCCACTGTGTCTGGCCCAAACTATTTTAATGTAATGTAATTTTCTGGAGACGGAGTCTCGCTGGGTTACCCAGGCTGGAGTGCAGTGGTACGATTTCGGCTCACTGCAACCTCCTCCTCTCGGGTTAAAGTGATTCTCCTGCCTCAGCCTCCCGAGTAGCTGGGATTATATAGGCGTGTGCCACCACGCCTGGCTAATGTTTTTGTGTTTTTAGTAGAGACAGGGTTTCACCATGTTGGCCACGCTGGCCACATTGTTCTTTTTTTTTTTTTTTGAGACGGAGTCTCGCTCTGTCGCCCAGGCTGGAGTGCAGTGGTGCGATCTCGGCTCACTGCAAGCTCCGCCTCCCAGGTTCACGCCATTCTCCTGCCTCAGCCTCCGGAGTAGCTGGGACTACAGGCGTCCGCCACCACGCCCGGCTAATTTTTTGTATTTTTAGTAGAGACGGGATTTCACCGTGTTAGTCAGGATGGTCTCGATATCCTGACCTCGTGATCCGCCCGCCTCGGCCTCCCAAAGTGCTGGGATTACAGGCGTGAGTCACCGCGCTCGGCCTTTTTTTTTTTTTTTTTTTTTAATTGAGACGGAGTCTCGCTCTGTCGCCCAGGCTGGAGTGCAGTGGTGCAATCTCTGCTCACTGCAACCCCGCCTCCCGGGTTCCAGCGATTCTCCTGCCTCAGCCTCCCGGGTAGCTGGGATTACAGGCGCCCGCCACCACGCCCGGCTAATTTTTGTATTTTTAGTAGAGACGGAGTTTCGCTATGTTGGCCAGGCTGGTCTCGAACTCCTGGCCTGAGGTGATCCACCCGCCTCGACCTCCCAAAATGCTGGGATTACAGGCGTGAGCCACCTCCCCCAGCTCCTTGCTTTCTATTTCTACTGGGCAGTGCTGCTCAGTAACCATGCCAGTCCCGTCCCCGCCTCTATGCGCTGGGATTCCGCAGCCAGAATACTTACTTACATCCCTGGGGCCCCAAGGGGCTCACTAAACCACGTGCCTTGTCCAGGTCGCGTTTTTTTGTTTTTGTTTGTTTGGTTTTTTCCTCCTGGTCTTGTCCTTTGTAAAGCCTTAGAACAGTCGTTAAACAACCCAGCAAATATGCAATTCGCGTTTTCAGTAAATTTATCCAAACCGCATTCCATTCCTTACCCTCCTGCTTCTGCGCAGACAAGCGCCCTTGATGACGTTTGTCCCACGTCGCTCTCCGTTCGCTCCCAGGCTTCTCTGCGCGTGCGCCTCCTCACACGCCTGCAGGTATGGCGTTCTGGTGTCAGCGTGACAGCTATGCCCGAGAGGTACGGCGTCACGGCGAGGCACTTGAGACTGCCGGGCCGGCAAGGCGGTTTGGGGAAGAGGGCGCCACGTGTAGGGAGTGCCAACATGGGATTCTGTCCTGGTGTGGAGAGGGCTAGGGCTGGGGTCGGGGCTTATTCTCTCATCCCTCTCTGTTCAGTTCACCACCACCGTGGTCTCCTGCTGTCCCGCGGAGCTGCAGACTGAAGGGAGCAACGGCAAGAAAGAAGTGCTGAGCGGTTTCCAAGTGGTGCTGGAAGACACAGTGCTTTTCCCTGAGGGCGGGGGACAGGTACCAAAACGATCTCTTCCCAGGAAGCCCCCAGTTTCTTTGTGCTCAGGCAGAAATGCTCTCCTGCCCCTTTTTTTCTCAGCCATAATGAATTCAGATGAGCTTTAGTTTAATTCATTTTGTTATTCATTTAATAAGTATTTATCAGCAATTGCTTATCTAGACATAACATATGCTAGATATTATTCCAGGCTGTAAGGATAACCGGTGAACAACACAGTGCCTTTATATACGTGGAATGTTTATTGAAGACAACTGTGTGTGCTAGGTATAATAAGTAATAAACAAAAACCAAGTAAAGGGAAAGAGAGTGATGGGATGCTTGTCTAGATGAAGGGTAAGTTATTTCAGTAGAGACCTAAACGAAGTGAGGGGGTGAGTCTTTGCAATTATCTAGTGGTGCTGGGGGGCAGAGGGAGTATTCAGGCAGGTAGAATAGCAGGTGCAAAGGCCCCAAGGAAGGAATTAGCTTCGGGTGTTAGGGACTGAAAAAGATGTTCCTGAAGGAGTTCAGGTGAGATAGACGGGTTACAGTAGTACAGCAGAGAGCATATTTATCAGTGCTGTGATGAGGACTAGGTACAACATGAGCGCAAGTGAGGTACATTGTGAAGATGGAAGAGGAGGATAATAACACCAAAGGTGGGCATTATGAGAAAGGCTTTTCTTTCTTTTCTTTTCTTTCTTTTTTTTTTTTTTTTTTTTTTTTGAGACGGAATCTCTCGCTGTCATCAGGCTGAAGTGCAGTGGCATGATCTCGGCTCTGCAACCTCCGCCTCCTGGGTTCAAGTGATTCTCCTGTCTCAGCCTCCCAAGTAGCCTGACCAACATGATGAAACCTTGTCTCTACTAAAAATATAAAAATTAACCAGGCATACTGGCAGGCGCCTGTAGTCCCAGCTACTCGGGAGGCTGAGGCATGAGAATCACTTGAACCGGGAGGCTGAAGTTGCAGTGAGCCAAGATTGTGCCACTGCACTTCAGCGTGGGGGACAGAACAAGACTCTGTCTCAAAAGAAAAAAAAAAAGGTATATTAAGGTGTGTGGGCAGCGAACCATGCAGGTTATTTTCTTTCTTTTTTATTTTTAAGAGACAGGATCTTGCTATGTCACCCAGGCTGAAGTGCAGTGGCCTGATCTAGCTCACTGCAGCCTCGAACTCCCAGGCTCAAGCAATCCTCCTGTTTTAGCCTCTCCAGTAGTGGGGACTACAGGCGCACAACCAACATGCTTGGCTGCTTTTTTGTAGAGATGAGGTCTCACTTTATTGCCCAGGCTGATCTTGAGCTCCTGGCCTCAAACAGTCCTCCCACCTTGGCCTCCCAAAGGCTGGGCCTACAGGTGTGAGCCACTGCCCTGGCCTCCACTCAGGTTCTTAAGCAAATAAGTGACATGAGAGAACATGTTCAGTAGACTTGGTATTGAGAAAGTTCCAATTTCATATCAGTCATTATTATGGTGATTTTCCCAGTATGAAGATTTCCCTGATCTGCTGAAGGAAAACCTGTGACCTCAAGTATCCATAGAAGGTCTCATTTTAGACAGCATTTCTTTCAGGAAGTCTTTTTTTGATTCCCCAAGACTGTTAGGTCTCTTTCCTTTGAGGTTCTCTAGCGTCATATACTTTTTCATATTATGGCATGTTATAGGTCATATTGCAATTGTCTGTTTTCCAGCCTCTGTTCTCTAGACTCTTAAGTTCCATGAGGTACCATATCTTGTTTACATTGTATTCTTGGGCTGGCATAGTCTTTTGTAAGCAGTTGGCACTTGAAACGTTTTAAAATGAATGAACTTTTTTTTTTTTTTTTTTTTTTAAGATGGTGTCTTGCTCTGTTGCCAGACTGGAGCGCAGCGGCGTGATCTCGGCTTACTGCAATCTCCGTCTGCCAGGTTCAAGCAATTCCCCTGCCTCAGTCTCCCGAGTAGCTGGGACTACAGGTGTGCACCACCATGCCCAGTTAATTTTTTGTATTTTAGTAGAGACGGGGTTTCACCATGTTGGCCAGGATGGTCTCAATCTCCTGACCTTGTGATCCGCCCACCTCGGCCTTCCAAAGTACTGGGATTACAGGTGTGAGCCACTGCACCTGGCCCTTTTTTTTTTTTTTTTAAATGAGACAGTGTCTCACTCTGTCACCCAGGCTGGAGTGTACTGGCGCAATCATAGCACACTGCAGTCTCAACCTTTTGGGCTCAAGTGATTCTCCCACCTCAGCCTCCCAAGTAGCAGGGAGTATCATGGCCAGCTAATTTTTTATTTTTCATAGAGGTGGGGTCTCACTGTGTTGTCCAGTCTGATCTCAAGCGATCCTCCTGCCTTGGTCTCCCAAAGTGGTGGGATTACAGGAATAAGCTACCATGCCCAGCCTAAATGAACATTTTTGAATCTAATTCTAATACCACTGCAAGAGGATGGAGTGGAGGGAGGGAGGAAAAATCAGATCATTTTAGAGACTACTAAAGAATCTAGACTAAGGCAATGAGAGTTGAGGATTAAGATTCTTCGGGTTTTACTAAAATTTTTGTTGCTATAGTTACAATCTTTAATTCTGTTATTCTGAAGATCACAACACATAGGTGTTTAGAATGAAAAGGACTGAGAATCCTCTCATGGAACAAAGTGGACTCATTTCACTTGGCATTGCTTTCTCCCTCTCCCTTAGGGAGCCCAGATTCTGGGTCTCTCACCCTAGAGGGTCTTTGTACCTAGAAGTTAGGGTGAGCCCTGCCTTGCCATTGATTACGTTTACTTATTTCCACCAGCCTGATGACCGTGGTACAATCAATGACATCTCTGTGTTGAGAGTGACTCGCCGTGGGGAACAGGCTGATCATTTCACCCAGACACCCCTGGATCCAGGAAGCCAGGTTCTGGTCCGGGTAGATTGGGAGCGGAGGTTTGACCACATGCAGCAGCATTCAGGTAAAGGCTGGGATGGGGGACATAACACCGGAGCAGTTGCCATGTATGGGGATGCTGTGATGACTGAGACGTAGTTTGGGTTCTCTAGGAGTTAACCTTTTGGAAAAGACAGACTATTCAGAATCAGCTGTAATTCAGGAAGGATATCCTAAATGTTATAACAGCAACATGAACAACTGAAGTAAAAAAAAGTATTAGAATAACTGCTGGATTTAGGTATTATCAACTTCCCACTCGATATCTCCATCTGGATGTCTCACAGCCTTTTCAAACTCAAAATGTCCAAAATGAAACAAAAAGCCTTCCCCTCCCTCCTGGTCTTTCATTAGCATCCTGTGTGTTCATCGCAGGGCATCAGCATGCACCTAGTCACTCAAGTTCTGGAAGTCATTCCAGATACCTCTTCAGGCATAGACAGCCAGCCAATCACTGAGTCCTGTTGGTTTCTTTTCTTTTTTTTTTTTTTTTTGACACAGAGTTTCGCTCTGTCGCCCAGGCTGGAGTGCAATGGTGCGATCTCGGCTCACTGCAACCTCTGCCTCTCGGGTTCAAGCGATTCTCCTGCCTCAGCCTCCCGAGTAGCTGGGATTATAGGCGCCCACCACCATGCCCAGCTAATTTTGTATTTTTAATAGAGACGGTGTTTCACCATATTGGTCAGGCTGGTCTTGAACTCCTGACCTCAGATGATCCGCCTGCCTTGACCCCGCAAAGTACAGGCATGAGCCACACCCCCCCAGCATGTTGGTTTGTTTTCTAAATGTCTGTCCACTTCTTTCCACAGTCACTGTCATCCTAGTCCCAGCTCCTGTCTTCCCCCTGGACCTCTCTAACAGTTTCCTAATTGATTGCCCCACATTCAGTCTGGCTCCTCCGTAGCCCATTCTCCACATAGCACCAGAACAGTATTTTTTTTTTTTTTTGAGTTGGAGTCTCGCTCTGTCGCCCAGGCTGGAGTGCAATGGCATGATCTCGGCTCACTGCAACCTCACCTCCCGGGTTCGAGTGATCCTCTTGCCTTGGCCTCCCGAGTAGCTGGGATTACAGGTGCGTGCCACCATGCCTGGCTAATTTTTGTATTTTTAGTAGAGACGGTGTTTCACCATGTTGGCCAGGCTGGTCTCGAACTCCAGACCTCGTGATCCGCCTGCCTCGGCTTCTCAATGTGCTGGGATTACAGGCGGGAGCCACTGCGCCCAGCTGAACAATCTTAAAAATGAAAATATGGCAGCCAGGTGCGGTGGCTCACGCCTGTAATCCCAGCACTTTGGGAGACCGAGGTGGGCAGATTATGAAGCTAAGAGATCGAGACCATCCTGGCCAACATAATGAAACCCTGTCTCTACTAAAAATACAAAAATTAGCCAGGCATGGTGATGCGCACCTGTAGTCCTAGCTGCTCAGGAGGCTGACACAGGAGAATCGCTTTAACCTGGGAGGTGGAGGTTGCAGTGAGCTGAGATCACGCCACTGCACTCCAGCCTGGCGACAGAGCGAGACTCCATCTCAAAAAAAAAAAAAAGAAAAGAAAAATGGCTGGGCACTGTGGCTCACTGCTGTAGTCCTAGCACTCTGGGAGGCTGACACGGGAAGATCGCTTGAGGCTAGGAATTCCATACCAGCCTGAGCAAGATGGTGAAACCCTGTCTCAGAAAATAAATATAGGCTGCTCGCGATGGCTCACGCCTGTAATCCCAGCATTTTGGGAGGCCAAGTCGGACAGATCATGAGGTCAGGCATTTGAGGCCAGGAGTTCGAGACCAGCCTGGCCAACATTGTGAAACCCTGTCTCTACTAAAAACACAAAAATTAGCTGGGCGTGGTGGTGCATGCCTGTAGTCCCAGCCACTCAGGAGGCTGAGGCAGAATTGCTTGAACCCGGGAGCCAGAGGTGGCAGTGAGCTGAGATGGCACCACTGCACGCCAGCCTGGGCAACAGAGCAAGACTCCGTCTCAAAAAAGTAAATATAACTTTTTTTTTTTTTTTTTTTTTGAGACAAAATCTCGCTCTGTCGCCCAGGCTGGAGTGCAGTGGTGCAGTCTTGGCTCACTGCAACCTCTGCCTACTGGGTTCGAGTGATTCTCCTGCCTCAGCCTCCTGAGTAGCTGGGATTACAGGCACGCACCACCACATCCGGCTAATTTTTGTATTTTTAGTAGAGATGGGGGTTCACCATGTTGGCCAGGCTGGTCTTGAACTCCTGACCTTGTGATCTGCTCGCCTCGGCCTCCCAAAGTGCTGGGATTACAGGCTTGAGCCACCGCACCCGGCATAAATAAATATAAGTTAAAGTGGAAATGTAAACAAGAAAAATAAAAACAGACTGAGCGCGGTGGCTCATGCCTGTAATCCCAGCACTTTGGGAAGCTGAGGTGGGCAGATCACCTGAGGTCAGGAGTTTGAGACCAACCTGGTCAACATGGTGAAACCCTGACTCTACTAAAAGTACAAAAATTAGGCATGGTGGCGTGCACCTGTAATCCCGGCTACTTGGGAGGCTGAGGCAGGAGAATCGCTTGAACCCGAGAGGCAGAGGTTGCAGTGAGCTGAGATTGCACCACTGCACTCCAGCCTGGGTGACAGAGCGATACTCCATCTCAAAATAAATAAATAAATAAATACAAAAATAAATAAAAATAAATATGTAAAATGAAATAAATTTTATTTAATTGTATTTGTTATTTTTATTTTTTTTTGAGACAGAATCTCACTTTGTTGCCCAGGCTGGAGTGCCGTGGTGCAATCTTGGCTCACTGCAACTTCCACCCCTGGGATTCAAGCAACTCAGCCTCCTGAGTAGCTGGGATTACAGGTGCATGCCACCACGCCCGGCTAATTTTTGTATTTTTAGTAGAGACGAGGTTTCACCACGTTGTTTCAGGCTGGTCTCAAACTCTTGACCTCATGATCCACCTGCCTTGGCCTCTCAAAGTGCTGGGATTACAGGAGTGAGCCACCGCGCCTGACTGAAATAAATTTTAAAAAATGAAAATATTATGTCACTCCTCTGCTTAAAGCTCTTCAGAGGCTTCCTGTAGGTCTTCGTGTAAAGCCAAACTTTTTACCATGGCATACAAGCTGTATCTGGGTGGCTCTTGTCTACTGCTGTAGCCTCATCTGGTATCCCTTGACCTCTTGCTGGCTGCATCCTGGCCTTGCTTGTCATCTCTGGATTCCTTTGACATGCGCTACTTCTTTCTTCCTTAAGGCCTTTGGCTGTCTTGTTCCCTCTTCCTTGATAGTTCCTCCTCTTTCTCCTTTTCTTCCTCCTCCTCTTCCTCTTCTTTCTCCTCATCATCACTGTTGTCAATCAGGGATGCTGCTGTATCTCTTATGTCAAGCCCTGTGCCTTGCATTTGGTAGGTACTCAATAAATACTTGTTGAATGGATGAATGCTGCATATTGGAACTTAAGTTCACCAGGCACAGTGGCTCACACCTGTAATCCCAGCACTTTGGGAGGCCAAGGCGGGTGGATCACTTGAGGTCAAGAGTTCAAGACCAGCTTGGCCAACGTGGTGAAACCCCATCTCTACTAAAAGTAGAAAAATTAGCCGGGCACGGTGATGCACGTCTATAATCCCAGCTACTCAGGAGGCTGAGGCACGAGAATCGCTTGATCCTGGGAGGCGGAGGCTGCAGTGAGCCCCTGCACTCCAGCCTGGGCAACAGAATGAGACTGTCTCAAAAAAAAAAAAAGGAAGTTAAGTTCAAGTCCAGCCCCTTATAAGTTACATTGCCATGGCAAGTTATTTGATCTCTCTAGGCTTCAGTTTCCTCATCTGTGAAATGGTATCATAAGGCCTCTTGCAGAATTCTCATTGTGATTTTCAATAAAGTATCTAAAGTGTATTACCCAGTGCTTAGCAGGTCTTCAACAAGGAGAATTTCTGTGCTTTTATCATTGTAGCTCATATTTTATCATTGTGGGAGTATGTAGGCTTCTCACTTTTCTCCTGTCTCTGGCTCTCTTTGCTTAGGGCAGCATCTCATCACGGCAGTTGCTGACCATCTATTTAAGCTGAAGACAACATCATGGTGAGTGGGAGGCATAAGACTAACTGTAGGCAGGCCCATCCCAGCACTGGGAGGGAGGCGGAGGTGGGAGAATTGCTTGAGCCGGGGAGATTAAGGCTGTGGTGAGCTGTGATTGCCACCAAACGGCAGCATGGGTGACAGCGAGCCTGTCTCAAAAAAAAAAAAAAAAAAAAGTGGTGAGAGGGTATGCTTGTTCCAGTTTTTAGAGGAAAAGCTTTCAGCTTTTTCTTGTTCAGTAAGATATGTTATCTGTGGCCACTGTACTTCTGACAGGGAGTTAGGGAGATTTCGGAGTGCGATTGAGCTGGACACTCCCTCTATGACTGCAGAGCAAGTAGCTGCCATTGAGCAGAGCGTCAATGAAAAAATCAGAGATCGGCTGCCTGTGAATGTCCGAGAACTGAGCCTGGATGATCCTGAGGTGGAGCAGGTAAGGGTAGAGCCAGAGGGATGGTTTCTGCGGAATGATTCCTCATCAGATTCAGACAGTCCCTCCCCTCTCCTTGAGTCCAGGTGAGTGGCCGGGGTTTGCCTGATGATCATGCTGGGCCCATTCGGGTTGTTAGCATCGAGGGCGTTGATTCCAACATGTGCTGTGGGACCCATGTGAGCAATCTCAGTGACCTTCAGGTAAGTGAGGAACGGCTGTGGAGTGGCTGAGAAGAGGGATTGGGGGAGAGGGGATCACATGGGGCTGGGAGTGGGAGAGGGGGATAATCGAGGAGTCCTAAGTGAAATCTCCCCTTCACTGTTTCAGAGCTGAGGAACAGATAGGTTTCTCCTGCCTTCAGGTTCTAGGATCCACTGTGGTTTATGCACGTGCACACGTGTGTGTGTGTGTTACCCCCTTGCCTCATGTAGGTCATTAAGATTCTGGGCACTGAGAAGGGGAAAAAGAACAGAACCAACCTGATATTTCTGGCTGGGAACCGGGTGCTGAAGTGGATGGAGAGAAGTCATGGAACTGAAAAAGCACTGACTGCTCTGCTTAAGTATGCCTGTTTCAGTACCTTCGATTACCTCCCATTTCTGAGATTTTCGACATAATCTCTTACCTCTGGGAGATAAGATGCAATCGTAAATGATAAAGTGCGGCCAGGCGTGGTGGCTCACGTCTGTAATCCCAGCACTTTGGGAGGCCGAGGCGGGCGGATCACGAGATCAGGAGATCAAGACCTTCCTGGCTAACACCGTGAAACCCCGTCTCTACTAAAAATACAAAAAGAACTTAGCCAGGCATGGTGGCGGATGCCTGTAGTCCCAGCTACTCAAGAGGCTGAGGCAGGAGAATGGCGTGAACCCGGGAGGTGGAGCTTGCAGTGAGCCAAGATCGTGCCACTGCACTCCAGCCTGGGTGATAGAGCAAGACTCTGTCTCAAAAAAAAAAAAAAAAAAAGATCAAGTGCTTTGGATAGTAAATCAGAACCACGAAAAGTGGTTAATTCCTTTGTATGTTTTCTCTCAGTTGCCTAAGAGACCTCCTCAGAATATCTCCTGGTCCCTGACTGCAGGGAGGCACCATAGCAAGAAGGAAATTATTGATTTATGTCCCCAACATCAGAAACGACTGGGAAGCTGTGCAGGTCTCCTCTGACCTTTCTCTTTCAGGTGTGGAGCAGAGGATCATGTGGAAGCAGTGAAAAAGCTCCAGAACTCCACCAAGATCCTGCAGAAGGTGATTTATTCCATGGAGGGTAGAGAGGGCATGGGCCCTGCCTAGGATAGGCTCTGCAGACTTGGTCTTCTGCCTAAACAGATGTGTAGTTTGTCAAAGTGGAAGTGAGGGGAGAATGAGGTGGAGGGAAGCTGATACTCTCTATTGTTATCCTTTCCATTTATCTACTGAGTTACCATATCCATTTCAGAATAACCTGAATCTGCTCAGAGACCTGGCTGTGCACATTGCCCATAGCCTCAGGAACAGTCCAGACTGGGGAGGTGTGGTCGTATTACACAGGTGAGAAATTAGGAGCTGGACACAAGGAAGGGGAACTGTGTTGGGCTTAGGGCTCAGTGTCTTCTCTATATGCAATGTACAGTGGGAGGTGGATTGCTCACTGGTATTCTCAAGGTTGAGTAGATCCTAAGAAATATGTTACTGGCCGGGCGCGGTGGCTCACGCCTGTAATCCCAGCACTTTGGGAGGCTGAGGCGGGTGGATCACAAGGTCAGGAGTTCGAAACCAGCCTGGCCAGCATGGTGAAACCCCTTCTCTACTAAAAGTACAAAAATTAGCCAGGCATGGTAGTATGCGCCTGTAGTCCCAGCTACTCAGGAGGCTGAGGCAGGAGAATCACTTGAACCCGGGAGGCAGAGGTTGTGGTGAGTGGAGATCACGCCACAGCACTCCAGCCTGGACCAACAGAGTGAGACCCCATCTCAAAAAAATAAAAAAAAAAAAAGAAATATGTTACATACCAGGCCTCCTGGGTTTGATATTAACATATTTACTGTAACTCTGTATCTTTTGTTTTTTGTTTTTTTTTTGAGATGGAGTCTTAGTGTGTCTGGAGTGCAGTGGCATGATCTCGGCTCAATGTAACCTGTGCCTCCTGGGTTCAAGCGGTTCTCGTGCTTCAGCCTCCCGAGTAGCTGGGGGATCACAGGCATGTGCCACCACACCAGGCTAACTTTTGTATTTTTGGTAGAGCTGGGGTTTCCCCATGTTGGCCAGGCTGGTTTTGAACTCCTGACCTCAAGCAATCTGCCCACCTTGGCCTCCCAAAGTGCTAAGATTACAGGTGTGAGCCACTGTGTCCAGCCTGTATCTTTCTTTAGGACTGTCCCCTACCTCCTTTACTCTCTAACAGATTTCTGCTTATCCTGGTGAATCCTATTTAAGGGAGATGGAAACAAACCTGGAGGTTGATTACAAACTGCAGAGGCTGAGAAGGGCAGCTTGCTGGCTTTCAGCCAGTACTCTCTCTTGGCTAAGGGATATGGGACTTTATGTGTACATAGGCAGCAAGGCCAGCCTCAGAAGGAGGGGCCAGGCTTCCTGCAGTTTCACAGCCACTCCAACCTGGGTCTCATGTCTGTGTCCTTTGTTGTAGGAAGGAGGGTGATTCAGAGTTCATGAATATCATTGCCAATGAGATTGGGTCAGAGGTAAGAGGAGCATGAGATTCTCTACCCCAGCCTGGATAGAGACCTAGGGAGACATAAGTGAGGGGCGCTAGTTTAGCCAAAGTCCCTCCACATGAACACATGAGGAGGAGGAAATAGCCATTCATTCAATACTGTTTTCTTTTTTTTTTTTTTTTTTTTTGAGACGGAGTCTCGCTCTGTCGCCCAGGCTGGAGTGCAGTGGCGCGATCTCGGCTCACTGCAAGCTCCGCCTCCCGGGTTCACGCCATTCTCCTGCCTCAGCCTCCCGAGTAGCTGGGACTACAGGCGCCCGCTACCACGCCCGGCTAATTTTTTGTATTTTTAGTAGAGACGGGGTTTCACCGTGTTAGCCAGGATGGTCTCGATCTCCTGACCTCGTGATCCGCCCACCTCGGCCTCCCAAAGTGCTGGGATTACAGGCGTGAGCCACCGCGCCCGGCCTGTTTTCTTAGTACTAGCTATATGCCAAGCTCTGTTTTAGGTGTTGAGCTAGATCTATGTTATTGCTCTTTCTGGGGCTGTGATGTTTATTAGCTTCTGAGCTCCTTTCATCAGAGCTCTAGCTCCTCAAAGCCATTCAGGTTTATGTGTGCTGGGGATCCAATATTAGAAATATATCAGTGGGCTGGTCGTGGTGGCTCACGCATGTAATCCCAGCACTTTGGGAGGCCACGGTGGGTGGATCACTTAAGATCAGGAGACCAGCCTAGCCAACATGGTGAAACCCCATCTCTACTAAAAATAGAAAAATCAGGCCAGGCATGGTGGCTCACGCCTGTAATCCCAGCACTTTGGGAGGCTGAGGCGGGTGGATTGCCTCAGCTCAGGAGTTCGAGACCACCCTGGGCAACATGGTAAAACCCTATCTCTACTAAAATACAAAAAATTAGCCAGGCGTGGTGGCATGCGCCTGTAATCCCAGCTACTCGGGAGGCTGAGGCATGAGAATCTCTTGAGCCTGGTAGGCAGAGGTTGCAGTGAGCTGAGATTGTGCCACAGCACTCTAGCTTGGGCTACAGAGTGAGATTCTGTCTCAAAACAAAAGACAAAAATTTGCTGGGTGTGGTGGCAGGTGCCTGTAGACCAAGCTACTTGGGAGGTTGAGGCAGGAGAATTGCTTGAACCCTGGAGGCTGAGGTTGCAGTGAGCCGAGATTGCGCCACTGCACTCCAGCCTGGGCAACACAGACTGTCTCCAAAAAAAAAAAAAAAAAAATGGTAAATATAGGAGTGGGCAAGCCCCTTTGAAAGCCATCCCCATCCATTTTCCTCTTCCTCTGGCTTTACTTACTCTTCCCACTCCTGATGGTCTCTAGCCTAGAGATTTCCAGGTCTTTTGTTTGTTTGTTTGTTTGTTTGTTTTTTTCAGAGACAGAGTCTTGCTCTGTCACCCAGGCTGGAGTACAGTGGCGTGATTATGGCTCACTGCAGTCTTGAACTCCTGGGCTCAAGCAGTCCTCCCACGTCAGCCTCCTGAGTAGTTGGGACTGCAAGCATGAGCCACCATGCCCCACTATCTCTTTTGTATTTACTCCAGAACCCTTCTTTGGAATGCCTACTGTGGGTAAAGCATTGTGTATCTCTCTTTTCATAATTCTTCTGTATAGACAGAACTGATTCTCAAGAAGCTCATGTTCTAGTCTGGGAGACAAATATGTGTGTCGACATTTATAATTTAGAATGATAGAGTGATGAATGCTAGAGGTGGAGGAGCACACTACCTGAAGGATAGGGAGGTTTCAGGGGAGGGGCCCTTGAAGACTGCTTAGAGGTCATCAGACAGACAAGGGGCAGAGGCGGCCAGGCAGAGGGAAACCTGGTGGTTTAGGCAGTGGCAGGGAAAGGATGTGTGGTGGGGAAAAGTTTGCAAGAGTGAAACCATGAAAGGCATTTTCTGCTTAGCCAGGATCAGCAGTCTTCTGCTGCCTTCTTAATGTTTCACCTAAGTTCCCATAGTTGCTCTCAAAAAGTTTCTTGGCCCTCGTGGGCCAGTGTGGAGGGGCTGTATCATCATTCATCAGGAGCGTCACTTGGTGGTTTAGGGGGAAATAATCTATTCTTAAGATTGAAGAGAGTGCAGGATTTGGGGGGTTGAATCTACATCCTTCAGTATCAGGGCTTATCTCCTTGTCTTACCTCCTAGGAGACCCTCCTGTTCTTAACCGTGGGCGATGAGAAAGGTGCTGGACTCTTCTTACTGGCAGGGCCACCTGCGTCTGTGGAGACCCTGGGGCCCAGGTAATTCTATGTGGACTCTCTTGCACATGTAGTAGAGCCTGTATCCTACAAATACATTCCTTTACTGAGTCAAAGGACCATCACATCTGCGATCTCATTTAATTCACATCATGGGCATGTGAGGTGGGCTGAGCAGAGATAATTATTACTACTGTCATTTCCAGTTTGACAGATGAAGGTCTTTTGGCTCTACATCTCACATGTATGTTTTTGTTTTTGTTTTTATGAAATGTGTTTGTTTTTGTTTTTTGAGATGGAGTCTTAGTCTGTTGCCCAGGCTGGAGAGCCCAGGCTACTCAGCTCACTGCAGCCACCACCTCCCAGGTTTAAGCAATTTTCCTGCCTCAGCCACTCAAGTAGCTGGGATTACAGGTGCACGTCACCATACCCGGCCAATTTTTTGTATTTTTAGTACAGATAGGGTTTCACCATGTTGGCCAGGCTGGTCTCGAACTCCTGACCTCAAGTGATCCACCTGCCTTGCCCTCCCAAAGTGCTGGGATTACAGGTGCTCACCCTGCTCTCTGGAGATTAACATAATTTATCTAGCCCAATTCATAGACACTGATGTTGTTTCCAGTTATTCACTCTTATGTGATGATGGTACATATATCTTTGTGCATATGTGCAAGTGTTTTTTTGAGACAAAGTTTCACTCTTGTTGCCCAGGCTGGAGTGCAATGGCACCATCTCGGCTCACTGCAACCTCTGCCTCCCGGGTTCAAGCAATTCTCCTGTCTCAGCCTCCTGAGTAGCTGGGATTATGGCGCATACCACCACGCCTGGCTGATTTTTGTATTTTTAGTAGAGACGGGGTTTCATCCTATTGGTCAGGCTGGTCTTGAAGTCCTGACCTCAGGTGATCCACCCACTTTGGCCTCCCAAAGTGCTGGGATTACAGGTGTGAACCACCATGCCCAGCCTATGTGCAAGTGTTTTTAAGAAAGATTCCCAGAAGTCATCTACTCTTCTTATCCCTCTCCCAGTCCCTGGAAAAAGACTCAGAGCTGCCCTTGTTTTTTTTTGTGACTTTTCCCTCAAAGTCTCCCTGACTATACCTCTGTTCCCCAGGGTGGCTGAGGTCCTGGAAGGCAAAGGAGCAGGGAAGAAAGGCCGTTTTCAGGGCAAGGCCACCAAGATGAGCCGGCGGATGGAGGCGCAGGCGCTTCTCAAGGACTACATCAGCACGCAGAGTGCTAAGGAGTGAGGGCTTAGGGCACTCACCTCCTGTTTCCACAGGAATCTTTTGGTCAATAAAATAGATTGACTCAGAATGGTTGCGCTACCACTTGTATTTATATGACTAATTCATACTGTATACTCCATTGTGCTTGTGTGGTTACTTTCCGTTTGTAAATAGATAATTTTCTAATTTAGTTCATGCACTGTAATGTTTAGAAGGTGGTGGATTAATTTATACCAAACCTTGTGCTTTTGCACTCAGTTGGATAAGAAATGAACATCTGATCAGCTGAGTCCACTGCTCCCATATTTTTGTTATAATCCACAAAGGCACACGGCTTTTTCCTGCCCCTACCGCCCCACCCCCTGAGATGGACTCTTGCTTTGTTGCCCAGGCTGGATATAGTGGTGTGATCTCAGCTCACTGCAACCTCTGCCTCCCGGGTTGAAGGGATTTTCCTGCCTCAGCCTCCAGAGTAGCCAGGATTACAGGTGTGTGCCACCATGCCTGGCTGATTTTTTTGTTTTTGTTTTTTGTTTTTTGTTTTTGTTTGAGATGGAGTCTCGCTCTGTCACCAGGCTGGAGTGCGGTGTTGCAATCTCGGCTCACTGCAACCTCTACCTCCCAGGTTCAAACTAATCTCCTGCCTCAGCCTCCCGAGTAGCTGGAACTACAGGCTCGCACCACCATGCCAGCTAATTTTTGTATTTTTAGTAGAGATGGGGTTTCACTATGTTGGCCAGGATGGTCTCCACCTCTTGACCTCGTGATCCGCCCACCTTGGCCTCCCAAAGTGTTGGGATTACAGGCATGAGCCACTGTGCCCAGCTGGCTTTTTAGTTTTCTTTCCATTTCTGTTGTCTACTTCAATCACAGTGTCACTGTGGAATGTTGACAGCATTGTCACCTTCTTGGGGTAAGTGCTGCAGTTGCAAGCATCACTGGCGAGTATTCTCAGGGCAAACAGGAAAAGGGTTAAAGTAAGAATCAGAGATTAAGAGGGACGTGTAATGATGAAAAATATAACAGTTCTAAATTTGTATGCATCTAATAACAGCCTCAAAATACATAAAGCAGACATTGACAGATCTCAAGGGAGAAACGGACAAATCTGTAATCAACGGAAGACTTAAGCTCATCTTTCATTAGCGATAGAGCAAATGGAAACATAATATGTATAGGAGCACAGGCTTTGAAGTTTCACAGACCTGGGTAGAAATACTGGATTTGCACATCCAGGAAAGGTGATAAAACAAAGATCCAGTCACAGCTTTAGCTAGAACAAAGATGGTTAAGGCCTAGACAGCCAGGATGAAATAACAGAGGAGAAATACAAAAGCTGACATCCAGGGGAGATAACCTGTGGCTGTGGCTGTGTTCAGCTATTTATTCTTCCGACTCTGAAAGGAACTTTTTTTTTTTTGGAGATAAGAGTCTTGCTCTGCCACCTAGGCCGGAGTGCAGTGGCATGATTTTGGCTCACTGCAACCTCCGCTTCCTGGGTTCAAGCAATTCTTGTGCCTCAGCCACCCAAGTAGCTGGGATTACAGGTGTGTGCTACCAAAAATTTCCTTCAACCCTGCCACTGAGTTACCCAATTTCTTTCTCCAGAATCAATCACTTAATTTTTTTTTTTTAGATGGAGTTTCGCTCTTGTTGCCCAGGCTGGAGTGCAATGGCGCAGTCTCCGCTCACTGCAACCTCCGCCTCCCGAGTTCAAGCAATTCTCCTGCCTCAGCCTACCGAGTAGCTGGGATTATAGGCATGTGCCACCATGCCCGGCTAATTGTGTATTTTTAGTAGAGATGGGGTTTCACCATGTTGGCCAGGCTGGTCTCGAGCTCCTGACCTCAGGTAATCCGCCGGCCTCGGCCTCCCAAAGTGCTGGGATTACAGGCATGAGCCACCGTGCCTGGCTTTTTTTTTTTTTTTTTTTTTTTTTTCAGATATAGTCTCACTCTGTTGCCCAGGCTGGAATGCAGTGGCACAATCATGGCTTACTGCAGTCTCAACCTCCTGGGAACAGGTGATCCTCCCACCTCAGCCCTCTGAGTAGCTGGGACTAGAGGTGTGCACCACCACACCTGGCTAATTTTTTGTATTTTTTCTAGAGACAGTGCTTTGCCGTGTTGCCCACACTAGTCTTGAACTCCTGGGCTCTAGCAATTTGTCCACTTTGGCCTCCCAGTGTTGGGATTACAGGCGTGAGCCACCATGCCCAGCCTGTTACCAATTTCTTATATATCCCTCTGGTAGTATTTAAAAAAATAGATGTACATAAATCTTCCCTCTTTTTAAACATAAATGGTAGCACATTGTATACTCTTCTGCATCTTGCTTTTCTCAGAGTGCCATGTTTTAGATAAAACCATAGTGTAACACTCATGCTATACAAAATGGATCCATTAGTGGGAGAAAGGGAAATGTTTGCTTCACAGAAGCTTCCTTACTTTTGTAGAAGGACTCAGGCAGGATTCCCTTGAACAGAGACCCATGTGAATTTGTCTCTGTGTGAGATCTCTGTCCCTCTCTGTGTTTGTTTCTTTAGGGTGTGCCTTAGTCTGATCTGACTGCTATAATAACAAAAACTAGGTAGCTTATAAACAACAAAAATGTATTTCTCACAGTGGAGGCTGGGAAGCTGGCAAATTCAGTGTCTGGTGTGAAGGTTCAAATACTGGTTCAGGAATAGCCATCTTTTTGCACCCTTGGTGCAAAGGGTAAGGGGTCTTTCTTGGGCCTTTTTTTTTTTTTTTTTTTTTTTTGAGACAGATGGAGTTTCACTGTTGTTGCTCAGGCTGAAGTGCAGTGTTGCAATCTCGGCTCACTGCAACCTCCACCTCCTAGGTTCAAGTGATTCTCCTGCCTCAGCCTCCCAAGTAGCTGGGATTACAGGTGCCTGCCATCCCACCCAGCTAATATTTTGTATTTTTAGTAGAGATGGGGTTTCACCATGTTGGCCAGGCTGGTCTCGAACTCCTGACCTCAGGTGATCCGCCTGCCTCAGCCTCCCAAAGTGCTGGGATTACAGGCATGAGCCTCCGCACCCAGCCCCCTCGGGCCTCTTTTATAATGCACTAATTTCATTCACGAAGGCTCTGCCCCCGTGACCTAATCACCTGCTAAAGGGCCCACCTCCTGATACCACTTAGGGGGTTAGGATTTCAACATATGAATTTTTAGGGGTACACAAAGATTCAGAACACAGGTGCAACAACAAGAACAGTGACCTGGGAGGCCACTCTTGCTCACTACCACTCAGGTGGGTTCTGGTCACTTAGACCTAGAGCAACCATGTAATTTTAATATCCAGAGTTAGGCAAACCTCATGCCAGAACAACAGTCAGAAACCCAGACGGTGTTAAGGTAGCCTGGATGTCTGGTCCCCCTGCTGAGACTCCCTGAGCTTCAGTTTCTTGACCTGAAAATGGACACATGAACTGGGTGTCCTAAGAAGGAAGGAACCTTATGAAATAATTAAGAAAAGGCATAAACACTTGAGCAAATTATGTGAAAATGGTAATTGGTTGTATAAAGAAAGAGAAAATAAAGCAGCAGTTTTTGAACTGGTGATGTCATTCTTGCCTCTCACTGAGGCCCTAATCCAATGCCCCAGGGAGAGGGGGAGAAGAACAGAGTGTGTTCAGGGAAGGGGTGGATTGTCTTTTATGAGGTTCACCAGGAAACAAAATGAGTTCATTTATTGGAGTAATCAAGTTTTAGGTACACACACAGGTTATATATTCTGGAATGTTGCTATAACCCACTTTACGGCACAGAAATAGTAAGGGGGACTCCTTGGCTTCTAAGGAAATTTTTTTACGTGCGTACCCATAAATTGCTGAAGACAGCTGCTGTAGCTTCCACTAAGGTGATGCATGTAGGTACTAGAACAGATGTTAGTATGAAAGATGAAAGTATCAGGTGGAAGAGACGCAGAGCAGTAGACAGACTGAATTCAGGGCCAGGCGCTGTGGCTCATGCCTGTAATCCCAACACTTTGGGAGGCTGAGGCGGGTGGATCACCTGAGGTTGGGAGTTTGAGATCAGCCTGACCAACATGGAAAAACCCCGCCTCTACTAAAAATACAAAATTAGCCAAGTGTGGTGGCGCATGCCTGCAATCCCAGCTACTCTGGAGGCTGAGGTAGGAGAATTGCTTGAACCCGGGAGGCGGAGGTTGCAGTGAGCCAAGATCGCGCCATTGCACTCCATCCAGCCTAGGCAACAAGAGCAAAGCTCCATCTCAAAAACAACAACAACAACAACAACAACAACAACAAAAAACACACACAGACTGAATTCAGGAAGGCATTGTGCCAGTGTCCTGTGCTCCACCCTGCCTTGGAGTCCTGAGTGGAAACCAGTGAGTCGGCCAAGCTGTGCTAGAATGCCAGATCTGTCCCTGAATGAGAACTTAAATAAACTCCGGGGTTTATTTAAAACCTGGTACCAAAGGGAAAACAGACAGTGTTTGCCCTAATGAAAAAAATCTTTTTCAGAAAGCGTCTCTGTCTCCCATTCCTTTCCTGAATTTGATCCAAACTATGACTAGTGTTCTCAACAGAGGGTAAGTAGGGATGTTTGGGAACGAGTGATGGAGGAATTTCCTTCTTTCTTTAGAAAGGTCTGTATCTTCTGTGCAAAATACTACAGGCAGAGTGCCAGGCTTCAAACTAAGGAATAAGTAGGACTTAGTTAACTGACCTGGAGTTGTGTCTGGAGCAGAAGAGGCTCTCACAGGGACAGCTTTCTCTTTTGCTGAGCCATAAACTCCCTGCAGAAGTGACCTGTGGCAGAGGCCTGTTAGTAAATATCCCTGTTCATTTTAAAACACCAACCTCAAAGCCAAGAGTTTGGAGGAGGGAGAGGGGTTGAGGAGTTGTTGGTGAAAGGATACACACTTTTGGTTAGATAGGAGGAATACGTTTTTTTATTTTTTTTTCTTGTCTGCTTGTGGGCTTGTTTGCTTTTTTTTTTTTTTTTTTTTTTTTTTAGACAAGGTCTTACTCTGTTTCCTGGGCTGGAGTGCAATGGAAATCTTGTCTCATTGCAGCCTCAACTTTCCTGGGCTCAAGCGATCCTCCCATTTCAGCCTCCTGAGTAGCTGGGACTACAGGCACACACCACCACACCTGGCTACTTTTTCTACTTTTGTGGAGACAGGGTCTTGCCATGTTGCCTAGGCTGGTCTTGAACTCTTGAGCTCAAGTGATCTTCCTGCCTTGGCCTCCCGAAGTTCTGGGATTACAGGCCTGAGCCACCTTGGTTGGCCAAGATAGGAGAAATAAATTTAAGATAACTGTAGTACTACACAATGACTATAGGTGTTTAATAACAATGTATTAGGCCAGGCGTGGTGGCTCACGCCTGTAATCCCAGCACTTTGAGAGGCTGAGGCAGGCAGATCACTTGAGGTCAGGAGTTCGCGACCAGCCTGGCCAACATGGTGAAACCCCATCTCTACTAAAAATACAAAAATTAGCTGAGCGTGGTGGCACACACCTGTAGTCCCAGCTACTCACGAGACTGAGGCAGGAGAATCACTTGAACCCCGGAGTCAGAGGTTGCTGAGCCGAGATTGCGCCGAGATTGTGCCACTGCCCTCTAGCCTAGGCAAAAGAGCAAGACTCAATCTCAAAAAAACAAAACCACCGAAAACTAATGTATTGTATTCTTGAAAATTGCAAAGAGAGTAGTTTTTTTTTTTGAGACGGAGTTTCGCTCTTGTCGCCCAGGCTGGAGTGCAGTGGTATGATCTCAGCTCACGGCAACCTCCTTCTCCTGGGTTCAAGCGATTCTCCTGCCTCAGCCTCCCGAGTAGCTGGGATCACAGTCACCCACCACCACGCCCAGCTAATTTTTGTATTTTTAGTAAAGACAGGGTTTTACCATGTTCACCAGGCTGGTCTCGAACTCCTGACTTCAGGTGATCCACCCGCCTCAGCCTCCCAAAGTGCTGGGATTACAGGCATGAGCCCACCACTCCCGCCCTAAGAGAGTAGATTTTTAGTGTTCTCACCACAATAAATGATAGGTATGTGAGGTAATGCATATGTTAATTAGCTAGATTGAGCCATCCCACAATATATACGTATTTCAGAACATCAGGTTGTACATGATAAATATATACAATTTTTTTTTTTTTGAGACAGAGTCTCACTCTGTTGCCCAGGCTGGAGTGCAGTGGCATGATCTCGGTTCACTGCAGCCTCTGCATCGCAGGTTCAAGCGATTCTCCTGCCTCAGCCTATTGAGTAGCTGGGATTATAGGCGCCCGCCACCACACACAGCTAATTTTTGTATTTTTAGTAGAGACGGGGTTTCGGCATGTTGGCCAGGCTGGTCTTGATTGACCTCAGGTGATCTGCCCACCGCGGCCTCCCAAAGTGCTGGGATTACAGGCGTGAGCCATCATGCCTGGCCTACAATTTTATATGTATCAATTAAAATTAGTTAATTATTTAAGAGGCCAAGTGTTTCAGAAAAGAAGGGAGGAATCAACATTTTCTTCTGTGAAAATGCAAGTTCTCCCTTTCATAATACATAACTTGTGTTGTTGTTGACTTGTGCATATGATACATAATCACAGAATTCATTTGTTTATACGACAGATGTTTATTGAGAGTGTAGTGTGTGCCAAGCATTGTACCCAGCACTGGGGCCGCACTGGTGAGTAATCTGGCCATGGTCCCTGTTACGGCATTTACAGCTGTGGAGAAGGAAGATAAGAAAGAAACAATCCAATACATGTAAAAGTATAAATTCTGTTGAATCTGAGAGGAAGAGAGCAGGTAAACGAATAGAGAATAATGGGAGGAAGAGGGTAGGAGAGGGTAGTGGTGTTGTCAAAGGAGGCTGGGGGAGGATTTAGTTTTCTCATAATTTCCAGCATCCAGGCCATCTGAAATAAAGCAAACATAGTTTAATAGACAACACAATTTTTTTTTTTTTTTTGAGATGGAGTCTCACTCTTTCACCTAGGCTGGAGAGAAGCGGCACAATCTTGGCTCACTGCAACCTCTGCCTCTCGGGTACAAGAGATTCTCCTGGCTCAGCCTCCCAAGTATCTGGGACTACAGATGTGCGCCACCACACCCAGCTAATTTTTTGTATTTTTAGTAGAGACGGGGTTTCACTGTGTTAGCCAGGATGGTCTCAGTCTCCTGACCTCATGATCCATCTGCCTTGGCCTCCCAAAGTGCTGGGTTTACAGGCATGAGCCACTGCACCCAGCCAGCAACACAAGTTTTTAGACAAGTGTGAGACCAAGTAGCAAACATAAGCTATGTTTGCCCATTTCTGCTTGCCAGCATAATTTTCCAAAGCTTCTGACTCTGTGAAGACCTGCAGCTCTCCAGAAAGATGCTTTGAAGACAACAAAACAGAATACACAGCCCCCATGTCTCTTGTCCTCTTGCCTGAGTCACTGCATTCCTTAAAAGATGAATGACCTCCAGCCTGGGCAACATGGCAAAACCTCATCTCTACAAAAAAATACAACAATTGGCTGGGCGTGGTGGTGTGCACCTGTAGTCTCAGCTATTCGGAAGGCTGAGGTGGGAGGATTACCTGAACCTGGGGAGGTTGAGACTGCAGTGAGCCATGATTGTGCTACTGCATGCCAGCCTGGGTGATGGAGTGAGACCCTGTCTCAAAAAAAAAAAAAAAAAAAGAATGGCCTTAATCCCTGGCTTTTCCTATACATAAGATGACATCTGACGGGGTTAGTGATGATGCCTCTGTGATCTAGGACCAGATGTACTCTGACACACAAACCTTGCTGTGATTCTGCTTTCATGTAATTCTGAGCAAGTCTGATGGGATTTTGCACATACAGAACCTCCACCCCTATATATAAGCAGGGATCTGAAACACTGGGCCAGAGCCTGCTCCTAGGCTAGAGGCCTCAATCTATAGTCTTCAGCAAGACTTCTGAATAAAGTTAACTTTAATTCTTTAAAAGCTTGATATTTTTCTTTACTTGACGGAAGTCTGCTGGTTTCCCTTCCAACCACATGGCCATGCATAAGCCCCCCTCTTTTTTTTTTTTTTGAGACAGGGTCTCGCTGTGTCACCCAGGCTGGAGTACAGTGTACAGTGATGTGATCGTGTCTCACTGCAGCCTTGATCTCCTGGACTCAAGCAATTCTTCCGCCTCAGCTGCCTGAGTAGTTGGGACTACAAGCATATGCCACCGCATTCGCCTAATTTTTAAAATTTTTGTAGAGACAGGGGTCTCACTATGTTGCCCAAGCTGGTCTAGAACTGTGTTCAAGTAATCCTCCTGCTTCAGTCTCCCAAAGTGCTGAGATTATGGCCGGGTGTAGTGGTTCATGCCTGTAATCCCAGCACTTTGGGAGGCCGAGGCAGCAGGATTGCTTGAGGTCAGGAGTTCAAGACCAGCCTGGCCAACATAGTGAAACCCCATTTCTACTAAAAATACAAAAAGTAGCCAGGCATTGTGGTGCGCACCTGTAGTCCCAGCTACTCAGGAGGATGAGGCAGGAGAATCGTTTGAACCCGGGAGGTGGAGGTTGCAGTGAGCCAAGATCATGTCACTGCACTCCAGCCTGGGTCACAGAGTGAGACTCCATCTCAAACAAACAAACAAGCAAACATACCCAAAGTGCTGAGATTACAGGCATGAGCCACTGCACCCGGACTTCAGCCTTTTCTCTCCTTTTTTTTTTTGAGATGGAATCTTGCTCTGTTGCCCAGGCTGGAGTACAGTGGTGCAATCTCAGCTCACCACAACCTCCGCCTCCTGGGTTCAAGCAATTCTCCTGCCTCAGCCTCCCAAGTAGCTGGGACTACAGGTGTGTACTACCACGCCCGGCTAATTTTTGTATTTTTAGTAGAGATGGGGTTTCACTATGTTGGCCAGGCTGGACTCGAACTCCTGACCTTGTGATCCACCTGCCTTGGCCTCCCAAAGTGCTGGGATTACAGGCGTGAGTCACCATGCCCATCCTAGCCTTTTCTTTATAGAAATTCCAGAGCTGTGAATTGTCTGCCAGCCACAGAAGATGACCATTGTCTTGGGGTTACTGGATTCATCAATGAACCATACATATGTTGGGTACCTTTTATGTGGCAGCTACAAAGAAGCAAAGAATAAGACTGACATGAAACTTGCTTGCGTCACTTTACACTCTAAGAGCCTCTTCCACCACTGTTAAACCATTTCTTCTGACCCCATGAGGCTAACTTTTCTTCCCCTTAGCAGAAAGTAAGCCCTTTGTTAGACCTCAGCAGAAGAGGGTGACCAAGGCATAACAGCCTGAAAGAGACCTCATGAAGACAAACAAGAAGTTATGATTAATAAAAACCTCTGTCAAGGCCAGGCGCAGTGGCTCACACCTGTAATCCCAGCACTTTGGGAGGCTGAGGTGGACAGATCACCTGAGGTCAGGAGTTCAAGACTAGCCTGGCCAACATGGCGAAACCCCGTCTCTACTAAAAATACAAAATTTAGCCGGTGTGGTGGCAGGCGTCTGTAATTTCAGCTACTTGGGAGGCTGAGGCTGAAGAATCGCTTGAACCCAGGAGGCGGAGGTTGCAGCGAGCCAAGATCACACCACTGCACTCCTATTCTTGGGCAACAAAAGCGAAGCTCCATCTGGAAACAAAACAAAACAAAACAAAACAAAACAAAAAACATCTGTCAGTTGCAAGTCTAAATAATGAAAAGCCGACTTCAAACCATCGTGTAATTTTTATTGTATTTTTGTTTGGCATCATTTAATTATTGGTTGGCATTAAACCAACACTTATATAGTTCTCCCAGGCGTTGTTCTGAGCACATTATAAAAATTAACTCATTTAATCGTCATAACAACCCCCATGAAATAGGTCTTTTTTTTTTTTTTTTTTTTTGATATGGAGTCTCGCTCTGTCACCCAGGTTGGAGTGCAGTGGCGTGATCTCGGCTCACTGCAAGCTCCGCCTCCCGGGTTCACGTCATTCTCCTGCCTCAGCCTCCCAAGTAGTTGGGACTACAGGTGCCCGCCACCATGCCCGGCTAAGTTCTTGTTTTTTAGTAGAGACAGGGTTTCACCGTGTTCGACAGGATGGTCTCGATCTCCCGACCTCGTGATCCACCCACCTCGGCCTCCCAAAGTGCTGGGATTACAGGCTTGAGCCACCGTGCCCGGCCGAAATCGGTCTTAATGTCATCCCCATTTCACAGCTGAGGATACTGAGACACCAAGAGAAGGAGTTTGCCTAAAGTCACTTAGTAAATGGAAGGGCACATCTTTGAACTAGCAATCTGGCTCCAGAGTCCACTTACTTAACCCCGTGCAGTGTGGCCTCTCAGTAGTATGTCTACTAATGTACTTAAAAAGAGCACACACTGCACTTATGTATGTTTTTGTTTAACTTGTGGACAAAGACTTATGGATAGGTGCAACAAATAAATCCTCTTTTGCAACCCAGAACTCATTGTTCAGCATGAGTTTTGATACATACAAGAAGGGATATTTTGATACCTGAGACAGTTAACTGATGGGAGTATTGATAGCCATAAAGGTTGGTTCCAGGCCAGGCACAGTGGCTCATGCCTGCAATCCCCACACTGAGGTGGGAGTATTGCTTTAAGCCAGGAGTTCAAGATCAGCCTGGGCAAGAAAGTAACACCTCATCTCCACAAAAATTTAAAAATTAGCTGGATATCAGGGCATGTGTCTGTAGTTGCAGCTACTCAGGAAGGGGAGGCTAAGGAAAGAGGATTGAGCCCAGGAGTCGCAGGCTGCACTGACCTTTGATGGCACCACTGTACCCCAGCCTAGGTAACAAAGACAGACCGTGTCTCTTAATTTAAAAAAAAAGTTTCCTGGCTAACACGGTGAAACCCTGTCTCTACTAAAAAAACAAAAAATTAGCCGGGCATGGTGGCAGGAGCCTGTAGTCCCGGCTACTTGGGAGGCTGAGGCAGGAGAAGGGCGTGAACCCGGGAGGTGGAGCTTGCTGTGAGCCGAGATTGCACCATTGCACTCCAGCCTGGGCAACAGAGCGAGACTCCGTCTCAAAACAAAAAAAAACAAAAAAAAAAACAAAGTTGATTCTAGGACTGTAGAATAGATAGTTAAACAGCATGGGATACGAGGGAAATCCTCAGCTGTATTAATTTTATATTCCAATTTCATGTTGACTTGATACATAGGATGGCTTTTTGTTTTAAAGGCTTTTATCTTGAGAACATGATGTCTGGAGTTAAAGGTATTGGCATATTCCACACATCTGTACTATTCTTGAGTGCGATCGCTTAGGAATGAATATGATTTGAACTAAATTCATGTTTAGAGAGGGTGTCAAATTGAGAATCAGGCAGATCCACCTGCACTAAAAATGACCTTAAAGTAAATTGGTTGAAGAAATTAGATCCCGTGGCCAGGCGCGGTGGCTCACACTTGTAATCTCAGCACTTTGGGACGCCAAGGCAGGCGGATCACGAGGTCAAGAGATTGAGACCATCCTGGCCAACATGGTGAAACCCCTTAGCTACTGAAAACACAAAAATTAGCTGGGTGTGGTGGGGCACACCTGTAATCCCAGCTACTCGGGAAGCTGGGGCAAGAGAATCACTTGAACCTGGGAGGCGGAGGTTGCTGTGAGCCAAGATCATGCCACTGCACTCCAGTCTGGCAATAGAGCTAGACTCCGTCTCAAAAAAAAAAAAAAAAAAAAAAAAGAAATTAGATCCCAAAGATTCTTGGTGAATTTTGAAGTCTTCTTCAGTATATCCATATTAAAAGGAGATGACAGAAGCAAAAAAAAAAAAGAATTATGGGCTGACAGGACAACTGGATTAAAATAAGCATCAGTTTCATTAAAAAGGGCTAACTTGAAGATAAATCTTTTGACTCCAGATCTTTAGAAGATCTAAAGTGACCTTGATGGACAGTGGAAGAAATCACAACACAAATGGAATTCCTTGAATAAAAATTGATTGACTTAAAAAAAAAGCATACAAATGGTACATGGCTGATAGCTGTTCTATCTTATAAACTAGATCTCTCAGGGCTAAATAAGTAATTTTAGGACTTGGGGTATTTAAGGATATTGAGGCTGTCTTGTGCTTTTGGTAAGGAAAAATAACCAAATAAGCAAGTTATAAATAGAAGTAAAAACCTTCCACTGTAATGTTGCCATGTAGCCTCTAATTTTACCTCTGTTAGGGCAGGTAGGCGTATTAAAATGCTGGAACTGAAAAGCTAGAGGTTTATTCCTTATGGGGTCTGAAAGCTATGCCCCTAATCCCCTACATATAATTCTAAGCCTGTTTGTCTCCCGCTTTTTGTTACTCAGGGCTCGATCTCGATGGAGACAGTGTTACATGAGTTTCACTAACACTGCTAGAAAGTGTGTTTTTCCTGATTTTGGAACCTTGGTGGGGGTGAATTGGGGATTTCCACTTGGCTTGGAAAAGGCTGAAAATCTGCCTTGGTGAAAAAGTTTAGCTGCATAATTTTTCTTTGCTTTATCATTGCTACCTGTCACCAGCAAAATTAACCCATCCTGAGGTTTTGCATGAAAACAATTTTTTAAAACATTAATCAATTAAGAACATTAAACATTTTTTTGACATGAGGTCTTGCTCTGTCACCCAGGCTGGAGTGCAGTGGCACAACGTAGCTCACTGTATCCTTGAACTCCTGGGCTCCATCTATCCTCCTGCCTCAGCCCTCGGAGTAGCTGAAACTACAGGCTCACATTACTATGTCCGGCTAATTTAAAAAGTTTTTTTTTTGTGTGGAGATAAGGACTCTCTCTGTTGCCCGGGCTGGTCTTGAACTCCTGGCCTCAAGCAATCCTCCCACCTCAGCCTCCCAAAGTGCTGGGATTACAGGCATGAGCCCCATTTATTTTTTATAGAGACGGGGTCTGCTATGTTGCCCAGGCTGGCCTCAAACTCCTGGGCTCAAGCGATCCTCTCACCTCAGCCTCTCGAGTAGCCAGGACTGTAACTGGGCACCACCACACCTGGCTCTTTATTTACTTATTTAGAGATATTAAAACAATTTTGAATATCTTTGGCTCATGTAATTTTCTTCCTGCCCCAGACCAGAATCCTTTAGCAGTCTCAGTCTCAAAACTCAGGCACCATCCTTTGCAATTTAACAGCAGAGGGTGCTGTGAGCCTGTGGCTGCCAAGGCCTCCGCCAGAAGAAAAAGATTAAAGAGCCCCTCATTCAGCCAGTCTGAAAGGAGGCTTCTGGTTGTCCTGTGCCCTTGTGGCTTCTGATGACTTGCCCATGGAATGTGGAGTATGGCGTTTCCCAAAACACAAGCAGGAAATCAAGGGACAAGCTATGGCCTTCTGGAAATTATCATCTCTATTTTTGACAAGTTTCAGTTCTTCTCCAATTAAATTGATGCTTGATATTTTGTGCATTTAACTCCATCATTCTAGCCAAACTGGAGATTTCTCTTTTTTTGTTTTTTTTTCTGAGACAGAGTCTTGCCCTGTCACCTAGCCTGGAGTACAGTGGTGCGATCTCGGTTCACTACAACCTCTGCCTCCTGGGTTCAAGCGATTCTCAGCCTCCTGAGTAGATGGGATTACAGGCGTCCACCACCATGCTTGGCTCATTTTTGTATTTTTAGTAGAGACAGGGTTTCACCATGTTGGCCAGGCTGGTCTCGAGCTCCTGACCTCAAGTGATCCAACCACCTCGGCCTCCCAAAGTGCTGGGATTATAGGCATGAGCCACCGCGCCCGGCCAGAAGACAAGACTTAAGGCCTGCAGCTCACTGAGGACTTCAACATTCATCATCACGTAAAGCAGCTGTTATGTTGCAATGTCTTTATCGGCAGTCCTCGGTCAGTTTCACTCTTTCCTATATCCTATATATTCCTCTTTCTTGAATTGTTCTCTTATTTTGCTGGAGTTCATCCAACAAATCGAATCAAATCAAATATTGTTTGTTTGCTGTTTGTCTACCAGTATCTCTGTTTTGTTTGTGTTGAGAATCTTGTCAATGTTTATAGCCCAGGCAACTGCTGATGCCAACAGAAGCCAGTCTTTGCAGCCCAGCTTTGCTCATATGTTGCCCTCATTGGGCCTCAGTGATCCACCCACCTCAGCCTCCCAAAGTGTTGGGATTACAGGCATGAGCCACTGCGCCTGGCCAGCAATCTATGATTTTGAAATGAATTTAAGAATTAATGAAGCAGGAGCAGTGCACTTCCTACACCAACAAAGGCAAGCTGCCTGCAGTTAGGTAAGGCAAGGTTGGCAGGAGCAGTGGGACGGACAGATACTCTGATTTTATGTATAATCTTTTTTTTTTTTTTTTTGAGACTGGGTGCTGTGGTGCGATCTTGGCTCACTGCAACCTCTGCATTCCAGGTTCAAGTGATTCTTCTGCCTCAGCCTCCCAAGTAGCTGGGATTATAGGCGCCCACCATCACGCCTGGCTAATTTTTGTATTTCTAGTAGAGATGGGGTTTCACCATGTTGGCCAGGCTGGTCTTGAACTCCTGACCTCAGGTGATCCACCCACCTTGGCCTCCCAAAGTGCTGGGATTACAGCCATTAGCCACTGTGCCAGACCTGTATAATCATTTTGAATGTAAAGAGTTGATTGTTGCTAACCACAATCATTTGTCCATGATGTGCTTCATTGTTTCTTTTTCCTTTGACAAAAAACCCTGTGTTCTCATGGCAAGTCGTTTGTTACTTGCCAGGCGAACCAACCTCATTTTTTTCTTTCTGGTAACAGTGGCGGCAGCAGGGGCACTCGAGGAGCTCAGGCAGCCCATGTGTGTGTTCTGGTGCTTCAGGACTGAGTGCAGCTCTGGATGTTGTGATTATAGCTCAGCCTTTGCTTACTCATTTCTCATAGAGGATGAGCCTAAAAGTAGGCTTGAATCTTAAACCTTTTTTTTTAATTAAAAAATTGGTTTTTTGATTGTTTAGTTAGGCAGCAGAGGAGTCTTCTTGTTTTTATGGGACGGTTGATTAAGTTTAACCACCCAGAAAGAAATGTTTCTCATTAAGAAACATTAGGCTGGTCCGATGGTAGTGGGTCATCAGAACTTATTAACATTAGTGTCACTAAAGTTGGTATACAACCCCCCATTGCTAAATTTCACTGGATTAAGAAAAAAAGAAACATTAGTTAAGAATAAAACAAAACACAGTTACCTGCCAGGTTTTTTTTTTTTTTTTTTTGCAATTGAGTCTTGCTCTCTCACCCAGGCTGGAGTGCAGTGGCACGATCTCAGCTCACTGTAACCTCCAACTCCCGGGTTCAAGAGATTCTCCTGACTCAGCCTCTCGAGTAGCTGGGACTACAGGCGCCCGCCACCACACCTGGTTAATTTTTTTGTATTTTTAGTAGAGATGGGGTTTCACTGTGTTAGCCAGGATGGTCTCAATCGCCTGACCTTGTGATCCATCCACCTTGGCCTCCCAAAGTGCTGGGATTACAGGCGTGAGCCACTGCGCCCGGCCAAAAATGTTTTTTTAAAAAGAAAATAAATTAGTGAAAGCATGAACTTTGGAGTCCACAGTTTTCACCCTGCCATTTTGATTGTGTGTTTTAACTCAGGTGACAAGGTGACATTTTCTCATAAATACATTTAAATCAGCATTCTACCAACACTGATGACTTTTCATTAAAACTCTATAAATTGCAGATTAATACACAAAACCACAAAGCAGAATAGTACAACTGACTCTTTTTTTTTTTTTTTTTTTTTTTTTGAGACAGAGTCTTCTTGTCCTGTGGCCCAGGCTGGAGTGCAGCAGTGCAATCAGAACTTATTGTAAACTCTAACTTCTGGGCTCAAGGGATTCTTCTGCCTCAGCCTCTCAAGTAGCTGGGATTATAGGTGCAAGCCACCACACCAGGCAATTGACTTTTAATATTTATCACATTTTTTTTTAACCTTTAGAGAAATCTCTGATGTATCTGATGAAATTTTTGTCTGCAGTTCAATAGCTCTTTCAGTTTCATATTGATTTTTGATACTCTCTTCAAGAGGCATTGATGGATCTAGAAAAAAAAAGGTTTTTCATATTCTCAGTACTCTTTTTTTTTTTTTTTTTTTGAGATGGAGTTTCACTCTTGTTGCCCAGGCTGGAGTGCAATGGTGCGATCTCGGCTCACTGCAACCTCTGCCTCCCAGGTTCAAGTGATTCTTCTGTCTCAGTCCCCGAGTAACTGGGATTACAGGCATGTGCCACCATGCCCAGCTAATTTTTGTATTTTTAGTAGAGACGGGGTTTCATCACATTGGTCGGTCTGGTCTTGAACTCCTGACCTCAGGTGATCTGCCCACCTTGGCCTCCCAAAGTGCTGGGATTACAGGTGTGAGCCACCACGCCCGGCCTACTTCTTTTTTCAAAATGTTAGCTTCAGTTATTTGTTTCTTTTGTAATTTCGTATTTTTGTGTTTTTTTGTGGAGATGGAGTCTCCCTATATTGCCCAGGCAGGTCTTGAACTCCTGGGCTCAAGTGATCCTCCTGCCTCAGCCTCCCAAAGTGCTGGGATTACACATGCGAGCCACTGTGCCTTGGCCCTCAGTTATTTCTGGATGATGAGATTGGAGTGATTTTTAGTTTCATCTTTATACTTTTCAGTAGTTTCCAACATTTCTGAATGAAATGATCTTCTTTGTAATTCATTTGTGTGATACTTTTCTAATGACAAAAAGCAAGATAAAGAGCCAGGTATGGTGACGTGCACCTACGTAATCCTAGCTGCTCAGGAGGCTGTGGCAGGAGGATCACTCAAGCCCAGGAGTTCGAGAGCAACCTGAGCATCATAACAAGACTCTGTCTCAACAAAAAAAATTAAGTTAAAATACTCTGTCAGAGCAATAAAGACCTTAAACTTCCCAAATGTCAACTCAGTAAAACAACAACAAAGTTCCCTGAGACACTCTCAGTTACGATTTTACTCCCGAAGCAGTCACTGTCTTGGAAGGATGACTGGCTCTCAGGAGGCTGCCTCAAACGATGCATGTGAAATTCATGTGGGCTTCCACTGTGTGTGTATGTGTGTTTTGGGGTTGTGTTTCCTGCTGTTTATAACAGGAGGATAGTCTGGTCAACCAGAACAAGGAGACCAAGCCAACAGACATCACCATCAGCAAAGGGACGGTATAATGGAGGTTGGCAAGGCAAATGAGGGCTAGTAAAGGAAATGCAATTACAGTGAGGGTGAAGATTAAATCTCTATGCAGGAATATTGCAGATAAAATAAATGAAAACAATTATATCTTTTTTTTCTTTTATAGAGAGGGGGTTGCGGTATGTTACCCAGGCTGGTCCTGAACTCTGGGTCTCAAGCAATTCTCCCGTCTTGCCTTCTAGTGTTGGGATTACAGGCATGAGCCACCGGGCCTGGCCTGAAAATATTTTATATTGAATAAAAAATTACAACATAGAGTTCAATTGGAAACATTATTGTGAACCCATAAGCTTTAAGAGAAATATAATTTCCTGGCTCTGACCCTAAAATACAGTTTTAGGGCCATTAACAGCATTTCTTTTTCTTTTTCTTTTTCTTTTTTCTTTTTTTGAAATGGAGTCTCGCTCTGTTGCCAGGCTGGACTGTAGTGGCTCAATCTTGGCTCACTGAACCTCTGCCTCCCAGGTTCAAGCGATTCTCCTCCCTCAGGCTCCTGAGTAGCTGGGATTATAGGCATCTGCCTAATTTTTGTATTTTTAGTAGAGACGGGGTTTCACCATAATGGCCAAGCTGGTCTCGAGCTCCTGACCTCATGATCCACCTGCCTCAGCCTCCCAAAGTACTGGGATTACAGGCGTGAGCCACCATGCCCTGGCCACAGCATTTCTTTTCCTTCTTCTTTTTTTTTTTTTCCTTTTTGAGATGAAGTCTCTCTCTGTTGCCCAGGCTGGAGTGCAGTGGCATGATCTCAGCTCACTGCAACCTCCGCCTCCCGGGTTCAAGCAATTCTCCTGGCTCAGCCTCCTGAGTAGCTGGGATTACAGGCACACACCACCACGCCCAGCTAATTTTTTGTATTTTTAGTAGATATGGGGTTTCCCCATGTTGGCCAGGCTGGTCTCGAACTCCTGACCTCAGGTGATCCTCCTGCCTCAGCCTTCCAAAGTGTTGGGATTACAGGCTAGGCCACTGCACCTAGCCCATTAACAGCATTTCTTCTGCTAACCTCCCACTCTCATGCACCCATCAAAAGGAAATGAGACTTCTTAGTGGGTGGCTGATTCTGTGTCTTGGAACAAGGAAAATTTGGAATGGGCCTAGAACACAAGGATTTTAGGCCAGCAATGGTAGAAGGATAAGGAAGCCGCTGTCCAAATTGCAACAATTTGACATCAAAAAAAGAACATAGTAATTATGTTTATTTATAATTGACAATTATGATTAAAATAAGTTCAGTGTGTGAAAGACCTCAAAATAAAAAAAGTTGATATATGATTTTCTGATATATGACATATGATTTTTCTCTGCTTTTATGATATTTGAAGCATCATAAAGGGGACGCAGAGCTGGAGTGTCACAGGGGCTGAGGCAATGTAATTGGTTAAGCCACCAGTAGGGTGTGTGATCACCAAACAAAAAGAAAAAGTCCTACACTGAAAGCCCATGGGGTTGAAGCAGGATTTGGTTCACGCTAGAACTTCTGAGAGTCAGTGTGTATCTTGATAAACAGCAACAGAGCTTAGTCATGAGTTCCCAGTAACTGGCTGCTCAGAGAGTTTGCTCCCCACCTCCTGGGAAGAACTTTCCTGGGAAGAGGCCAATGTTTCTATCTAAGCCTGTCCCGTCCTCTGAGTTTCCAACCTTCTAATTTCAAGTTGGGAGTGCCTCCGAACATGTTTTTGTTGAGTCATTTGTGGAGCTCTAGAATTGTTGAACCTATCGTTTGTTTTCCAAGTTAGGGGCAAACAGTAATATATTGCTCATTTATTATTCAACCAAGATATCTGGAGTCCTCCTCATGTGTTAGGCCAGGGCTAGGCACAGGGTTTAAGTGCAAGAGTGAGCAAAGCAGGCATGGAGCTGCACTCATGGGGCCTAGTCTAGTGGGGAAGACGGACATGATCCAAATAATCACAAAGTGACGTTTGGTAGAGAGCAAAGTAAAAGGGGTGCTTTGGCAGGCCCAGAAGAGGAACTTGATCATGACTCATGGTGGGTGGGCAGGGAGGCTTCCTTGAGAAAGTGATACCAATGTGGAGGACTGAATTATGTGAAGAGGCAGAAGAGTGTTCTAAGAAGGGGTGTGTGTAAAAGCCCAAGCTCGGAGGAGGGCTGGAGTGTGTTGCATTGGAGGAACCAAGATGACATTGGCTGTGCTTTGTGGAATGAGGTGAAGGAGACCAGGTGAGGTGCGGTAGACAAGGTCCAGCTGAGGTAAGCTTTCAGAGGCCATATAAAGATTTTTTTTTTTTTTGGTAAGAGCATTATTGAGATATAATTCACACACCACAAAATTCACACATTTAAAATGCACAATTTGGTAGCCAGTTGAGGTAGCTCATGCCTGTAATCCCAGCACTTTGGGAGGCAGAGACAGGTGGATCACTTGAGGCCAGGAGTTCAAGACCAGCCTGGCCAACATACTGAAACCCCGTCTCTACTAAAAATACAATTAGTTGGGTATGGTGGCACATGCCTGTAATCCCAGCTACTTGGGAGGCTGAGGCAGGAGAATCACTTGAATCCAGGAGGTGGAGGTTGCAGTGAGCTGAGATTGCGCCACTGCACTCCAGTCTGGGGCAACAGAGAGAGACTCCATCTCAAAAAGAAAAAGAAAAGAAAAGAAAAGAAAAGAAATGCTGTGGCTGGGGTGCGGTGGCTCACACCTGTAATCCCAGCACTTTGGGAGGCCAAGGTGGGTGGATCACTTGAAGTCAGGAGTTTGAGACCAGCCTGGCCAACATTGTGAAACGCCATCTCTACTAAAAATATAAAAATTAGCCTGGTGTGGTGGTGGGTGCCTGTAATCCCAGCTACTCGGGAGGCTGAGGCAGGAGAATTGATTGAACCTGGGAGGCGGAAGTTGCAGTGACCTGAGATCACACCATTGCACTCCAGCCTGGGGGATGAGAGCAAAACTCTGTCGCAAAAAAATAAAATAAAATAAATAAATAATGTACAATTCAGCCGGGCATGGTGGCTCATGCCTATAATCCCAGCACTTTGGGAAGCCAAGGTGGGAGGATTGCTTGAGGCCAGGAGTTTGAGATCAGCCTGGGCAACACAGTGCAACTTCATCTCTATGAAAAATTAAAAAGTTACCCAGGCATTGTGGTATCTACCTGTATTCCCAACTACTCTGGAGGCTAAGTTGGGAGGATCTCTTGAGCCCAGGAGGTTGAGGCTGCAGTGAGCTATGACCATGCCACCGTGCTCCAGCCTGGGTAATAGAGTGAGACTCTCTCAAAAAAAAAAAAAAAAAAAAGAAATTAAAAAAAGAAATTAAAAAAAGAAAAAAATACAATTCATTGGTTTTTAGTATATTCACAGAGTTGTACATAACCACAGTCAATTTGAGAACATTTTCATCACCCTAAAAAAAAAAAACCCTGCAGCCTTCAGCAGTCACTCTCCATTTCCCCCAAACATCTGGCCTTAGGCAACCACCAATCTACTTTCTGTCTCTATGGATTTGCCGATTCTGGACATTTCTATAAATGGAATTATATGGTATGTGATCTTTTGTGCCTTGCTTCTTTCACTTAGTATAATGTTTTCAAGGTTCATCCACACTCTAGCATGTATTCATACTTCATTCCTTCCACGGCCAAATAATATTGCACTCTATGGCTAGGCTATATTTTGTTTATTTATCATTAGTTGATGGACATTCAGGTTGTTTCTGCTTTTTAGCTATTATGAATAATCCTGCTCTGAATATTCATGTACAAATTTTTTTCCTTTTTAAAATTTATATATGTATTAATTTAAAAATGGAGAGATGGGTAGAAAATAAAAGATGAAGGAAAAAGATACAAAAAGAAGTGAGACCAGACGGGGTGGCTCACTCCTGTAATCTCAGTACTTTGGGAGGCCGAGGCGGGTGTATTACTTAAGGTCAGGAGTTCAAGACCAGCCTGACCAACATGGTGAAACCCAGTCTCTACTAAAAACATAAAAATTAGCCATATGTGGTGGTGTGTGCCTGTAATCCCAGCTACTCGGGAGGCTGAGGTAGAAGAATTGCTTGAACCTGGGAGGTGGAGGTTTCAGTGAGCTGAGATTAAGCCACTGCATTCTAGCCTGGGCAACAGAGCAAGACTCCGTCTTAAAAAAAAAAAAAAAAAGCAGAAATGAAAAAACACACAAAAAAGCAAAAAATAAAGACAGGGTCTCACTACGTTGCTCAGGCTGGTCTTAAATTCCTGGACTCAAGCAATCCTATCTCTTCGGCCTTCCAAAGTGCTGGAATTACAGGCATGAGCCACGGCGCCTGGCCAAGTTTTTCATAATAAAGATTTATATCCTAAGAACAGTGATAATCCATTAAAAAGTTTCAAGCAAGAGTGTGATATCAGATTTTGGGTTTAAAAAGATCACTCCATCAGTCTTCTGGTGAATGGATATGAAAAGGGCGAGAGTGAATGCAGGGAACATTTACGAAGCCCATTGCAGCCGGACGCGGTGGCTCACACCTGTAATCCCAGAACTTTGGGAGGCCGAGGCAGGTAGATCACCTGTGGTCAGAAGTTCTAGGCCAGCCTGGCCAACATGGTGAAACCCCGTCTCTACTAAACATATAAAAATTAGTTGGGTGTGGTGACATGGGCCTGTAATCCTAGCTACTTGGGAGGCTGAGGCAGGAGAATGACTTGAACCTGGGAGGCGGAGGTTGCAGTGAGCCAAGATCAGCCTGGGCAACAAGGTGAAACTCCGTCTCAAAAAAAAAAAAGAAAAAAAGAAGGCCATTGCAGGCCATTGCCATCGATGGTGGTGACTTTTATCTGGGGTAGGCAGCAGTAGAAATGGCAAGAAATGGCAGATTTTAGAGATATTTAAGGGGTGAAAGTAAGAGGATTTGATGGATGGAGGATGGATGGGAAAGAGGAAGATAGCATGTGGATGGATGGACTTACCATTCACTGAGATACAGAATTGTAGAGATGACCAGGTTTGGGGTAAAATATTAAGAACCTAAACTGGGTGTGGTGGCTCACGCCTGTAATCCTAGCACTTTGAGAGGCTGAGGCAGGAGGATCATTTGAGTCTAGGTGTTCAAGACCAGCCTGGGCAACATAGAGAGACCTTGTCTTTACAAAAAAAAAAAATTTTTTTTTGTTTGAAAAGGAGTTTCACTCTTGTTACCCAGGTTGGAGTGCAGTGGCGCGATCTCAGCTCACTGCAATCTCTGCCTCCCAGGTTCAAGTGATTCTCCTGCCTCAGCCTCCCAAGTAGCTGGGATTACAGGCATGCACCACCACACTTGGCTAATTTTTTGTACTTAGTAGAGACAGGGTTTCACCATGTTGGCCAGGCGGATCTTGAACTCCTGACCTCAGGTGATCCATCTGCCTCGGCCTCCCAAAGTGCTGAGATTACAGGCGTGAGCCTCCGCGCTCGGCCTATACTAGCTATTTTAATTCCAGAAATGTCTGGAATATAGCAGATGCTTGATAAATACTTGTGAAATGAACGAATTGTTCCAGCTGAAAAATTATTAAATTAAAAGATGGACCCTGCTTACATAAGTGGTAATCATAAGGGATTTTATGAACAAATAATTTGAAACCTTTAGAGTTAAAAATTTCTTATTACAGTAATAAAATAAAGATGTTAACTTTAAGTTGACAGTAATCTAAGTGTTCTGTTAATTGAATGATCAACTTGTTGGCTGTCAGAGAAGGAAGGAAACGAGTAGATTGGCACTAAGACATTCAAAGCCCCAGCAGGAAGCTGAGGCTCAGCAGAGCCAAGGAGTCAAGGGTCTTCCGGAATGTTCCCCTGCAGGGATGGGCCACAGCTCGGGGGTATGGATGAGCGGCAGGCAGGGCAGGTGAGCCTCAGTGAGCAAGGAGGTCTTTGAACCCAGAGTGCAAGATATTGAAACAGAAAATAATTAATTTGCCTCAGTTTATTTTTAATTTTTTGTTTTTCTTAAACTGAGTGTTTTTTTTTTTTTTTTTTTTGAAACTGAGGTTCATTTATAAAAGAACACATGTTGTTGTAGCTATGTAAGAAAATGTCCTTGCTTTTGGGAGACACATGAAGTTATTTAGAAGTGAAGGCCATGGTGACTATAAATTTTGCTGAAACGAATGATCAAAAACGAAGAATATGTACACATATATAGCGAGAGATTGACAGAGCAATGTGGCAACATGTGAATACTGTAGTTGGTGATTTACATGAAGAATATGCAGAAATTCATTGCTTTTTTTTTTTTTTTTTTTTTTTTTTTAGAGACAGAGTCTCGCTCTGTCGCCCAGGCTGGAGTGCAGTGGCGCAATCTGGGCTCACGGCAAGCTCCGCCTCCCGGGTTCACGCCATTCTCCTGCCTCAGCCTCCTGAGCAGTTGGGACTACAGGCGCCCGCCACCATGCCCAGCTAATTTTTTGTATTTTTAGTAGAGACAGGGTTTCACCGTGTTAGCCAAGATGGTCTCGATCTCCTGACCTCGTGATCCGCCCGCCTCAGCCTCCCAAAGTGCTGGGATTACAGGTGTGAGCTACCGTGCGCAGCCTTTTTTTTTTTTTTTTTTTGAGACAGTGTCTTGCTGTGTTGTCCAGACTGGACACTCAGTGGGACAAGCTCGGCTCACTGCAACCTCGGCCTCCCTGGTTCAAATGATTCTCCTGCCTCAGCCTCCCGAGTAGCTGGGATTACAGGCGTGCACCACCAAGCCTGGCTAATTTTTTTGTATTTTAAGTAGAGATGGGTTTTACTATGTTGCCCAGGCTGATTGCGAACCATTGCATTTTTAAAATTGATTTTTTTCAAAACAGAGTAGAAGGCCAGGTGCGGTGGCTCTCACCTGTAATCCCAGCACTTTGGGAGGCCGAGGCAGGCAGATCATTTGAGCTCTGGAGTTCAAGACCAGCCTGGCCAACATGGTGAAGCCCTGTCTCTATTAAAAATACAAAAATTAGCCGGGCATGGTGGCAGGTGCCTGTAATTCTGGCTGCTTGGGAGGCTGAGGCAGGAGAATCGCTTGAACTCAGGAGGCGGAGATTGCAGTGAGCCGAGATCCCACCACTGCACTCCAGCCTGGGCAACAGAGCGAGACGCTGCCTCAAAAAAAAAAAGCCCAGTATGGTGGCAGGTGCATGTGGTCACAGCTACTTGGGAGGTTAAGGCGGCAGGGTCCCTTGAGCCCAGGAGGTGGAGGCTGCAGTGAGCCATGATTGCATCACTGCACTCCAGCCTGGGTGACAGAGTGAGACCCTGTTACAATAAAATAAAAACCAAAAACAAAACCAAAAAACCTTTCAGTTCTTAAGCCGAGGAGATCAAGGTCTGCAAGCATTCACAATCCTTAGAAGTCACCTAAACATAATGGATAACCTGAATCTGAAAGGCACGGAAAGTTTATTTTTCTCTCTGCTGAGGACATTACCCTAAATGTAGCTGAGCAAAGACAATGCAACCTTTTTTATTATTTTTCACCTCCCTATCTACTCTTCTTAACAAGTTTTCCTAATTGCTTGCCACTAGTAGGGTTTAAATTCTCCCAAAAACTATCTCAGTCTCAGATCCTCATCAGTTGACATTACAATCAAGCTAGCCTAAAAGGGCTCATCTCTGGCTACAGAAATAGCACTTTTTCATCTTTATTTTTATTTTGTTTTGAAATTTTGCAATTCCTTCCCTCATGAAGATTATGGAAAAATCAGAAAAAAATGATGGTTAATATTATTTTATGTTGTGGGAAACCTACTTAAACATTTGAAATGCTCAAACATGCCACAATGTGCCTGGAGAACGTTCTGGCAGTGGGTAACAAGAGCTATGAAACTTTTCAAACCTTTGACCCAGCAATACCAGTTTTGGGAATACACCCCAAGGAAATAACCCAAAAGGGAAAAAATGTAACTTGTGCAAAGATGTTCATGTGCCGCTATTTATAAGAGTGAAGAATTGGAAATAATCCAAATACCAAATAAGGAAATGGCCCAGCAAATTATGGTATAGTGACATAAGGAAAACACCAGCAAATGATTTTAAATGACAGGAATGTAGCCTCTGCTGGCTCTGGGGAACGTGTAGATTAGATTATTTTAAGTAACAAAAAACCCCAAAACAAAACACCAAATGGAAAGTTTACAACTATGAAAAGTGTGTGTTGTGAAAAAAAGTTTAGAAGTGACTCTTGAGGAAAAGCAAACATAGTTTAGAGTCGGGGTTGGGTGCTTCTTCTGTAAAATTGCTTGTGAATTGCAGTATCTACTGCAGTATATTCCAGACCTGATCATTTCGATCCTAAACACAGCTATTTGAGTATATAAAGTAGATAGCAGTTACAAGGTAGATCAGCCAATGGGTTTTCGTTTTGCAGCAAAAAGTCTTCATAGTTTTGTCCCTGTGCACAGGAAAATGTGAACGCTCGCATCAGAGTTTGGAGACTTTGAGGACTGCAGAGCTGCAAAGACAGGCCGGGTGCTAAAACCTTCCTGGAATCATTCCACTGTCTGCTGGAAGATCAATCTCCAGGCATTGCTCAGGGCTCACCACAACAAACCAAGTGGAAGGGACCTACTTTTTCAAAGAAGGAGGAAGAAATTAGATTTCAGAAGCCAAATAAATCAGAGATGCCAAAGAAACATTTACAGAAAAGTGACACTGACTCTTCAATTACTATTACAGAATCAGGCTGCAATGTAGACCTCATTTCTACAGAAGAATACTCACACTTTTTTTGTTGTTTGTTTTTTTTTTTTTTAAACGTGGAACACAAGAATTCAGAATACGAAACTGAACAGTCAGATCAAGAAACTAAGAGGACATTGAATCAAGGAACTGTAAGAAATAGGAGGTGGATAGATATTTGCAGCAAGCTTTAGGGGCTATATAGTATTTTTAAAATAATATATCCTGGGTATGAATTAATATTTGACAACCAGGAAGCAAGGAAACACACAGTGGAATGAACTATTATTAAAGTTTACACATGATTTAAAGTCCACTTTGCTAATAAATTCTTACCTTAACAACTTCATTAGAGGCTGGGCACGGTGGTTCACGCCTGTAATCCCAGCACTTTGGGAGGCCAAGGTGGGTGGATCACCTGAGGTTAGGAGTTCGAGACCAGCCTGGGCAACATGGTAAAACCCTGTCTCTACTAAAAATACAAAAATTAGCTGGGTAGGGTGGTGGGCACCTGTAATCCCAGCTACTTGGGAGGCTGAGGCAAGAGAATCGCTTGAACCTGGGAGGCAGAGGTTGCAGTGAGCCGAGATCACGCCACTGCACTCCAACCTGGGCGACAAAGAGAGACTCCATCTCAAAAACAAAACAAAACAAAACAAAACAAAAACAAAACAACCTCATCAGAAGGCTATTTGACCCGGGATTTTTTTTTTCCATTCTCAACCTTAACTTGGACAGTGAGAAACAATTAAATTAGGATCTTTTTCATTAGTAACAAACAGAAATTAAAATGGGAGTGTGTACCAACAGTATTGGACATGAGTTTTACAGCAATGAGAGAACAGAGAAGTATTTCATCTCTTCCACCTTCTCTGAAGAAGTGCAATCCAAGCTGAGAATCATTAAGCACCAGTGTTAGGCAGAGTTTGTCTTAACTACGTTCTTTGTTCATCTGAGAATGTGTTTTGTTTTACTCTTTCCTCTCCCTGGTGATTTAACAACAATATGAAGTACACCCAGAGCCTTTTTTGGGGAGAGCAGTTTATTTACCAAACTAACAATAGGTGGCTCTCTGCCAGCCCTGCCCATTTCCCCCTCACTCTTTGGCTAAGACTCTCAATCTGGCTGCACATTTTATCCTGTATTTAACCACGTGCACATCTGTGGGTACCTACTAACATATTCAGCTCAAGGTCTCTACAAGAGGGCCGGAGTCAAGAGTCATTTTACTTATGTAAACTGAGATGGGACAACTCCAGTTGTTTCAAAAAGTAGACCTGATGGGAGGGAAAGATTTTGGAATTTACAGTGACAAATCTACTTAAGACAGACCTGAGCTGGGTGCAGTGGCTCACGCCTATAATCCCAGCATTTTGGGAGGCTGAAGTGGGAGGATTGCTTGAGCCCAGGAGTTTGAGACCAGCTTGGACAACATAAGTAGACCTCATTTCTACAAATACATACCAAAAAACCTCCAAAATTAGCCGGGCATGGTGGCACACACCTGTAGACCCAGATACTCGGGAGGCTGAGGTGGGAGGATCACTTGATCCTGGGAGGTTGAGGCTGCAGCGAGCCATGATTGGGCCACTGCACTCCAGCCTGGGCGAGAGTGAGACCCTGTCTCAACCAACAACAACAAAGCGGGTTGAGTTCAGCTATCTCTTAACTAGAGGATAAATTAACTCACCAGTTGATGAAATCTTTACATTTGGGATCATTTACCCTTTGGAAGTTCCTAGAAGCTGTGCAGAGTATCTTATAGCTGTGCAGAGCACAGGTGAAAAATGAGAAAGGGCATAGTTCTGGAGATAACAGTTGGTGGCTGCTGTAGCTAGTGAGCCTGCTGACAAGGCTCAAAGAGCCAGATCAAAGACCAAGGCTGCTGTGTCAGCTTCTCCCCAATCGACACTAATACCCATCAGGACTCAGGGCCTCACCTAAGGCTCCTGCACTGAAGAGCCCTTTGGAGGCTTTGGTGCAGGGGTGTCCACAGTGGTTTCACAACAGTCTGTAAGGAGAGATGATGCCCCTGTCATTCCATTGCAGTCACTGTGTAGGGAACAAATGGACTGGCAGGAAAGACCTTGGCAGTTTAAAGATCTAAGTGAAGAGAAACTGACTTATGCCACCCAGCTTATTAAATCAATTAAGCCAAATTACATCTCTCAAAAGGCTCATTTGAGTTAATGGCCAGGGTGGATCAAGCAGGTATCAGTGGCAGCATTGTCAATCAGCCGGGGTAGAAGGAGATTAGAATGAAAGATGGAGTCGAAAAGATGACATTGGTGCCCTCAAAGGTGGCATGCCTCTGTCAAGAATCCCGAAACAGTTCACAATGGAGAGAAAGAAATTTGATTTTCACTATTTTTTTTTCCCCACAAATTTCTGTGTTTTTTTGTTGTTGTTGTTTTTTGCCACCCAGGCTGGAGTGCAGTGGTGCAATCTCAGCTCACTGCAACCTGAGCCTCCCAGGTTCAAATGATTCTCCTGCCTCAGCCTCTCGAGTAGCTGGGATTACAGGCATGTGCTACCACATCTGGCTAATTTTTGTATTTTCAGTAGAGACGGGGTTTTGCCATTTTGGCCAGACTGGTCTCGAACTCCTGACCTCAAGTGATCCACCTGCCTCGGCCTCCCAAAGTGTTGAGATTACAGGTGTGAGGCACTGTGCCCAGCCCCAATTTTCATTCTTTTTGCCTCTGGAGAGAGAGGAAGGAGCGCAGAATAATAAAGGATTAGAATCCCCAGTTCTGTGATGGAGCAGAATGAGACCATTCCAGTGTTGAAGCTGAGTTGAACTGTTCTGAGGGCAATAACTATGGAATGAGAAGAGCAGAAGAAGAAAGTGAGGAGGTGGCAGAAAGGAAAGTATTGAAAATTTGCTGGCTGGAAAACTAGCTTCTTGCTAAAAAAAACCCCAAACCCCATAAACACACCCAGCTGTTCCTGGTTGTAGTTAGTTATTACCCTGTGTCCTGGGGAGACTTAACGAAAGTAAAAGAAGAAAGAAACCCATAACATAATTAGGAGAAGGCCACTTCAAACACAATTATTCTAGCTTTGCCTTTAATTTGGTTAATAAGCCCTCAGTCTGGCTCAAATAATCTGACTGTACTGTTTACATATGTCTTTTACTTCCGTTTCAACAGCTGCATGTTGACACAGCAGCCCAAATATACGCAGGAGACTGGCAGAAAGGAGACTGCTCTTTGCTGAGAATCAAGAGACCTGTGAACATGTTAGTTACGTGACTTAGAGGCACCATTTCACCTCTCTTGGCCTTCATTTCTATATTCATGAAATGAAAAATGTTTTTGAGTAGAATTTATAGTGAGCAACTTTCTTTTTTGAAATAAAGGCCAACTCAGGACAAATAAAAAATATAGACTTCTTTCTTTTATTGAGAAGAGCAGCCCAGATGCAGCTTTATTTTTATGTATTTATTTTTTTAGAGGCAGGGTCTTGCTCTGTCACCCAGGCTGGAGTACAGTGGCACAATCATGGCTCACTGCAGCTTTACCCTCCCAGGCTCAACCAATTTTCCCACCTCGTCTCCTGAGTAGCTGGGACTACAGGAGCACACCATAATGCCCGGCTCATTTTTTTTTTTTTTTGAGACAGAGTCTCACTCTGTCACCAGGTTGGAGTGCAGTGGCAAGATCTCGGCTCACTGCAACCTCCGCATCTCAAGTTCAAGTGATTCTTCTGCCTCAGCCTCCCGAGTAGTTAGGAATACAGGCGCGCACCACAATGCCCAGCTAATTTTTGTATTTTTAGTAGAGACGGGGTTTTACCATGTTGGCCAGGATGGTCTCGAACTCCTGACCTCAAGTGATCCGCCTCCCTCGACCTCCCAAAAGTGCTGGAATTACAGGCATGAGCCACTGCACCTGGCCTAATTTTTATTAAAAAAATTTTTTTTTGTATAGGTAGGGTCTTGCCATGTTGCACAGGCTGGTCTTGAACTCCTGGCCTCAAGCAATCCTACCTGGACCTCCCAAAGTCCTGGGATTACAGGTATGAGACACTATGCCCAGTCCAGATGCAGCTTTGTATTTTATTTGTTTGTTTGTTTGTTTGTTTTTGAGATGGAGCCTCACTCTGTTGCCCAGGCTGGAGTGCAGTGGCGCAATCTCAGCTCACAGTAACCTCTCAGGTTCAATCGATTCTCCTGCCTCATCCTCCCGAGTAGCTGGAACTACAGGCATAAGCCACCACGCCCGGCTAATTTTTGTATTTTTAGTAGATACGGGGTTTCACCATGTTGGCTACGCTGGTCTCAAACTCCTGGCCTCAGGTGATCCACCCACCTCGACCTCCCAAAGTGCTGGGATTACAGCTGTGAGCCACCACGCCCGGCTGGATGCAGGTTTTTCATCTTTCTCCCTGAAATTAGACTTTGAGCTTCGAATTGCCCATCACTGGACTAGAAAAATCACTAGTTTTCCCTCTGGATTAATGAAGGTCTTGGTTCCCTGATGGAAGTGACTTCTGTTGTCTGCTTCTTCATGCCACTTCTAGTCAATTATTTCCTTAACCATATAACCAGAAGGCTATTTAGCCAGATTGTTTCCTATTATCAAGGAGACACTTGAAAAACTTTTGGATACAAATGGTATCGTCCTATCTTATTCACACAAACAGGCCTTACAGCCTAGTTCAGCAGTTACTGCAGAGTGAAGTCAATGAATATTAATAATTCAGCAGCTCAAGTCATGGTTTTCAGAAAACAAGTCAGCAAATTTTGACAGGCTGCAAACAATGAGTCAATTAATTAGGGCTGGAATTTCAGATATGCAGACATGTCTTCAAATGTAATGTTCCCGGAATGCCTGTTGGAATAACAAAGAAATTGGCAACGCAAGTGGAGGAGTGCGCTGAGAGTTCCTCACGTAAAATCTGACCACCTGGTCGGGTGAGTAGCTCACACCTGTAATCCCTGCACTTTGGGAGGCTAAGGAAAGAGGATCACTTGAGCCCAGGAGTTGGAGACCAGCCTGGGCAATATAGTGAGACCTTGTCTCTACAAAAAAAAAAAAAAAAAAAAGCCAGGTGTGGTGGTGCGTACCTGTGGTCCCAGCTACATGGGAGGCTGAGGCAGGAGGATCACTTGAGCCTGAGAGGTCAAGGCTGCAGTAAGCAGTAATGGTGCCACCACACTCCAGCCTGGGCAACAGAGAGAGACTCTGTCTCAAAAAAAAAAAAAAAAAAAAGAAAAAGAAAAATCTGACCACCTAATCGGTCTTCCTTTGAAACCTTTCCAAAGCATAGAAGTAGATAAAGTTATGATAAAGGGTATGATCCTAGGAAATCAAGAGATGACAAAACCAAAAATACTGTAAAACTTTCCTAACTAAGCCTTCGGGAAAACAGTCTGGCAGTTCCTTAAAGGGTTAAATATAGAGTTCCCACATCTCCCAGCAATTCCACTCCTAGGAATGTACCCAAGAGAAATGAAACTATGCAACCACACAATGACTTGCACACAAATGTTCATAGCACTGTTATTCATAATAGCCAAAAAGCAGAAACAAGCCAGTTATCCATCAACTGATTAACAAATATTTATTTATCATTCATTCATTCATTCATTCATTATTTGGAGACAGGCTTTTGCTCTGTTGCCCAGGCTGGAGTGCAGTGGCTTACTGCAGCCTCCATCTCCAAGGCTCAAGCCATCCTTCCCACCTCAGCCTCCTGAGTAGCTGAGACTACAGGCATGTGCCACCATGCCCAGCTAATCTTTTATTATTTGTAGACACGAGGTCTCCCTGTGTTGCCCAGGCTGGTTTTGAACTCCTAGGCTCAAGTAATCCTCCTGCCTCAGCCTCCCAAAGTGCTGGGATTACAGATGTGAGCCACCATGCTTGGCCTGATAAACAGATAAATAAAATGTGGTATATTCATACAATGTTATATATTCATACAATGGAATATTACTTGTCCATAAAAAGAAATGAAGTACCAATACATGCTATAACACAGATAAACCTTGAAAACATCATGCTAAGTGAAAGAGGCCAGACACAAAAGGCCACATATTGTAGGAGTCTATTTATATGAAATGCCCCAAATAGGCAAATCTATGAGACAGAAAGTAGATTAGTGGTTGCCTAGGCTTGAGTGGGTTGGAGTGGAATGAAAACCACTGAATTGTACACTTTAAATGAGTGAATTGTATGGTATTGTGAATTATATCTCAAGCTGTTATACAGCTTTTTTTTTTTTTTTTGAGATGGAGTTTCACTCTTGTTGCCCAGGTTGGAGTGCAATGGTGTGATCTGGGCTCACTGCAACCTCTGCCTCCCAGGTTCAAGCAGTTCTCCTGTCTCAGCCTCTCAAGTAGCTGGGATTACATGCATGTGCCACCACGTCTGGCTAATTTTTTGTATTTTTAGTAGAGACGTGGTTTCACCATGTTGGTCAGGTCCAACTCCTGACCTCAGGTGATCTGCCTGCCTTGGCTTCCCAAAGTGCTGGGATTACAGGCATGAGCCACCGTGCCCGGCCTTGTTATACATTTTTTTTAAGGTGTTACAATTTTGTTAAAAATAAAAAACGTGGCTGGGTGCAGCGGCTCATGCCTGTTATCCCAGCACTTTGGGAGGCTAAGGCGGGAGGATGCTTGAGACCCTGTCTCTACAAAAAATAAAAAAATTAGCCAGGCATGGTGGTACACATCTGTAGTCCCAGCTATTTGGGAGGCTGAGGCTGGAGGATCATTTGAGCCCCAGGAGTTGGAGGTTGCAGTGAGCTGAGATTGCACCATTGCACCCCAGCCTGGGTGACAGAGTGAGACTCCATCTCAAATAATAAAATAAAATAAAATAAGATAAAACAAAATAAAAAGATAAAATAAATAACCAAAACCACAAAAACCTAAGCCTTTGGTCTATGTGTGATGTGGCAGCACTGGTCCACGCAGCAGAAGTTGGACTTCCTTAATGGGTCTATTTTCTTTGGGCAATAATAGAATTGCATTGCGTGTGTGTGTGTGTGTGTGTGTGTGTGTGTGTGTGTATCATCCTCAAGCCTACCACCTGAAAACTGATACACTACTAGAACATTCTACCAAATTATGCCATAACATGACATGGACCTTGCTTTAAAACTGTCATCGGTCACTTAAACTTGCCTCACAAGCCATTTCTAGTGGACATAAATCTATAACTTAGGGAACAGATGAGTGATCAAAATGTTCTGTCTAATAAGCAGGATATATTACAAAATGATTATTTTGTATCTGGGATTACAGGCGCGAGCCACAGCACCCAGCCCAGACTGCTTGCTTCTTTTTTTTTTTTTTTCTGAGACAGGGTCTCACTCTGTCACCCAGGCTGGAGTGCAGTGGCATAATCTTGGCTCACTGCAACCTCTGAGCTCAAGGGATTCTCCCACCTCAGCCACCTGAGTAGTTAGGACCACAGGCATGCACCACCACGCTTGGCTAATGTTTCATATTTTTGGTATAGACGGGGTCTCACCATGTTGCCCAGGCTGGTCTCGAACTCCTGAGCTCAGGCAATCTGCCACCTCAGCCTCCCAAAGTGCTGGGATTACAGATGTGAGCCACCATGCCCAGCCCAGACTGCCTGATCCTTAACCTGGTTCCACCATTCTGGACAAGATGACTAACCCCTCTGGACCTATTTGTAATATAAGGATAAATGACAGTAGCCAACTCACAGAGATGTTGGGAGAACTAAGCGAGTTAATTGTATAAATAAAGTACATAGAATAGAATCTGGCATAAAGTTAGCACTCAATAAACTTTATCTGTTATGTTTTCTTATCAACCTCATAAACTTCAGGGAGTGGGGGCAGTATTTACTTTCTGGCAGACCTTTCTTGTAAGGATCTTGGACTTGGTCCTTGGAAGCAAATAGATTATCAAGGATGGGGCTATGCCTAAGCAGTAGGGTTCAGTTCAGACAGATCAAAACCATTTCTGGCCAAGTGCAGTGGCTCACACTGTAATCCCAGCACTTTGGGAGGCTGAGGCAGGAGGATCACTTGAACCCAGGAGTTCAAGACCAGCCTGTGCTGCATAGTGAGACCCCCATCTCTATTAAAAAAAAAAAAAAAAGACTATTTTCTTTCTCCCTGGTTGGGACCATTGGATTCTGTGAGGGGCCTGGTTCCCACAACGCCCTCTGAGAGCCCAAATCCAGTAGGAGAATGCAATCTTCCCTGAATATACAGACTCCGGAGTTCAGGTGTGAAATAGCAGAGCTTACCCTCAGGAAATCCATTGATACGGTGATGATTTGAGGCCTTTGGAGGTCGAACCCTGCACCCAGGATGAAATAAATCTCTTAGCAGAGAAACCTGCAATAGCTCCCTTGAGCATTCCTTGGTGCTGTGACTGGCTCTGTTTAGACTTTCTTGAACTATAACCCAAAACCTTGCTGACACTGAGTTACTGGATTCCAGAGCTGGCCTAGTCTTGTTGTGTTACTGCAACTTGTGTGCCCTGATTGCTTAATTTGATAGTGACCCTGCCCATCTACTCTCAAGTTGCAATTTGATGCCATAGAGCAACTCATGCTGACTTGTGGTCTGGTAGCCAATGTTCATTCTTGGCCAACTCTGAATCTTTCTGGTTCTATGCTGATTTTGGGCCTCCAAAGTTTATGTGCTCAACTCTGCCTGTGCCCCTGTGGATGCTTTTAAGTCTCCCTATCCCTAATGGGACTCTTGGTCAACTCAAGAGAGAGCACTTTTCTTCTCCAAAGGGAAAATGCAGGCACAGAGAAACCAAATTATTTGTTTAGGGAAACAGAGCTAGAAATTTAGTTGGGCCAGAATTAGAAACTTCAGATCACACTGCATCTAAAATATAGTAATTAACAAGACTTCATTCTTAAATAAAATGTTGCTTTAATAAAATACTGCACATATATATTTTTCTTTTCAAAGATGTTATGAGCAGGATGGTTGTTTTGAATGATAATGTATGGTATACTACATAATTAGTAGCAAAAACAAGGACTTTCAAATAAATAGGCTTCAGCTTTTTTGGGGGGGTAGGTGGGTGGGGCAGAAATACTCTGCATATCAGCTGAGATTGAAAAACAGGCAAGGAGGGCCCGGTGCGGTGGCTCATGCCTGTAATCCTAGCACCTTGGGAGGCCAAGGCAGGCGGATCACTTGAGGTCAGGAGTTCGAGACCAGCCTGGCCAACATGATGAAATCCCATCTCTTCTAAAAATATAAAAATTAGCCTGGCATGGTGGTGCACACCGGTAGTCCTAGCTACTGAGGAGGCTGAGACATGAGAATCGCTTGAACCAGGAGGAAGAGGTTGCAGTGAGCCAAGATCGTGCCACTCCACTCCAGCCTGGGTGATAGGTGCGCCGTCTCAAAAAAAGAAAAAAAAAGAAAAGCAGGCAAGGAGGAGTTGGCTAGCTGGACGTAGTGGCTTGCACCTGTAGTCCCAGCTACGCGGGAGGCTGCGGTATGGTGGGAGGACTGCTTGAGCCCAGGAATTCAAGAGCAGCCTGGGCAACATAGTGAGACCCTGTCTCAAAAAAAAAAAAAGAGAGAGAAGATGTTGACTTTTCCTTTAAGAATGTGCTCTTGGTTGGCTTGGGATAGAGAAAGGAGTCATATTTACCCTCTGGGAATTAAAAGTAACACTGGAGTGACCTGAGAGAGGAATCCTGGCCCTCCCCTTGTCATTTTGCCCAAGATTTCAGAGCCTAATTGAAACATACAAAAGCACCACCAGAGTCGCCCTCTAGCCGTCTGAAGATCCAGTGGGGTGGATGTGGAGCCAGTGGAAGAATCTGGAAAAAGCAGAGCTGGGCTTATAAGGAGGATGATGTAATGTGATAGAGGAGATGTCAGCTATACCTGAATGTTTTGACCTAGTGCAATATCTGGGTCACTGCAGCCATTCAGAAATCCAAGGAAATACGATGAACATGTATGCACAGTAAAAAAAATACTAGAAGCAGAATTACCCCACTAACCATCTATTAATTATACTTAAGCTGGTCCCCCATTACTGAGAGTGCATTACTATATAATTAAAGCCATTTAGACATGGCTTGGCATAGCACTTGCATGATACGCCACATACTAAAAACTCCTCCTTAGGCAGCCTTCTTTTCCTATCAGATTCAGAGCTCCTTTCTCCTTTTCTTGGTAAGAATGAACACAGGTAGAAAATTCTCAGTTAGGATCTCCAGCCTGGGCTTGTGAGCTGGCCCTACCTGGAAGTCTTGCTTTTGTATATGTGACGGAAGAATAAGTAAGTCTTCAGGGGAAAATCCAGAACAACCCAACTTCTAGCAACAGGTCTTTCTCAATAGCTTCATTAGCTTTTCAAAAACATCACCCAATATGATTAGGATTGTAAAAGAGGACCACCTGAGCTGACAGCACCTCTGGCCTCAAAATGGGCTGGCAGAAGACCATTCAAAGATAAAATGGGCTGTTCCAGTGGGAGTGAGCTCCCTACTTGTGAGAGTATTCAAGTAGAGAGAGGAGGACTTCCTGGCGGGAAACTTGCATATGGTGTACGTGATATGGCACCTCCATCTGAAAGAGTCTATGCTGAGGGCAGGCTGGAGTCACACATGGGAATAAGCCAGGCGACCCTCCAATCTGCCATCCGTGATTTAATTCCACAACGGCAGAATGGATGGCATGTCACTTGCTCCAAATACCAGTGCCCATTGCTTCAAATAGTAGTCCTCCTCAATCTCTGGCATGGTTGTTGACTTTAAACACCGAAGACTCCACATCTCTTACAACGACTTCTTGTGCGGCTGGCCCAGGACCTGGGCGAGGCAGTAGGGGATGACACTGACGGATGCCAGGGGCACTACCGCACTCTTGCAGAAGGACAAGACGTAGAAGACCAGCTCGACTTGGGATGGGGGTTTCAAGGAGTCAAAGACGTGCAGGAGGACGAGGGAGGCTACAATAGAGCTCAGGCGGAATGGGAGCCACTTGCTGAGTTTCCCCTTGCAGCTCTCCCTGTACATGCTGGAGTTGAGAGCCAGCCCCAGGCCAAAGAGCGTGCCCAGGTTCTTGAGGAGGCTGGCAAAGGGTGTGGTGTCAATGTGGACCCATTCTGGCTGCTCGCACCACCTCTGGGCTTTCTCCAGAGTCCACAGGAGGTCTACACCCAGTCCCTTGAGCAGCAGATAAAATCCGATGGCGAAGCTGAACAGGAAGAAGGTAATGAGAAAATATTTCTTGAGGCTGGCATTATAGATGCTGTGGATGTGGCTGAAAGTTTCTGCAACAGCAATGCCTGAGTGGAAGAAAGCATGACTGTGAGAGATAGGAAGGATTTGGGACCTTTGCTAGAGGTGGGTCTGGAGGAGTGGGTGACATGCCATCCGTTCTGCGACTGTGGAATTAAATCACAGATGGCAGATGGGAGGGTCGCCTCGCTTATTCCCATGTGTGACTCCAGCCTGCCCTCAATATAGACTCTTTCAGATGGAGGTGCCATATCACGTACAATCTCCCACTGTATGCAAATTTCCTACCAAGAGGTCCTCCTATCTCTACTTGAAATACCCTCAGAGGTAGGGAGCTCACCCCCACTATAACAGTCCATTTTATCTTTGAACGGAATTGATTGCTGAATAGTTCTTCCTTGTCTGTGTGAAACTGGTCCCCCTCTAATACTGTCTATTTTTCTCAGTTCTATCTGCAGGAGTTAGTAAGTGATGAATCTAGTCCCTCTGTCACACATTTGAACACAGTTATTCTCTCTAACCTAAACATTCCCAGGTTTTTCATGTGATATGGCTTCCAGGTTCTTCCTCAAACATGGAACCCAGTACTAAATGCTGTGTTACTTTTGTGATTACCATGAAACCATTATCTCCCTTGTTCTCAACATTCTTCATTGAATGCTGCTATGTTCCGTTCTTACAAATCTCCAGGGGAGAAATTCCACAGTTTTGTTAAGGTCTTATATTCCAGTGCCTCCCACAAAATCTTTCTTATGCTTAACCTAAATCTTGTCTTACCCTTGTTAATTGGATCTAAGAAAACACATATTCAGGCAGGGTGCGGTGGCTCACCCTTGTAATCCCAGCGCTTTGGGAGGCCGAGGCGGGCGGATCACGAGGTCAGGAGATCAAGACCACGGTGAAACCCCATCTCTACTAAAAATACAAAAAATTAGCCGGGCATGGTGGCGGGCGCCTGTAGTCCCAGCTACTCGGAGAGGCTGAGGCAGGAGAATGGCGTGAACCCAGGAGGTGGAGCTTGCAGTGAGCCGAGATCGCACCACTGCACTCTAGCCTGGGCGACAGAGCGAGACTCCATCTCAAAAAAAAAAAAAAAAAAAAAAAAAAAAACATATTCAAAACTCTGAACCTATAAAAGAGATCAACTGCAGTTATCTATTAGGTTTGCAAATGAATGTATTTAAATGAACAGCTTTCCTAGGACATCATGTTAATTTGTTAAATTTGGCAGATTCCCTGAAAAGTAAATTAGGGCCTGTTGAAGACCAGTAAGAAATAAAGATTGTAAAAAGCTCTGAGATTTCAAGCTAATTCAATTTGGTGCGTTAATTTGATGTATAGTAACTTCTACACAATTCATTCTGTAGATCTGGGCACTCCTATAGAAATTAATCATTTCAAGTTGCTCATTCTTGACTTTCAACCCACAGAAATGCTAAGAGTACTGATTATACACAGGATGTGGCTGGAATGCTGGGATTTTGTCCTGATTAGGGGGAGAGACGGAATGGGGTTTGGGGGAGGAGGAAGGGAGTCAGATCAGCCCATACCTGACAGGACTCCAGCAACAACTTGATGAGGAAAATGAGCAGCAAGGTAGATTCGTGACAGACAGACATTCAGCTGCACAGCCCAGAATCCCAACCACAAAATGACATTCAAGCACCTGCAACAGAAGAGGCAACCATAACAGAACACAGGTGCAGATCCTTCAGCAAAGAAAACAGCCCCTGCAGAAATGTTGGAGCCTGGCAAACTTAGGTGCTCTCAGTGGAATTTTTGTAAATTAAAGCCGGTACTCAAAAGTCCAAAGATGCCTGTTGGGGGCTGGGTGCAGCGGCTCAGACCTGTAATCCCAATACTTTGGGAGGCCGAGGTGAGAGGATCACTTGAGGCCAGGAGTTCAAGACTAGTCTGGGCAACATAGCAAGACCCCTGTCTCTTTAAAAAAGATCAAAATTGACCAGGCACGGTGGCTTATGCTTGTAATCCCAGCACTTTGGGAGGCCGAGGTGGGTGGATCACTCGAGGTCAGGAGTTTGAGACCAGCCTGATCAACAGGTGAAACCCCATCTCTACTAAAAAAAAATTACAAAATTAGCCAGGTGGGGTGGCTCACGCCTGTAATCCCAGCTATTTGAGAGGCTGAGGCAGGAGAATTGCTTGAACCCAGGAGGTGGAGGTTACAGTGAGCCGAGACTGCGCCACTGCACTCTAGCCTGGGCAACAAGAGCAAAACTCCGTCTCAAAAAAAAAAAAAAAGGCCAGGCGCGGTGGCTCATGCCTGCAATCCCAGCACTTTGGGAGGCTGAGGTGGATGGATCACTAGGTCAGGAGTTCAAGACCAGCCTGGCCAATATGGTGAAACCCCATCTCTACTAAAAATACAAAAATTAGCCAGGTGTGGTGGCACGTGCCTGTAGTCCCAGCTACTCGGTAGGCTGAGGCAGAAGAATAGCTTGAACCCAGGAAGCGGAGGTTGCAGTGAGGCGAGATGGCGCCACTGCACTCCAGCCTGGGCAACAGAGCGAGATTCCGTCTCAAAAAAAAAAAAAAAAATGCCTGTGGCAAGTGGTTAACCCTTGTGTATATGAATTTTAACTTCCCTATTTTATCTGTTTGATAATTAAGGATTTGCATGGGCTGGCGCGGTGGCTCATGCCTGTAATCTCAATATTTTAGGAGGCTGAGGCAAGCCAATTGCTTGAGATCAAGACCAGCCTGAGCCTGGGCAACATAGCAGAACTCTGTCTCTACAAAAAGATACGAGAAATTAGCTGGGTGTGGTGTGTGGCCTGTGGTCCCAACTACTCAGATGGCTGAGGTGGGAGGATCGCTTGAGCCTGGGAGGCAGAGGTTGCAGCGAGACATGATCGCGCCACTGCACTTCAGCCTGGATGACAGAGCGAGATTGCGTCTCAAAAATAAAAATAAAGAGGATTTGCACTGTGGCTGCACACCCGGAATTCTCTGTAGTAGGAATATCTTCTGTTTCTCTGGTTATTTTAACCTGGATGGGTGACTCTGTGGTTGGTACAGACATGGGTTTTTATTTAAGCCCTGCTGCTACTTCACTACCTGATTTTTATAAGTCCCTTCATGGTGTTGGGCCTTGTTTCCTTATCTGTAAAACAACGGATTGCACTACTGGATCCCTTTCAGCCCAAACATTCCCTGACTCTGAGGTTTACCCCTATCCAAAGTGCCACAACTCTTAATCAGCGGCTGCCCAGGTGTGGGAGCGGGCTAGGGGGATGTGAGGAAGAACACGTGGTGTGTCAGCTACGGAGAGAGCCGCCTCCTGCCCTCCACCACCTACACCCCAGTGATGAGTTCTTACCGAAATCTGTAGGTCGGCTTTATCTTTCCCCGAAAGATGGAAAGAGTAGATGTGACCATCACGTAGTATACACCTGCTGTGCCCATGGCATGGCCAGAGGGGCTCCCTAAAGGGCAGGAAAGAGAATGGAGTAAAGGTGAAAAGGTCCTCATCTGGGAGACAGTGCTTCATCTACCCAGCCACCCAGCCATCCCCCTATCCACCCATCTACCCATTCATCCATCCATTCACCCCCCATCCATCCGTTCACCCCCCATCCATCCACCCATCTTACCATCCATTCGTTATCCATAATTCATTTATTTAACAAATTTCCATCTCCTATGCACCAAGCATTGTGCAAGGCTCTGGGAATACAATGGTGAGCAAAGCCAGAGAGGGGCCCTGCTCTTGCAGTTTAATACAGTCTGGAGATTACACAAAGAATCAGCATACTGGGCGTACAATTACAAACTGATCTGCCCTCCACATCTTCTGTTCCTTCTCTCCTTGCACACTCTGTTCTGGCTACACTGGCCTCATTGCTTTCCTTTAAACACACCAAACACGTTCCCACCTCAGGGCTTTTGCATTGCAATCTTCTCTGGCCAGACAGCCCTTCACAGCTCTTCTGCCAGAAACTTACTTCCTCACATCCTTGAAGACTTGACTCAGATCTCATATTCTCAGTGAGTCCTACTCTGACCACGCTATTTAACCCTGCCTGCAACCAGTTCCGTTTTTTTGTTTGTTTGTTTTTTGTTTTTTTAGAGACAGTGTCTTGCTTTGTCTCCTAGGCTGCAATGCAGTGCCATGATCATAGCTCACTGCAGCCTCGACCTCCTGGACTCAAGCAATCCTCCCGCCTCAGCCCCCTGAGTAGCTGGGACCACAGGTGCACACCACCACATCCAGCAAATTTTTTAAATGTGTTTTGTTTGTTTGTTTGATTGTTTTTGCCCAGGCTGGTTTTGAACTCTTGGGCTCAAGCAATCCTCCTACCCTTGGCCTCCCAAAGTGTTGGGATTATAGGTGTGAGCCACCATGGCCGGTCTGGTTCCCATCCCATTCTTAATTCCTCTACCCTGAGAGATAGAGGGTCCTGAGATGTGCCGCCCAGACCTCCCTCCTGAACTGCAGGACTTATTTCGTAGCTGTTGAGAGTGTGATGGTAGATGGCTCTCTGCTCTCAGCCTTCTCCCGGCATTGCCCTGGGCTAAAGAGAGTCGCCTTGATCAAGGTTACGCTCTCCCCAGGGTCTGATTCCCTTGTCCCAACTCGGGCCAACTCTGAGGAGCCATCCCCAGCTTCAGAGCTCGCTGTGGGGTTGGATGAGGCAGAATCACAACCGGACTTCTCCTTCTGCCCTGTTTCTGTTCCTTCCCTTCTACAAGTATAGTTCCCCAGAGTATCTAAACTCCTGCACGTGAATCTCCATTTCAGCCTGCTTTCCAGGGAACCCCATAGATAAATAAAGGCTTTCTTCCCTCCCTCCCTTCCTCCTTCCCTTTCTTTCTCCCTTCCTTCCTCCCTCCCTTCTTCTTCCTTCTAACACTAACTAATTATATACCTTGGGTAATTCGTTTAAACTTTTTTTTTTTTTTTTCCTGACAGAATCTTTCTCTGTCACCAAGGCTGGAGTGCAGTGGTGTGATTTCAGCTCACTGCAACCTCTGCCTCCCGGGTTGAAGTGATTCTCCTGCCACAGCCTCCTGGGTAGCTGGGATTACAGGCGCCCGCCACCATGCCTGGCTAAGTTTTTGTATTTTTTTATTAGTGACGAGGTTTCACCATGTTGGCCAGGCTGGTCTCAAACTCCTGATATCAGGTGATCCACCTGCCTCGGCCTCCCAAAGTGCTAGGATTACAGGCGTGAGCCACCGCGCCCGGCCTACTTTCTGAGCCTTAGCTACTCTACCTAAGGGGCAAAGATAATAATTTGCTTCTGTTAAGACAGAGGACTAAATCAAATAACCTCTTAAAGCCACTTTCAACTTTCCAGTCTGTGCCTCCATTAATTTCAGGGAGAAATTCATCCTTGATAACAAGCTGTTATGATGAAAGCAAACATATTTCTACAAAAGATGTTTGGTCCTTCTTTCCTTCTCCTTTCCTTCTCTTCTTCTTCTTCTTTTTTTTTTTTTGCCTATAAACAATCATTTTCTAGTATTATATGTGTGTGTGTGTGTGTGTATATATATATATATATATATATTTTTTTTTTTCAGATGGTGTCTCATTTTGTCGCCCAGGCTGGAGTGCAATGGCGCAATCTTGGCTCACCACCTCCCAGGTTCAAGCGATTCTCCTGCCTTAGCCTCCTGAGTAGCTCAGATTACAGGCATGCACCAGGACACCCAGCTAATTTTTGTATTTTTAGTAGAGACAGGGTTTTGCCATGTTGGCCAGGCTGGTCTTGAACTCCTCACCTCAGGTGATCCACCCGCCTCAGCCTCCCAAAGTGCTGGGATTACAGGGTGAGCCACCGTGCCTGGCCTATCCTACATATTAATAGTTTACTTTTTTTTTGAGACAGAGTCTCGTTCTGTCATTCAGGCTGGAGTGCAGTGGCCCGATCTCGGTTCACTGCAACCTCTGCCTCCCAGGTTCAAGCGATTCTCCTGCCTCAGCCTCCCAGGTAGCTGAGACTACAGGCGTGTGCCATCACGCCTGACCAATTTTTCCATTTTTAGTAAGACAGGATTTTGCAATGTTGGCCAGGCTGGTCTTGAACTCCTGACCTCAGGTGATCTGCCTACCTTGGCTTCCCAAAGTGCTGGGATTACAGGCATGAGCAACCACAACTGGCCTAGTTTACTTATTTATTATAATTTTTGTATATTTCACCTCCTCTATTCAGATTTCAGCTCCACAAGGGCAGGGATCTTTGTGTCTGTGTTGTTCACTGACAGAGGTATCCCTAGCACATAGAACAGTGTATAGCTCCCAGTAGGTGCTTGGTAAGTAACAGCTGAATGAGTGAATATGCTCTGAGGTAAATGCGTGGTCTGTGAGAGCGAATAACTAAGGGACCTTCCCTAGTTTTGGGGTCAGGGAAAGGGTCTCTGAGGAAGGGATGCTAGTACCTTAGAGAGTACTAGTCTTAGAGGGCAGCTAGACTTTAGGGTGAGGGAGGGGCTTCCTATTACATACTGAAAATGAAATCTATCATTTGATTTGACAGTAACCATCTGGCTGTAACTAATAAAACGTAGGCACAGAGAGGGCGAGGGATTGGACGGTCAGCTCAGGAGGGCACATCCAGTGGGCCAGGCCATTGGGAAGGACCCCCAGAAGCTCAGGCTTCTGCCCCCTCCTTTCTCAGGACACAGTGCTGCAAGGCGGTGACTCTCACGAGCCCTTTGCCCATGGGTGCCCGTGCCTCTCTGGACTCCATCCAGGTTCTGTAACAGGCAGATTTCCAATACTACTGTGCTATTCAGGAAAGTATTGCAGAAGTGAATTAATTTGTGCCAATTGAAGAGCATGACAAAAGTACAAAGGAATGGCTCTCCTCATGTCCCCTCAAGGTCAGTTTCATCCGTAACAGATAAACGAGGTCCACCCAGCTTCTGTCTGCAGGGGCTGGGACTCTTACCGGGTCCAGTCTCACAGGTTACAGGGAACTGCTTTATCAGGGGCGCGGAAGTGTTGCTGTAGTAGTCGGTATCCAAAACCCACCAGTATGGACGCTGTCCAAAGAGAATCCTATGCAAAAACAGAACAAGTTTCTGGGGTTACTGAATGAATGCTTTTGCCCAAAGCCTACACCTTCAAGAAGAGTGTAGCCTGAGAAGGATTTCACATGTTGCCTCTAGAAGGGAGAACTGGGTGGCTGGGGAGAAGTGTGAGAGGGAGATATTTCATGACACTTCCTTATGTATGTAACTTTTGCATTTTGAACTGTTTGAATGTATTATCTTTTTTTTTTTTGAGACAGGATCTGGCTCAGTAACCCAGCCTGGAGTGCAGTGGCACAATCTCGGCTCATTGTGACCTCTACCTCCTGGGATCCTCCCACCTCAGCCTCCTGAATAGCTGGGACTACAGGTGTGTGCCACCACATCCAGCTAGTTTTTGTATTTTTAGTAGAGACGGGGTTTCACCATGTTGCCCAGGCTGGTCTCCATCTCCTGAACTCAGGCAGTCCTCCCACCTCAGCCTCCCAAAGTGCTGGGATTACAGGCATGAGCCACTGTGTCTGACTGTATGATCTATTTAAACACAAATAATGAAGCCCAAGATTCTGAACTCCAGGCAGGCGCGGTGGCTCACACCTGTAATCTCAGCACTTTGGGAGGCCGAGGCAGGCAGATCACATGAGGTCAGGAGTTTGAGACCAGCCTGGCCAACATGGTGAAACACCGCTTCTACCAAAAAATATAAAGAATTAGCCAGATGTGGTGGCACGTGACTGTAATCCCAGCTACTCGGGAGGCTAAGGCAAGAGAATCACATGAACCTGGGAGGCGGAGGTTGCCGTGAGCCGAGATTATGCCACTGCACTACAGGCTGGGTGACAGAGCGAGACTCCGTCTCAAAAAAAAAAAAAAAAAAGAAGTATTTGTCCCGGAAGAATGCATATGGAACTACAGTTTGAAACTTGGACTTGCATATACCATGGGTTCCCTCAGGCCTCAGGGAATCTTGCATTTCCTCTGACATCAGAGAATGCACTCCAGCCCCTAGGACGAGCCCCCCCAGGAAACATGGCCTGCATTTCCATCAGAATTGCTCTCTGTAAGGATGTATATAGCTTCAGATGCTTGTTCTGTATCCTCTCTACTTTGAAACAGAGTATCTCAGACAAACCACTTCCCCTTTAAAAGTACTAGATATATCTTTCACTGTGGAAATAGGTGTCAACCGCCAGTCAGGATGCCTTTTATCCCCTGTGATGGTGGAATAGTGATTTCTCACCGAAATCAGGGAGAGCCACTAACTCTGGCCTCTATCAACCCAGAGAGATTGCATGGTTCTTCAATGGAGATCAGATGTTTGGAATAACACTTCATCTTTTTATTTTTTAGAATCTTGCAGCTGGGTGTAGTGGCTCACGCCTGTAATCCTAGCACTTAGGGAGGCCAAGGCAGGCAGATCATGAGGTCAGGAGTTCAAGACCAGCCTAGTCAACATAGTGAAACCATGTCTCTACTAAAAATACAAAAAAAATTAGCTGGGCATGGTGGCGGGCACCTGTAATCCCAGCTACTTGGGAGGTTGAGGCAGGAGAATCACTTGAACCGGAGAGGCAGAGGTTGCAGTGAGCTGAGATTGCACCATTGCACTCCAGCCAGGCAACAATGCGAGACTCCGTCTCAAACAAACAAACAAAAGAAAGAAAGAAAGTGGCCAGAATGGGAATGTTTACGTGATAGAAATTGGCAAATGCTAAACTCAGGGCTTTCCCCCTGCTCCCCAGAGAGTCAGTTTATCAGCACTGGACGTAACATAGTTCATAAGAGCATTGCCGCGGAAGCCAGCCTGCCTGCCTGGGCTTCCATCCTGGCTCGGCATGTACTAACCTTGTTGGCCTAATCATTTAACTCAGCACCTTGGTCTCTGCATCTACTGTTTCTGTAAATAGCAGTAACTACCTCACAGAAAAGCACATAGCACATGGACTGGCACACACTGTTTAATAAATGTTAACCCTGATTATTATTAAGCTGCCAGAGATAACCTATTTGTAGATTATAAAACAGAAACTCAGATAACTGATATGACTTGCCAAGGACATGTAGTTGGTGGGTGGCAGAACGAGGGCTGGAGCCCAGTTCCCAGGGTGACTTTTCATTACCCCACAAAACAGGCTGTTGAATCATCTGTGTGTTTCCTTTTTTCATACAGCATACATCATCTATCTTTTTTTTTTTTTTTGAGACAGGGTCTTACTCTGTTGCCCAGGCTGGAGTGCAGTGGCATGATCTCGACTCACTGCAACCTCCTCCGCCTCTCACCTCAGCCTCCTGAGTAGCTGGGACTACAGCGCCAACACGCCCAGCTAATTTTCGTAATGTTTTTGTAGAGATGGAGTTTCGCCATGTTGCCCAGGCTGGTCTTGAACTCCTGAGTTCACCCAGGAGTGATTTGCCCACCTTGGCCTCCCAAAGTGCTGGGATTACAGGTGTGAGCCACCATGCCTGGCCCCATACATCTTTCTTTATGTTACCTCTTCTGCTTCATACTAATAAAACTCTTTGCTCAAAGCCTATATAACTCAGACTTTTCACGAAATTCAACTGTCCTACCCTTTAACCCATATGAAATAGGCTTTCCTGTATTTTCAACTCACTGGTAGGATTTTTTCTGTCTTCTCCCTTTATGTAGATGATCCAAAGTCAGAGAGAGGGGTTGGGAGCATGAGTAGCCCGTGGCTTCCTGAATAGCCTGGGGGAAAGCAACTTCTGATGGACAGACATTGCGAGAGCGAATGCCAGCCTCTTTTCTTGCCGATCTCCTCTCTATATGGTTCTTACCACTTAAAGACGAGGTTGAGCCAGTCTCCAATCACAGCTACCCAGAGGAGTTTAATGCCCACAGCTTCCTGAAGATGGAACCAGATGGGGAAGAGGACGTAGAAGGCATTCCTGAGGTCTGCGATCACGGACACCAAGATGAACCAGTCCTGGGAGTCTTGGTAATTCACCTGGAGGTAATGTGTTGACTGGATCCCAAAGTCATGGAGAACATTCATTCCTTCCTCCATCCTCATTTCCTTGGCACCTCAGGAAGATGTCAGCAGAGCCCTTGCAGTTATTCCAGGCTTGGTGGTGATTGCTCTGCTATGAGTCTGTGCCTTGCCCCTGTTTTATATGCCCTGTATCCAGTATTCAGGTCAACCCAGCCCTGATCTTTGGACTCAAAAACCACGTTTGTCTAAAATGTATTGATCAAAGGTGCATCACCAGTAGGTTGATGCAAACATGTTCAGGGTGATTTACGTAAAATAGAAAAACAGGCACACAAAAACAGCCTGATCGGCCATGTACTCAGCAGGGCCAATGATTAACTTTGGCATGCTTCTTGGCAGTGCAAGGGTCTGCCCTCCTGGTCCCCGAAACCAGGCCAGAGACACAGGACAGAGTCTACATCCACGATGATTCTTGCAAAGATGTCAGATTTTCTATGCCTGCAACTGCACTTATTTGGGGACAAAGAAAAATCTTGGTGCTCTAGCTACTCAAGTTTTAAGTTCTTAATTTTAAAATTAGTAAAGTTCTGGCTGGTTGTGGTGGCTCACACCTGTAATCCCAGCAATTTGGGAGGCTGAGGTGGGAGGATCCCTTGAAGCCAGGAGTTGGAGACCAGCCTGGGCAACAAAGCAAGACCCTCGTTTCTACATAAAAATTTAAAAAATTGTTTTGGTGTGTGTGATGGTGTACCCTTGTAGTCCCAGCTATTCAGGAGGCTGAGGCAGGAGGATTGCTTGAGCCCAGGAGTTGGAGTCTGCAGTGAGCTATTGTCCCACCTCTGCACTACAGCCTGGGCAATCGAGCAAGACCCCAGTCTCTAAAACAAAACAAAAGAAAAACAACAAATAAAATATAAAAACTTCTATTATATTGGGGACTATCATCTTGCTGGTCTTTCCTTAACTGTATTAGAGTCTAGGGTCTGCCTCTGGTTTGGGAGATCAACCCCCTTCCTGGTATTGGCCTCATGTCTCTTAGGGCCAGAAAGTAATCGTTTTTGAATGCAGTGATTAATTCATTTAATGACCTTAAAGTTACAGCCCTTGGTGTTGTTTTCTTTTTTAAATTTTCTCTCTCTTTTTTTTGAAACAGGGTCTCACTCTGTCTCCCAGGCTGGAGTGCAGTGGCATAATCACGGCTCACTGCAGCCTCAACCTCCTGGGCTAATGTGATCCTCCCACCTCAGCCTCCTGAGTAGCTGGGACCACAGGCACATGCCACCATGCCTGGCTAATTTTTCTATCTTTTGTAGAGATGGGGTTTTTCCATGTTGCCCAGGCTGGTCTTGAATTCCTGAGCTCAAGAGATCTGCCAGTCTTGGCTTCCCAAAGCTCTGGGATTACAGGTGTGAACCACCATGAGTTAAAACCGGCCAAGTGTTTTAACTCATATGTTTAAGCAAAATAATGAATGTATAGTCTTACCGTGCAACAATATGATGAATGTATGGTTCCAAATAAGAATACCAGCAAAATGGTAACTGGAGACTTAAAGAGTTTGAAACTTTCAGTTATTTTTGAAAAAGGGCTTCTATATCTTGAGCTTTCTTATACATATGTGTGTAGATATACAAAAGAAAGCTCAATATACACTGTGTGTGTGTGTGTGTGTGTGTGTATGTATACTATATATCAGCCTACAAATAGTAGAGAGACCAAAACCCTAACACTTGGGTCACGGAGGACTGTGAAAGGAACCAGGGAATGAATCAGGTAACGAATTCATGCATTTTAAAAAATAGGGCTATTTAATCATGCTTCATATCACTATTATTTATTATTTATTTATTTATTTTCGTAGAAACGGGGTCTCACTATGCTGCCCAGGCTGGTCTCAAATTCCTGGCTTCAAGTGATCCTCCCGCCTCAACCTAGCAAAGTGTTGGGATTACAGGCATGAGCCACTGCCTCCAAATTCATGCATTTTTTGAGGATAAGAGCCAGGGGGAATAAAATGTTTAAAAACTTGCCTGAATTTCCCATCATTAAGTCCATATTGACATGTAAGGGGTAGCTGGGGACAGAAAAAAGTAACTCAGAGCTAATGAATCTGTGGCAAAAGTTGACAGCATTCCATGCTGGAAATGATTAAAACATCCTCCAGGAGGTATGACCTGGAGTCTCCTCCCCACCCGACCAAGGGCTCGCACCCAGCCCATGCTGACTCCAATTGTCCTTGACTGCATGGTTTCTGCTGGTCCAAGCAACTTTCTCCTGCCACGCCTAACCTTGGAGAGCAGGTAATGTGTTGGTGACTGTGGGTGGGTGTAAAGTAAGCCCATGCGTGGCAGGCAGTGCTGGGGCGTGGGGTATATGTGATCTGCACTGTCAGGGCTGCTGGGCCATAGGTAGGGAGCCTCCCTCTACCCAGATAAGCCTCTGTTGTGGAGTAACTATTGCAGTGACCTCTGGGATGAGAGTTTCTATGGTCTGAGGTGAGTCAAGGTGAGTCTAAAAAAATATACAAAGGCCACTGTCTGGGTCATGCCAGGGCAGCTAGCAGCCAGGGTCTCTGAGTCGGGAGGGGTTCTATTATGTGGTCAGCATATGGGGAGGGCCCTGTTTTCTGAGAAGCCTCAGGAAGAATACCCCTATGGATAAGGAGTTGATAAGTGATGGAGTTGACATCCCACTCTGGGCATCCAGGGACAGTGGGAGTCTTCCTGGCGGTGGGCCACCAGGCAGGGGGACCCTCTGGATCAGAGCAACCTCATAGTCATGAGACGATGAGCTGGTCCTCATCTTTCCACCTGCCAGCCCCCTTCTGCTTCCTCCAGCACGTTTTTATCTGTGGGAAAACAGGTGAGGCCCCAGCTTGTTAGAAAGCTAACTGCATCGAGACACTGTGGATTCTCAAAGGTCTTGTGGATATATGAGGCGAGTGGCTAGAAGTTTGGCTGAGAATCCACTCATTTATCTGTTTATTTGAGACGGGGTCTCACTCTGTTACCCAGGCTGGAGTGCGGTGGCACCATCACAGCTCACTGCAGCCTCAGTCTCCTGGGCTTAAGGGATCGTTTTGCCTCAGTCTCTGGGTAGCTGGGACTACAGGCGCACACCACCAAACCCAGCTAACTTTTTATTTTTTGTGGAGATGGGGGTCTCTCTACATTGCCCAGACTGGTCTCAAACTCCCGGCATCAGGTGGTCCTCCTGCCTTGGCCTCCCAAAATGCTGGGATTACAGGTATGAGCAACAGTGCCCTGCAGAATCCACTAATTTAAAGAACTATCTCCAGAGAGGGGTTCCCGCCATCTCCTTCTAACTCTTTGTTATTTTCCCTTTTCAAGAAGTGCTCCGGTTTAATTCAACCAACATTTCCTGAGCAAAGCACCATGCCTGGCTCTCTGAGGAATTAAAAGTTAAAAGCCAGGCTGGGCATGGCGGCTCACGCCTGTAATCCCAGCACTTTGGGAGGCTGAGGAGGGTGGATCACCTGAGGTCAGGAGTTTAAGACCAGCCTGGCCAATATAGCAAGACCCCATCTCTACTAAAAATACAAAAATTAGCCGGGTATGATGAGGGGCACCTGTAGTCCCAGCTACTCGGGAGGCTGAAGCAGGAGAATCACTTAAACCTGGGAGGTGGAGGTTGCAGTGAGCGGAGATCCTGACACTGCACTCCAGCCTCAGTGACAGAGCGAGACTGTCTCAAAAAAAAAAAAAAAAAAGTTAAATCCCAGGTGTCCTCCAGGACCTTGGTGGTCTAGTGGGACAGGGTGACCTGACATTTACAAAACTATGTAAACTGGAGGATCCTTATGTGAGTGACTACCTACAAGTTCGCTGAAAAGTCACTGACATAAGGCAGATTAATTAATATGAGAAAAGGATTACAAATGTATTTAACATGTATACATGGGAGGCTTAAGAATGAAGATCCAACTTCCCAGTGAGGTATGGAAGCTCATCCACCATCTTGAGGTTACAGAAAGCATGGGTGGCTTGGATCCTGTTAAAAACAGGTTATGGGAAGGGGGAGAAGAGGAATTCTGTCGAAGGGCAGAGGGAGAATGATTGGATCGAGGAACAGAAATTAACTTGTAAATAGTTCTCCCTGGATTTTAAATGGTCCTCAGAGACAGTCATTATCTTGAAAAAGGGTCTGTTGAGACTTTTTTATGGTTACATTTTTGGTCTTCTTTTCTGTGATGGATAATGGGATAAAGGAAGAAGAACAATTGTTCTTTTGTGTCGGTCCTATTTTTTTTTTTTTTGAGACGGAGTATCACTCTTGTTGCCCAGGCTGGAGTGCAATGTGATGATCTCGGCTCACTGCAACCTCTGCCTCCTGAGATCCACCGATTCTTGTGCCTCAGCCCCCCAAGTAGCTGGGATTACAGGCATGTGCCACCAGGCCCGACTAATTTTTGTATTTTTAGTAGAGATGGGGTTTTGCCATGTTGGGCCAGGCTGGTCTCGAACTCCTGACCTCAGGTGATCCATCCTCCTCGGCCTCCCAAAGTACTGAGATTACAAGCATGAGCCACCATGCCCAGCCAGTCCTATCTTTATAGGTGAAAGATAGGGGAAAAAATCTCTTCCAGGCTCCCAAGGGTGGAAAAACCTCTCAAGGGTTTTTTATTTAAAATAGTCACGGCCTGGTGCGATGGCTCACACCTGTAAACCCAGCACTTTGAGAGGCTGAGGTTGGTGGATCACTTGAGCTTAGGAGTTTGAGACCAGCCTAGCCAACATGGTGAAACCCCATCTCTACAAAAAATACAAAAATTGGCCAGGTGCAGTGGCTCACGCCTGTAATCCAAGCATTTTGGGAGGCTGAGGTGGGTGGATCACCCAAGGTCAAGAGTTCAAGACCAGCCTGACCAACATGGTGAAACCCCATCTCTACTAAAAATACAAAAATTAGCCAGGCGTAGTGGTGGGCGCCTGTAATCCCAGCTACTCAGGAGGCTGAGGCAAGAGAATCCCTCGAACCCAGGAGGTGGAAGTTGCAGCGAGCCGAGATCACACCATTACACTCCAGCCTGGGTGACAGAACGAGACTCTATCTCAAAAAAAAAAAAAAAAAAAAATTAGCCCAGTGAGGTGGCTGGCACCTGTAATTGCAGCTACTCGGGAGGCTGAAGTGGGAGGATCACTTGAACCCGGGAGGTACAGTGAGTCGTGATCGTGCCACTGCACTCCTGCTGGGCAACAGAGCGAGACCCTGTCTCAAACGAACAAAAAAAGTACTTATTATATTGGGAGCCATAGTTTGGGATGAAATATTTTGATTTCCTTTGTAGAAATATCAGTGAGTTCCCTGTTATTTTGTCCTCAGTAGAGAAGATTCGTTAACGCCCTCTAGGGAAATGGCCAGCTGAGTTGGGGAAGGAATGAGGATGGAAAAATCATTCGGGCTCCTCTTTGGTAGGTACCCAAGCAAGCCACTCCTCAGGCATTTTCCCCACAACTAGAAATCCAGAGGCTTTGGATCTTGAGAAGAACATGAAGGAAAGATGCCAGGAAGTACAGTCTGGTCTGCTGATGAGTAAGTGCAGCTGGGCTCAGGGCCCTGGCACATTCTCCCAGGGCAAGGTTGACTCATTCACTCGAACAAGTTTATTTGCAGACGAGAAAGCAAAGAGGGAAAAGGAGCTGTAACTTACCACACACCTCATCCAAAAATTGCACTTACTACCAAAAAGAAAGTCTGATTTTACCTGAAGCTGTACCTTCTATTCTGGGTGGGGGCTCTGGATTCTGTTGAGAGAGGAGCCACCTTTCCTTTACTCAGTTATCATCCTACAATAGGTTTGTTTTGTTTTGTTTTGTTTTGTTTTTGAGACGGGTCTCACTCTGTTGCCCAGGCTGGAGTGCAGTGGTCCCATCAATGCTCACTGCAGCCTCGACCTCCTGGGTCCCAAGCAATCCTCCCAGCTCAGCCTCTCCAGTACCTGGGACTACAGGCCGGTGCTACCACACCCGGCGAATTTTTTGTATTTTTTGTAGAAACAGGGTCTCACTTTGTTGCCCAGGCTGGTCTGTAACTCCTGGGCTCAAGTGTCCTCCTCTGTCAGCCTCCCAAAGTGTTGGGATTATAGGCGTGAGCCACTGTGCCTGACCTAGAATGGGTGTTTTCTACATACTATAGATGGAATTCGAAACCTAGCTCCAGTTCACAGCTTCGTCCGAGCAGCAGGGCTACAGCCCAAAGTGCAAAATGTACAGTTTTATTTTTGTTTTTAATTACTTTTCTTTTGTATGCTTTTTTTTTTCCCTACCAAGTGATCAATGGAGGAAGTGTTTCATGGTGGACATGGGAAACTGGCCAGATCAACTGCTGTCACCTTCTAAGTGAGTGACCCAGTTTATGTTTTAGAAAAACATGTTGAGAAAAACAGGTGGAGGGAGAGGCGGGTTAATCATTGTTCGCCAGTGCAAAGGGCTGGCTTCTCTCTGGCACAGTGAGAAAGTTCAGCTTTAGGACCTTGAACTGCGCAGGTAGGGGAAGCGTGGAGCGTGTCTCAGGATGGGCTGCACATTTTGTGCACAGAAGAAAACCTGAAGGCATTTGCTGCATTGTAAACATCTCAGAACTCCCCACTAGATACCTTCCTCCTGCCATCCCAGGGCCTGCCTTCTTCCAAAATCAAATGAGTCACCAGAACCTTTATGGGAAGCATGAACTGCCCTTCCTCTTCTTCACCTCGCTCTTCCTTAGCCCCCTTCCCCAAAAGAAGCTGTTGTTCCCTCCAGGAAGTAACCTGTTTCCACGAACATTTAACTAGTTCCCTCACAAACAGATGGTAGACTTTTCTGGTTTTTTTTTTTTTTTTTTTAGACAGAGTCTTGCTCTGTTGCCCAGGCGGGAGTGCGGTGGCGTGATCTCAGCTCAATGCAACCTCCGCTTCCCAGGCTCAAGCTATTCTCCTGCCTCAGCCTCCCGAGTAACTGAAATTACAGGCGCATGCCACCACGCCCTGGCAATTTTTTGTATTTTTAGTAGAGACGGGGTTTCACCATGTTGGCCAGGCTGGTCTCAAACTCCTGACCTCCAGTGATCTGCCTGCCTCAGCCTCCCAAAGTGCTGGGATTACAGGCTTGAGCCACCGCGCCCAACCTCTTCTCCCATTCTTAATCAACCCTTTGCAGTGCCAAACCACCTTTACAGTTAGAAAACATTTTTGCTGTCAAATTTCATCCGTCCTGCCAGGAGTTAAACTTTGTTGATGGCGCACTACAGAGGCAGAGGCAAGGGAAGGAAGTTAAGAAACATTCTTGCTGTCAAATTTCATCCTTCCTGCCAGGAGTTAAACTTGCTGATGGTGCACTACAGAGGCAGAGGCAAGGGAAGGAAACCTGCAAAAGTGTGGCCAGGACTATTTTTAAAAGGCTTTCTTTCCCCTTTGTCCTGGTCTGTATCCCAGAGGCAGAGAAGGGCTATTTGAGGAGAGAAGGGAAGTGTGACTTGAGCTAAGCCCAAACCGCTGTCCCTCCTTGCTTCAACTCAAGGATTCTTTGGAATAATTGAGACCGACTGAAGAAGGAGGGAAAGAAACCAAGTCATCAATTGCCCAGCTGTTGCTCAGCCTGGTTGTGGACGGGAGAGAGGTGGGGGCTGGTGGGTAGGAGGTGGGCAGGGGGCAGAAAGTGCTCCCTCCTTTTCCTCAGCAGACTCTCAGAAACACTCTCAAGCCTCCAGCAGGCAGCCCAGGAAACTGTACCCCCGCCATGGGCATCACCGGATTTTAAAAAAGAAATAAAATTTAAAAACTGTGCAACCTTGGCCAAATCACTGGAGTCTCTGGGGTTTGCTTTTGTCAACTGTAAAATGAGACCCAGGGACCCTCACCCTCTTTTCAGCTTTGATATTCTGAGTAGTGGCAGTCCTTTGAACGTAGCTCCAATGAAGTGGTGCCTGGCTTTGAATTATCTAACAGAAGTAAATGATTAATGATTGCCAGAACAAAAAGATAAATGTGTTCATATTTTAAAAATTATTATTATTATTATTATTATTATTTTGAGACAGGGTCTCCCTCTGTCGCCCAGGCTTGAGTGCAGTGGTGCGATCTCCACTTACTGCAACTTCCGGCTCCTGGGTTCAAGCAACTCTCCTGCTTCAGCCTCCCAAGTAGTTAGGATTACAGGCACGCGCCACCACGCCCGGCTAACTTTTTGCATTTTTAGTAGAGATGGGGTTTCACCATGTTGCCCAGGTTGTTTTTGAACTCCTGAGCTCAGATGATCCATCCATCTCGGCCTCCCAAAGTGCTGGGATTACAGGTGTGAGTCACTATGCTTGGCCTTTTTTTTTTTTTGAGACAGAGTCTCACTCTGTTACCCAGGCTGGAGTACAGGGACACAATCTTGGCTCACTGGAACCTCCTCCTGCCGGGTTCAAGTGATTCTTGTGCCTCAGCCACTCGAGTAGCCAGGACTACAGGCACAGGCCACCAGGGCCTGACTAATTTTTGTTTTTTTTTTTAGTAGAGATGGGGTTTCACCACATTGGCCAGGCTGGTCTCGAACTCCCGAACTCAGGCGATCTACCCGCCTCGGCCTCCCAAAGTTCTGGGATTACAGGAGTGAGCCTAAAATATTTTCAAAAGTAATACACTCACATTATTAAAAAAATTCAGAGTTCAAAAGAGTTCTGTGAAGCCAGTCTTCCCCTACCTCTGAATACCTTTTAAACACCAGGGCAGCCAGAACCCAGCCTGATTTGAGGGGCACCATGAGTCAGAGAAGCCCCCATAATTCTCTAGTGAAAGCTCCTCACACAGAACCTGTCGCAATCCAGATGGGGTCATCCCTCTTTCATTCCCACGTTTTCCTCCCCCCTGGCTCTGGCCATGCAGTCCTTTAATCAACTCTTTCTTTAAAAGCAGGGGAAATTCCATCCCAACCAAAACGCCCGTGTTGTACAGTCAGTTATTAGTCCTCCCCTCTTCCAGAGCCAGCTGGGACAGATAATTAGGAAATTAGTAGTCTTGGACCCTTTAACCCACACCTTACCCCCTCTGAGAGTTCTCAAATGAGGACCTTGACTCAGAGAAGGGAAGAGGTGAGGCCCAGAATTGTCATGAAAATAAACAGTGAGGCTCCTAGGTCCCCAGGCCTGGGGGTGGCTATAGAGCTATTCTGAGCTGTGAAAACACAGCAGTACTCTACTAGCAGTAAACAGCCGCCTGTCCCGCCAGCGCCTGTCTGCCTGGCGGTGCCTGATCTCCAGCCAGCAGGCCAGAGAGACAGGGAGAGGAGCAGGGAGAGTCTAGCGTGCCTCTCTTCTTTAGGGTGGAAGGGAACAGCAGTGTTTATTTTTAACATTTCATTCACTCTAGTGGGTGTGAAGTGGAAAGAGAGGGTCATGTAAGTCCAGGGGTTCTCTCCAACTTCGAATCCCAGAAAGCAGGATGCCTGTTGCTCCCTCCTCAAAGCCTGGGGACTTCAGTCATCGCTTCGGCAGCACATATACTAAAATTGCAGTGGTACAGGGAAGATTAGTGTGGGCCCTGCACAAGTCGTGAAATTCGTGAAGCATTCCATACAAAATTTAAATTAAAATAAATAAAATATAAAAAATAAAGCTTGGACCAGCCTCGGTTACATGGCAAAACCCCATCTCTACAAAAAGAAAAAAAAAAGAAAAAAGAAACCCACAAAAATTAAACCCACAAAAAACCCCCTAAAAAAATTAGCTGGGTGTGGTTGTATGTGCCTGTAGTCCCAGCTACTTGAGAGGCTGAGGTGGGAGAACCACTTGAGCCAGGAGGCGGAGGTTGCAATGAGCTGAGATCCCACCACTGCACTCTAGCCTGGGTGACAGAGTGAGACAAACTAACAAATAAAAATAAAGCCTGGGGGCCAGGTGCAGTGGCTCGCGCCTCTAATCCTAGCAGTTTGGGAGGCCGAGGTGGGTGGATCACGAGGTCAGGAGACGGAGGCCATCCTGGCCAACATGGTGAAACCCCGTCTCTACTAAAAATGCAAAAATTAGCTGGGTATGGTAGTATGCCCTGTAGTCCCAGCTACTCAAGAGGCTGAGGCAAGAGAATACCTTGAACCCAGAAAGCGGAGGTTGCAGTAAGCCGAGATCACACCACTGCACTCCAGCCTGGGGACAGAGTGAGACTCTGTCTCAAAAAAATAAAATAAAATAAAATAAAAAAAGAAACCCTGGACACTTTGGGAGGCCGAGGCGGGTGGATCATGAGGTCAGGAGATCAAGACCATCCTGGCTAACACGGTGAAACCCCGTCTCTACTAAAAACACAAAAAATTAGCTGGGCATGGTGGCGGGCGCCTGTAGTCCCAGCTACTCGGGAGGCTGAGGCAGGAGAATGGCGTGAACCCAGGAGGCAGAGCTTGCAGTGAGCCAAAATCGCACCACTGCACTCCAGCCTGGGCGACAGAGCGAGACTCCATCTCAAAAAAAAAAAAAAAGAAAAAAAGAAAAGAAAGCCTGGGGACTTCAGCCTCCTCTGCTCTCCTAGGAAGTCACCTGTGACCTCCTCATTGTCAAATCAGCTGGTTGGCCTCTACTCATCTTTCTTCTTCCTTAATCATTTGGCCACATCTGATACTTGACTGTTAAGCACCTTGAAACACTGTGTTCAGTGTTGCTTTGACAAAGTCTCCTCTCCTTTCTCTTCCTCCTCCTTCCTTAGCATGACGTTGGACCTTGGTTGGACACCACCTGGATGTCCCATACAGTCCCCACATCCATAGGATCCCTTCACACCTGTTGTTGCTCAGACTCCCCTGCTTTGTAAATGAATCTCCTGCTCTCTGCCATCCTCTGGGCAGTGAGCCTGGCAACTTCGGAGCCAACCTTGACACCTCTTCATGTCTCATTTGCAGTCACTCATCAGGATCTGTCCAGATACTTTCTACTCGTGCTGCCCCGGGCCAACCCCATTGCCTAGGCCCGCCCCCTCCCCGCCGCCCGCCCACAGTCCCTTCATTACCTGTGATCACCTCTCCTCTTCTTGCTCCCCACCCCAAGCCATCCTATAGAATACAGGCCAAGGAGTCTTCTTACAATACAGTTCTTTTCACTTGTCACCTGAAAAATATTCAGTGGCTCCCCATTGCCTACAGAATGAAGTTCAAACTGAAGTTCAAACACAAGCTCACCCGCATTGGACCCCAGCTTATCTTTCTAGTTTTATGCCGTGCAGTTCCCCTTGATGGCCACACACCAGATATATTAGATAAGTTTGGATTTCCCAAACATGCCTTGGTTTTTCCAACTTTGCTTTTTCCTCCACCTGGAATATCATTTTCCCCATGTCTGTATGACCAGATTCTAACCACACTTCAAGGTCAAGAAAATAAAGCCTTCTCAACCCATTGACCTCCACCCCTCATTAGCTGCAAAAGATCTGTCTGGTTTGAACTCCTATGTTGGGGCACTTATCGCATTCAGACCTTGCATCATAATGGTTTTGCTTGCATCTTAACCTGCTATCCTGAGCCCTGAGGGCCAAGAAAGCATTCCTTCCAGCCTCCAGAACTGAGCTCTGCTTACATGTCTGGTGCCCAGTATAGTAGACTGTTCACACGGCTGTGAAAATGCTCCCATCCCTGACGTGTGCTCTTTTGCATTGTGACTTTGCCTCTCTTCCCATCAAGATGTAAATGTCTTCATCCTTTGAATCTGGGCTTGATCTTGTGACTTGCCTTGGCTAATGGGACATTAACAAATGTGATATAAGTAGGCCAGGTGTGGTGGCCCACACCCATAATCCCAGGACTTTGGGAGGCCGAGGCGGGCAGATCACTTGAGGTCAGGAGTTCAAGACCAGCCTGGCCAACATGGTGAAACCCCGTCTCTACTAAAAATACGAAAATTAGCCGGCTCTGGTGGCGGGGACCTGCAGTCCCAGCTACTCGAGAGGCTGAGGGAGGAGAATTGCTTGAAACTGGGAGGTGGAGATTGCCGTGGGCTGAGATCGCCCCACTGCACTCCAGCCTGGGTGACAGAGTGAGACTGTCTCAGAAAAACAAACAAACAACAAAAAACAAATGTGATCTAAGCAAAAGCTTGAAAAGCCAGGGCTTACCCTCTTTGGGCTACAATTGGAACCCCAGCTCACAAGGGGGAGAAGTCCGGGCAGCCTTCTGGAGACAGGTTACTACAACATGGGGCCTGTCTGACAGCCACCCCAAGTCACCAGAGCTGAGAGTGAGGCCGCCTTAGACCACCCAGCCCCAGTCCCTGTGAGTGATCCATGGAGCAATCCCAGGAGAATCTGGCAGAACTGCCCAACAGAGCCTGGGCCAGATTGCTGACCTACAGAATTGTGAGCAAGGTATTGGTTTGTTGTTTTAAGCCACTATGTTTTCGGGTGGTTTCCTTTTTCTTTCCTTCTATGTTTTTTTTTTTTAGAGACAGTGTTTTGCTCTGCTGCCTAGGCCAGAGTGCAATGGTGCAATCCATCATAGCTCACTGCAGCCCTGAATTCCTGAGCTCAAGAGATCATCCTGCCTCAGCCTCCCAAATAGCCAGGACTACAAGTGCTTGCAACCACACCTGGCTAACTTAGCAAAATTTCTTTGGTAGAAACAGGGTCTCACTGGAGTGTCCATGCTGGTCTTGAACTCCTGGGCTCAAGGAATCCTCCTGCATCGGCCTCCCAAAGTATGGGGATTATAGATGTGAGCTACCATGGTTTCCTTACACAGTCACTGCAACACCTCATAGATGCTACTTAATAAAATATTAAATAATAGCTCACATTCATTGAGCATTTACTATAAGCTAGGGACTTGTTCTGAAAAATTACATGGGCCGCGCGCGGTGGCTCACGCCTGCAATCCCAGCACTTTGGGAGGCCAAGGCGGGCGGATCATGAGGTCAGGAGATTGAGACCATCCTGGCTAACACAGTGAAACCCCGTCTCTACTAAAAATACAAAAAATTAGCCGGGTGTGGTGGCGGGCGCCTGTAGTCCCAGCTACTCGGGAGGCTGAGGCAGAAGAATGGCGTGAACCCGGGAGGCAGAGCTTGCAGTGAGCCGAGATCGTGCCACTGCACTCCAGCCTGGGTGACAGAACGAGACTCCATTTCAAAAAAAAAAAAAAGAAAAATTACATGGATTTACTGATTTAATTTTCATAAAAATCCTGAGGTAGATTTTATTACTGTTCCCCTTTTACAGGTGAGGAAAGTGAAGTCTAGAGAAGTTAAATAACTTGTTCAAGGTCACATGTGTCACTTGTGTTGGATCCAAACCCCAGGAACCTAGTTCCAGAAGCCACACTGTAAACCACTATACCACATTGCCTCTGCTTACGCAGATTGAGGAGAACATTATTGATTTGCAGCCCCCTAAACACCCATCTTCACCCACATGTCAAATTCTATATTATTTTGTGGTCCAATTTCTAGCCTATGCTTTTTTGTTGTTGTTGTTGTTGTTGTTGAGACAGCGTTTTCCTCTTGTTGCCCAGGCTGGAGTGCAATGGCGCAATCTTGGCTCACTGCAGACTCCACCTCTCAGTTTCAAGTGATTCTCCTGGCTCAGCCTCCCGAGTAGCTGGGATTACAGGCATGTGCCACCATGCCCGGCTAATTTTTTTTTATATTTTTAGTAGAGATGGGTTTCACCATGTTGGCCAGGCTGGTCTTGACCTCCTGACCTCAGGTGATCCACCTGCCTCGGCCTCCCAAAGTGCTGGGATTACAGGCATGATCCGCTGTGCCTGGCCTAGCCTATGCTTCTAATCTTCCCACACCCTGCCCTCTCAGGTCTGCCTCCAGACTCTGGGCTACTCCTGGCCTGTTTCAGTGACAGCCCATTGTGGGGAATCGATTTACAGATCTGCCAGCAACCGCCTGCCCAGAAACCCTTTGGCTCCATCTCCCTCTTCCTGCTGCCTCTGCTGCATTGCTGGTCCAGCGGTGCAGGTCTCATCTGGAAAGCAAACGCCTGGGCTCAGCGTGTCAGTGCTGACCTTTGGCCCTGTGTCCTGGCTTGACCCGTGCAGCCAGGGTGATTTTTCACTTAGGATCTTTGGATGTCCTTAGAGCTTCTCTTTTGAAGTAGTCCAATGAGCAAATGGATATGATGTGGCTTTTAAAGAGAAAAACATGACTCATATATAACAATGTTTACTGTTTATTCAAATTTCAAAGATGTATTTAAGCATCCACACATGGGCACGACACCATGCTGGGCACCAGGCCACCAAAGCCAGGTTTGGTGTGGGGAGTGAGGGGAGGACACATGTGGTCAAGGAACTAGAGTTCAGTTTGTGAACCTCCGTAGCAGAGTTCTGTCCAAAGTACTATGGGAGCAGAGACAACAAAGTAAATAATGTTGTTCAGGGAAAGATAGAGAGAGTAGGATTCGATTTGGGTTTTAGAGGGTGAATAAGCTGTCACTAGATGAAGAAGGAAGAGGAAAGAGGAAGGAAGCAGAGGAAGGAAGGGAGGGAGGAGTCGGAACACATGGGCAGAGGCTTAGTGGGTGGGAATGGGCTGTTTGAAGGAGGACGCACGTCTGGGGTGTCTGGGGTGTAAGCATCACGATGACTGCGGTGTAGGGACTGAACCCAGGTATGTGAATGACCTAATATTCCCTGCAGAGAGTGAGAAGCTCTGTGGATTTATAAGAGGGATATTGGCCAGGGAAAAACTATAGGAGGGGGCCAGGCATAGTTGCTCACTCCTATAAACCCAGTGCTTTCAGAGGCCAAGGCAGGAAGATCCATTGAGCTCAAGGTTCAAGACCAGCCTGGGCAACATAAGGAGACTCTGTCTCTACAAAATATTTAAAAATTATCTGGGTATGGTGGTGCACACTTGTAATCCCAGTGACTCAGGAGGCTGAGGCAGGAGGATTGCTTGGGCCTGGGAGGCTGAGGCTGCAGTGAGCTGTGATCGCACCACTGCACTCCAGCCTGAGTGACAGAGTGAGACCCTGTCAAAAAAAAAAAAATAGCCAGTGGTGGTGGCATGCGCTTATAGTCCCAGCTACTCAGGAGGCTGAGTTGGGAGGATCACTTGAGCCCAGGAGGTTTAGGCTGCAGTGAGCCAAGATTGAACCACTGCACTCCAGTCTGGGTGACACAGAAACACCTCGTCTCAGAAAACAAACAGGCCGGGCACAGTGGCTCAAGCCTGTAATCCCAGCACTTTGGGAGGCTAAGGTGGGTAGATCACCTAGGGTCAGGAGTTCGAGACCAGCCTGAACAACATGGTGAAACCCCATCTCTATTAAAAATACAAAAATTAGCTGAGCGTGGTGGCGGGCGCCTGTAATCCCACCTACTCAATAAGCTGAGGCAGGAGAATCACTTCAAGCTGGAGGCGGAGGTTGCAGTGAGCCAAGATCGCACCACTGCATTCCAGCCTGGGTGACAGAGTGAGACTCTGTCTCAAAAACAAAAACAAAAACAAAAACAAAACAACAGAAAGGTGGCCCCTTTCTGCACCTTCTGATGGACACATTCTTTATGTCTTAGACTCTGGGGTTTAATTCTTCAAACAGGCCTACCAGGCAGTGGAAAAAGAGCCACAGCCCAGGGAAGGCCGTGAGGTGTAATTCTGCAAAGATCTGGGTTCACTCCCAGCCCCACCTTTTACCAGCCAGATGACTGTGGGCATGTTTCCTAATCTCTCTGAATTGTAGTTTCTGCATCTGTGAAATGGGTATAATTAACATCTGCCTTTCAAGGTTGTTATGCGGATTAAGTGAAACAAAGATGGAAATTATCTGGCCCAGAGCATTCTGTCCTGTACTGGCTTTTCCTCCTCAATAGGAGAATTGGGAGTGACAGACATCACATTCCTTGGAGGTCCTCAAGAAAGGGAGAGTTCCCCATCATATTCTGACCCAGAGATGTAAAGTTAAGAGGCATAAGGGGCTGGGTACTGTGGCTCATGCCTGTAATCCTAGCACTTTGGGAGGCCAAGGCAGATGGAATGCCTGAGCTCAGGAGTTTGAGACCAGCCTGGGCAACATGGCGAAACCTCAAAGTCTTATGTCTTTTTTTTTTTTAGACAAGGCTGGGGTACTCTGTCCTTCAGGCTGGGGTACGGTGGTATAATAATAGCTCACTGCAGCCTTGGACTCCTGGGCTTGTCACTTGATCCTCCTATCTCAAGCTTCCCAAGTAACTAGAACTATAAGCATGTGCCACCACGGTCGGCTAATTTTAATAATTTTTTGTAGAGACAGAATCTCACTCTGTTGCTCAGGCTGACCTTGAACTCCTGGCCTCAAGCGGTCCTCCTGCCCCAGCCTCCCGAAGCGCTGGGATTACTGGCGTGAGTCGCCCTGCCTGGCTAGGATTCCAGTGTCTTCAGATAGTTCCTTTGATGCATAACAGGTAGGCTGTGGACGGACCTTCCAGTGTCAGAGAAATCTACCAAGGCCTAAAAAGCTTTTGAGTGACTTAAATACATTATCCCTTTCCAGATGAAGAAATGGGTTCAGATGGGGTGCTTACTCACGGCCACAGAAACCCTAAGGATGAACCCAGATGACTCCCTGAATCCCTTTTAGCTCTGAGCCTGTGAGTTGGCCATGTAAAAACCATTGTCCAAAGCCAAGATCCAACTGGGTCATTCTTCCACTTGATAGCAAATTGGAACCAACCCAATTGCCCAACGGGGAATGATTTGTTTACTATTGACTTGATAGAGTACCTCTTATCCTTTAAAAACCATCCATTTGGCCGGGTGCAGTGGCTCATGCCTGTAATCCTAGCACTTTGAGAGGCCTAGGCTGGTGGATTACCTGAGGTCAGGAGTTTGAGACAACCTGGCCAACATGACGAAACCCCGTCTCTACTAAAAATACAGAAATTAGCCAGGCGCGATGGCGGGTGCCTGTAATCCCAGCTACTCAGGAGGCTGAGGCAGGAGAATCGCTTGAACCCAGGAGGCGGAGTTTGCAGTGAGCCGAGATCGTGCCACTGCACTCCAGCCTGGGCAACAGAGCGAGACTTCATCTAAAAAAAAAAAAAAAAAATCCATTTGAGTATTACATGACAACCTATAAAGATGCTTAAGATTAATATTAAATGGAAAAAATAGATACAAAAGTGTATTTAGACTGTACTTACCTAACTAGGTAAACGCATGAGTGCATAGAGACAAGAACTGCAGTATCACTTAGATGAATGACAACGGGATGTTGGAAGGAGATTTGGGTGTCTTTAAATTATTGTCACATTGTTTTTCATGCAGCTTAAAGGTCTGGATCATCACTGCTTACAGATGAAGTACACACTGCCTCGCATGGCCTCCAAGGCTCTGCTCACCCCACCCCCAATCAGCCTTTGCCATTCTGCCACCCTCACCCCATGCTCCAACCATTGGGGCATTCACAGAACCACTGTGTTCTGCAGTCCACTACTTGACTAAATTCAGCTCATTCACCACTTCAAATGTCACTCCCTAACTCCCAACAAAAAAGATACAGAAGAAACTCACCATATTATTTGACTTCAGGGAGGGACTAGAATCAGATGTGGGATGGAGACATAAACCCTTTTCTGAAATACAATTTTATTGAGCTATAAGTCACATACTGTATCATTCACCCATTTAAAGTACATAATTCAATGGTTTCCATGGTGTTTGGTACATTCACAGAATTATGCAACCATGACCAGACACAAGTTCTTTTGTGCCTTTAGGATTTCGAACATGTGAATGTATTACTAATTGAATTAAATAAATGAATCCAATTAAACACACATAACCATCACCTCCTCTCTGAAGTCCTCCCAGACTCCCACCAGGGATAGATGGCTCCTCATTCTGTGCCCCACTTGTCTGTCATAGCTCTTTTTTTTTTGACAGAGTTTCACTCTTGTTGCCCAGGCTGGAGTGCAATGGCACGATCTCGGCTCATCACAACGTCCACATCCTGGGTTCAAGTGATTCTCCTGCCTCAGCCTCCCAAGTAGCTGGGATTACAGGCACGCACCACCACGCCTGGCTAATTTTGTATTTTTAGTAGAGACAGGGTTTCTCCATGTTGGTCAGGCTGGTCTCAAACTCCCGACCTCAGGTGATCCGCCCACCTTAGCCTCCCAAAGTGCTGGGATTATAGGCGTGAGCTACTGCGCCCTGCTCATAGCTCTTATCTCAGTGTTTTTGTTTATTTTTTTGTTTGTTTTTAGACAGAGTCTCGCTCTGCCACCCAGGCTGGAGTGCAGTGGCGTGATCTCAACTCACTGCAACCTCTGCCTCCCAGGTTCAAGCGATTTTCCTGCCTCACCCTCCAAGTAGCTGGGACTACAGGCATGCGTTACCAAACCTGGATAATTTTTGTATTTTTAGTAGAGACAGAGTTTCACCATGTTGGCCAGGCTGGTCTCAAACTCCTGACCTCATGTGATCCACCCGCCTTGGCCTCCCAAAGTGCTGAAATTATAGGTGTGAGCCACTGTGCCCGGCCAGTGTTTTTGTTTATAAAAAGACCTCTCCGCAGCCCAGACTCTGAGCTCTTTGAAGGCAAGTATGAAGAGAGTCATTTTTCTGTACCAATGCAAGTCTGGCATTCAGGAAGAGTCCCAGAAACGTTCGATGAGTGAACGAAGTTTTCTTTGCATCCGTGTAGATGGGGCATGATAGGAGAGGCCAGAGGATGACCCAGCCCTCCTCACTTTGATCCTCATCTCCACTCCAACTCCACCTTCCCCCTTCCTCATCTTGTTCCTTATCCTGTCCCCTCCCCATCACCAACCTCCCCCCATTCCCTCTCCACCTCCTCTCACTTCCATCCTGCTCCATCCCCACCCCCACTCTGTTCTCCAAATCCATTCCCATTTTGACCTCCATCCATCTTTATTTCTTGAATAGACCCAGTTTTCTGAAATGCAAAGATGTATTGCTGGCCTCGTAGAAATAGCAGTGGGAGCTCTGTGGGCTCAGAGACACCCTCTTCCTCTGAGTGTTGCTCCCTCCACCATGACATCACTATGAAGGCAATTTTATTTACCACAACAAATATTACTATAGAATTAACAGGGGCCCAACACATGGCAGGGACTGGAAAATACTTGCTGAATGAGTAAAGGACTTGTGAGTCTCTGGGGCAGCTGAATGAGACTGTTTCCATCACAGGACCCAGACGGGGAGGAGGAATGCCAGAGAAGCTGCAGACTCCCCGGACATGGAGCCTGAGTGGAGCAGAGGTGGCCCACTGTCAGCCACAGGTCAAGTGTCAGGGTGGGGACGGGGCAGGCTCCACCAGAAGGTGGGGCCAGACCACAGGGCAAGGTGGAGATGAGTCTGTGGCACCCCCAGGAAGTTTACCAGATTTGCCCCAGAGCTTCTGACCCTTTGGATCTCTCTGGGCTGCATTCTTCAGGGTCCCGTTGCTTCTTTCTTGAAGGTGGAAGGAAATGTTCCCATCAGAGCCTTCCAACAGGCCACCTTGGGGGCTTCTCCTGAGAGCTCCTTGTGCACACACCCCTTCAGGGTGGCTTGGGTTGCGCACTCAGACCCCAGTGGGGGGCCGTATGGCATCCTCCTTGGTCAGCAAGTGAGCCACAGCAGCAGGCCCCTCACAGACCTCAGCCTGGGGCCACAGGTCCCTTCTCCCCATCTCCGCATCTGGAGAAGCAACCTGTGGAGCAGCCAAGAGTGGCAGCCCTGGCACTCTACAGCATTCATTTTCAGGGCAAGACAGAGCATTTCCACTATTATGCTCCCCCCCGCCTTTTTTTTTTTTTTTTTTTTTTTGAGACAGGGTCTCACTCTGTTGCCCAGGCTGGAGTGCGGTGGTGCAATCATGGCTCACTGCAGCCTCGACCTTCTGGGGTCAAGTGATCCTCCCAATTCAGCCTCCAAATTTCTTTAAACAAAAAAAATGCAAGAAAGGCAAAACAAGATATTTATCTGGGCTGAGAGGGTAAAGAGAAGCTCTATCTTTGAGCTGAGACACAAAATGGAAAGAAGAGGCGGCAGCAGCGGCAGTAGCAGTTCTGCCTTTCCAAACCTTCCCTATCTAAGTGCTTTCAAGATATGCTGAAAGTCATGAATTGAAGTGTGGTTCCCACGGCTTTAGTCCTTGTATGAAGGTCCCTTTGCCAGAACTTACTTCCTTTCCAGCCCATATGGTTGACCTGGGGGTCCAGGCAGTTCTCAAGGGAACCACAGGATTCCATGTGATCTGGGATCCCAGTTGATGATCCCTCTTCTGGTCACAAGCTGAATTGGACCCAAATCTGCACCCTAAACTCCCCTCTTGCCAGATCCTGCCCAGTCAGTGCCGTCCCCTCAGACTGAGTGGGCAGCCTGGGCTTCCTGCTGAGACGGGACCCCCCCCCCCTTCTTGATCTCACTCCCAGAAAAGACACTGAAGGAGCAGAGGTGTGGACGCCACATACTGCGTAAGTTTCTCTTGCCTTGACACACCTGAGAAAGCTTGGTGTTTGAGCCCTACCTCCCCCCTACCTTACTCCCACCCCCAAATCCCCTCCTGGAAATTGTCCCGGTTCTTATTTATGCCTATACAAAGTCCACAGCCCATGACGGGCAGCCCTGGAGGCTGTTGCCCTGACCTGGCCTCTGGTCCCCCGCTGGGAGGCACGTGGCTCATTTGCATGCCCACTCCTGATTGGCCAGCTCCCCACCTGGCTGCCCGAGCTCCTGAGACTTTTTTTTTTTTTTTTTTGAGACGGAGCCTTGCTCTGTCGCCCAGGCTGGAGTGCAGTGGTGTGATCTCGGCTCACTGCAACCTCCGCCTCCCAAGCTCAAGAAATTCTCCTGCCTCAGCCTCCTGAGTAGCTGGGATTGCAGGCACGCACCACCACGCCCTGCTAATTTTTGTATTTTTGCTACAGACGGGGTTTCACCATCTGCTGGGACAGGACACTCTCTCTTCCTGATCTCACTCACAGAAAAGACACTGAAGGAGCAGAGGTGTGGACGCCTCATACTGCGTAAGTTTCTCTTGCCTTGACACACCTGAGAAAGCTTGGTGTTCGAGCCCTACCTCCTCCCCACCTTACTCCCACCCCCAAATCCCTTCCTGGGAATTATCCCGGTTCTTATTTATGCCTATCCAAAGTCCAAAGTCCACAGCCCATGAGGGGCAGCCCTGGTCAGGCTGGTCTTGAACTCCCGACCTCGTGATCTGCCCACCTCAGCCTCCCAAAGTGCTGGGATTACAGGTGTGAGCCACTGCACCTGGCCACTTCTGAGGCTTTTTAGTGCCTACCCTCAGTGACTTTCTGGTCACCTATGCTGACTGCTGCAGAGTAACAGAGGCTACTGTCACCAGGGCCCTGGGACCAGATGACCCTTCATCTTTTTCATCCTTCCACCCACAAACCCCCTGGGCTGCTACTGACACTTGACCATCCTTCCCCCTCACAAATGCATATTCCGCATGGCCTGTGTAAATGGCAGGAACTTGTAAGAGGATTATTAGTATAGGCAGATGACAAGATGACAGGAGAAACATTTTTTGATGACAATGAAATGCAGAGAGGCAAGATGAAGAAAGCTGTTCAGAGACATAGGTCCCCCAGAAGGAGATAACCAAGCATTGTCCTTCTTCAAACAAGACAGTCCCTGCAGATCCAAGGCTAACCCAGCCCAGGGGCAGAGGAGGACACCAGAAGTAAGGAATGCAGGAAGGAACTACAAGACTTGAGGCAGCAGGGACGCTCCCACAGGACCTCCGCTAGAAACAGCAGGGAACAGGCCAGGCGCAGCGGCTCACACCTGTAATCCCAGCACGTTGGGAGGCCGAGGCCGGAGGATCACTTGAGGTCAGGAGTTTGAGACCAGCCTGGCCAAATGGCGAAACCCTGTCTGTACCAAAAAATACAAAAATTAGCCTGACATGGTGGCGCACGCCTGTAGTCCCAGCTACTTGGGAGGCTGAGGCAGGAGAATCGCCTGAACCTGAGTGGCAGAGATTGCAGTGAGCCGAGATCGTGCCACTGCACTCCAGCCTGAGCAACAAGAGTGAGAATCTATCTTAAAAAAACAAAAAACAAACAAAACAGGACAGAGGAGAGCTAAGGTGGCCCAAAAGAGCTTCCAAATTTACTGAATGCCACTAAACTCTCACTTAAAAATGGTTAAAGTAGCGAATTTTTTTTTTTTTGAGACTGGGTTTTGCTATTTTTGCCCAGGCTGGAGTGCAATGGTGCAATCTGGGCTCACTGCAACCTCTGCCTCTCGGGTTCAAGTGATTCTCCTGCCTTAGCCTCCCAAGTAGCTGGGATTACAGGCGCATGCCACCGTACCCAGCTAATTTTGTATTTTTAGTAGAGATGGGGTTTCACCACATTGGCCAGGCTGGTCTCGATCTCCCAACCTCAGTTGATCCGCCTGCCTCAGCCTCCCAAAGTGCTGGGATTACAGGTGTGGACCACTCGCCTGGGCCAAGGTGGCAAATTTTATGTTACGTATATTTTATACAATTTTAAAAGAAGGAAAAAAGTATAGTCACTTTGGAAAACAATCTGGCAGTTTCCCAAAAGGCTAAACATAGAATTACCGCATAACCCAGAAATTCTACTTCTAGGCATATACCCAAGAGAAGTGAAAACACATATCCACAAGAAAACTTGTGCATGAATGTTTATAACAGCATTATCTATAATGGCCAAAAAAGTGGAAACAACTCAAATACCCACCAACGGATGAATGGATAATCACAATGAGATATATTGATACAATGAGATATCATTTAACCATGAAGAAGTGAGGCACTGACATACACTACAACATGGATGTATCTCACAAACATTACGCTAAGTGAAAGAAGCCAATCACAGAAGACAACGTATTGTTTGAATCTTTTCATGCCAGAATACAGGCAAGCCCAGTGGGACAGAAAGTAGGGAAGTGGTTATCTAGAAATGGAGAGGGATTGGGGGGAAATAGAAAGTGACTGCTAACACATACAGGGTTTCCTTCTGGGGTGATAAAAAATGTTCTGGAATTAGTGGCAATGGTTGCAAAACTTTGTGGGTATACTAAAAAACATGAAATTGGGCCAGGCACAGTGGCTCATGCCTGTAATCCCAGCACTTTGGGAGGCCGAGTCAGGTGGATCACCTGCGGTCAGGAGATTGAGACCAGCCTGGCCAACATGGTGAAACCCCATCTCTACTAAAAATACAAAACAAAAAACAAAAAATTAGCCAGGCGTGGTGGTGGGCACCTGTAATCTTAGCTACTCGGGAGGCTGAGGCAGGAGAATCACTTGAACTGAGGAGGCAGAGGTTGCAGTAAGCTGAGAACGCACCATTGCACTCCAGCCTAGGCAACAAGAGCGAAACTCTGTCTCAGGAAAAAAAAAAAAATCATGACATTGCATATTTTGTTTTATTTTATTTTATTTTATTTTGAGATGAAGTCTCACTCTGTCGCCCAGGCTGGAGTGCAGTGGCGCGATCTCGGCTCACTGCAAGCTCTGCCTCCTGGGTTCATGCCATTCTCCTGCCTCAGCCTCCCAAGTAGCTGGGACTAAAGGCGCCCACCACCACACCCGGCTAATTTTGTTTTTGTATTTTCAGTAGAGACGGGGTTTCACCATGTTAGCCAGGATGGTCTCAATCTCCTGAAGTTGTGATCCACCCGCCTTGGCCTCCCAAAGTGCTGGGATTACAGGCGTGAGCCACTGCACCCGGCTGAAATTGTATACTTTAAAGGGATGAATTTTATGGTATGTGAATTATGTCTCATTAAAAAAAACAAACTGTTAAGAAAACCAGGAGTGGTCTGGGGAAATGCTTAGCCACGGCTCCAGGCTCCAGGCTGGGCCATGCCTCACCTCTCTGGATGGGAACTCAGCACAGGGGGCATCAACAAAGCTGACTGTCCTCTGTGTCAGGCATCACAGGGTCAGGAGGCTCCTGGCTCAGAGGGGGATGCGAAGGAGGGCAGTGGAGGGAAGAGAGTCCTGGCACAGGGAAGAGGGAACCAGGCTGCCGGCCCAGTGCCCAGCTGCTCCCCATCCCTCACACCCTGGCCCTGGAGCCCTTGGCCACATGCCCCATCCCAGGACCGCCTAGTTGTGAGAGAAGCCCCCGTGGGAGAAGGCAGGGAGGTCGGGGGCACAGGCAGCAGCCTGGGGCAGGCAAGCCAGGGGGTTGACCTCGCAGGCCCCAGCATCCTGGTCCCCTCGGAAGTAGATGGAGTCGGCAGAGTAGAAGGAGGGGTCTTCGTCAAAGAAGTTGTAGGGTCGGAGGAAGAAGCCCACGCCGTTCCCCACAGTCACCGTGTTAGGAATGTCCTCTGCATGTGGGATATGCAGAAAACCAGCTGTCACCCAGGCCACCAAGTCCTAGCAGGGGAGAAGAAAGAGGATCACGAGGTCTGGCTTTGCTGAGGACATGCCCTGCCTCCCACAGTGACCTTGCAGATAGGGAGTCAGCTCACCCACCTGTATGTTCTTAGTTTCTCAGGAAAAATCTGAAATCACAAAGTTTCTTTCTTTCTTTCTTTTTTTTTTTTTTTTGAGACAGAGTCTCGCTCTGTCACCTAGGATAGAGTGCAGTGGTGTGATCTCGACTCATTGCAATCACCACCTCCTGGGTTCAAGCATCAGGCACCCGAATAGCTGGAATTACAGGCACGCGCCACCACACTCTGCTCATTTTTGTATTTTTAGTAGAGATGGAGTTTCACCATGTTGCCCAGGCTGGTCTCGAACTCCTGAGCTCAAGATATCCACCTGCCTCAGCCTTCTAAAGTGCTGGGATTATAGGCATGAGCCACTGCACCCGGCCAAAGTTTCATTGTTAGTGGTTTCTGAAGATCTCTGAGGAATCCCGCTTCTGAGGCAGTGAAGTGACTCATCTTGTCCCCCTGACTCCTCCCCTCCTCCCCAGCTGCCTGCTCACCCCTCCGTGCAACTAACCTGCCCTGCAATGGTCTCATTGTTGATGAAGTCAGTGAAGTCCACAGTGGGTGTCCAAGGGTCATTCAAATTGTAGATGCTGGTGCTACTAGGTTCCTCCTCCTTCCGCTGGGTTACCGCCAGCTGGTACCTACAGGAGTTTTTTATTAGACATACAAGTTCGTCAACTGTCCCACTGCCTGAAGCTGCACTGAAGAGTGAACACTAGGGGGAAATGAGCCCCAAAGTCTTGGAGTATTGAGCCTCTGTATCATTCTTTGTCCAGTTCTCCTTGCCTGTCTCTGTCTCTCTCTCTCTCCTCTGCAGACTTCCCCCACTTGTCCACTGTCCTGTACCTTAAACATCAACTGGCCCACCAGGCTTCAGGTAGAAATGTTGCTCATCCATCCATCTGGATCAGAGCATGATGTTGAGCCTGGGCCTTGGAACCATACATATGGACATGGCCTGTTTCCCATCCTAGGTCAAGTTCAGTATCTCAAATACCTAGATTTCAGGGAATCCTCCCTCCGATCTGTGTTCCCATCTCACTGTTTTTTTCCTCCAACCTTTAATGTGAACATTTTAAACATACAGAAAAATTGGAAGAATTGTATAGTGAACATCCACATACTCAAGTCTAGCGTCTACCATTAACATTTTCCTAGATTTTCTTCAATGCCTCATATCTCAGCATTCCTCCACCCACCCATTAGGCTTTGTTTTGAGTGCCTACAGATTGCGGCCACAGGAATGTGTGTGTGTGTTTGTGTGTACCTGTGGGAGGTGGAGCAGTGTGGAGCCCTTCATACATTCTACTTGCCCCACTCCCTCCTGACCGCCGACCACTCACCTCCCCCAGCTGAAGCCTCTTTCCACGGAGCTGTTCTGGGGCAGTGGCTCCCCAGAAAAGCTGCGCACCTGGATGCGGTAGCCCCGGGGGTGACCCCACTTGTTGCTGTGGTTGCTGGCCAGGTACAGGTAGCGAGGGGTGGCGCCTCCCATGGGGAAGGTGGCTTGCTCCTCCGTCTCCAGCAGCTTCCGGGTCACCTCCATCCTCTGCATCTGGTGCTCAGGGCTCCAGGGCACAGCCATGGGGACAAAGGCCATATCCTCGGCCCAGACCCAGTTCTCTAGTCCTGCTCAGGGTGGGATCGGGGAGGGCCTATCATGCAATTGCCCTGGCCCCTCTGGACTCTGCCCCCACCTGGCTTCAGAGTGGGGGCAGAGTGGGGGCCAAAGAGCAGCCCAGAACTGAGTGTGCCCCTGCTTCTCTTCCCTCTCCCCAAGATAGTCCCAGTCCAGGGATTCGAAGGAGGGCTTTCTCCCTGCTGTCTTCTCTGGTAATAATCCCAGATGCCTTGCGACTGGGCCTCCACCAATGTCCTCCCTCTGAGGGGCTGCATGGGAGGGTGTTTGCCTGAGGTTGGAACAATCCTGTGGGCAATAGGCAGGTGGCACTCCCTCTGACCTGAAGACTTCCCCTCACATGTGAAGCCCTGTGGCATTGCCAGGACTGCCTTATCATGAAAATAAGCCTCACATTGACTGAACCTGAAGGAGCTGTGTAGGGAGCATGCCGAGTGCCTTCTGTGTATTCATGCTTTCACTTCTACAACAATCTCAAAAAGGAGGAACTATCATTGTCTCCATCTTACAGATGGGACAACTGAGTCTTAGAGCATTCAATAATGTACCCTGGTTGGTCAGCAAGGACACACGGTTAATCTCATGGCAGTGCTGGGGACCTGGGTCTTAGTCTGGCCTTACACTGCCCACACATCAGCACATAGAGGAAGACAGCACAGAGAGACACCACAACAGAACAGCAGACATGGGGACCGAGGGGAAGGAAAACCAATACTGGGCCCGATGCTGCTGGGGCTTGGAGATACCTTTCGCAGTTTGAAATTTGGCAGGGAGCAGGGAGCGGGGCTTAAGACACAATCTGTTTCCTGAACTTTTGGAGTCTGAATGATTTTATTTGAGTCTAACTAGGTCCCATATTAGGAGTCAAGTTAAGTGATCTGAGACAAGGAGCAATAAATCAAAACATGCTGGTAGCTCCCTCTGCACCTTCCAAAGACCAGGAGAGAGGAGAGACTGATTCAGCAAACCCTTAGTTTCCTCTTGTAGATTCACTGCCCCTACTCCATATCCCAGTGTTTCCACCCTTAGGTGACAATTGCAGACTAAGAGTTTTTTTTTGTTGTTTTTTTGTTTTTTTTGAGACAGAGTTTCGCTCTCATTGCCCAGGCTGGAGTACAGTCGCATGATCTTGGCTCACTGCAACCTCTGCCTCCCAGGTTCAAGTGATTATTTTGCCTCAACCTCCAAGTAGCTGGGATTACAGGTGCACACCAGCATGTCCAGCTAATTTTTGTATTTTTAATAGAGACGGGGTTTCACCATGTTGGCCAGGCTGGTCTCGATCTCCTGACCTCAGAAGATCCACCCGCCTCAGTCTCCCAGACTGCTGGGATTACAGGCATGAGCCACTGTGCCCGGCCAGAGACTAAGAGTTCTTTATGGTCCACGTGCACAAGTAGGCTCCTGTGGCTAATCACAACAATACCTAGTATTTCTCAAGGGCCCACTATGTGTCAGGCACTGTTCCAAGTGTTTTAAAAGTTGTCATCATTTAATAACAGAGATAAAGATAGATGTGTGTGTATGGGTTGGTTGGAATATATGCTTAAATTTTCTAGCTAAGTCCGCTGAGAGGGCCTAAAAGCAATGACATCCCAGTAATAATGAGCACACTTGGTGCCCAGATATTGGTTTCTAAATACCATTCTCCAATAAAGTGAACTTGATCTCCCTGGAGACAAGGTTGATTCCAGGGTAGAAGCAGGGAAAATGCCAGATGAAATTGAAACATTTTTGGGTGCCAGAAAGTAAAGAAGTGCTCAAAAATGTGTGGAGGTATGTGAAAAGGACATAGGAACTAATCTGAAGGATCTCCCAATAGCCAAAGTTGGAAAAATGTAAGGAACAAAATAAATGAAGTACTGGGTTATAACCCTTAGAGTACAATAAAAAACCATGAGTCTATACAATTTGAATAAATAATTGAAAACAGAAATAAAAAGGAAGGACAACTCTTCCTTATGGAAAATTCCAATTAATAAATGTATAAGGAATAAGGAAAACATTTTAAGGATAAAGAAAATGTCCTATATATACATAAGGAAATACTATTCAGCCTTAAAAGAAGAAAGTCTCCTTGCAACAACATGGATGAACCTAGGGGACATTATGTTAATTAAATAAGTCAGATACAGCAGGACAATACTATATGATCTCACTTATATGTGGAATCTAAAAAAAGTTGAACTCATAGCAGTAGGAAATAGAATGGTGGTTATCAGGGCCTTAAGGAGGGTGGAGTTGGGAAGATGTAGCTCAATGAATAAAAAATTTCAGAAGTTCAAGAGATCTATTGGACTGGGCATGGTGGCTCATGCCTGTAATCCCAGCACTTTGGGAGGCTGAGGAGGGAGGATCGCTTGAGCCCAGGAGTTCAAGACCAGCCTGGGAAACATAGCGAGATCCCCATCTCTATAAAAAAAATTTTAAATTAGCTGAGCATGGTGGCATGTGCCCATAGTCCCAGTGACTCAGGAGGCTGAAGTGGGAGGATTGCTTGAGCCCAGTAAGTTGAGGCTGCAGTGAGCTGTAATCACACCATTGCACTCCAGCCTGGGTGACAGAGTAAGACCCTGTTTCAAACAACAAAAAAAACCCCAAAGAGATCTATTGTACAACATGGTGACTATAGTTAATATGTTATATATTCTTGAAAACTGCTAAGAGTAGATTTTAAGTGTTCTCACCACTAAAAAATGATAAGGGCTGAGCATGGTGGTTCACACCTGTAATCCCAGCATTTTGGGAGATCGAGGTGAGAGGACCACATGAGCCCAGGAGTTGGAGATTGCAGTGAGCTATTATCACACTACCTCATTCCAGCCTGGGTGATAGAGTGAGACCCTGTCTCAAAAAAGAAAAAAGAAAAGGTAAGAAAAAAAGAATGTAAACCATCTGAGAGCAACAATGTTGTTTCTTTTGTTAAATTGCATAGTTGGGTGCTTGGCACAAGTGTGCATTCATACATTTTTGTTGCTTGCTTGAATAATGTTGTTATATGAAAAAACAGAAGTGGCAAAACGTAGGTACATTATGATAACATTTGAATATAGAAATCTAAATACTTATATCAATATATCATATTTATACATAGTATACAATATAATAAATTCTATAATCACAGAGGTAATTTTTTAAAGCATGGAATACTTTTTTTTTTTTTTGAGACAAAGTCTGGTTCTGTCACGCAGAATGGAGTGCAGTGGCTCAATCTCAGCTCACTGCAACCTCTGACTCCCAGATTCAAGTGATTCTCCTGCCTCAGCCTCCCGAGTAGCTAGGATTACAGCATACACATGCCCAGCTAATTTTTGTATTTTTAGTACAGACAGGATTTCGCCATGTTGGCCAGGCTGGTTTTGAACTCCTGACCTCAAGTGATCCACCCCCCTCAGACTCCCAAAGTGTTGGGCTTACAGGCATAAGCTACTGCTCCTAGCCCAACGAAAACTTTTAAAGCTAGGCATGGAGACTTCAGCTCACCCCTCCAGCACCTTTGCCTCTGCCAGGATGCCTTACCTGCTACATCCAGGTCCACCTTGAAGTGGGCACTGTGGGTGTGGACCGTGCCCAGGGTGTGCTCTGAAACTTTGTTTCCATACCTCTGGGCAGCACCAAAGGGGAATGCTGAGCTGATGTAGCCGGTGGTGTGGAGTCTGATTTCTATGGCCCCATTAGGGTGGAAGACCATATCCCACACATAGTCATAGTTGAGCATAGTAGACACAGATCTGACGACCAGCACCGTTTCCGCAAGGCCCCCAAAGTAGTGGGAGTAGAAATCTGAGTGGTGTCGCCGCAGGGGGAGGCCCTGGTTCTGTTCAAATATACAAAAGGCGTATTGTCTTGGCGGCCTGGGACTCAAAAAGGAAGTGCCAGTCCACGTAGGTGGCCAGGTAGGGGCAGTCCACCCCATGGGTCAGGGGCGTGGAGAAGTGGCCCAAGCCAAAGCCACTATCTATGTACCGGCTTCGTAGAGCAGAAGGAGAATTGCCTCCATAGATGGCCAAGGCCGCCTGGACACTGACTTCATAGGCCACCCTCTCCCCTTGGAAGCGAACGTCAAAGATCCTTGGGCCACTGAATGCTCCGAGGCCAAAGGAGAAAGTCCACAGTGAGGAGGCCACCCGACTTCCCTGGACACTGAAGCGGGGGCCTTGGGGATAGAACTGCAGAGGGGGAGCTGGACCCGGGGGCACAGGGGACTTCAGGGACCAGGACCCACCTGTGCCATTGTCTGGGATCAGCACCACATTCACCAGGCCGGCCTCAAACTGGGCCTCCAGCTGGGCCAGGCTGTCGTAGTAGCGGCCTTGATAGAACACCTTCTGGATAGTCCAGCGGGCAGGGTCCAGGGCCTTGTGGTTCACTAGCAGCTCCAAGCCCACGTGGTGCGGGAAGAACCCAGCGCCCGAGATGTTGTAGTAGAGGCCAAACCAGGTGGCCCGGTCCCCTGATTGCAGACTACGGGGAGCCGTCGTCATTGTCACCAGGTTCCGTCCCCGGCGCTGGTAGAAGCAACAGTGGTGGAGAAGCCCAGAAGCCTGGGGCAGCTCTCTGTCGAAGATCATCTGGTCTATGTCCATGTACTCTTGGAACAACATGGGGCGTCGGTGATAGGGCAGGGGGCCTCCATGACGCTCCACAGTCACGTCCCGCATGTAGGAGGGGTGAGGCAGTGGCCCCACCACCAGCTCACTCACGTTGGGCTGGGGTTGCCTGCCAAAGAAGACGATGGCCAGTGCCTCCCGGGCAGGTGGGGGGCTCCCCCTGTCCAAGTGAGCCAGGGCTGCAGCCTTGGGAGGCAGCTGCAACTCCACTGAGAAGACACAGTTGTCCGAGGGCCGGGCCTGGGCTGCATCCACCAGCCCTGGCCCCAGCTGCTGGGTCAGAAAGCGCATCACAGCCGTCAGCTCCTCTCGGCTCAGGTCTGCAAACAGCTGGCTCTGGCCAGGGTGTGTCCAAGGCTGGGCACTGGGAGATATGGAGGGGCAATGGGGAAGCTGGTTCAGCTTACATTCCCTCTCACCTCCTTTCTCACTCCCAGCCCCACCTTCACCCATGCCTGTCACCAGAACACTAAACAGGGACAAAATAATGAAGACAGCCATAGCTAAAGCTCCTGGGTCATCTTCAGGCTCTTGGTTCTGAATGCAGAATACAAAATAGACAATGATAAACAGATAGAGAGGACCTGGGTGCAGGATGTTTCTCACAGCCTCTGGAGGGTCCTGGTGTGGTGCTGCCGGTCAAGAGGAATGATGGATATTGTGAAAAACCCCAAGGGCAGAGGGGTCTGGGGTGGAGCTAGAGGTGACTAGGAATCAGGTCGTGTTCAGGAGGTGGAGCAGAGTTAAACTTTGATTTTAAATGACCCACGTAAGCCTCTGTCCTCCTGTTCCAAATCAAACAACGTACTCAGGGTCAGGGTCAATGAACCAAGTAGGCAGAGAGGTGTGTTTTGGAGATAAGAGCTAGCAAGGTGCAAGAGGAAGTGGGGGGCGCCGACTGTCCTGCGGCTCTCCAATCTTTTCCCTCCAGGTGGAACTTTTCTCCTGGCTGCAAGGCTGCAAGGGAAAATCACCTGGCCACACCTCCACAGCCAGATTCCCTCCTTCCCTCCTCTAGTTTTTGATGTCCTCCAGGCTCTGCCTCCCACCTCTCTCTCCTGCCTCCATCCATCCACTAGAATCCTAGCAGCAGCCTGAGGGAAGCCTGAGAGTAATGATGAGAAAGCAAGGCATCTAGCAGGGAGCTGGGGGGCTGAGAGGCTGAGCCAGGTCAGCTTTGTGGAGGCCCCAAGTGCCCTAAATCACTGTAGGGGAGGGTGCAGGGTGCAGAACAAGCTAGAAGCTGCCTGGTTCATTGGGGTGGGGGTGAGTGTGGGGGCAGGAACCAGAGTATAACCGAGACCTTCATGCCTCCCCTTGTACTGGACTGAGGGATAGGCCAGGGCGGAGGTCAGGTGGGGCTGGGAAACTGGCTGTGGACTTATCTCGGGCCTGAAAATCCTTTTCCAAAATGGTGCCGACATGGAGAGTGAAGCCACCTCTGTCCTTCACAGCCAATGGCTGAGCGGCTTCTTTTCCAGGTGACAAACATGTGGAAAGCCACTGTCATTTGGGCAGCCAGGTCCTGAGGGGAACTGGAAGAGACTGAGGGTTCCAGAAGGGGGATGTGCTTCCCTCGTGTACCTGGGGAAGAATCCTCTCCAACCTGGACACATCTAGGAAGACTTTTCAGGAAGAGATGTTCGAGCCGACCTTGAAGATGATGCATTCACCTGGCAGAGAAGAGGAAGGATATTCCAGCAAAGGCACAGAAACCTGAAACAGCTCGGCACAAGCAGGGAACAGCCAAGGATCAGCCTATTTGGTGGGAGTTGGGGAGGAGGGGAGTAAGCAGAGGAGGTAAGATCATGAAGACGCCTGGCGCATGTTTTCAGCAAGGTGGTCATTGCAGAAAGACAGTGAGACAGACACCTGGAAACCTAGACCAGGTCATTGACCCTGACCCTGAGTGCGTTGTTTTATTTGGAACAGGAGGACGGAGGCCTATGTGGGTCATTTAAAGTCAAAGTTTAACTCTGCCCCACCTCCTGAACACGACCTGATTCCTAGTCCCCTCTAGCTCCACCCCCGACCCCTCTGCCCTTGGGTTTTTCACAATATCCATCATTCCTCTTGACTGGCAGCACCACACAGAGACCAGGACCCTCCAGATAAATCAACACCAGAAGGGTCAGGCTATCCAGAAATGTTTATGCCATTGGTTGTATTTTGATAAGGAAACTTGCCTGGTTTTCCTGCCTCTTGTTCTTTTATTTGACTTTATTTTTTTTGAGACAGTCTTGCTCTGTTGCCCAGGCTGGAGTGCAATGGTGCAATCTCAGCTCACTACAAACTCCGTCTCCCAGGTTCAAGCAATTTTCCTGCCTCAGCCTGCAGAGTAGTTGGGATTACAGGCGTATGCCACCACACCCGGCTACTTTTTGTATCTTTGTTTTATTTTATTTTATTTTAGATGGAGTCTTGCTCTGTCGTCCAGGCTGGAGTGCAGTGGCTCAATCTCAGCTCACTGCAACCTCCACCTCTCGGGTTCAAGCAATTCTCCTGCCTCAGCCTCCCAAGTAGCTGGGATTACAGACGCGTGTCACCACACCTGACTAATTTTGTATTTTTAATAGAGATGGAGTTTCACCATGTGGCCAGGCTGGTCTCAAACTCCTGACCCCAAGTGATCCACCCGCCTCAGCCTCCCAAAGTGCTGGGATTACAGGCGTAGCCACCGAGCCCGGCCTCCTGTTATTTAAAGCTGTAGAAGTAGTGGGGCTCATTTCAAGTCTGTAAGAAAAGTAGGGTTCCCCTTTCCTGCGGGATGGAATTTCAATATAACAACTCCTCCCTCCAGGCATGTGAGCCCTTCTTGTCCTCAGGGAAACCAAGAACCACATTTTCTCTTGCTGATCTGGTTTTTATGCTCTGTAGAAGCTCTTCATGAAAAAAACTGTTTTAAAAAAAGTTGGGTTTTTTTGTTTTGTTTTGTTTTGTTTTTGAGACATGGTCTCGCTCTGTCACCCAGGCTAGCGTGCATGGAGTGCAGTGATGTCATATATAGCTCACAGCAGCCTCAAATTCCTGGGCTCAAGCAGTCTTCCCACTGCAGCCTCTCTAAGCTCTTGGATTACAGATGACAGCTCCCTGGATCAACTTGGGAAGGAGGAAGGTTTTTGAGAGATCCCCTACAGAGTGAGGGCAGATATTCGGGGAATTTTGTGGGATTCACAAGTAGGGAGTGTGTGTGTGTGTCTGTGTGTGTGTGTGTGCGTGTGTGTGTATTGAGGGAAAGAATGGCTAGAGCCCACTCTCCCGCCCAGCAAGGCCTTAGGGAAGTGATAGCCTCAGAGGGGAACTCATGCCTAGGCCCCTCCTCTGTCCCCGCCTTGGCAAGACTTGGCAAGGCAGTGGAAAGTGAGTTTAACAGCAGTGATCACTGTCCACTGAAGACTACCTGACAGTCCCCAAAAGTCCCAGATTCCAGAGTCTTACCTAACCCTAAAGATGAGCACCCTCAACAAACATGCCTGGAGTTTAATTTCCTGCCAGCCGAGTAGCTGAGGGCACAGAGCTGGTTATTGAACATTAAAAAAAAAAAAAAGGCCAGGAGTGGTGGCTCATGCTTGTAATCCTAGCACTTTGGGAGGCTGAGGTGGGCGGATCACCTGAGGTTGGGAGTTCATGACCAGCCTGGCCAACATGGTGAAACCCCGTCTCTACTAAAAATACAAAAATTAGCTGGGCGTGGTGGCCCACGTCTGTAATCCCAGCTACTTGGGAGGCTGAGGCACAAGAATCACTTGAACCTGGGAGGTGCAGTTTGCAGTGAGGCAAGATTGTGCCACTACACTCCAGCCTGGGTGACAGAGCTAGACTCTATCTCAGAAAAAAAGTAAGAGGAAAGAAAGGAAGAGAGAAAAAGAAGAAAGAAAGAAAGAAAGAGAGAAAGAAAGGAAGGAAGGAGGAAGGAAGGAAGGAAAAGGGAAGGGAAGGGAAAGGAAGGAAAGGAAAGGAGAGACAGAGGGAAGGAAGGAAGGAGAGAGAGAGGGAGGGAGGAAAGGGAAGGGGGGAGGAAAGGAAGGAAGAAAAGGAAGGAAGGAAGGAAAGAAAGGGAAGGGCAGGGAAGGAAGGAAGAGAGAGAGAGAAAGACAAGAAAAAGAAAGAAAGAAAGAAGGAAGGAAGGAAAGCAAGCAAGCAAGCAAGCAAGCAAGCAAGCCAGGCACGGTGGCTCATGCCTGTAATCCCAGCACTTTGGGAGGCTGAAGCGGGCGGATCACCTGAGGTCAGGAGTTTGAGACCAGCCTGACCAATATGGTGAAACCCTGTCTCTACTAAAAATACAAAAATTAGCTGGGTGTGGTGGCAGGCGCCTGTAGTCCCAGCTACTGGGGAGGCTGAGACAGGAGAATTGCTTGAACCCGGGAGGCAGAGGTTGCAGTGAGCCGAGATCATGCCACTGCACTCCAGCCTGGGCCACAGAGCAAGACTCCGTCTCAAAAAAAAAAAAAAAAAGAAAGAAAGGAAGGTAACCGGGCATGGTGGCTCACATCTGTAATCCCAGCACTTTGGGAAGGTGAGGTGGGAGGATTGCTTGAGCCCAGAAGTTCAAGATCAGCCTGGGCAACATAGCAAGACCCACATCTCTACAAAAAAGTTAAAAAAAAAAAAAAGAATTAGCTGCTATAAGGCATGATCATGATGCCATCACATTTCAGCCTGGGCAACAGAGGAGGATGCTATCTCAGAAAAAGAAACAAAAAGAAAAGTGACATTTAATACTTACGCCCGAATGTTGGAGAGTAAAACTCACACCCAATATTCCCATCAATGAGCAGTAACATGGAGATGAAGAACTAGAAAGCTTCTTGAAGTCAAGACAGACAATGGAATTACTGTAACTAAGGCAGGAAAGGGTCATTGGAAACAGGTTGTGAATCAGAAATTTAAAGAAAATAAATACTGTATGTATTCACTCCAAGAAAAGTAAAGGTTAAATGAAAAACAGAAGTTTTCTTCTACTGTAGGCAAGGCTATAGACAGATCATGGTGACCTAGCCTGCAGAAATAGGCTCCAGACACCCCCGAGCAAAGTTAAAAGAAGAACAAATTCCTTTGCTGTCTCCCCTTTAAATAATTAATTATGACTATATTTGCCAACACTTGTATTCAGTAAAATTTATAAGTTTCTGTTTTACAAGTTATGCCAAGTCAACAGTTATGCTATAGATTATGTGACTTGTCACTACATAGTTTACTGCCTTTGTCCTGTTTCTGTGTACTAGCCTGTATAAGCTAAACTCTGTCTTTGTTCAGTGCTCAGCTTTTTAGCTGTGAGTCCACTGAGCTGGTACACACCTAATAAATATCCTCCTGTACTCACCCATACTAGTCTCTCTAGTCCTCTGTGTCCTGCAACAGTTGTGTGACCTTTAGGATAAAGGAAATAAAATCTAATGTCAAGGCCTAGCCACAAGGCAATCCATCCCAGCCAGGGAACTTGTGTCTGGTCCTTTGGTAAGTTATGGTCAATAGCGGGGAAGTTACCTCCAGCTCTTGGCTAAGAACATGCCATTAAGACAACTAATGTTGGGGCTGGGCACAGTGGCTCACGCCTGTAATCCCAGCACTTTGGGAGGCCAAGATGGGCAGATCACTTGAGGTCAAAGGTTCAAGAACAGACTGACCAACATGGTGAAACCCCATCTCTATGAAAAATACAAAAATTAACTGGGCATGGTCGTGGGCACCTGTAATCCCAGCTACTCAGGAGGCTGAGGCAGGAGAATTGCTTGAACCTGGGAGGCAGAGGTTGCAGTGAGCTGAGATTACACCACGGCACTCCAGCCTGGGTGACAGAGCGAGACTCTGTCTCAAAAGAAAAAAAAAGACAAATAATGTTGACCAGGTGCAGCAGCTCACACCTGTAATCCCTTCATTTTGGGATGCCAAGAGTCGAGAATCACATGAGCCCAGGAGTTCAAGACCAGCTTGGACAATATAGAGATCTCTACAAAAAATTTTAAAAAAAATTAGCCAGGCACATCCTAGCTACTTGGGAGGCTGAGGCAGGAGGATTGCTTGAGCCCAGGAGTTCAAGGCTGCAATAAACTATGATTGTGCCACTGCACTTCAGCCTAGGTGACAGAGCAAGACCTTGTCACTAAAAAAAAGAAAAAACAGAAAGAGAAAAGATTTATTTTGGTTGAGTGTGGTGCCTCATGCCTGTAATTCCAGCAATTTGTGAGGAAGAGACAGGAGAATGGCTTGAGCCCAGGAGTCCAAGACCACTCTGGGCAACATAGCAAGGCCTCATCTCTACAATAACTTAAAAAATACATATATATATAGGCTGGCGTGGTGGCTCATACCTGTAATCCTAGCACTTTGAGAGGCCAAGATGGGCAGATTCCTTGAGCTTAGGAGTTCAAGACCAGCCTGGGCAACACGGCAAAACCCTATCTACCAAAAATATAAAAAATTAGCCAGGTATAGTGGTGCATGCCTGTGGTCCCAGCTTCTTGGGAGGCTGAAGTGGGAGGATCACTTGAGCCCACAGGGTGGAGGTTGCAGTGAGCCAAGATTGCACCCCTACACTCAAGCCTGGGCAATATAGTGAGAACCTGTCTCAAAAACAAAACAAAACACCAAAAACATATGTGTAGAAAGAGATTTGGCCAATGACAAATATTGACAGTTAAAGTAAGAAAGGCTGGCTGGGCGTGGTGGCTTACACCTGTAATCCCAGCACTTTGGGAGGCCGAGGTGGGAGGATCACTTGAGCCCAGGAGTTTGAGACCAGGCAACAGAGCGAGACATGGTCTCTACAAAAAAATTTTTTTTTTGAGACAAAGTTTCACTCTTGTTGCCTAGGCTGGAGTGCAGTGATGTGATCTCGGCTCACTGCAACCTCCACCTCCCAGGTTCAAGCGATTCTCCTGCCTCAGCCTCCGGAGTAGCTGGGATTACAGGCACCCGCCACCATGCCCAGCTAATTTTTTGTATTTTTAGTAGAGACGGGGTTTCATCACGTTGGCCAGGCTGGTCTTGAACTCCTGACCTCAGGTGATCCACCTGCCTCGGCCTCCCAAAGTGCTCGAATTACAGGCATGAGCCACCGCGCCTGGCCTACAAAAAAATTTTTTAAAATTAGCCAGGCATGGTGGCACACGCCTGTAATTCCAGCTGCTCGGGAGGCTGAGGTGGGAGGATCGCTTCAGTCTGGGAGGTTGAGGCTGCAGTGAGCCATGGTGGTACCACTGCACTCCAGCCTGGGTGACAGAGCAAGACCTTTTCTTAAGGGGGGAAAAAAAGAAAAAGAAAAAAGAAAAGAAAAAAAGAAAGAAAGAAAGGCTGAGATCACCCACGGAGGACTTCTGGAGAGAGGAGAAAGGAGGACCAAGGACAGAACCCTAGAAAAGGCAAGAGCTTGGGGCTCCATGAGTAGGTAGGGGGAGCAGAAGTCAAGGAGCCTGAGAAGACTGAGAAGGAGCAAATATGGATGAAAAGAGGACAATGTGGGAGAGTCAAGATGGGAGAGGGTTCCAAGAAGGGAGGACAGTTGGTGTTGTCAAACACCACCGAGAGGTCCAGAAAGTAGGCGGCCAGGAGCTCCTGTTGATTTTGTGTTTAAGAAGTCACTGGGGGCCGGGTGCTGTGGCTCACACCTGTAATCCCAGCACTTTGAGAGGCCAAGGCAGGCAGATCACTTGAGGTCAGGAGTTCGAGACCAACCTGGCCAACATGGTGAAACCCCGTCTCTACTAAAACTACAAAATTAGCCGGGCGTAGTGGCAGGTGCCTGTAATACCAGCTACTCAGGAGGCTAAGGCAGGAGAATCACTTGAACCCGGGAAGTGGAGGTTGCAGTGAGCCAAGATCATGCCATTGCACGCCAGCCTGGGCGACAAGAGTGAAATTCCATCTCAAAATAAAAAAAATAAAAGAGGCGAGGCAAATGGGCACACCTCATGTCCTCACAGGGGGTTGCCATGTTCACATTCCTGGAGAAGTCCTAGTCATGCCCTCTGACCCAAGCCTCAGGGATTCCCTTGTCCAACTCCTTTATCTCAGGCCACTGGGCCCCAAGTCCTGAAGATCTGAGCCTTGGCAGCACCAGTTCCTTCAGAACCTGACATCCTCAGCCAGTAATCACTCCTAGACAATTGACCACAAGTCTGAAGCCAAGACTCCAGACAACTTCTGTGGTCTAAGGAAGAGATTGGATTGGGGTGTGGGGCTGGAGGTCCACCTTGCGGCCCTCCTGACCCGAGCTGAACTGATGTTCTAACAATCTAGATGTCCATTCTGCCTCCCCTCATCTGGGGCCTGGGGCAGGTGGCATCATCACCATGCTGAGATATAAGGAAGCAGACACAACCAGTCACGTTTTCATATAAAAGCTTGTGAGAATTGACATACAATTACACACACAACACATACAAACACTTTGGTCTGGAGATGGGTTTCAAGGCAACTAAATTCCAGTGAACAAGATGGTGAGGGTGCGGGGGTGGATATCTGAATTCCTTTGCTCCCCTTCCCCCAGCACTGATGATGGTGCAAGTAGCCATAAGAAAGAGCCGTGAGGAGGTGGGGACAAGAGGATATGTATTGAAAGGAGAAGTTCAGGCCGGGTGCAGTTGCTCACACCTGTAATCCCAACACTTTGGGAGGCCAAGGCAGGCAGATCACCTTAGGTCAGGAGTTCGAGACCAGCCTGGCCAACATAGTGAAACCCCGTCTCTACTAAAAATACAAAATTAGCTGGGCGTGGTGGCAGGCACCTGTAATCCCAGCTACTCAGGAGGCTGAGACAGGAGAATCGCTTGAACCCGGGAGATGGAGGTTGCAGTGAGCCGAGAGCATGCCATTGCACTCCAGCCTGGGTGACAAGAGTGAATCTCCATCTCAAAAATTAAAAATTAAAAAAAAAAAGAAAGTTCAAGTCCTCAGGTCAGAGGGATTATGAAGCCTGCATCAGTGTCCCAGCAGGCCACAGCATCCCCCTTTCTCCTGCATCTCTGTCTTGAGTCTGCCCTTCTCTCCATCTCTCCCTGTCCTCCTTCACTCCTGCCTCCACTCCTGGCCATATTATGAATTAATATGCCATTGAAGGCCCCCTGCTCCTTACTGAAGGCTTTCTTCCTGTTCTTTAGAGCCTAATTTCTCTCCAGCTCATTGATTCCTCCCCATCCATTGTTCCACTGACCTACGGCAGAACTTGGGCTTGGGGCAGAACAGAAGGTAGCAGAAGCTTCCATGATGCTGGAGCTCCCAGAACATATTCTGGTCTTTTTCTGGTCAGAAGCTGAGTGGCATCCAGAATGTTTCCTGCACTTTACCTCCTGCCCTGGCCTGGGCTTCTGGCAAGCAGAAGTCACCCCTCCTCACTGCTTCTCATTGCCCCTCATTGAGAGAGAGAGAAGACAGGAGAGAGGGAAAGGGTGGGGTGTGTGTGTGTCAGGGAATTAACCGAGGTTTAACATTTCCTCAAAGATGTACAAGCATGAGAAGGCAAAAGGAGTTACTAGAGGCCACACCTGCTTCTCTGGATCTCAAGAACTGGAGAAAATTTCATCCCTGGTCCCATTCCTTAACCCACTTTACCCTACCCCCAACCTGTTCCCCACCAAAAAAAAAAGTGTCAGTAAAAAAAAAAAAAGTCAATTCCTGTTTGGGCCCATTTATTGTTTATTTTGAATAGGTAATACAGTCACATGGTTCAAAATTCAAAATGTACAAAAGGGTATAAGTGTTAAGACCCTTCCCTCTCCTGTCCTCAACCTACTGGTTCCCCTCCCAAAAGTAATCAGTGTTATCCATTTATTCTGAATAGGCATACATAAGCAATTATGTATTTATATTCTACTCCTTTCTGAAACACAAATGGGAAGTGCGCTATACACATTTCTGTGGCTTGCCTTTTTCACCTGAAGATTATTACATATTAGTATATAAAGACATACAATTATTTTTTAGCTGCATACTATTGTATTGTAAGGCTGTATCAGAATTGATTTAACCAGTCCTTTAGAGAAAAAAGTTTCTGTTGTTTCTCATCTCTTGTTATTTCTTTGTCCCCATCCCCAATCCAGACCTCAGGAGGGACAGCAGTGATGGGAATGGAGCCCAAGCCTGGACCAGGCCAGGCCCTGCCCCACCCAGGCCAGGCCCCTCCCCACTAGGCCAGACCCCCACCTCACCCAGGGCCCAGCTCATTTGCATGCCTGAATGTGATTGGACAGCCCCTCCTCCTGGCTGGGTGGCTGGAGTTGTAGGGGCTTTGGCTTCTCATCTTTGATGCCCACCCTTCATTTCCACTCCAGCCTCCCAAACAGGCTGTTGCAGAATACAGAGCCCTGGTACAAAATGACCATTCTTCATTATCATTGCACCCCCAAATCACTTGAAATGCTAACTTGAGCTGCTGCTGTCACGATGACCATCCTCCTCTGTAGAGAGCATGAGGCAGGCAGACACAAATGCACAGAAGCAGCTGTCCTGAAACACACCCAGCCCCAGGACAGGGGTAGGAGCAACTCCTACTCCCAATAAGCAACAGACACAAGGGAACGACACACAGGGATTGGCCACTCTGATTAGGGGTCCCGTGACCTTGAGACTTCCATAGGGCTGGAGAGGAGACGGAAGTTGATTGAAAACTGAGGGCTGGGGGAGTACCAGGGGCTGGGACATAGGGACATCCCCTCAGGATTCGGGAGAAATTGCAGGATAGAAGAGAAGGCAGGAACAGGAGGAGGAGGAGGAAGTAGGTGAGAGAGAGGAAGACGAGAAGGAAGGGACCTGGATGAGGGGAATGTGAGCAGAAGCATCCTTTCCAGCTCAGCTGTGGACTTGCAGGACTGGCAACCCTACCCTGGGGTCTCCAGGGAATAGCCCCCTTTTAGAGTCCTTGGAGGTGGCCTAAAAAGATTCGGGAAAGCCAGACAGCAACAAAGGGAACCATCTAGGGAAGCCCTCGGCCACGGCTCCAGGCTGGGCCATGCCTGGCCTCTGTGGATGAGAACTCAGTACAGCTGGCATCAACAAGGCTCAGTGTCCCCTGTGTCAGGCATCACAGGGTCAGGAGGCTCCTGGCTCAGAGGGGGATGCGAGGGAGGGTAGTGGAAGAAAGAGAGTCCTGGCACAGGAAAGAGGGAACCAGGCTGCCGGCCCAGTGCCCAGCTGCTCCCCATCCCTCACACCCTGGCCCTGGAGCCCTTGGCCACATGCCCCATCCCAGGACCGCCTAGTTGTGAGAGAAGCCCCCGTGGGAGAAGGCAGGGAGGTCGGGGGCACAGGCAGCAGCCTGGGGCAGGCAAGCCAGGGGGTTGACCTCGCAGGCCCCAGCATCCTGGTCCCCTCGGAAGTAGATGGAGTCGGCAGAGTAGAAGGAGGGGTCTTCGTCAAAGAAGTTGTAGGGTCGGAGGAAGAAGCCCACGCCGTTCCCCACAGTCACCGTGTTAGGAATGTCCTCTGCATGTGGGATATGCAGAAAACCAGCTGTCACCCAGGCCACCAAGTCCTAGCAGGGGAGAAGAAAGAGGATCACGAGGTCTGGCTTTGCTGAGGACATGCCCTGGTAGGGATTCAGCTCACCAGCCCAAGGATCATGAGTCTTTAAACATTTTTTCCTACTGGATAGAAGTCAAAGCATAAGTAGTCCATTTCATATTAGGAACACCTGCTTCCCTGTCCCTGGCTTGCAGCCTCCATCTCTGACATTTCCCATCATATCGCCCATTGCCTATCTACCCCCAGAGGGTGACACCCACAGGCTACTTCAGCTCCTCTTCCCCTAACTCTCCAAGAGTTCCCCACAACTGAGGAAAGAAGGGTGGAGGAAAAAGAACCAGCGCTTGGGAAGCAGAACCAGGCCAACATTGTGAAATTCATCAAGTCAGGAATGGGAGAAGCTTCAGATACAGGAGATGTCATTTTCCCTGGTAACTTCCATCCCTCCTGAGTCCTGGAGCCTGGAAAGGACTCAGTCCATGAAACTGGAACTAAGAGGGCTCTAAGATCTCAAGGACAGGCCCAGGGCCTCACTCAGTGTCTGCATATGGACACCCAGCTCAGGAAGGTTCCCTCAAAGGATAATGATCAGATATACTGAAGTGCAGAAGGCAGGAATCAGCACCACCCCTGAGAAGTGCAGATGGTTTTCAGGGACCCTCCCAAGAGAAAGCAAGGCTCATCCTCTACCCTCTACCCCGGCCAGCTGACCTTTCCAGCAATGGTCTCATTGTTGATGAAGTCACTGAAATCCACAGTGGGGGCCCAAGGGTCATTCTGATTGAAAACGCTGCTGCTACTGGGCTCCTCTTCCTTCCGCTGGGTCACAGCCAGCTGGTACCTAGGGAGGCACTGGTCAGGCCTCCATGGCCATTGACCCCATCCTGCTGCCTGATTATGATGAAAGGGAGCTGAGTGCTCAGAGCTCAGCTGCCCCAATTGCAGTCACACAACTGACTCGGCGCTACAGAATCCCCGACGTCACCCTAAGGGGGGTCAAGTCCTCCTGTTTATCCCCAGCCATTTAACAGTACAACCCCTCTCCCATCCAAAACAGAAGAGAGTTCTCACTCCTGGGCTTTAGCCTCCAAGGGGAAAATGTGCCCATCATGGTTTCTTTGGATAACTAGAAAAACCTTTGGCCAGGCGTTGTGGCTCATGCCTGTAATCACAGCACTTTGGGAGACCAAGGAGGGTGGATCATGAGGTCAGGAGTTCGAGACCAGCCTGGCCAACATGGTGAAACCCTGTCTCTACTAAAAATACAAAAATTAGCCGTGTGTGGTGGCATGCGCCTGTAATCCCAGCTACTGGGGAGGCTGAGGCAGGAGAATCGCTTGAAACTGGGAGGCGGAGGATGCAGTGAGATTGCTCCACTGCACTCCGGCCTGGGCAACAGAGCAAAACTCCATCTCAAAAAAAAGAAAAAAAAAAAAGGAAAAGAAAAGCCTTCCTGAGAGAGCTCTCCCCTCACCTACAGTGTGAGCTGAGTGTCCGCCAACACTCCTTTCCCACTCTCACTGCCCCCCTCCTCTCTGACTGCCCGCCACTCACCTCTCCCAGCTGAAGCCTCTCGCCATGGAGCTGTTTTGGGGCAGCGGCTCTCCAGCAAAGCTGAGCATCTGGATGCGGTAGCCCCGGGGGTGACCCCACTTGTTGCTGTGGTTGCTGGCCAGGTACAGGTAGCGAGGGGTGGCGCTTCCCACGAGGAAGGCGGCCTGCTCCTCCGTCTCTAGCAGCTTCCGGGTCACCTGCAGCCTCTGCAGCTGGTGCTCAGGGCTCCAGGGCACAGCCATGGGGACAAAGACCATATCCTCGGCCCAGACCCAGTTCTCCAGTCCTGCTCAGGGTGGGATGGGGGAGGGCCTGTCAGGCAACTGCCCTGGCCCCTCTGGACTCTGCCCCCATCTGGCTTCAGAGTGGGGGCCAAAGAGCAGCCCAGAACTGAGTGTGCCCCTCCTTCTCTTCCCTCTCCCCAGGATACCTCCAATCCTTTAGCCAAAGCTGTTGACCTATAAATTAAAATATTTCATCAGGGAGTTCATTCCATTTCACTCATTTATTCTTTCAACATTCATTAGCAGAGAGGACTGTACTCGTCCCTGGGGATAGAGATGAATGATCATCCTTACCCTCTTGCTTTCCACGCAGACAGACAAACCACTGACTGGCCTGTCCTGTGAGAGGAACATGGCCTAGGCAACTTCCGGATCACAGGAATACAGTTGCAGGCAGGAAAAGGGGGCCCTTCCGGGCAACTTTTCAGCCTGGCCTTAAAGGACATTACCAGAAGAGATGATATGGAAGGACATTCTAAGCAGAGACAAAGCATAAGCAAACAGGAGGATGCCTGACTGTAACATGTGAAGTGCGTGTCCAGGGACATGGAGTATTTGGGTGTAGCTGTGCAGAGCACAGCAAGGCAGGGTGGAGCCGCACCGTGAAGGAAAGAGTTTTGAGGGGGTTCTGCAGACAGGATCCCACAGGTGATGACGAAAGTGAGAGCTGAGTAAAGGGCAGGCTGGTGTGGATGGGAGGCCCTCTGGGTGCAGAGTGGCTCTTGGCTCTGAGAGCAACAAGAGCAAAAACAGCAGAGAGAGGGCTGGCACCTGCACGGCATGACAGTGTGACCTGCCGAGATACTGCAGGTGCAAAACAGAAACAAAACAAAACAAAACAAAACAAAACCAAAAAAAACACCTGGTGACTGACTCAATGTGGGGAAAGACAGTGAAAAGACAAAGATGAAGACTCCAAGCCATCATGTAGCCTTGGCTCTCTCTGTGACCTGACTCCAGGATCTATCCAGAATGCTCCACGGGATCCATGTGACCCCTCACACTTAAGTGAATTGTGCCCAGAGAAAGAAGGAAAATCAGGGAGGAGGAGGGTCCATCTCCAAAGGAAATGTACGACCTGGAATGACTGACCTGCACATGCCAGGGACGTGGTAGAATGCAAAGAGATCCTCCAACACACCACCACCACAGGCCAGACACAGAACTGAGCTGACAAACAGAAGGCTGCTCCCAGCAGCAGAGCCCATATAAGTACAAGGGAGAGAAGAGGGCAATGGGGACACTGTTAGCCCAAATCCTGCCTCCTCCCTGAGCTCGGCCATTTCCCAAGATCTTTGGATGAGGTCACGTGGAGGAAGGCTGCAGCTTTGCACCCAGCCAGTGAGCTAAGATCCAAATAAAACTCAGCAGCCAACTCTCTCCCATCCAGCAAAAGGGGAAGTACAAAAATCCACATCTTCCTTTCTGGGATAATCTACATAAAACCCAAAGCAAATGGAAACAACTTTTCAGTCCTTCTTCCAGAAGCCTTCTCCCCACCAAAATGTCTTACCTGCTACATCCAGATCCACCTTGAAGTGGGCGCTGTGGGTGTGGACCGTACCCAGGGTGTGCTCTGAAACCTGGTTCCCGTACTTCCCAGTAGCACCAAAGAGGAATGCTGAGCTGATGTAGCCCGTGGCATAGAATCGGATTTCTATAGCCCCACTGGGGTGGAAGACCGTATCCCACACATAGTCATAGTTGAGCAAGGTGGACATAGATCTGACGACCAGCACCGTTTCCGCAAGACCCCCAAAGTAGTGCGAGTAGAGATCTGAGTGGTGTCGCCGCAGGGGAAGGCCCTGGTTCTGTTCAAACACACAAAAGGCATCACGTATTGTCTTGGGGGCCTGGGACTCCAAAAGGAAGTGCCAGTCCACGTAGGTGGCCAAGTAGGGGCAGTCCACCCCACGGGTCAGGGGCGTGGTGTACTTGCCCATGCCAAAGCCTCCATCCACATAGCGGGTCGTCATTGCTGCTGGGGAATTTCCACCATAGATGGCCAAGGCCTCTTGGAGGCTTATCTCATAAACTAGTCTTTCTCCTTGGAAGCGAACGTCAAAGATCCTTGGGCCACTGAATGCTCCGAGGCCAAAGGAGAAAGTCCACAGTGAGGAGGCCACTCGACTTCCCTGGACACTGAAGCGGGGGCCTTGGGGATAGAACTGCAGAGGGGGAGCTGGACCCGGGGGCACAGGGGACTTCAGGGACCAGGACCCACCTGTGCCATTGTCTGGGATCAGCACCACATTCACCAGGCCGGCCTCAAACTGGGCCTCCAGCTGGGCCAGGCTGTCGTAGTAGCGGCCTTGATAGAACACCTTCTGGATAGTCCAGCGGGCAGGGTCCAGGGCCTTGTGGTTCACTAGCAGCTCCAAGCCCACGTGGTGCGGGAAGAACCCAGCGCCCGAGATGTTGTAGTAGAGGCCAAACCAGGTGGCCCGGTCCCCTGATTGCAGACCACGGGGAGCCGTCGTCATTGTCACCAGGTTCCGTCCCCGGCGCTGGTAGAAGCAACAGTGGTGGAGAAGCCCAGAAGCCTGGGGCAGCTCTCTGTCGAAGATCATCTGGTCTATGTCCAGGTACTCTTGGAACAGCACAGGGCGTCGGTGATAGGGCAGGGGGCCTCCATGACGCTCCACAGTCACGTCCTGCATGTAGGAGGGGTGAGGCAGTGGCCCCACCACCAGCTCACTCACGTTGGGCTGGGGTTGCCTGCCAAAGAAGACGATGGCCAGTGCCTCCCGGGCAGGTGGGGGGCTCCCCCTGTCCAAGTGAGCCAGGGCTGCAGCCTTGGGAGGCAGCTGCAACTCCACTGAGAAGACACAGTTGTCCGAGGGCCGGGCCTGGGCTGCATCCACCAGCCCTGGCCCCAGCCGCTGGGTCAGAAAGCGCATCACAGCCGTCAGCTCCTCTCGGCTCAGGTCTGCAAACAGCTGGCTCTGGCCAGGGTGTGTCCAAGGCTGGGCACTGGGAGATACAGAGGGGCAATGGGGAAGCTGGCTGGGTTCACCCCCATCTCCACCCCTGCCCACCAGCAGGACACAAACCAAGGCAAAGATGGTGATGACGGCCAGAATGAGGAGCACGAGGATTGTCTTCTGGTTCATTTTCCCATGAAGAGGGACAGCGGATTCAACCAAAGGAGAGCAATGTATTCTCACGCCAGCAAGACGGGGGCTCTGTTGGCTCCTGGACGGGGTGGGGGGCTCCCGGACTCTGGCTGAGGTTCCCGATAGTCAGATGCCTGGGACTAAGGGTGGGAAGGACACAGGAAGGCTAGGGCAAGGGGGCGGGGTGGCCGGGGTTGGAGGCGGGTCTGAACAGCTGTGATTTCCACAGACCTTACATGGTTTTGTCTTCCAGCCTCCAAATCACTCTACTTTCTGGGTCAGGGTTGGAGTTGGGGAGAGCTGGGGCTAGGGGGAAGGGGAAGGAAAATTTCAAGATAATGCAGCACTGGGAAGGAGCAGGATCTGCGCAGAGCAGCCTCTCCTGACCTCAGCCCAGCTTCTTCCCCAGTCCCCCACTTAGTCAGGGCCAGATGTTTTCCTGTAACTTCAAACTATCGTTTTCCTTCCAAAGACCCCCACCCCCTGCCCCTTTAGCTTTCCAAATGACATTCCTTGGCCAGGTCTATCCCCCTTGCCCTCTGGCCCCCAGCGCTAATTTCCCTGGCCAGACTCCTTAGTATTCTCCAGGGGACTCTAGATACTTAACAGGTCAAACAATAAATTCAAGTAAAATTCCTCTAATACTTTTTATTATAAATTACATATAACATCTGTTTTACAAAATTCTATCTACTCTTCCTTTTGAATGCACATGCATAAAGAGATGGCTGATGTAATGTGAACACCACCTATTTCTGAGTAGTAGGATTTGTGGTATTTTTCTTTGAATATTTAAAAATCATTTTTATAATTTAACACTTTAGAGATGAACAGGAAGTAAGAATTAACCAAAGGGACTGATGGGGGTTTCGTGTGAGAGGAACATTGAGGGGGTGGGAATCTGGGGAGCAGGTGTGATAAAAACACGGAGAACAGAACGTAGAAACAGGGAAAAGTACATGTGCCTAACCACGCCGCCCGCCACACCCTCAGGACTAGAAGCCTTGGTAAGAGAAAGGGGGTAAGTCCGGGACACAGGCTGCCAGGTCGGGGAGGCAGGCCACAGGATTGATGCTGCAGAGCCCAGCATCCTGGCCCTTCTCAAAGTAGACACTGCCAGGGGAGAAGATGGAGGGGTCCTCATCAAAGAAGTTATAGGGTCGGAGCAAGAAGCCAACTCTGTTCCCCAGAGTCACTGTGTTTGGGATGTCCTCGGCATGGGGAATGTGCAGGAAGCTGGCTGTGACCCAAGCCACCAGATCCTGCAGGAAGAAGGAGGAGCTGGAGGACTATGGAAGCATGACCCAAAGAACCACCCTTCAGCCACAATCCCAGCCTCCAGTCTCAGCCTGGCTTCCACTCTCCCCAGCCTCATGCCCATACAACACGTGGAGCAATCCATGTAAGCAGCTGTGTGGGGAGAGGGGGGAGCCAGTGTCCCAGAGCTAATCTCACCCCAGGAGGGATGACCTGTGTTGGTCATCAGAAAACTCCATGGCCTCTGAATCTGCGAACTGGAAATCAGCCATTCCCTCTAACCTTTGGCCAGAGGCTGGGCAGCCAAGATGCCATGCCCACAGGTGTCCCTTTCCTATGTCCCTAGGGCAACCAACCTCTCCTAAGAGGGTTTCATTGTTGATGAAGTCAGCAAAGGTAACTGTGGGTGTCCAGATGTCATTCTGGTGATAGATGCTACTGCTCTGTGACTCCTCCTCCTTTCTCTGGGTCACCACAAGCTGGTATCTGGCCAGGAATCATAAGAAGGTGGTTTTGGGAAATGTCAAGTGCCTTTACTGGCCCAGGAGTCCCTTAGATCCGATTCTGTGTGAGACCATTTCCCACCGTGTCTCTAACTTGGGTTTGAGGGGAGGTACAGGGATGAATGGTAGCCGTGGGAAGGGAGTTTGTCTCCAAGGACTGGGGCAGGGGAGGGGCTGTCCTTTCCTTCCACCCAGGCCAGGGCCCTCCTCACCTCCCCCAGCTGAGGGCCCTCTCCATGTCACTCTCCAGGGGTATGTGTATGCCAAGGGGGCTGTGGATCTGGATTCGGTACCCGCGCTGGTGACCCCATGCATTAGTCTGGTTGCTAGCCAGGTAGAGGTAGCGGGGTAGGGGGCTTCCCAAGGAAAAAGCTGTCAGGTCCTCCTTTCCCAGGACCTGCCGAGTCAGCTGTGGGCGCTGTAGCCAGTGCTCCGGGTTCCAGGGGGCGGCCACAGGTTTAAACACCACGTCTTCAGCTACCACCCAGTTTTTCAGCCCTGCCAGGGGGAGGGAAAGGAGATGAGTTCCACACCAGGTAAGGTCTCTGGGCCAGGTCCCTGTCTTCCCCATGATGTTCACTGCACTGGTGACAAAAGGCAGAGAGAGCATCAGAGCACACTGTGCTGGGAGCCAGGAGGTCTGGGCAAGTGCAAGCTCCTATCTTCTTCCAACTTGCCCTATCCGATAGGGTAACCACTAGCCACACGTGGCTATGAAAATTAAAACTTAGGGCCAGCTGAGGTGGCTCACACCTGCAATCCCAGCACTTTGGGAGGCTGAGGCGGGTGGATCATGTGAGCCCAGGAGTTTGAGACCAGCCTGTGCAACGTGGTGAAACCCTGACTCTACAAACAATAAAAAAATCAGCCAGGCATGGTGGTACATGCCTGTGGTCCCAGTTACTTGGGAAGCTGGGGTAGGAGGATTGCTTGAGCCCAGCAGGTTGTGGCTGCAGTGAGCTGAGGTCACACCACTGCACTCTAGCCTGGGCAACAGAGCAAGACCCTGTCTAAAATATATATATATATTCAGTTCCTCTGTCACACTAGCCACACTTGAAGTGCCCAGTTGCCATACATGGCTAGTGACTATTGTTTAGAGCCACAGCTCAAATACGGAATATTTCTATCACTGCAGAAAGTTCTATTAGCACTGGACTACCAAACAGTCCCTGGATCAATTTGCTTCTCTGATTCACTTTCTGAATCCCTACACTGGGCATAATTAAAGCTGTTCTATGGCTGTGCCCAATAAACAGAAAAGCACATGCAGCTGACTAGTGCCATTCTTTTAACTATGAAAGGGATAATGATATTTGTCTTGGAGAAGCTAGCTGAAAAACTGACTCCTGAGCTGGGTGTGGCAGCTTGCAACTCAGGAGGCTGGTGGCAGGGTGATGCAGATCCCCTGAGCCCAGGTGCTGGAGACCAGCTGGGGTAATAGAATGAAACACTGCCTCTTAAAAAAAAAAAAAAAAAAAGGCCGGGCATGGTAGCTCACAGCACTTTGGGAAGCCGAGGCAAGTGAATCACTTGAGACCAGGAGTTCAAGATGAGCCTGGCCAACATGGTGAAACCCCATCTCTACTTAAATAAATAAATAATTTTAAAAAATTAGCCAGGTGTGGTGGTGTGCTACTCTGGAGGCGGAGACACAAGAATCGCTTGAACCTGGGAGGTGGAGGTTGCGGTGAACTGAGATTGCACCACCGCGCTCCAGCCTGGGCAAAAGAGTGAGACTGCCTTCAAAAAAAAAAAAAAAAAAAAAAAAGCTGGGTGTCGTAGTGTATGCCTGTCATCCCAGCTACTAAGGAGGCTGAGGGAGGAGGATTGCTTGAGCCCAGGAGGTCAGGGCTGCAGTAACCTGTGATTGCACCGCTGCACTCCAGCCTGGGTGACAGTGAGACACTGCCTCAAAAAAAGAAAACCCAATCCCTTCCCATGGTCCCCTGCATACTCCTCCCAGCTCTGAGACTTCACTTTTGATCTCAGCAAGGTGGGAAGTACTGTCAGTGTTTTTCAGAAGCGAGCACATTCATACCTTTGTCTGTGAGTTCCTTGGAATTCTACAGCATCCATAACCTGCACTGCCTAACTCAGCATTTGGTCATACACTTTCTGCAGGTCTGGACTGTTAGTTCAACAAGACCTATATGAAGGCACCTGGCACGGGAGAAACTGCACTGAAGCTGGTGCCTCTGCAGCCATCCTGTTTGCTGGTGCCTGACACAGCCTCTCTGGCCCACAGCAGCAGCCCATGCTGCACACGCTAGGGGTCCAATAAATGTTACTTCCCAAAACAAGCCTCTTTAATGCCAAAGATGCTGAAGAAAAACTTCCAATCAGAAGACAAGTCAAAATCCAAGTATGTCAAAGAATAATCTAGTTAATATGATCATTTCAATCATGCTATTAGTCCTTCCTACCCTCCACACCACTGCGAACACAAGTGCATGCACAGAGACACACGCAGGCACGCATGTGCCATGTCTTTAGACTTGAGGATAAGAAAACATTTCACAAGAAATACTAGTTTATGTTGCATTATACTTGGGCAGTCATTTCCTGTCCCATCTCCCGCCACCCTCCTTAGTTTCCCTTAAAATGGAGAGGGTCTGGTGAGTTTCTAATTTTCTTTGTGGATCTAAAAGTCTGTGAGTCTGTAAGTTCCTTTCTGTCCTTGACAACGTCTGTCAGGAACAGCAAGTCCTCTGTGTGCTTTGAGCCCTTTGTGCTTGAGAAATCTCTTTCCATACTTGCAGCAAGCTGTGTGCCTGCCATGAGTCAACTGTGATGACAGGAATGGGCTGACCCTCCCGACGAGGAGTGGCCCTATCCTGGGGAGCAACCCCAGCTTTGCTACCCTCTCCTTCCTAAGCCCCAGGTCGACCCCCACCCTGAAGACTCTGGACAGACTTCTTCCGACCTCGGCTCAGGACCCTGCCCTCCCCACCCCCACTGACTCTCAGAATTAGGAAGAAGCAAAGTGCTCCAACTCCAGCCCCATTGGGCCAGTTCACCCACCCAGTGTCACTTGAGGCTAAGGCAATCATGCCCAGCCATTACATTTAAACTAGTTTCACAATCATAGCAAGTCAGAGGGGCTGGGCAGGGGAACTCTTTTCACCTTTTACCAGATACCCAGTAGCCCAGTACCAGACTCACTGCACTGAATATGCTCAAACAGTCCCTGCCCTGTTGCCACTAGAGCTGTGGTGTTGGAACACCCCGCTCTTGCCACTTGTTATTTCAGCTTGACCTGGGAGATTCCCTTCCCTTCCCTCCACCCCACCTGACCCTGCCTCCAAGTCTCCATCCTCATCCCCTCAGCACTCACCTGCCACATCCAGGTCCAGCTTGAAGTGGAAGGCATGTGTGTGCACCGTTCCCAGCACTCTTTCCCCCACACGGTTCCCAAAGAGGAGACCCTCCTCTCCCCCTTTCAGGAAAGCTGTGTTAATATAACCCGTGGCATGGACCCGCCCTTCAAGTGCCCCATTTGGGTACAACACAAAGTCCCAAACGTAGTCATAGTTGCCCACAGATGACACAGACCTGACCACAAGGGCTGAGCTGGCCAAACCACCATAGAAATGATTTTGAAGGTAATTGTGGTGCCTTCGAAGGGGCAGTCCCTGGGCTTCCTCAAATACACACACAGCCCCTGGAAGCAGCTGGACTGCCCCTTTACCCACTAATATATGGATGTCCACCATCGTGGCTTGATAGGGGCAGTCCACTCCCCGCACCAAGCCTCGGCTGTTACGGCCGAGTCCAAAGCTGCTATCCAAATAGCGAGTCAGCATCGTCTTGGGTGAATCGGCACCATAGATAGATACACACTCCTGGACACTGACTTCATAGGCTATTCGCTCACCCTGGAACCGAACATCAAAAATCCTCAGGCCGCTGAACACCCCATGGCCAAAGGTAAATGACCAGAGGGAGGATACCACCAGGTTTCCTTGCACACTGTACTGGGAACCCTGGGGCGAGAACTGAAGAGGGGGAAGAGGACCTGGAGAGTTCCGAGACCTCAGGGATGAAGCTCCATTTGGTGGAGGTAGAGGGACTCTAACCACTTCCAACCGGCCAGACTTAAACTCCCGTTCCAACTGGCCCAAGTCTGCATAGTAGTGCCCAAGGTAGAAGACCTGCTGGACAGTCCAGTGGGCAGGGTCCAGGGCCCTGTGGTCCAGTAGTAGCTCCAGCCCCACGGGGTGAAGGAAAAGACCAACCCCTGAGATGTTATGGTAGAGGGCCATCCAGGTAGCTCGGTCCCCTGAGCGCAAGCCCCGAGGGGTGGCATGCACAGCTGCCAGGGTAGAGCCATTGTAGTTGAAGGTGGACGACAGGAAGATGGGTGCCTTGGGTAGCTCCACCTCTTTCAGATGCCTCCACATCTGTGTAAACTCAGCTCTCAGCACCGGGCGACGGTGATAGGGCAGGGGCCCGCCGTGACGCTCCACAGTCACATCCCGCATGTAGGAGGGGTGAGGCAGCGGCCCCACCACCAGCTCACTCACATTGGGCTGGGGTTGTCCACCAAAGAGGACGATGGCCAGTGCCTCCCGGGCAGGTGGGGGGCTCCCCCTGTCCAGGTGGGCCAGGGCTGCAGCCTTGGGGGGCAGCTGCAGCTCCACTGAGAAGACGCAGTTGTCCGAGGGCTGAGCCTGGGCTGCGTCCACCAGCCCTGGCCCCAGCCGCTGGGTCAGAAAGCGCATCACAGCTGTCAGCTCCTCTCGGCTCAGGTCTGCAAACAGCTGGCTCTGGCCAGGGTGTGGCCAGGGCTGGGCCCTATGGGATACAGAGGGGCAGTGGGGAGGCTGGCTGGAACCACCTGGGCTGGTCAGCAAAACATAGGCCAGGGCAAAGATGGTAATGAGGGACAGTGCCAGGAACGCCAGGACTATCTTGAGATGCATGGTGGATGTTGAGAGCTGAAATCAGAGTTCTAACAGCTGCTCCTTCCAGTTACTGACATCAAGTCGGGGTTTATATTCGCTAGGGTGGATAGGAAGGGAGAAAACTCCACCCCATGGGTTGGGCAGGAAATTTCTGACCTTGATTTATGTAATTCTGTTCCAATTTTCTGTCCTGTGGTTTGGCCCAGGGCACTGCTTCCACATGCATAGCCTCTTCCTTGCCCCTGAACTCCCACTGGTAGCAGTCAGTACCAACTACTGATTTCCATCATTTAGACCAGATGAAAGGGAATCTGGGTTAACGATGCTAACCTCCAGTTTCCACCTGGAATGGGTCTCAGGAAGAGTACAAACCTCAGATGCCCAATTAAGTTCTGCAGCCTGCATGCAAGCACTAAGCTGTCCATTTTCCTACCTCCTGGCAGGAACTGCATCCCAACAGCTCCAGGATTCACTGCCATGTTCAGCAGTAAGCAATGAATTCTACTTGTTGCCTAATGCCAAGCCCTTGATTTGTAGTCAGGCCATTTCCATCCAGTGGAGTGGCTGAGGGCCTGGGCTTAGTAATCAGGTTTGTCCACCAATCCCAGTTCCCTCAGCTGTGTAACCTTAGCGGAAATACTTATCCTGAGTCTCAGTGTCCTCATCTATAACAAATAGATACAACTATCCTATAGATTCCTGAAGATTAAATGTGATCGTGCACATTAGGTACTTAACAGCCTGGCACAGGGGAGGCACTCACAAACTGCTAGCTTTTGGTAGTCATCTCTGAAACAGAACAGAGCAGGTGCTCCTCCATTGTTCAAGACCTTAAACTTTTTTTACAGAGACAACGAGGGGATCATTGGAAACCAGAAGGCTACTTGCAAGGTGGAAGATGAGGAAACTTTATTTCAGAGGGAGATAGATTCCTAGGCAGCCCTCCAAGTAATCTGAAAACCAAAACTAGGAGTCTCCTCAAGAAACTGAAGACATTATTCAGGAAGAATTAGTATAAGGTAAAGAAAATAACTGGGTAGGACACGCCTCGAACCAGTTCATTCCTTACACATGGAACGATAGCAGCCTCTACTGGCAGTTCATGGGTATCACTCGGGAAGGAAGGAACTAGGATCTTCTGAAAGTAGGGAGAGAAGGCAGCTTAGGTCTGGGAAGAGCTAACTTTCCCGTAATTCAGACTGAACACAAATGAAGCACCCAACCTTGCTCAGTAGGCAGAAGCCTCAGTCTTTCCACTATACTGGGGAAAAGATTCAGCTCAACTGGCATAAGGACACACAACAGGGTGGCTAGGTGTCCATGGAGGTGGGTGTCCAAGCGTGCACACATACAAGCATGAGTACATCCCTAGCCACCAGAGCATTGCACCAGGGTCTGCGGCTTTAGAAAGAGGTCAAAGTACCTGTATTTTTAATAATTTCTTGACATGGTAAAAGAATTTTACATTATGATCCACGGGTGATAGGGTGAGGAGGAGGGGCAGTGGAACAATCCAACAAACGAAACAGGAAACTGAGAAACACATGGAGGGAAGGGGGAAGGGTTTTAGCTGGAAGGGATCTGGAGGGTGGGTGGGAGCACTGCCCAACTAAAATGCAATTGGTTTGTTACTGAGTACTATTCGTGGGAAGACAGCATCCTGACTCCCTCTCTACAGAATATTGGGAGTAAAAATGATGCATCCCCGGTGGAAATATTATTGGGGGTTGGAAGACAGAGACAGGAAAAATAAGTCAGAAACAGACACTAAGAGTCACTGGCAGGCTGACTGCAGGTATCAACTCTCCAGCCGTGGTAGAATAAAAGAGCTGGGGGCTGAAGGGGATTAACACAAAAGCTGTTAACAATTAAGTGATATCTCTGGAAGATTCGAGAGACAGGAGGCAACTCTTCTATAGTTTTGACTTGCCCAGCACATTTCCACATACACAAATGTGTATATGCACATGTGTGCATGCACATACACATACACACCAATGATTGCTTTCCCCGGAAGCCCGACACTATAAATAAAGAGAAATAGTTCCCAAAAGGAAAGCCCAACATGAGCAGCAGCATCTGGACCTCACACTTGCAGACACCTTCACCCCAACTGAAAACTGGCTGGGAAAAGGCAACCAGGAGTCAAGCTCTTGCAATAATGCCAAAAAGGGCTGAGTCAGAGAGGAACAGGCCTTCCCCACGCCCTCTGCTTCTCATCTCTCTGTTCTCCACCAACTCACCGTGGGTACCAAGAGGCTACAGTATCAGGAGGGAGGACGGGCCCAGGACGTTTGTCTGGGTAGATGACAACTAAGACAACCGTCACCTCCTGAAAGGTATGTGACAGGGGTTGTGGAGAGGGAGGGTATGTTAGCTAATGGAGTAGGAGTCTGTGTGTGCATGTCCGTATGGGCGTATACATGCATACACATATGTGCATGTGAAAACGCCCATTATAAAAACAACTGAAGGAGCTTCGGAATTGACTGAAGGCCTAAGGTATTTCTTGTCACGATCAAGATTCAAGGTGGGATGTACACAGATGCGAAGCCCTAAGTCATCACCAGGGCAACTGTGGGAGGATCCAATGCCCCACAGAGGAAAGAAACAGTAACCTCATGTGAGGAAGAGAAGTTCGTCCCCCCACCACCCTAGTTCCTAAAAAACACCTAGCACTTTCCTTCCGGTTCCCTCAGCTTTTAACCAACTAATTATCAAAAGGAAGAAAACATAAAGCGCAAGACACAGGAGGGAGAGAGGAGAAGAATGAAAACACAGGTATTTTTGTGCCAACATCCTGCACACACAAACCTGGATTCTCCAGAAATTACGACAGGTTGGGTGTGGGGTATTAGGGAAGGAAATAGAAGAGTTCCTGAGGCCTGAAAAAAGAGGTAAACACATCACAGAACTAGATGAGAGTTTCATTAGACTCTAACTAAAAACAGAGAGGTGTGATTACTATTTCCAGCCAGTTTCCCCATCACGATAGTCATGTAACAAACCAAGGCAATGTCGGTCTTGAGCCAGACTCACAGAGTCCCCTGGCCCTGGCCCTGGCCTCAGTACAGAGTCTCTGCATTGCTGCTCCGGGGCCGTTTGATCTTCTCGATATTTTTCAGGATCATGTCATGTAGAGTGACCTGGGAGAAGAGGGATCAGGGGAATCACATATCTGTACAACCCTTACCTCATCAAGAAAATGAGACCCCTCCACAAATCCCCAAGCCATCATCTGCATACAGTAAGTCCTTAATGTCATCAATAGGTTCTTAGCAACTGCGACTTGAAGGAAATTAAAGTATAGCAGGTAAGCAAATCAAGTACAGAAGGTCCTCAAATAACCTGGTTTCAAATAACGTCATTTTGTTTGATGTCATTTCGTTACAATGTTAATTGAAAAAAAACTTGGTTTTGATATACATCATTTTTAAAGTCGCAGTTTCTAAGAACCTATGGACAACATTAAGTGAAGACTTACTGTTTTTTTTTTTTTTTTTTTTTTTTTGAGACAGGGTCTTGTTCTATCGCTCAGGCTGGAGTGCAATGGCGCGATCTCGGCTGACTGCAACCTCCGCCTCCCAGGTTCATGCCATTCTCCTGCCTCAGCCACCTGAGTAGCTGGGACTACAGGCGCCTGCCACCATACCCGGCTAATTTTTTGTATTTTTAGTACAGATGGGGTTTCACCATGTTAGCTAGGATGGTCTCGATCTCCTGACCTTGTGATCCGCCCACCTCGGCCTCCCAAAGCGCTGGGATTACAGGCGTGAGCCACCGCACCCGGCCAACTTACTGTAATTTTAATCTCACTTGAGCCTGCATTCAGGGTGGCAGCACCACCTCTCTTATACTTCAACTGGGTATAAATGGGTATTTCCAAGGCCCCAAGTGTCTAATAACATGTATTGTGCACTTAACAAGTGTCTAATAACAACTAACATGTATTGTGCACTTAACAAGTGTCTAATAACATGTATTGTGCACTTAACATAGTAAGAATTGTACCAGGTCCTTCAATGTGTTATCTCACTTATTTTAAAAAAGCGAATGAATTCTGTGCAGTAGGTACTCTTCAGTTTTGTTTTCTTTTTTTGAGACGGAGTTTTGCTCTTGTTGCCCAGGCTGGAGTACAGTGGCACGATCTCGGCTCACTGCAACCTACACCTCTTCGGTTCAAGCGATTCTCCTGCCTCAGCCTCCTGATTAGGTGGGATTACAGGGGTCCGCCAACCATGCCCAGCTAATTTTTTGTATTTTCAATAGAGATGGGGTTTCACCATGTTGGCCAGGCTGGTCAAAAACTCCTGACCTCATGTGATCCACCTGCCTCAGCCTCCCACAGTGCTGGCATTACAGGTGTGATCCACCACACCCGGCCTCTTCAGTCCCATTTTATTTTATTTATTTTTATTTGAGGCGGAGTTTCGCTCTTGTTGCCCAGGCTGGAGTCCAGTGGCGCGATCTCGGCTCACTGCAACCTCCGCCTCCCGGGTTCAAGCAATTCTCCCGCCTCAGCCTCCTCAGTAGCTAGGATTAAAGGCATGTGCCGCCACGCCTGGCTAAATTTTTTTCGTATTTTTAGTAAAGATGGGGTTTTTCCATGTTGGTAAGGCTGGTCTCGAACTCCTGACCTCAAGTGATCCACCCACCTTGGCCTCCCAAAGTGCTGGGATTACAGGTGTGGGCCACCACACCCGGCCTATTTTTATTTTTTTTTTGAGATGGAGTTTCGCTCTTGTTGCCCAGGCTGGAGTGCAATCGAGCAATCTTGGCTCACCGCAACCTCCAACTCCCGGGTTCAAGTGATTCTCCTGCCTCAGCCTCCCAAGTAGCTGGGATTACAGACATGTGCCACCAGGCCCGGCTAATTTTGTATTTTTAGTAGAGACGAGCTTTCGCCATGTTGGTCAGGCTGGTCTCGAACTCCTGACCTCAGGTGATCCACCCGGCTTGGCCTCCCAAAGTGGTGGGATTACAGGCGTTAGCCACTGCGCCCAGCCCGGTCCCATTTTAAAGAAGAAATTGAAGTTTAAGCTTGAACAATTTGCTCGAGGTCACACAACATAGGTAGAGCCTGGTTGCAAACCTAAGTCTGTCTGACTCTGACACCTATATCTTAACCATATTGTACTGCACACCCCTCCACTCAGGTAGAAAGAAGAGAGATACCCTGCTAGATGACTTCATGGTTCTCAACACTCAGGTGATGAATAGAATTTGGTCTATTCATTTTACCTCAGACCCTCATCTCAGCCCTTCAGAGAATTTTAAGAATACTCTCAACAGAACTAAGAGAAGCCACAGCAACTATGGACAAGGACTGAGATTACTCACATATTGATTCCTCAGCTCTGATATGATGAGCCGAAGGCTGATATATTCTTTCTCATCAATCTCTGTCACGGTGCGGCGATAGTCCTCCTGCAAGGAGGGTAGAGGAAAAAGCTAGTCCCCAAAGCCCAATTGTTTCCAGACAGCTCCTTCCCAGTAACAGTCACTCTTCATTATCCTGCCACCTCCACCCTCAGGCCACAAACCCCTTACTTACCACATGGGGATATTTAGCTATTTTAGAAACCAATTTGGCTCTTGTAATATAATATCTGGAAAGAGAGAGAAGAGGAGGAAGCTGCAGGAGACCCTTGATGGTGCCCACCACCTCATCAGCCCCCAATGCCTCGGCCAAGCCCAAGCAGCCCTACCTAGAAATCTGGTCCAGATAAGATGCAGCTTCACTCTCAACAGTTCTTAGCTCTGCAACTGTTTCCTCCTAAAACAAACAAACAACAGGTGCATCAAAAGCCACTTCCATGTCATCCACAGCAGCCCCAAAGAAAAAGGAAAAAAAGATAACGCAGGGGAGATGAGAGTATCTCCCAAGCCGCTCTTCCCAGTATGTAATTCAAGTACATTACCTGAATGGACACCCCAAAGTTGTTTCCATCTTCTATCCTGGGAATCAGGAGCTGTACCCACATTTTGACCTGGAGGTCAAAACATATATGAGGACCTTTGCCTGAAGGCTGAAGCCATGAAGTACACAATTCAGACGGCTGGAGCCAGATGCCAGGAACACAGAAGTCAAAATACCTAGTCTGGCCAGGCATGGTGGCTCATGCCGGTAATCCCAGCAATTTGGGATCCCGAAGCGGGTGGATCACCTGAGGTCAGGTGTTCGAGACCAGCCTGGCTAACCATGGCCAAAATGGTGAAACCCCATCTCTACTAAAAATACAAAAAGTAGCTGGGTGTCTCGGCAGGCACCTGTAATCCCAGCTACTCGGGAGGCTGAGGCAGGAGAATCACTTGAACCCAGGAGGCAGAGGTTGCAGTGAGCCGAGATGGCGACACTGCACTCCAACCTGGGTGACAGAGCGAGACCCCATCTCAAAAAAAAAAAACTCAAAAAAACCTAGTCTGCCAATTCCCATACCACCCGTACATCCACTGTTTTTTGCACTTCAGGTGGGGTACTTGGGGCCGGCCCATAGGTCACCAGCCTGTGCCTCACCGTGTTACATTTCTCAATCAACAGCCGGATCTCAGGTTTCACTTTCTCAATAATGTCCACCAGCTGCTGGTTGCTTTTCAGCATCCCATTGGGCATCACAAACACCTTGGTTCCTGGCAGAGATGTGAAGGTCAAATGATCAGGGAAGAGGGAAGGACACAGCATCCCCTGCCTCTCTCTCATTTTCCCTATACCTATCAGATGCTATGACCTCTGCCTTTGTCACAATCCTACCATGACACCACTATTAGAATCAACGAGAATGTATGGAAAAAAAGAACTACAGACGAGCGTCTACCACATGACAAAAGTCTTAAATCCTCTGTTTATTGGAAAACCAGGTTTAGAGCACTCAATAACAAGCACGTTTGGAGGAGTTGGGAATGCTACCTCTGGGAAGTAAGATTAGATCTTGCCTCCTGGTCAGAACACTAGATCCATCCTGCTTCTCAGGGTTGCAAGTCAGGGATGGGGTGAGGGGAGGTGAGGTAAGGGTGCCTCTTACCTTGGAAGGCTTCTTCACACTCATCCAACCTTCGCTTCTTATAAGTGGGCTAAGGATACAAAGAGGCAGGGATGAGCCTAGTTTTGACACCCACATCTCCATCACAAGATACCCTTCAAGCAAGTTTAATCCCTTCCTCAGCCTCATAGCTTATGTTATTAATTTCTGCACAATTTCCTAAGTACATACAAAGCTTTAAGAAAGGTTCTTGGAGGCAAGGCGCGGTGGCTCATGCCTGTAATCCCAGCAATTTGTGGGGCCGAGGTGGACGGATCACCTGAGATCAGAAGTTTGAGACCAGCCTAGCCAACATAGTGAAACCCCATCTCTACTAAAAATACAAAAAGTTAGCCAGGCGCGGTGGTTCATGCCTGTAATCCTAGCACTTTAAGAGGCCAAGGTAGGTGGATCACAAGGTCAGGAGTTCAAGATCAGCCTGGCCAAGACAGTGAAACCTCATCTCCACTAAAAATACAAAAATTAGCTGGGCGTGGTGGCAAGCACCTATAAACCCAGCTACTTGGGAGGCTGAGGCAGAGAACTGCTTGAACCCAGGAAGCGGAGGCTGTAGTGAGCCAAGATTGCACCACTGCACTCCAGCCTGGGCAACAGAGCAAGACTCCATCTCCAAAAAAGAAAAATAAAAAAAATTAGCCGGGCGTGGTGGCAGGCACCTGTAATCCCACCTACCCGGAAGGCTGAGGCAGGAGAATTGCTTGAACCTGGGAGGTAGAGGCTGCAGTGAGCCGAGATTGTGCCACTGCACTCCAGCCTATGTGACAAGAGTGAAACTCCACCTCAAAAAAAAAAAAAGGAAAGAAAGAAAAGGTTCTTGGGCTGGGCGCCATGGCTCACACCTGTAATCCCAGCACTTTGGGAGGCCAAGGCACGCAGATCACTTGAGCTCAGGAGCTCGAGACCAGCCTGGGCAACATATGGAAACCCCGTCTCCACAAAAAATACAAAAACTAGCTGAATGTGATGGCACATGTACCTGTAAGTCCCAGCTAGCTGGGAGGCTGAGGTAGGAGGATCACTTGAGCCCAGGAGTTTGAGGTTGCAGTGAGCTGAGATTAAGCCACTGCACTCCAACCTGGGTGACAGAGTGAGACCGTGTTCCCCCTCAGAGAAAGAAAGAAAAGGTTCTTACCACAAAGCAAATTACGCTCTAGTTGGGAAGACCAATCTTTCCAGAAACACAATACATTAAGTATTATAAAGAATAGGAAAAAAGAACCAATCAAAGCAGGGAAGATAATTAAGGGAATACGTACAAATCTGCTGGTTCCACAAAGGAACACATTATTCAGTCAACAAACATGTATTTAGCAATTGCTAGGGACCAGGATCAACACTAGGTGCTGGGAATACAAAGATTAAGATAGCTCCTGCCGGCCGAGCACGATGGCTCATGCCTGTAATCCCAGCACTTTGGGAGGCTGAGGCGGGCGGATCACCTGAGGTCAGGAGTTCGAGACCAGTCTGGACAACATGGTGAAACCCTGTCTCCACTAAAAATAAAAAAATTGGCTGGGCGTGGTGATGTGCACCTGTAATCTCAGCTACGTGGGAGGCTGAGGTGGGAGAATCACTTGAACCCGGGAGGCGGAGGTTACAGTAAGCTGAGATCGCGCCACTGCACCCAGCCTAGGCAACAGAGTGAGACTCTGTCTCAAGAAAAAAAAAAAAAAAAAAAAGATAGTTCCTGCCTTCCAGATGTACAAGTTCAACAATGAGGCAGTACTACAGACAACAATACGGTATCATCAGTGTTATAGTAGCATGTGGACACATGACTGATAAGGACTAGGTGTTAGAGATGCACAGCAAAGATAGCAATTGCAGTTACATAGCGAGAACTGCATAACCCATAACACTACTCAAGACATGGAAACAAATGTAAGTAAAGTCTTGTTCAGAGCCATGGGAAAAACCAGGTAACCTGATGAAGCTAGTTCTCTTTTTTTTTTTTGAGACAGAGTCTCGCTCTGTCGCCCAGGCTGGAGTACAGTGGCGCGATCTCAGCTCACTGCAAGCTCCGCCTCCTGGGTTCATGCCATTCTCCTGCCTCAGCCTCCGAAGTAGCTGGGACTACAGGGGCCCACAATCACACCCAGTTAATTTTTTGTATTTTCAGTAGAGACAGGGTTTCACGGTGTTAGCCAGGATGGTCTTGATTTCCTGACCTCATGATCTGTCCACCTCGGCCTCCCAAAGTGCTGGGATTACAGGCATGAGCCACGGTGCCTGGCCTAAGCTAGTTCTCTTTTATTTGAAACTCACTCTAACACTGACAGTAGCATTAGCACATTCACTTCACGTCGTAAATGAAACTGAGGGTCTAAAAGGAATATACTGGAGTCCCCGTGCAGTGACTCAGCCTGTAATCCCAGCACTTTGGGAGGCTGAGGCGAGTGGATTACTTGAGCTCAGGAGTTTGAGACCAGCCTGGGCAACATGGTGAAACCCCATCTCTACAAAAAATACAAAAATCGGTGGGCATGGTGGTGGACTCCTGTAGTTCCAGCTACCTGTGAGGCTGAGGAGGAAGGATCGCTTGAGTTCGGGAGGTCAAGGCTGCAGTGAGCAGCATTCCCGCCACTACACTCCAGCTTGAGCAAAAAAAGTGACACCCTTTCTCAAAAATAAATAAATAAATAAGAAATAAAAGAACTATACTAGAGTCATCATGTCTGTAACAGAGTCCTAGTTCCCAGATCCAAATCCCACTGTTCCCTCTGTACATCTTAAACTGACAAGGAAACAGAGGACAGAGGACCTACTGCTCAAGAACACAAAGATAAATATAGGACACTTACACCATCCAGTCCATCATGGCTATTGGTGAGAAGAATGGGGTCAGGGACTGGGAGATTCATGTCAGAGTGGATCTGAGTTAGGTCATGGATGTTTAAGATTGGTTCCTGAAAGACACCCACCCCAAAACATTAATCTTTTCAAGCTGAACAAAGAAGTATTTGATTTGAAGAGCAAGAAATGAAAGTGCTTTTACAGTTTAAAAAAATAAAAAGAAGAAGAATCAACACAGTTTATCCCAGTTGACAGTCACACCAAGGCCAAAAAAATCGGGGAATTTGAGGAAAGAATAGGGTCTCTCACCTTCAGAAAACTATCAAGTTCTAACAACTTCTTTGGGAAAAAATTTGCCACCAAGTCTTCTGCCTAAGGAAGAGGGAAAATACAGCTGAATTAATATCTGTGGGAAGGTCTCTCTCTCTCTCTCTCTCCAGGTATCTCCTCTTTGGGAAATTCTCAACCAACAACCATTTTTCTATTTATTTCACTCACCTCACTTGTGATCCGCTCCCTGAAAGAATCAACCTAAAATTAACAAAGAGAGCAATTCAGTACCTGGGGACAGAGGTAAGGGCAGGATGGAGAATCCCAAATCCAACTGTCTTTCCCTCACCTTGTAACTGTAATAAGAAGCTGAGAGGCCCCCAGACTGCAAATACTTTATTTTTTTGAGGATCCATTTTTCCATCTCAGGAGAAGAACGCAGGGCTTTGAGGACAGCACCTGCCTGTCTCCTCTGTCCTCCCCCTTCCCTCCCTCCCTCCTGTGTCTGAAGCTGTCTGAATTTGATAAGCAGACAAAAGACAGGTAGTTAGGGAAGATGTGAGCTCACAAACGTGCCAACCCCCACCCAGACCTGGTCTATGATACCAAGCAGGCCAGCCGCCAAGGGCAGGGGCAGTGTCCAGGGACGTTGTTGGGCTGGGGGATTACCAGCTGTCACTGGCCTAAAGCCCTGAGTCCAACACGTGTCCGCGGAGGTGTCCCTGGGACTCTCCATCATCAGACGCGGTACAGAAAGCCATCCTATATTTTCCTCTCCCGCGAAGCCGACCCCGGGAGTTGGGGGCTGGGCTGAGCCGAGCGGAAGCTCAGAGCTGGTATCCCCAGGGAGACAAAGACGCCATGGGGAGTAGGAAGCCGGTCAGACTGCTGGGGGATCAAAGCGAGGGGCAAAAAGGCCGGACCGGTGCTGCTACCTTGAGCTTCACTTCCTGATCCACCTTCAGCAACGAGGCCATGGCCGGGCCGGGCCGTGTCCGATCCTCTGGACACCGGAGGCGCTGTGGACTCCAGGGAGGGGGCCGGAGGGACCTGAGAAATCTCGGCTGACCTCGGGACCCGGCCGCCCTCGCTGGCTTACTCACTGCTCGCTCGCTCGCTCCCTCCCTCTGTGCCGTCCGCCCGCCCGCCGGCAGCCTGCTGCCTGCTCGCTCTCTCGCTCGCCCTCCCGGCTTTCGCCGCTCACGCCGGAAACTGCGTCACAGCCAATCGCCGAGACTCCTGCGAGCCTGTGCACGTGCGCTGCGCAGCCGCGATGAGGCATGGCTTTGGACGCTCCCAGCGGGGTTCACACTGCCGGGGTCAAGTGTCGGGTAGGGGTAAAGTAAAAAGGAGGGCTGTGGGGAATGGTGCGCTGAGAACTGAGCCTCCGAGAGACTCGGAAACGGTGCGGCCCTCTCTGTTGTCCCGGAACTCGCCTTCACCGAAGGGACCTTCTCAGCCGCTGCAGTCCCGGGGACAACGCCGTCGCGCCCCAGTGACGTAGGCTCGGGGAAGTCGGGGACCCGGGTACTGGGTTAGGGGGTGTAGTCCCTGATTCCCGCTGCCTCTGCCCGTTTGCCGAGGCTCAAGTGTTTAGGCTAGAGCGAAAAAGGCAAGCGCCGTTGTACCAAGCTTTCCTGGTACATTTCCCTGCCAACTGATTCTCGTAAGCTTCCAGACCTCAAAGATCAACTACCTAATTGGCAAATTGATCCCCAGAGTAGGGTAGGGCTTGTCCAAGGCGTTTCCAGTACATCCTGAGCCAGAACCCAGATCTCCTAACTTCTACGGCAGTGCTGTATCTAATTGCCTAGTGGAAGCATGAGACTATACCTCTTCATGCACCCATTCATTCGATCTCTCTCTCTCGACATTGGATATTTCATTCAATAAAATGGGCCAGGGCACTGTGTCAGATTCTAGAAATATGTGAGTCACATATGTAGGTTGAAATCTTCTAATAGCCACAATTAAAAAGTAAAACAAGTGAAAATTTTAGTCATACATTTAACCCAGTTTATACAAGTATTTCAACATGTAATCAACATTTAAAAATCGAGATCTTATGCATTCTTTTCTCATACCAAGTCTTCAAAATCCAGTGCGTATTTTACACTTAACTGCACATCTCAATAAGGCAACACCACATTTGCAGTACAGTGCTCAGTAGCCACATGTGGCTGCTGGCTTCTGTATTGAAGAGCACAGCTCTGGGAAATCAAAGGCAAACAAGATTCAAGGTCGCTGGTCCCATGGGGCATAATATTGGAAAAACACCAGAAAGTAAACTGACAAGGTAACTGCAAAATTTGATAAATGTTAGGGAAAAAGTGGATGACATGGAAAATACGAGAGATCTATTTTAGATCGAATGGCCAAGGAAGGCCTCTGAACAGACAAGCTGTGATCTAAAGGATATAAAGAGGTTAGCATGGAAAGAGTGAGAAGAGCCTTGAGAGGTATAAGTGCAGCTCAGGCAAATGCTCTAGGGAAGGAAAGAGATTGTCTTGAAGACAAAGACTAGTGAGCTGAGGGTGAGGAGGGTTGTTAGTAAACAATCTAGATTAAGTGCAAAAGGAGGTCATCAGATTTGTATTTTGGGGTCGCTCTTGCTGTTGAACATTTATCCTAGGCTGGCCTCTCTACTAAGTGCTAGGAAAATGAGGAGAATACACAATTAAATGGAGTAAAGCACAGAAGACTGACTATGGCCTTTGGGATCAGAGACCTGGGCTTCAAATCCCACCTCAGCTCCTTACTAACTGGAATCTTGGGCAAATTATTGAAATGCTGAGTCTCGATTCCCTCATCTGTAAAATGGAATTTTAATAATTAGTAATAAATAATAGTATGTAATTTTGTAGTGTTGTGAATATTAGAAATAATATATGTAAAACAATTAGCACAGTGCTTAGATACAAAATAGTAGCCACTGTCAGGTAAGTAAGTGATCTGTTAATGCTTAGCATGAAGAGGTTACTCCTTAAATTACAGTAATTATTTCCATTCCTGCTTTCAAGCTCAAAGTCCTTTTCAGCTTATAGAAGGCCACATATAACATCATGCTCATAAACATCTATCAGTTTTCCCCCTTTTACGTCTGTTTTCTGTTAACACATTTCCCTGGGAACTTTTGAGATCCGATTTGAAACTTCAGGAATTATTTCCCACATTTACTCCATTCTATTTTAAGTATGCCACTATTCTTATTCCTGTCAGAATTTATAACGTCAACTGGAAAACTTAATATGTTTGTGCCTGTTAAAATATGCTTTGTTCTCAAATAATTATGTTTTGTCTCCTTCAAGTAGGTTATAAGACAGATACACATTCTCTTTATTTCCCTTCCTCCTCCCCATCCAAGTGTTTCATATAATACTCTATTCATTCGTTTATTCAGTGAACAACTGGAGAGTACCACTACACTTAACAATAACTATTCATTTCTGGGTGCTTACAAGTCACATGTGATCACTGATGACTGGTCTAATTTTAAATTCATGTCCCAAAATCTCAAATGAGTGCACAACACTGCCTGAGCTCCTACTACATGCTCCTGACAAGTTTGCTCTCCCACCCTCCCAATGACTATCATACTTTCTCATCTCCCTGAACCTCCAGTATTCCTTCTCTCCCACCTCCAACTTATGGCCTGGGCTCATTCTTTATTGAGAAAACAGAAGCAGATGAGAACTACCTCATCATCTCACCACCAAATCTGCCAATCTGCAAAATACTTTCTGCCTTTCCTCTTTCATTGAAGGAAACAAACCTGTTCCTATCTCTTCCTTTTGTGCTTTGGATTCCATCCCCTTTCACTTTCTCAACCTCATGTCTGTGCCCATGATTAGCCCCTCTTTTTCCTACATCACATCCTCTGCTGGGTCATTTCCAGACATAACCAATATCCCCTATCTTGAGAAAACTCCCCCCCGAATCCAGATTCCTCTGTAGCTGTTACTCCCTTTCTGTGCTCTCCTTCCTGGCAAGACTTCTTGAATTATTTATTGTCTCTTACTCTACTTCCTCATGCCCCATTTACTCCAATCCACTCTAATCAGACTTCTCAACCCCACTTTCTCACTGATATAATTTTTGTTAGGTTACCAATGACTACCATGTTGACACCAGTGGTCACCTCTCATCTTATTTGAATCTCTCAGTAGTACTCAATATATTAGCCACTCCCCTTCTTAAAATACACACAGCAACCTGTTCTGATCTTTCTCCAGCCTCAACAGTGATTCCCCATTTCCTTTGCTGGCTCTTCCTCCTCTGCTCCACTTCTTAATGGTGGCATGCTTCAGGAGACTTAGGTCCTTTATTCTCTGCTTACACTTTCTCCCTAAGAGGATCTATGCATGTTCGGCCAGGCACGGTGGCTCACGCCTGTAATCCCAGCACTTTGGGAGGCCGAGGCGGGTGGATCACGAGGTCAGGAGATAGAGACCATCCTGGCTAACACGGTGAAACCCCGTCTCTACCAAAAATACAAAAAATTAGCCGGGCGTGGTGGCGGGCGCCTGTAGTCCCAGCTACTCAGGAGGCTGAGGCAGGAGAATGGCGTGAACCTGGGAGGCAGAGCTTGCAGTGAGCTGAGATCGCACCACTGCACTCCAGCCTGGGCGACAGAGCGAGACTCCGTCTCAAAAAAAAAAAAAAAGAGGATCTATGCATGTTCATAGCTTTAAGTATCATCTGTATTCGGCCAGACATGCACGGGGGCTAATGCCTGTAATCCCAGCACTTTGAGAGGCCAAGGCAGGCAGATCACCTCAGGTTGGGAGTTCGAGACTAGTCTGAACATGGAGAAACCCCGTCTCTACTAAAAATACAAAATTAGCTGGGCGTGGTAGTACATGCCTGTAATCCCAGCTACTCGGGAGGCTGAGGCAGGAGAATCACTTGAACTGGGGAGGTGGAGGTTGCGGTGAGCCGAGATTGCGCCATTGCACTCCAGCCTGGGCAACAAGAGCGAAACTCCATCTCAAAAAAAAAAAAAAACATCTGTATGCTGATTTGAGGGCCCCAGATTCGTATCTCCCATCTGACATCTTCACTGAGTTCTAACCATCTATTTGATGTTTCTACTTGGAAACCTAATGAGCATATCAAACTTAACATGGCCAAACCAGAATTCTTGATTCTCCCACACACCTGTTATTTTCCTATTCTTCTCCATCTCAGTAATTGACATAACTGTCCATCTAGTTGTTCAAACCAAAAACCTAACAGTCAACCTTGATTCCTCTCTTTTCCTCATCTCTCCACATCAACCCATCAGCAGGTCCTGTCAGCTTTCCCTGTATAATGCATCCTGTATGAGTGTGCTTTCCTCCATCTCTTGTTACCCTGGCCAAAGCCACTGTCATCCTTTGCTAGGACTATTATAATAGGCTCCTATCTGGTCTCTCCATTTCCACTCTTGCCACCCCCCACCAACTGTCACATTCTGTTCTTCACTCAGCACCAAAATTTATCATTGATTGATTGACTGACTGAGACGGGGTCTTGCTATGTTGCCCAAGTTGGTCTCGAACTCCTGGCTCAAGTGATCCTCCCGCCTCAGCCTCCTGAGGAGCTGGGATTACAGGTGCACACCAGGCCAGCTCAAAATAATCTGTTAATATGTCAGCCACAGAGATGGTAGCATCTACTCAAGCTTAATATACCTAAAGAGAGAGAGAGAAAGAGAAAGAGAGAGAGAGAGATCCCAGAAACCTCAACTCTAGGGACCCACCCAAGAGAAATGCATAAATATATTCACCAAAAGACATGAACAAGAATGTTCATAGCAACACTATTCACAATAGACCAAACTGGAAACTACCCAGATGCCTCTTAACAGCAAGAGAGATATCTATATTTTAATATAGTCACACAATGGAATACTACAAAGTATTGAGAATGTATGAACTAAAACTACACAAGGTGGGTGAATCTCATGATGAGCGAAAGGAAACAAGAGTATGTCATGTATGATTCCATTTACATGAAATTCAAAAAACAGTCAAAACTCAATCTAGGGTGTTAGAATTGACAATATTGTTTGCCCTTAGGGTGGGCATCAATTAGAGGGTGGCATGGGAGAGGGAGTTGGGTACTGGTTACATTGACGTGTTCATTTTGTAAAAATTCATTGAAAATACACGTATGATTTGTGTCTTTTCCCCTATGTATTCTATCCCCCCGTAAATAGTTTCCTTTTAAGTCAGCCAGTCAAGTCTCTTCCCCACTTACCACCCTCAGTGGTTTCCAGATAACATAGGCCTTCCTGAATCCCCCAGTTGAAGCAGCTCCTCCCACCCTGCCCCCACTTACTCTCTATCACATCACCTTCTTACCTACTGTATTAGCTTTCTAGGGCTGCTGTAGCAAAGTACCACAAAGTGGATGGCTTAGAACCAAAGAAATATATTGTCTCAGAGTTCTGGATGCCAGAAATCCAAAATTAAGGTGTCAGCAGGACCATGTTCCTTCTAAGGGAGCCAGAGAAGTATCTATTCCAGACCTCTTTCCTGGCTTTTGGTAGCCTCAGGTCTTCCTTGGCTTACAGATCACCCTGTGTCTCTTTACATCATCTTCCCTCAGACACAGTACATGTCTGTCTCTGTGTCCAGATTGCCCCTATTTATAAGGACGCAGTCATATTGGTCTAGGGCTAACATCAATGACCTCATCTGCAACGATCCTATTTCCAAAAAAGGTCACATTCCCATGTGTTAGTCCCAGATGTTAGGACTTCAACATCTTTTGGGGGACATCATTCAACCCATAATATCTGCCATTATCTGAAATTATCTTATTAACTTGGTTACATGTTTATTGTCAAATTCTCTCCTCTGGAATATAAACTATTAGAGCAGTTCACCAGTATATCCTCTCAGACCTAGAATAGGGACTGGCACATAGTAGATCCTCAATAAACATCTGTTGAATCGATGACTGAGGATATGTTGTGTATTATTCACAATCCCTCAAGCACTACATACACTGACTACATATACTTCCCAAGTGTGAGGATACACAGAGCATTCACTATGTAACAGTCATTCCCCTCCATTCCAAATGTATCAGCTCACTTATCACACTACCCTTTATGATATTTACTACTGTATACTATTAATCTCATTTTGTAAATAAGAAAACAAAGCACAGAACAGTTGAATAAATTGCATAAGGTCACATGGTTAGTGGATGGTAAAGAACCAGGTGGTCTCAACTTCCAAATCCTCAGTTGTAACACTATACCCCCTACCTCTCTAGAAGCCCATTACTTCTCTATGCGTTTCTGAGATGTTAGGGACAGCCAAGCAGGAAGAAACACAGGACTATGAAGCAGCCACACCAGGACTAGGTGAGAATTCTTTGGGGATGATTCCAGTCACCTCCCCTAAAGGGGCTTTCATGCTGAAAGAGCCAAGAGGAAGAAGGATTGTAAACACTATCCCTAGTCACAAAACCAGGAGAAAAATCAATCTAGTTCCACATATCACATCCAATACCAACTGTAAGAAACCACATACATTTAAAAGAAAAGAAAGACACTTCTGGAGGTGGGAATAACTTTCTAAGCAATATAAGTCATCAAGAAAAATAAGCAGATTTGACTTGAAAATTTAAAACTTCCTGAACATCTGGAAAATAATTAAAGCATTCATGAAAAATTACTAAAAATACTGAGAAAAATACTAATAATCCAATACCTAAATAATCAAAGAATGCAAACATAATTCAGAAAAAAGTAACTACTGCTTGAGCCCGGGAGGCGGAGATTCCAGTGAGCTGATATTGCACCACTGCACTCCAGCCTGGGTGACAGAGTGAGACCATGTCTCTTTTTTTTTTTTTTTTTTTTAAAAAAGGCCGGGCATGGTGGCTCACACCTGTAATCCCAGCACTTTGGGAGGCCAAGGCGGGCAGATCAGGAGGTCAGGAGATTGAGACCATCCTGGCTAACATGGTGAAAACATCTCCACTAAAAATATACAAAATTAGCCAGGTGTAGTGGTGGGCGCCTGTAGTCCCAGCTACTTGGGAGGCTGAGACAGGAGAATGGCGTGAACCCAGGAGGCAGAGGTTGCAGTGAGCCGAGATGGCACCACTGCACTCCAGCCTGGGCAACAGAGCAAGACTCCATCTCAAAAAAAAAAAAAAAAGTAACTACAATAAGCAAATACATAGCAAAAAGTTCAGCCTTACCAGCAATCAATAATGCTAATTAAAATAACAAGGAAGTGCCATTTTTTGCTTTTGTTCCCCAAATATATGATACCCAATACTGGCCAAGGCAATATGAAAACAGGCTTCCTCATACATTACTGGAAGCAGAATATAGTTATGTGCAAGCACTTTGGAAAATGATTCCCAGTGTTAAGGAAGAGACATTAAATAGCTGACACACTCTTAATTCTGTAGTCCCAGTTATGAGTCTCTATCATAAGTAAGTAGTCAGCTCTTCATTGCAGGATTATTGTAATCACCCAAAGGGGAAATAGTAGAATTTCCAGTGGTAAAAAAATACACTAAGGCAGTACATTTAGTGTAGTGTAATGTAGCCATGATAACTACAATAACTGTGTAGCAACATAGGAAAATGTTAAATTTAAAAAGCAGAAGCCTGGGCAACAAAGTGAGACCCCATCTCTTTTTTTTTTTGAGATGGCGTCTCGCTCTGTCACCGAGGCTGGAGTGCAGTGTGAGACCACATCTCTACAAAAAATTTTAAAAATTAGCTGGGCATGGTAGTGATCACCTGTGGTCCCTGCTACACTGGAGGTTGAAGCAAGAGGATTGCTTGAGCCAGGAAGTCAAATCTGCAGTGAGCCATGTTTGTTCATTCCGCTTCACTCCAGCCTGGGTAACAGAGTAAGACATTGTCTCAAAATAAAAATAAAATAGACAATACTACATACAATTTTGGGTTAAGCAGTGGTTTCTTTTACACCAAAAGCATAAACATTGGACTTTATTGAAATGAAAAACTTTTGGCCAGGCACACTGGCTCACACCTGTAATCTCAGCACTTTGGGAGGCCACAGTGGGGGATTGCAAGGGGAGATGGGAAATGTTCTAAAACTGGATTATGGTGACAGTTGTGCAACTCTGTAAATTTACTAAAAATTATTGAACTGTACATTTAAAAAGTGTGAGTCTTATGGTATGTAAATTATACCCCATAAAGTTGTTTTTAAAAATGAAGTAAGTCCCTCTGCTCAAGACCCAGTCATCTCATCTCATTCAAAGTGAAAGCCAGAGCTTTACAATCCCTATAAGAGCCTAGGTGGTAGCTCAACATTCTTACCTCCCTCACCCCATTTTCTGTATCTCTTTTCGTTGCCCATCTTCTAGCCACACCAGCCTCTGCTAATCCCCAAACAGGTACCCTCTGTGCTCTTGCTGTTCCCTTGGCCTAGAATGCTCTTCCTTAAGATGCAGGTAAGAATTCCTTCCTCAACTTCTTCAAGCTTTTATTTGAATATCACTTTCTTTTTTTGTTGGTTTTGTGTGTGTGTGTGTGTGTGGGAGGGTTTTTTGAGATGGAGTCTCCTTCTGTCGCCCAGGCTGGAGTGCAGTGGCATGATCTCGACTCACTGCAACCTCCACCTCCGGGGGTCAAGCGATTTTCCTACCCCAGCCTCCTGAGTAGCTGGGATTACAGGCGCACGCCACCATGCCCAGCTAATTGTATTTTTTAGTAGAGACGGGATTTAACCATGTTGGCCAGGCTGGTCTCGAACTCCTGACCTTGTGATCCGCCCGCCTCGGCCTCCCAAAGTGCTGGAATTACAAGCGTGAGCCACCATGCCCGGCCTTTTGTTGTTGCTGTTGTTGTTTTGAGATGGAGTCTTACCCTGTCGCCCAGGCTGGAGTGCAGTGGCCCGATCTCGGCTCACTGCAACCTCCACCTCCCAGGTTCAAGCGATTCTCCTGCCTCAGCCTCCCGAGTAGCTGGGATTAAGCTGGGATTATAGGCTTGCCCCACCACGCCCGGCTAGTTTTTGTATTTTTAGTAGAGACGGGGTTTCACTGTGTTGGCCAGGCTGGTCTCGAACTCCTGACCTCACGTGATCCGCCCTCCTCGGCCTCCCCAAGTGCTGAGATTACAGGCGTGAGCCACCGCGCCCGCCGCCCCCTGAATTTAGAGAATAGCGGAGCCTCCCCATTCTCTGCGGCCTTGGCTCCTACACTTCCCGTCGTAACCTTGGTCATCCGCTGAAGCCCGCTGCTTTTCCCAGCCCGGCCTCTGGGGGCCGCTGCCGGGCCTGTGAGCCTGTGGACCAGGAGCTCCTGCTGCCGTCGTAGCGTCACGTCCGGTCTCGGGCGGAAGTTTTCCGGCGGCGTACCGGGAAGTCGCTGAAGACAGAGCGATGGTAGTTCTGGAGGCCTCGCTCCGGGGCCGACCCGAGGCCACAGTTCCTCCGCGGTAGACCGGACTTGGGTGACGGGCTCCGGGCTCCCGAGGTGAAGAGCATCGGGGGCTGAGGTGGGACCTTAGAAGGGAGTCTGGGAACCCTCACGGCTCTTATTGGAGTCCCTTTCCTGACCCTGGGCTCTAAACTGCCTTTGCTCAGGCTGTCCCGGAAGCAGGTCCTCCCCGTATCATACCATTCCTAGAGGGAACGGCGCAGGTTGGGACTTCCCTCCCTTTACCATCGTCACCAAGGCATGTGGTAACCCCGGGCCGGAGGTCAAGGGCGTCGCTTCTCTCTAATGTTGCCTCTTTTCCACGGCCTCAGGGATGGAAGGGTCTAAGACGTCCAACAACAGCACCATGCAGGTGAGCTTCGTGTGCCAGCGCTGCAGCCAGCCCCTGAAACTGGACACGAGTTTCAAGATCCTGGACCGTGTCACCATCCAGGAACTCACAGGTCAGCGAGACCCTTGGAAAGAGGGTGGTCAAGAATGTGGAAGGTGGGCAGCTTTGGTGATATAATTCTTATGGTGGCTGTGTAGTCTGCCACAAACTCATCGTGTGAACCTAGGAAAGTCACTTCATCTGGCTCCCTGTTTTCTCCTTGGAAACAAAGCATTCTGACATTGTGGACTTCTGAGAGCTTTCCGACCGGGCGGGGTGGCTCACGCCTGTAATCCCAGCACTTTGGGAGAACGAGGCGGGCAGATCACCTGAGGTCAGGAGTTCGAGACCAGCCTGGCCAACATGGCGAAACCCCTCTCTACTAAAAATACAAAAATTAGCCGGGCGTGATGGCACGTGCCTGTAGTCCCAGCTACTCGGGAGGTTGAGGCAGGAGAATCGCTTGAACCGGTGAGGTGGAGTTTGCAGTGAGCTGAGATCGCACCACTGCACTCCAGCCTGGGCAACAGAGCGAGGCTCCGTCTCAAAAAAAGAGAGCTTTCAGTAGCAAAAGAAAGATCCTTATTTTCTGCTCCTGCTGTTTCAGAGAAAAGGAATATGTATATATAATAATAAATGGTATTTTTTGAGGACTTACTATATAGTAATACCAAGTGCATTACACGTATTACTTCATTTAGTCCCTGTAACAACCCGTACGGGGTATACCATAATTACATCATTTTTCAGATGAAGAACCGAGGCACAGAGAGGTTAAGTGACTTACCTAAGGTCCAACAGCTGGTAAATGGAGTAGAGTCTTAAAGTCTGAAGAATTTGCTGGATGTGATGGCTCACGCCTGTAATCTCAGTGCTTTGGGAGGCTGAGGTGGGAGGATCGCTTGAGCCCAGGAGTTCAAGACCAACCTGAGCAACCTAGCAGAGATCTTGTCTCTAAAAAAAAAAAAAAATTGCTGGGTGTGGTGGGTGGTGGAGGCTGAGGCAGGAGGATCACTTGAGCCCAGGAGGTCAAAGCTGCAGGAAGCTATGATCATGCCACTGCACTGCAGCTTGGGCAACAGTGCAAGACCCTGTCTCAAAAAATAAATTAATTAAAAAGGCCAGGAGTGGTGGTTCACACCTGTGATCCCAGCACTATGGGAGGCTGAGGCAGGTGGATCACTTGAGCAGGAGTTTGAGACCAGCCTGGGCAACATAGTAAGACCCTGTCTCTATAATTAAAAAAAATTAAAAACCCCAAAATCCCGCAAAGTCAGAAGAATTCAGATTAAGTCAGACAGTAAAAGAGAAGACTGAATAGGCAGCTTAAATAAGCTTATGGGCCTGGAGTCAGCCTGCTTGGGTTTAAATCCTGGCTGTCATTTACTAGCTGAACAACTTTTTGCAAGTTACTTCATTTCTCCAAGCCTTGGTTTCTGATTTTTTCTGTAAAACGTTAAACTGCCTCATAAAGAATTTATAAAGTTCAAATATGACAAACCACAGAAACACTTAGGAATTTGCTGGGCAAATAGTATTCAATAAGTATTAGCTGCTATTATTACCTGGTTTCTCTTTCTTGAGGGGAAATTAGCTCTTTTGTTTGTTTGTTTGTTTGAGACGGAGTCTCACTCTGTTGCCAGGCTGGAGTGCAGTGGCGTGATCTCGGCTCACTGCAACCTCTGCCTCCCGGGTTCAAGTGATTGTCCTGCGTCAGCCTCCTGAGTAGCTGGGACTGCAGGCACACACCGCCACGCCCAGCTAATTTTTGTATTTTTAGTAGAGACGGTTTCACTGTGTTGGCCAGGATGGTCTCGATCTCCTCACCTTGTGATCTGCCTGCCTCAGCCTCCCAAAATGCTGGGATTACAGGCGTGAGCCACCGCGCCTCTTGAACTCTTTTAATAACAATTTTTGACTTTTTATTATGGAAAATTTGAGACATATATAGTCAAGAGAATAGCATAGCCTGCCTTGTATTCATCATCCAGCTTCAATAATCAGCCATATTCTCACATTCTTATGTTGTCTACACCTCCATTCACCTCCCATCCTCTGCTCAATTATTATGTTTTTCACACCTTTTTAGAAAGGTAAATTGTCGTGCCTTGAAATGTATGAATCTTAGCTGTACATTTTTGACAAATGGATACACTCATGTAATCTGGATCATTGCAATTTAGCAATGTTTCATCTTCCTAGAAAGTTTCCTTATGTTCCCTCCTTGCTATTCTGGGGGAAACAGGATGTTTGCTTTTGTGATGGAAAATTTCAGAGTATATCATGAACTCCTGTGTACCCATCACCTAGTTGCAACAATTATCAACACATATTTAATCAAGTTTTGTCTACAGCCCCATCCATTCCTTCCCACTCTGAATTGTTTTGAAGCAAATCCCAAACATAAATACTGTAAATATTTCTGTATTTTTGACAGATAAGGATTCTTAAAGATAAATGATACCGGCCGGGCACGGTGACTCAGCCTGTAATCCCAGCACTTTGGGTAGCTGAGACGGGTGGATCACGAGGTCAGGAGATCAAGACCTGGCCAACATGGTGAAACCCTGTCTCTACTAAAATACAAAAAAATTAGCTGGGCATGGTGGTGCGCGCCTGTAGTCCCAGCTACTTGGGAGACTGATGCAGGGGAATCACTCGAACCCAGGAGGCAGAGATTGCAGTGAGCCGAGATCGTGCCACTGCACCCCAGCCTGGCAACAGAGCAAGACTCCATCTTAAAATAATAATAATAAAAATAATAGTCATACCATTATGTCTTAAAAAATTGAACATTTCTTTAATCTGATTTAATGGGGGTGAGGAAGACCACAGATTCTTTTGGTGTAAATGGTACTTTAAGAAAAATTGGAGGTGAGGGTGGTGATGAGAATATTTCACATTCTTTTCCCATACTTTCAGATGCCCTCCTGCTTTAATAAGACTGTTTCTGACCCAATATTTTCCTTGCCCTTAGCTCCATTACTTACCACAGCCCAGGCGAAACCAGGAGAGACCCAGGAGGAAGAGACTAACTCAGGAGAGGTAATAGAAGTGCCCTCTCCCCTATCCTCCTCATGTAGTAAACATTCCAAATGAGAGATATGATATGAAAACAGGAATGCAGGCTTGGTTTCTGCAGGCTACTTGGCGCTTCTAGAGCTCCCAGACTTTTGGGATCTCTGGGTAATGAGACATTCTACATGATCAGGCTGCTATGCACCATTGGAGGTACAGATCTGCACCTGAGGTCACAGGGTTACTGAATTAGTCATTTTAAAATGTTGGAAAGGGCTCTTTATTTGAAGCAGAATTATAAATTATTGTAGGTTGGAGATGGGATGACCTTTGTGTCCAGGTCGTTCTAGAGCATTGATTTGCATCTGTTGTTCTAGCTAGTTGTTAATATCCGCTCCTTTCCATTCTCAAAAGCATCCTGGTTAGGACAGTGAATTGTATGATTGCCCTGGACAGAAAGAATTGTCAGTGTTAGAGAACATGTCATTTTAAGCTGTGATAATATCAGGGATCCTGTGGAGCAACATCCTGTGAGATACTATTGAATACACACCTGAGATTTCTTCTCAAGTAGCAAGGGAGCTGGAGTATTTATTTACCCACAGCTGCCAGTCACTGGGGGAGTGCTGATGTCAGGTTTAGTGGAGGTCATTAATTCTGGCCAGCGCCCCCTGCAGGCAGTGAAGAGTCCAGGAGCCAGAGAAGCCTTTAAGCAAGGAGGCAAAGGGGTCTGGCATTTGAAGTCAATAGATGCTGTGAGATTTTGGTCACATATGAGTAATCTCAAAATACTGAAAACATATAAATTATCTACTTTGTACTGTGGCAGACTTCATTGCAGTCTGATCTGGCTTTTTCCTTGTACTATGATTTAGGGCATTCTGTCCTCTGCCCCTGACTGCTAAGTGTTGAGAAATGCAAATTTAACCATACGTAGAGTGTAACATAGTTAGGAAATGCTGTTCCCCACAAAAAAAAAATCAAATGGGACTTAAGGTTTGTCTGTATCATGGGTCCTTTCTTAGTCCACATACACAAGGATTGCTTCGATAATACCCATTTTTTAAGTCTCTGTGGTTTATCAAGTCTTGTGGTTATCAAGACTAAAGCCATATAGTTCTGAGGCTGTTTGGGAGATGAACTCTACCTCTAAGCTGCCAGAGTTGTAATGCCCTCTTATTTCTTTCCCAGGAGCCATTTATTGAAACTCCTCGCCAGGATGGTGTCTCTCGCAGATTCATCCCCCCAGCCAGGTGCCTACTACTTCTCAGCCCCCATTCCTTGCCAAAGGCTAGTAGAATTTTAATTAAATCCAGGAATCGAGACCTGGAGCCAGGTGATAGAGACGCATCATCACCTAGCCTTTTGGCCCTTTCAGAAAAGATGTATTCCCTTATACCTGGCCCGTCACCTTCCAGTATGGATTTTTTCCTGTAGCTGTTCACAGAGTGGGAAAGGATAGTAGCTTTAATGAAAAAGTATTGAAAAAAATTGAGGGAGTGATTGACCAATCACCAAGAGATGGGCTCTTGAGAAGTTTCAAACTAGCAAATGTTGTTAGATGTTCAGGTCCTTAGTTCTCATTGCTGCAGGTAAAGAGCTTGCTGGCAAGGGGTATAATATTTTCTAAAATGGCCTTTCCTGGTTCTCCCTTCTTTTCCACTGTAGACATATCAATTTTTTATGCTCCCTCTCCCTCCTTAGTCCACCAAGGCCAACCTTCGTGCTGAGTGTCCCTGTGGAAGACCAGCATGGCCTTCCTTTGGGAGAGAGGTACCCTTGGGAGGTCAGTCGGGCTAGGAGTGGGTATGTTCCTTGAGGCCCCTCAGCTGGTGCTTGAGAGTCTCTGCCACTGGCATTGTAGTAGGTGGAGGAAGCCTCTCTGTTCCCTCATGTGGCCCGTGGGCGGGGGGCTGTCTGCAGGATGATGTCCACAGAAAGTGCCAACAGCTTCACTCTGATTGGGGAGGCATCTGATGGCGGCACCATGGAGAACCTCAGCCGAAGACTGAAGGCAAGTCGGCCCCATTCCGGTGGCAAGCAGTAGGCCTGGCTGGGAGAGTGGGTAATTGAGCAGGAAGCATGGGGGAGGCCCTACCCTGACTCTCCCACACTTCCAGGTCACTGGGGACCTTTTCGACATCATGTCGGGCCAGACAGATGTGGATCACCCACTCTGTGAGGAATGCACAGATACTCTTTTAGACCAGCTGGACACTCAGCTCAACGTCACTGAAAATGAGTGTCAGAACTACAAGTGAGTGTCTCCAGAGCCAGGGCTCAGAGCTGTTACTGCTCTGGGACTGCTTGGCCCTTACCCAAGAGCCGTACTCCACTCAGGCAAATGGAGCTCTAGTAAGTATAGTCTGCCTGTGTCTTTGGCAGACGCTGTTTGGAGATCTTAGAGCAAATGAATGAGGATGACAGTGAACAGTTACAGATGGAGCTTAAGGAGCTGGCACTAGAGGAGGAGAGGCTGATCCAGGAGCTGGAAGACGTGGAAAAGAACCGCAAGACAGTGGCAGAAAATCTCGAGAAGGTCCAGGCTGAGGCTGAGAGACTGGATCAGGAGGAAGCTCAGTGAGTGCTCACCCTGTTCTATCTTCTCACACTCGAGGCTCCAGGAGAGGAAATGGCTTCCAGCTGAATGTGTCTGAATAGTTTGTAAACTAGTCAGCTGTCAGTCAGCAGCATGCCTGCCCCAGATCCTGCATATTGCTTCCATGCCCTTTTTCTAGAGGTTTGTTGGGAGAGTTACCTATGAAGAGTCAGCATGATTAAGTGAAAAAAGTATGTTGGTTAAATAGTGCAGAAACCAGAGCTCCAGTCTTGGCTCTGTCCTGTAGGGAATGGGCTCATTTGGATGAATCAGCCACTTTCTAGCCATCCTTAGCTGAAAAGATGAGCTAATTAGCCTACATTTGTTCCCTCCAAGCTTAAAAATTTCATGGGGGCCAGGTATGGTCGTTCATATCTGTAATTCCAGCACTTTGGGAGGCCAAGGCAGAAGGATCACTTAAAGCCAGGATTTAAGGCCATCTGGGGCAATATCAAGTGAGACCCCATCTCTACAAAAATGAAAATTAAAAAAAAATTAGGCTGCTGTGGTAGACCTGTAGTCCTAGCAACTACTTAGGAGGCTGAAGTGGAGGATAACTTGAGCCCAGGAGTTTGAGGTTACAGTGTGCTGTGATCACACCACTGCACTCCAGCTTGGGCAACAGAGTTGAGACCCTGTCTCAAAAAATAAAAACATTATAGATGTCCTTGACCTGAGAGAACCCTCTCTCTAGTGGAGGAGACACAGTGTCCATACTAACTAAAGTTGTGGAAATGAAGGACAGAGAAAAGTCCATTTTTTTCACACAGTAGTATAACAAGTTTCACTGGAAGTGGGGTATAGTAACTATTTAAAGGACAGTAAGTGTATAGAAATGAAGCTTTAGAAGGCCAATTATGGCCAGTTCATGGAAGAAGCCACTGTTTGTTTGTTTGTTTGTTTTTTTAGAAACAGAGTCTTACTCTGTCATCCAGGCTGGAGTGCAGTGGTGCAGTCATGACTCACTGCGGCCTCGACTTCCTACACCTAAGCAATCCTCCCGCCTCAGCCTCCCAAGTAGCTGGAACTACAGGCGCGCAACACCATACCTGGCTAATTTTTGTATTTTTTATAGAGATGGAGTTTCCCCATGTTGCCCAGGCTGGTCTTGAACTCTTGAGCTCAAGTGATCTACCTGCCTCAGCCTCCCAAAGTGCTGGGATTACAGGCATAAACCACCATGGCCAGCTGGAAAAAGCCACTGTTTTTTGTTTTTGTTTTTGTTTTTTTTTGAGACAGAGTCTCACTCTGTTGCCTAGGCTGGAGTGCAGTGGCATGATCTCAGTTGTCTGCAACCTCCACCTCCCAGGTTCAAGCAATTCTCCTACCTCAGCCTCCCAAGTAGCTGGGACTACAGGCGTGCGCCACCACGCCTGGCTAATTTTTATTTTTTTAGTAGAGACGGAATTTCACCATGTTGGCCAGGCTGGCCTCTAACTCCTGACCTCAGGTGATCTGCCCACCTCAGCCTCCCAAAGTGCTGGGATTACAGGTGTGAGCCACTGCACCCGGCCCAGAAGAAGCAGAAGAAGCCACTCTTTTTTTTTTTTTTATTTGAGACAGAGTCTCGGCTCTGTTGCCCAGTCTGGAGTACAGTGGTGTGATAGCTCACTGCAACCTCTGCCTCCTGGGTTGAAGCAATTCTCCCCCCTCAGTCTCCCAAGTAGCTGGGACTACAGGTGTGCACCACCACACCCGGCTAATTTTTGTATTTTTAGTAGAGACAGGGTTTCACCACATTGGCCGGACTGCTCTCGAACTCCTGACCTCAAGTTATCCACCCGTCTTGGCCTCCCAAAGTGCTGGGATTACAGGTGTGAGCCACCACGCCCGGCCCCAAGAAGCCACTCCTAACCCATTCACCTCGCTTCTGAAAAAGATCAGAAATAAGAGGTTTTTTGCCCTGGTTTGGGAGAATTCTTTTTTCCTCCACCTTTTTGCATATGGGCAGCTGGAATTTGAGACATTTCTGTTCCTTCCAGGCAAAACAGCTAGGACATACATGTTCCTCAGAATGGGATCTATGCCAAATATAAAAGATGCGAGAGCTAGATGTAACGATGATCACTAAAGAATCGTTCATAGTGTGGTGAGAGAGAAACTTTAGCCCCCAAGCTAACAGCCTTCAATGGCCCCCTTGGCTGCTCACAGGTATCAGAGAGAATACAGTGAATTTAAACGACAGCAGCTGGAGCTGGATGATGAGCTGAAGAGTGTTGAAAACCAGATGCGTTATGCCCAGACGCAGCTGGATAAGCTGAAGAAAACCAACGTCTTTAATGCAACCTTCCACATCTGGTAATGAGAGCTGGGGGATGAGGAGCACTGCACATATCTAGACCTTAGCTGTTGACCACTAAGCCTGGGTGCCCACTTCCCACAAAAGAGGGACTGTAGGTTATCTTCACCCAGCTAGGTTTCTTTCATTCATAGTGATGGGATAGGCACAGTAGGGATTGGAATTCTAGAGCTTGGTGACATCCGCCCTTCTAAAGAAAGGAAAAGGCCTGAGCCCTTCAGCCACTTAAAAACCTGGTAAGCTGTCTGGTGCTGATTTCTTATCCCCATGGTGTTTGATGTTTCATTAATTTAATAACTGTTGAGTGTCTACTCTGGAAAAGGCACTGTGCTGAGTGCTAGGAGGGCAACAGCAAAACAGTATGCAGTCAACCTTCTAGTTGCATATAATCTGGTGGAAGAGATGGATAAATAACAAGCAGTTGTAATGCAGTGTGATGATGGTAAACCCAGTGTGCTGTGGGAACACATAAGGGCACTTGATCCAGTTTGGGGAGGCCATATGGAGAGTTTCCCCATAGGGGACTTATGTTTAAACTGAGAGGTAAAGTAGAAGTCTGCAGAGAGGGGGTTGTTACTAGCAGAGAGAACATTATATGCAAAGAAATGGGAAAGAGGGAGTGGTGAATTCAGAGAACAGAAAGGAGCTTATTGTGACTGAAGATTGAGTGTAAAGGGGAGAGTGACTGGATATGAAACTGGAGAGTTACCAGTTCCTGAAGGATCTCGTAGGCCTCGTTAAGAGGTTTGGACTTCATCCAAAAGGCAGAGGGAGACACTGAAGCATTTTAGCTAGGGAAGTGACGTAATTACACTTGTATTCGTGAACGATGGCTTTTCCTGCACCATGGGGAATGACTTGGGGTAAAGGGGTGGAATCGTTGGAAAGGATACTCATCAGTAGGAATCTAAAGGAAAAGAATAGTAGCATTGAATTTGGAGAAAAGTGGAAAGATCCAAGATATTTAGCAGGTAGAATCAGGAGAGGTTGGCAGTTTTGCACGGAAGGAGCTGAGGGAGCATTCAAGGATACCACCCAGGTTTCTGCTTTGGCATCTGAGCAGCAGGGAAAAAGATGATGACTCAAGTTTTGGACATGTATTTAAAGTGCCAAGTACAGCTTGCATATATGGACTTGAAGATAGATTTAAGCTAGGTTTGGGGTGAGAGTGGGAAATGTCAAACGTTTTAAGTAATCCCTGTATTTCCCCCCACCTTTCTGCCTTCCTCTGTAGGCACAGTGGACAGTTTGGCACAATCAATAACTTCAGGCTGGGTCGCCTGCCCAGTGTTCCTGTGGAATGGAATGAGATTAATGCTGCTTGGGGCCAGACTGTGTTGCTGCTCCATGCTCTGGCCAATAAGATGGGTCTGAAATTTCAGAGGTAGGAAGTGTAGCCCTTTCTTGGGGAGTGATGTGCTTTGATATAATTTGTATCTCCAACCTGGTACTGCTATCCACCATGTCAGGAGCCCTTGCTGCCCACAGACTGGGAGTTTTCTGTGGCTGAAGAGCTGTCAGCATCTGATTTTCCCCTCATCACAGGGCTCTCTCCACTGATCACACAGTCACTGAGTTGCGTGACTATAGCATAGTTCCCAGCCTACAGTCCCCAGAGCCTTAGTGTTCCTCAGGATATTTTCAGTTTTTGTTTCTTAAATTTAAACCAAAACATAACATTTGTTCGTGGAAGGCCCCCAGGCAATTATATAATAAATGTAGTTTGTTCATTAAACAAAATCTTTTAAACATGGATTCAATGGGGAGGTGGGAGAGGGAGTTGAGCATAATAAAAGAAGCCCTTGGCCAGAATGAAGAGTGAAATCATTGGGTTGTAACTTCCCAATAATCACTTTGGGAGGAGTCCTGTATCCATCTCTGTTTGTATCTCTATTTTAGATACCGACTTGTTCCTTACGGAAACCATTCATATCTGGAGTCTCTGACAGACAAATCTAAGGTACTCTGTGAAGCTCCATTTTCACTGGAATACAGAGTTCTTATATCTCTTAAGAAAATGGATGGTTTGCTTTGATATTGGCATTCAATTTATTTTTTAGACCTAGATATGAAGAGCCAGTATATTGTTCAATATCTTGTCTAGTTCAGGTTTAGTTTTGGGGGTCTTGTAGACAGAAATTAGGTTTTGACAGTCTGTTGAGAAGGGATATGGGCAGGTCAGAGGAGGGTGTGTGCACTAGGCTAGGAAAAGAATCACCGTGAGATAGATGTTTACAGGTTGAGTATCACCAGAAGTGTTTTAGATTTTGGATTTTTTTTCAGATTTTGGGATATTGGCATATAGATACTAAGATATCTTGGGAATGGGACCCAAGTCTAAACACAAAATTCATTTATGTTTCTTCTTTTGAGACAGAGTCTTGCTCTGTTGCCCAGACTGGAGTGCAGTGGCACGATCTCGGCTCACTGCAACCTCTGCCTCCCAGGTTCAAGTGAGTCTCCTGCCTCAGCCTCTGGAGTAGCTGGGATTACAGGTGCCCACCACCACACCCAGCTAATTTTTGTATTTTTAGTAGAGATGGGGTTTTACCATGTTGGACCAGGCTGGTCTCGAACTCCTGACCTCAGGTGATCCACCCGCCTCGGCCTCCCAAAGTTCTAGGATTACAGGCGTGAGCCACCGTGCCTGGCCTGTTTTATATATACCTGATACATGTAGTCTGAGGTAATTTCATACAATATTTTAAATAATTTTGTGCATGAAACAAAGCTTGTATACATTGAATCATCAGAAAGCAAAGGGCCGGGTGCGGTGGCTCACGCCTGTAATCCCAGCACTTTGGGAGGCCAAGGCGGGTGGATCACAAGGTCAGGAGATTGAGACCATCCTGGCTAACACAGTGAAACCCCGTCTCTACTAAAAATACAAAAAAAAAAAAAATCAGCTGGGCGTGGTGGCAGGTGCCTGTGGTCCCAGCTACTCGGGAGGCAGTGGCAGGAGAATGGCGTGAACCTGGGAGGCAGAGCTTACAGTAAGCCGAGATTGCGCCACTGCACTCCAGCCTGGGCGACAAAGCAAGCCTCTGTCTCAAAAAAAAAAAAAAAAAAAAAAAAGAAAGAAAGCAAAGGTATCAGGTATGGAATTTTCCCCTTGTGGCATCATATCAATGGTCAAAAAGTTTCAGGTTTTGTAGCATTTTTTATTATTTTTATTTATTTATTTATTTTGAGACGGAGTCTCACTCTGTCACCCAGGCTGGAGTGCAGTGGCGTGATCTCGGCTCATTGCAGGCTCCGCCTCCCAGGTTCATGCCGTTCTCCTGCCTCAGCCTCCTCTCCTCCCGAGTAGCTGGGATTACAGGCGCCCACCACAATGCCTGGCTAATTTTTTGTATTTTTGGTAGTGACGGGGTTTCACCATGTTACCCATGATGGTCTTGATCTCCTGACCTCATGATCCACCCGCCTCGGCCTCCCAAAGTGCTGGGATTACAGGCGTGAGCCACTGTGCCTGGCATATTTTTATTTATTTTTCTTTTCTTTTTGTGGGTTTTTTTTTTTTTTTTTTTGAAATGGAGTTTCGCTCTTGTTGCCCAGGCTGAAGTGCAATGGCATGATCTCGGCTTACTGCAACCTCCGCCTCCCAGGTTCAAGCAATTCCCCTGCCTCAGCCTCCTGAGTATCTGGGATTACAGGCATGCACCACCACGCCCGGCTAATTAGGTATTTTTAGTAGAGACGGGGTTTCTCCATGTTGGTCAGGCTAGTCTCAAACTCCCAACCTCAGGTGATCTGCCCACCTTGGCCTCCCAAAGTGCTGGGATTACAGGCGTGAGCCACTGCTCCTGGTCTATTTATTTATTTTTCTTTTCCCATGTACTCTTCCTGGAAAGGTTTTGTAGCAATTTGGATTTTTGGATTAAGGATGCTCAACCTATGGTACATTTTCATTGATAGTGAAACAGTTCTAAGTGCATTGTTACTTGCCCAAGGTTATTGTAGTTGTTCAAATCTATGGAAGATAGAGTCCAGCTACAATACAAGTTTCCAGTGGGATACAGACAGAACATGACTTGAGAGATTGATAGGATTGGGAACAATCTCTGGAAGCCTTTCTTGGTGCCAGATCCATAGCCAGTTTTCTCTTCTTGGGCAGGAGCTGCCGTTATACTGTTCTGGGGGGTTGCGGTTTTTCTGGGACAACAAGTTTGACCATGCAATGGTGGCTTTCCTGGACTGTGTGCAGCAGTTCAAAGAAGAGGTTGAGAAAGGCGAGACACGTTTTTGTCTTCCCTACAGGTCAGTATAGCGCAATGCTGAGTGAACTTGTATAGGACCAAATTGAACAGAATTGAAGCAGCAGTAATAATGGAGGCAAAACAGTATAAATGGTGGGAAAGCAAAAAAATGGCACAGAATCACATGACATTGATGGGCAGAGACTGACCCAGTACTACAAGCAGGACAGAATGTGACCACCTAGTCCTTGGAGTAGAAGAATGTTGCCTTAGATGGTTTGGGGGGTTTTCTTGGCATAGAGCTCAAGCCTCCTCTCCAGTTTCAAGAAGGTTTTTCCCTGAAGCCCTTGGAAATACACAGGAATGCTTCTTTTGATTTTTCTAGGATCCCATTGATGGATGGAAACTCTAGTTTTTACCTAGAGTAAGGCTGCTTCTATCACCCCAAAACAAAGCATTTCTTTTCTTCTGCCTCCTTTCTCCCCCGCCAAGTTCAGGGATGCCTAGGAAAACAGCAAGAAGTACTGTAACCCTCACTCACCCCTACTCCAGGCTTCTCTTCTCTTTGGGTGTGTGTCCTGTCCCTGTACTCTGCAATGACAATGAGGCTCTTGTGACAGTCTTCTTGATTTTTGGCTTTCAAGCAAATCCAAAATACACTATCATTCCTCACCAAGTGTTCTTTAATAGATAAAATGACGTGAATGGTCCCATGATCAAGTCCCTGCCCCGAACTGACTTAACTCAGATCTCAGTTACTAATGAGTTTTGCTCTGTCCATCTGCAGGATGGATGTGGAGAAAGGCAAGATTGAAGACACAGGAGGCAGCGGCGGCTCCTATTCCATCAAAACCCAGTTTAACTCTGAGGAGCAGTGGACAAAAGCTCTCAAGTTCATGCTGACGAATCTTAAGTGGGGTCTTGCTTGGGTGTCCTCACAATTTTATAACAAATGACTTTTTTCCTTAGGGGGAGGTTTGCCTTAAAGGCTTTTAATTTTGTTTTGTTTGCAAACATGTTTTAAATTAAATTCGGGTAATATTAAACAGTACATGTTTACAATACCAAAAAAGAAAAAATCCACAAAAGCCACTTTATTTTAAAATATCATGTGACAGATACTTTCCAGAGCTACAACATGCCATCTATAGTTGCCAGCCCTGGTCACAGTTTTGATTCTTAACCCCATGGACTCCTTTCCCTTTCTTCTCTGAAAAAAACTAATTTAAATTTGCTTTTCTTTTTTTTAACTGAGTTGAATTGAGATTGATGTGTTTTCACTGGATTTTTATCTCTCTCAACTTCCTGCACTTAACAATATGAAATAGAAACTTTTGTCTTTACTGAGATGAGGATATGTTTGAGATGCACAGTTGGATAATGTGGGAAAATGACATCTAAGCTTTACCTGGTCACCATGTGATGTGATCAGATGCTTGAAATTTAACACTTTTCACTTGGTTCTTATACTGAATGCCGACTCTGCTCTGTGTTAGAGATATGAAATGGTGTTTGATACTGTTGGAGACATTATGGAGAGATTTAATTATTTGTAATAAAAGATTTGCTGCAGTCTGAAAACTGCCCAGGGGTGCACTGTTGGGTTTTTCTTTAAAATAGAGTACTTTGTATTCTGGGAGAATCAAGTTCTAATGAATGCAGGTATGTGGAAATTCTGTTGAAACTTCTTTAGAGTTAGTTTTAGTTTTAAAAAAAGACTCTAGTAAAAATAGATAGCTGTTGAGGAAGCCTTGTTTGTGTAGATCTGAATAATGGAACAGAGATGTTAAACTAATTTTAAGGGGAAATAAAGGCTACCTCCTTGATGCTTAGTCAAGGTCACCCAGATAGTCTGTATTTGAGCCCCTGATTAATACTGATCTCAATGCCTGATGTTCCTCTTAATGAAATTAAGCTAAAAGTATAAATACCTTGTTAAACAAAAATGAAACAACTAATCTGTCTCCACCTAGCTTTTTAACATTTTCAGGCTGATATGACAAAAAGGGCATGCTCGTCCACCTTAACTCTCTCTGATAAAGGAAAAATAAGCATGAAATTGGCATACAAAATACAGTTCAAAAGAGACTTGGAATTTTTGTACCCTTAGTATGAAAGTAAACAGAGGGAGGCATGAGTGCAGTGACGGATGGCTGTTTATATTTGGTGGATTCAGCCTCCCTCATGTGTTAGAGGAAGCAACAGTCTTCAGAGCTCTGGCTGCCAGGTGGGGAGGAATAGACTGCTGTCTCTCCGGAGTGTTGGCTCCCACTCCGTGAGTCAGGATTGCATAAGAGAACTCAGCAATGCTTGCCAAGGCAATACCAGTGATGCTCTGCAAATGCCCCACAACCTTCAGAAATAGAGACAGATTTCTTATTACTAAAAAATCTCAACACATTTTAGTGCACAAACACACACATTACTTGGGATGTTCTCTCAAGGCAATTGTAAATTCATTTTTCAGAAATCCAGATTCCAGTGTTTGCCAATGGCCAAATTATATTAGGATACCTTTGCCCTGATAATGTTAGCATGGAAACTTTCTGGTAGACATTTCCCTCTGCTGGAGATAAGTTTTGTGAAATATAAGAACGATATTTGGGCCTTGACATTTTCATTATTTGAGAAGATATAATTGTTGGACTTTGTTTTATTTTGAAACAGGGTCTCACTCTGTTGCCCAGGCTGCAATGCAGTGGTGTGATTTTTGGCTCACTGCAGCCTCCACCTCCTGGGCTTAAGTGATCCTCCCACTTCAGCCTCTGGAGTAGCTGGGACTACAGGCGCAAGCCACTATGTCCAGCTACTTTTGTTTATTTTTTGTAGAAATGAGGTCTCACTGTGTTGCCCAGGCTTGTCTCCAACTCCTGGGCTCAAGCAATCCTCCTCCCTTGGCCTCCCAAAATGCTGGAGTTACAGGCGTGAGCAACCCTGCCTGGCCTTTGTTGTTGTTGTTGTTGTTGTTTTGTTTGTTTGTTTGTTTGAGACAGGGTTTCACTCTGTCGCCCAGGCTAGAGTACAGTGGCGCAATCATGGCTCACTGCAGCCTCCAACTCCTGAGCTCAAGTGATCCTCCCATCTCAGCCAAGTAGTCCACATAGTTGTGGGACTGCAGACATGCACCACCATGCCCGGCTAATTTTTTTTTTTTTTTTTTTTTTTTTTTTTTTAATGAGATGGGGTCTCACTCTGTCTCCCAGGTTGGAGTGCAGTGGTGAAATCTTGGCTCACTGCAACCTCTACCTCCCAGGCTCAAGGGATCCTTCTACCTTGGCCTCCTGGGTAGCTGGGACCACAGGCATGTGCCACCACACCCAGCTAATTTTTTAAAATTTTTGGTAGAGACAGGGTTTTTCCATGTTGCCCAGGCTGGTCTCCAACTCCTGAGCTCAGGCAGTCCACCCACCTCGGCCTCCTAAAGTGCTGGGATTACAGGTGTGAGCCACTGCGCCCAGCCATGACTAATTTTTAATTTTTGTAGAGACAAGGTCTTGCTGTGTTGACCAGGCTGGTCTTGAACTCCTGGGCTCAAACAGTTCTCCTGCCTTGGCCTCCCAAAATCCTGGGATTACAAGCATGAGCCACCGTGCCCAGCCTGGAGTTTAACATAATAGCAGGTTATTGTTATAAAGGGAAATGAACAAGCCGAACTTGGGCCTCCATTTCCAGTTTTATAAAAGGAAAACAAGGAAACATTTCAGCCCTATCCTAGATTTTTCCCTCTCAAATCTTGCACACCCATCCTAATCCTGGGTCTTGGCACTTCTGTAGGTTGTCCTCTGTTTTCCTTTAACTGATGGGTGAAATGCTTTCTGTTAAATAAATTCTCACCATGCTGGTCCTGCTCAGTGGTGCATACCTGGCTCCAACACTCATGGTTTTGGATGAAAGCACTTGCTGCAATGATTCCTACTGCCAACAGCATGAAGTCTTCCTTCACTGAAGTAAACTTTTCCCTGAGTGATTAAAACCACATTAATTTTAAAGCTAGAATGGAACTTGATCTTCCAAATCATAGGGTCATGGAACTTCAACTATGAATTATTTGTGTCGATCATCTTGGATTTTTTAGACATGGAAGGAAATGGTCAAGTAATAGCTCATTGACCTGCTCTCCCATTCTCCCCCAACTTAACTGGGATTAACATGAGCCTTATGTCTTGAATGGTTTATAGGCCTTTTTTAGTTGTATCTGTTTCCCTAACAATTGTAACTGTGAGGCTTTTAACCAGTCTGACTTTACAGTAATCAAACACTTTTGTCCAAGTTGCAACCCTGTGACTGTTTTTTTTTTTTCTTTTTTCTTTTTCTGAGACGGAGTCTCGCTCTGTTGCCCAGGCTGGAGTGCAGTGGCGCCATCTCAGCTCACTGCAAGCTCCGCCTCCTGGGTTCACGCCATTCTCCTGCCTCAGCCTCCCAAGTAGCTGGGACTACAGGTGCCCGCCACCACGCCTGGCTAATTTTTTGTATTTTTAGTGGAAACGTGGTTTCACGCTGTTAGCCAGGATGGTCTCGATCTCCTGACCTCGTGATCTGCCCGCCTCAGCCTCCTGAAGTGCTGGTATTACAGGCATGAGCCACCGCGCCGGCGACTGTTTTTTTTTTCTAAATGACTGACCAAAGCAGTCCAGTAACCTTGAGTTTTATGCAGCTATAAAGGAAAAACTAGGAAAGGAAATATATTAATTAAAGTAATTTAAATTTAAAAGTAAAAGCCTTTAGGGTTTTCCTGACCAGGCTCAGTCACCTGCATCCAAACAACATATTGGAACTAATGAGAACCAGGTAGCCTGAGTAGGTTATCTGGGACTGGATGCCATGCTAGGCTAATTCCATTCCCCAAGTTCTTGTGGTCTGTCTCCCCTTCCCTGTTCCTGGAAGGAGCCTACCCTATAGGAGTTGTCTTACCCTTGCAGCTGACTGGGAGTGGAGTTCTCAATTGAAGCCCTCAACAGGCTCTCATATATGGGTTCATGCAGAAGATAGACCAGGTCGAGCAGTGTCAGGCAGGTTGCATGCAGCCTCATGGCTGGAACCAAACAGCCATTGTATCCTAGATGGAGTATGGGAATGATAGGGAGAATTTATGATCATGTCTTCTCTGATCATAACCACAGTTGTGACATAAAGCTGTTGAGGTGCTAATGTGCTTCCTGGTTGCTATGTTCTACTACAAGAAACCTGTTTAGCTGGAGATCAGTTTTAAAGGACAAAGGTAGAGGTAGAGAAACCTCCATCTGTAGTATACATACAATTAGCATGTAGTTGTCCCTCTCTTATCTTATGCCTCTCTATAAAGTCACCTCTTTGATCCTGCAATGAGAGTGCCTAGTGAGTCCAAACAGAAGCCATTTGCTAAGACCTCTGAGCTTTCCCTGACAAGTGCCGGAGGGAACACCTGTTTCAGTCATCCAGAGACACCATCAAGCTTCCTACTGTTCCTCATTGGCAGGTTCTGCCCACTGTTCCCAAACCCCTGTGCACATTTTTTTTTTTTTTTGAGAAGGATTCCGCTCTGTTGCTCAGGCTGGAGTGCAGTGGCATGATCTCGGCTCACTGCAACCTACACCTTCCAGGTTCAAGCAATTCTTGTGCCTCAGCCTCCCAAGTAGCTGGGATTACAGGCGCCCACCACCACACCCAGCTAATTTTTGTATTTTTAGTAGAGATGGGGTCTCACTATGTTGCCCAGGCTGGTCTTGAACTCCTGGCCTCAAGTGATCCACCTACCTCAGCCTCCCAAAGTGCTGGGATTACAGGCATGAGCCATGCCCCCCCATGCACATTTTGTATTGCCTTCTATGGAAGTCTCCAACCCATATTCCCTAACACAGTAAGATACCTAAAACCTCTAGGAGCGTCTCCACATATGCCAGGGGAGTGGGCAGATTAATTTGGAAGTTCAAGGACTTCAAAACATCAAGCTCTGATTCCAGCAGTTCTTCTTTAGTGTGTAGATAGCCTAGAGCCTGGAGGAAATTCAAGACTGTAATGTTGCTGATTATCTGAGCAAAGAAAAGAGAGGGAAAGAAGAATGTTAGGATAAAGTTCATACGTCTTGACAGAGTGCACAAAGCCCTTCATAATCCAGCCTATTCCTTCATCTTCAGTCTTGTCTCTTGGTAATTCCCCCTCACACTCTGCTTGTCATTCCAAATTGCTTACAGTTCCCAAACCCACCATGCTGTCCCTCTCCAAGCCACTACACAGGCTGTTTTCTATACCTGGATCTCCCTTCCTTTCCTCCCTAATTCCTCTCCCTCTTCTCTTAGGATCCTCCCATCTCCCACCCACCCCATTTCAAGAAGTCATTTTCTCTAAATACACTTCCTTGACTCTCCAAGGCTGATGAGGTACATTTATAGCCCTCTGTATTTACATTAATCAGAGCTTTTTTTTCCACACTATTTGTATGTGTCTTTTCCCATTACATAATAGGTTCCTTGTGAGCACAGACAATATTTGTACTGTTGTAGCCATGGCACCTGGTGCAGCATCTAGCCATAGAATAAACTCAGTAAGTATTTGTTGAATGAATGATATTTTACTGTATAGGCATTGGGTAGTGATGTGGAAACATTTTTTTTCCCTTATAAATGTAATAGTTTGCTTCTACTGTTGATAGGTATGCTGGCAATTCAGGCACCTTATGTAAACTGCCCTTGAGTCCAAGGGGGGAGGAAAGGTGACCAGTATGAATGATGGCATCTGTCCCAATTATACTTTGGGAACAGAACTTCAGGCTATTTAATAACTGCCTCTGTGTGAGTGAGAGGGGGAGAAAGAGCGTGTGTGTGTGCGTGTGTGTGTAGAAGGTATGCTTAGGAAGCATAATTACACTCTGGAATTTCCATGAGTTGTATCACCTAACCTAGGAGTAGGTTTCTTACAGCTACCTTGTTTTTTTTGTTGTTGGTTTTTTTGAGACAGAGTCGCTCTGTCGCCCAGGCTGGAGTACAATGGCACGACCTCAGCTCACTGCAACCTCCGCCTCCCAGGTTCAAGCAATTCTCCTGCCTCAGCCTCCTGAGGAGCTGGAATTACAGGTGTGCGCCACCACACCTGGCTAATTTTTGTATTTTTAGTAGAGACAGGGTTTTACCATGTTGGCAAGGCTGGTCTTGAACTCCTGACCTCAGGTGATCCACTTGCCTCGGCCTCCCAAAGTGCTGGGATTACAGGCATGAGCCACCGCGCCCGGCCGTTGTTTTTACTTTGTAATTTATTTATTTTCTTCTTGTCACTGACTTGAAGCTCATCACAGCCCCCCTTTGTATAAAAGCTGGTTTCTTCCTAACACTCAGGTGCCCATGAGCAACCCCAGCTCCTTACTTTGTTTCGGAAGGAAAGTTTGCTGGCCAGCTGAACACATGACACAAGACGGAGAGTAAACTTGTTGACAAGCTGCTGTTTCAGAGCCCTCCAATTCTGAGACTCCCTCTTATTATCTCTTGGCTGGATTGTGGCTTGCCTGCAGATGTTCTCTGCCTGTTTTACCATAAACCTGTAGGGAAGGGAGGGAGAGTAAACAATCCTCACTCACACAAACTAAAGGGAGTTTAACTTGCTGGTTAAGAAATTTACATTTGAGGCTGAGCATGGTGGCTCACACCTGTAATCCCAGCACTTTGGGAGGCCGAGGCAGGCAGATGACTTGAGCCCAGGAGTTCAAGACCACCCTGGGCAACATGGCAAAAGCCCGTCTCTAAAAAAAAAAAATAGCCAAGTGCGAAGTGTGGAGGCACATGCTTGTAGTCCCAGCTACTCAGGAAGCTGAGGTGGGAGGATCACTTGAGCCCAGGAGGTCAAGGCTGCAGTGAGCCGAGATCCCACCAGGCACTCCAGCCTAGGTGACAGAGCAAGACCCTGTCTCAAAACAACAATAACAACAAAGAAATTTATATTTGCAAGTTAGAGAGGGTGTAAAACCAGGTCTCAGGGTAAGGGGCAACTACTCATACTTTCTTAAAGATGTAGGTACATTAGCCACTCTGAGAGGTGCCGTTCGAAAGGCATTATGCCAGGGCTTTACCTTTCTAGGATTTCTACAGCCTGGTAGCTCACAGATTTCTCCAGACACCATTGTTCAGACAGGAGAAAAACAAACTCTGCCAAAAGAGGAAAAAAGAGCCTAATTCACAAGATGCAACCAAAACCACTCTGTGAACTCTTGGCATTGTGTAAAAGCCATGATGGGGCCAAGGGAAGAGGGTCAGGAGGTGAGAAAGATGAGACTAAAACAACCAAAGCTGAGCTTAGTTTCTTTTGCTGCCAATAGGCAGATCAGAGGCATGTAAAGGAGGCTGACTGAGTGCCAAAGACAAGGGCTTACCAAGCCCCCTCAGTGACCCTTGAGCCTTCCTGTGGGTCTCAGCTGATAAAAGGCTTGGCCAGTTACACACAAACATACCAGCTGGTCTATGTGACCTCTACACCATGCTGGGAATCCCCAGCTTCAAGGAAGATTCTTGGATGGATAAAAACCCTAACCCCTATATTCTGTTTTCTGTGGAATGTTGGCAGGAAAAGAAAGATCCCTCCTGGAGCTTTGATATTCTTTATGACACTGTTTGTTTAGTAACCACCCTCTGGAGAACTCCCATTGCTTTACAAACACAAGTCACCTTACAGCTGGACACCATCTCTCCACCACCAGTTTGCTGGGTAAATCTGTGGTGGCTGAGCCTCTCCCCAGGAGCAAGTGTGTTACTGTGAAGTGGCTTGTTTTGAAGAAACATCCCCTAAATTGGAGAACATAGCCCAATTTAGGGGGAGGGAGTCATTGGGAAGGTGGGAAGGGTGAGATACCTTGGCAAGATTTTAGCCTGCCTCTGTTTCTCTTTGAAAGAACAGCTCCAGATAGAATTATATTTATCTTGCAATATCATTAGAGGGTGGAAACAAGGGTAAATGTCAGTTCTCAACAAAGAAAGCTCCTACAGACTGAAGACCTTTTAGCATTGATCCGTAGAGAATTACACATTTAGTCAAATAATCATATGTCTTCAGAGAAAACTTAACTTTCTTAGAAAATTTAGTCAAGCTTACACAAGTAACAATCTACTCAACACACATTACACATAGATAGATGTACAAAACCTCATCGTTACAGAGGCTACAGTTTGGCTAGCAATGTCCAATGCAGGACAGAATTAGTTTAAGCAATTCAGCAAAATACCCTAGAACATATAATTGTGTCTCTTATTAGTCATTTAATTTGCTGGACTTTAGGCTTTATTTCTTAGTTTTGTTCTTTGTGTATATGTGCAGTTGTTAAGTTTTGGTTTGGTTTTGCTCTGAATTATCTGAGCATTTGTTTCTGTTTTCCATTTTAATTTGCCAAAAAAACTGAGCTTGGATTAGGTGGAATGGATGAGGGTTACACCTTTCCCTTGCTATTGGCCCCACCTCCTCGATAACAAGCATACTCAGATCTGCTATTAACTAAAAGACCCTCCCCTTTTAACCTCTCTCTTTCCCATCACTGTTGAATTTTTTTTAAATAAATAAATAAATAATAAATAGACGGGATCGTCCTATGTTGCCCAGGCTGGTCTCAAACTCCTGGGCTCAAGCAATCCTCCCATCTCAGCCTCGCTGTTGAATTACTTGAAAGCCTGGCTTACACACCCACTGCTTCCACTTCATCGTTCACTTCCTAATTTTCTATCTGTTGGCTTCTACATTTCCTAACTTGCTGAAATGATTCTCAGAGGACAGTAAATATGTCCAAATTGTTAAATATCATGGCTTTTTGCAATCTTTAGTTCTGTTGATATCCCTAAAGCATCTGAAACTTCTGACCATCATCCTTTTCAAAGTCTCCTCTTGGCTGCCAAAAGTCCCTTGGTTCTGTTCCTATCTCCTCCTTTTATTTCCTTCACAAGTCTTCTTACTCCAATTCCCTGAACACAAAGTGTTTTCCCAAGGAACTGTCCTTGACCTGCTTTTCTTTTCTCCTTCTAGGAGCTTATCCTCTGCCACAGTTTCAACAATATCATTGTGAAGATAACTTGAAAACCTTGATCTCCATTTCTGACCTCTCTTCTAACCTACTCTTTGAATAGTCTACAAGAACACTTCTTTTAGATGTTCTGCAAACACCTTAAACTCCGCAGATCCAAAACTAAAGCTATTATACACACACACACACACACACACACATATATATATATTTTATATATATATATATATATTTTTTTTTTTTGAGACAAGGTCTCACTCTGTTACCCAGGCTGGAATGCAATGGCGTGATCTTGGCTCACTGCAACCTCTGCCTCCCGGGTTCCAGCCATTCTCCTGCCTCAGCCTCCCAAGTAGCTGGGATTACAGGTGCCTGCCACCATGCCTGGCTAATTTTTGTATTTTTAGTAGAGATGGGGTTTCACCATGTTGGCCAGGCTCCAAAGCCATTATTATCTTTCCCAAACAAAAGTCACTTTTCCTCCTGCTTTATTTGTGTAGTGTGTCTGTGTTTTTTTTTTTTTTTTTTTTGGGAGACAGAGTCTTGCTCTGTGGCCTAGGCTGGAGCACAGTGGCACAATCTTGGCTCACCGCAACCTCCGCCTCCCAGGTTCAAGCCATTCCCCTGCCTCGGCCTCCCGAGTAGCTGGGACTACAGGTGCCTGCCACCATGCCCAGCTAATTTTTGTATTTTTAATAGAGACAGGGTTTCACTATGTTGGCCAGGCTGGTCTCGAACCCCTGACCTCGTGATCCACCCGCCTCAGCCTCTCAAAGTGTTGGGAATACAGGCGTGAGCCACCGTGCCCGGCCGTGTCTGTGTGTTTCTTTTAATGACCACTATACTTCCAGTCTTCCAGGCTCAACCGTTTAGCATAGTCACGTTTTCCTCCTTCACTTCCTAAATTTATCCACAGCAGAACCCTAGACTTTGCCTCTAGAATGTTTTTAATCCACCCTCCCTTGTTATTCCCTCTGCCCTATCATCTAGCCTACTGACATTGACTCTACCTGTCTGCCTACATCCCATCTCCCTCTGGTTTAATCCATCCTTTACCTCCTTTACATCACTGCCAAAATAATGTTTACTAAGGCAGGGTTACCTTCATATCCCTTATTTTAAAACCTTCACTCCCTTATTTAAAAACCTTCAATGTCTTCTTGGTTTCCTACCAAACCAAGGATAAACTCTTCCCCTTGGCATTCAAACTTCCACATGGAATGTCTCCAAACTACCTTTCCAGTATTAATTTCAACTATTCCTCCACATGCACTGGCCAACATGGACTACACTGTACCCACATGCACCCTAAGCACCCCATTTCCATAGCTTTACTCATGCTACCTCTTTTTGGTAGAAACACTGTCTCCTTCCTCCCCCTTCACCAACCCAATGTCCTCCTTCCTTCAAGGTCTGCCTGAAATGTCCCGATGCCTGGGCCATCCCCTGAATTCTTCCTATTACCCCATCGCTCCTCTCAACCCCCATAAACGCTTGTTTTATTTCTCTCTGACGTCTCTTATCTAACCATAGTACCTAGTCATTGCATATTTGTTCTAATATCTCCCCCAAATTGCACATGGTTTGAAGGCAAGACCTCTATCTCTATTTCATCTTTCTTTTCTCCCCCCCGCCTTTTTTTTTTTTTTAGACAGAGTCTCGCTCTGTCACCCGTCACCCAGGCTGGAGTGTAGTGGCGCCATCTCAGCTCACTGCAAGCTCCGCCTCCCGGGTTCACGCCATTCTCCTCCCTCAGCCTCCGGAGTAGCTGGGACTACAGGCGCCCCCACCACACCCGGCTTTTTTTTGTATTTTTAGTAGAGACGGGGTTTCACCATGTTAGTCAGGATGGTCTCGATCTCCTGACCTCGTGATCTGCCCGCCTCAGCCTCCCAAAGTGCTGGGATTACAGGCGTGAGCCACCGCGCCCGGCCTTTTTTTTTTTTTTTTTTTTTTTTTTTTTTTTTTTTGAGACGGAGTTTCATTCTTGTCGTCTAGGCTGAAGTGCAATGGCACGATTTCGGCTCACTGCAACTTCCGTCTCCTGGGTTCAAACAGTTCTCCTGTCTCAGCCTCCCGAGTAGCTGGGATTAGAGGTGCGCGCCACCAGTCCTGGCTAATTTTTGTATTTTTAGTAGAGACAGGATTTCACCATGTTGGTCAGGCTGGTCTCGAACTCCTGACCTCAGGTGATCCTCCCACCTCAGCCTCCCAAAGTGCTGGGATTACAGGTGTAAGCCACCATGCCTGGCCCTCTATTTCATCTTTCTAGCCAAGCGGTGCCACTCAAGTATTCCATACATGTCGAAGAAATCAAGGGGAGGGCACTGTTGTGTCTTGTCCATCACTATATCCCCAGCACCCCACAGGGAGGTGTTAGCAAACATTCTCTGAATGAATAAAATCAACGGAATCTCAAGGTCGGTGCCTGAAAGACACAAGCCCCAGTCTCCCAAGAACCCAGCTCCCCGGCCCTGCAGCCGCACCCACGATCTGGGGCTCCCTGAAGCGGCCCAGCTGCCCCGAAGCCTCCCTCACTGCTTGCTCATTCTGCTGGGCCAAGTGAAGCAGGGCGTCTTCGATCGTCTCTGTGGCGACAACTCCAAACTGAAAGTCAACGAGGGAGGCCGATCTTGGCCTCATGGGTCCGTCCATATTCACGAGCCTCTTGGGGCACCTGGACGGGTTCACTGGATCCACATACCGACCCCCTTAGCTCCTCTCCCGTCTTCTGCCACACCCTGGATTCCTCGTCCCCTTCCAATGAGTGTGTCGTCGCCTCAAGTCTGAGGAAAACCCAATTACCACCACAGCCTCGAACCCTCCACAGCTTTTTCCCGCCCCAACGGCCACGGACTCCTCAGCCAATCAGAAAGCACGTCCGCTTCTCACCTCCCGCGTCCATCCCCTGTGCCCGGGAACCGCGGCTCTGCCCCGCAAAGGGCACGCGGACTACAACTCCCAGAGTCCACTGCAGCGGCCAAGGGCTACTGTTCCCAGCGAGCCCCGCGCGGCGGCACCGCGAAGGGAGGAGTGGCAACATGGCGTCTTCGGGAGCTGGTGACCCTCCGGATTCTAAGCGTGGAGAGGCCCCGTTCGCTCAGCGTATCGACCCGACTCGGGAGAAGCTGACACCCGAGCAGCTGCATTCCATGCGGCAGGCGGAGCTTGCCCAGTGGCAGAAGGTCCTACCACGGCGGCGAACCCGGAACATCGTGACCGGCCTAGGCATCGGGGCCCTGGTGTTGGCTATTTGTATCCGTCCGTGTTGTAGACTCAAGGGGACCGCATGTAGGGGCAGGGGAACAGAGTGTGCAAGAGGGCTGAACCACCCGTTTAATTTTGGGGTAAAATGGGTAGTACTTTCCTTTGTTATTCCTAAGGTACTCTTTTAATTTGATTTATTAATAATAACGGAATTGGGGTTCAGGGTTTAGAAACAGCAGCGGCGGGAAGCCGGAATCACTGATTTGGGAGAGTAACAAGAGTGGTAGAGCAAATCTAGGAAAGGGGAATGTGCATATTCTGTGTGGTTTCCTGAACCTACCTCCCCAGATGGTTACACCTTCTACTCGATTTCCCAGGAGCGTTTCCTAGATGAGCTAGAAGACGAGGCCAAAGCTGCCCGAGCCCGAGCTCTGGCAAGGGCGTCAGGGTCCTAATCTGGATGGGTATTGATCATGTCCAGCCTGCTGGAGCCCCTTCACATGGTGGATGATGCCCCATGACCCTGTAGAAATTGAATCCTGCTCACAACATTGTTGGCCTTCTTACTAACCTTGGACCGTGATTGAGCCCAAGAAACCAGGGACTTACGCATTTGGCCAATGTCAAAAGAACAGAACTTTGCCCACTGCACACTTGCTGTGTACAATGACTGAGCCCTTTCTTGTAGTTTGTTTCCTTGTTTGAGAGGTGTGCATGCGACCGTGGCTTTTCCCAAAGTTTCTGACTTTGTGGTTTACCCCCTTCACCTTCCAGGGACGCAATTGTTACGAGGTTAGACGTGGCAGCTCTGTGCAGTGTTTGAGCCTACAGTGGGATACATAGGGTCAAATTGAGAATAATAAACTGAGTCATTCTCCTGGAGTCAAGTGAGTATGGAGGCTGAGAGGCAGCATATGGCACTTCATGCTGGAAAGCTTCACAAGCAGTAGCTGCAGTGGTGGCATTGCCCCAGGGAGCTGTAAATGTTTAACTAGAATTACTTTTTCCATGAGATCTTTCCACCTGATTTAAGGGAGAGATCACTGGGCAGTTTGAGACTGAACCCACGTCTTAGGGGAAGGAAGGTCACTCTTCTGTCCTCTACCCACAAGAACATACTGTAACTCTACTGCTTTTCCCATCCCCAGAGAGAGGGAGGGAGAGAGAGGTGGATGAAGGGTGAAAGACAAGCAGTCTTCATTCTTTTAACTTTCCCTGGTACCTGCCTATACAGGTCTAGGGTGGGGTCTGGAGGGGATCCTAACTTAGTCAAGTGGATCACTGACCTTGCAGTTTCCTCATTAACTGATGGCAGGAAGCCAGAGGGCTGGGCAGCTTCCACCCCTGCCTCCCATTGTGAAAAGAAAGTCCCTTTTAAACCCTCCCCTGCCTCACCCCACAAGTCTTTGCTCCCCCAATTCCTAAGGCATGGCGTATGGATTCACGGCGTTCTTGTTTCCAGCATTTTATTGGTTGCTGCTAATGTGGTGTGAGCATATCCCCTACACTCTCCCAGCTGGGAGTGGGCCCCTCTAGAAGCATCCAGGCTTGGGTGGGATTGCTTAGTGGTTGACTCTTGGCAGGGGAGGTGCTAGAGATGAAGATGGTAGGCAGCAGAACTAACACCTCCACACAGCAAACAGTTCACATATGTTTGGCTCTTCACTATAATGGAGCTGCACTCTCCATGCCCCCCTGGCCTTCTACCCCTTCAGTGTTGGGATCTTCCTTGCTCAGTTTTGTTGATCAGAAAGCATCAGATTCTGAGAACACAAGCTCCATGGTGGGCCCTGGTGTGGGGGAGATACATGGCTTCTGTTCTGAATTCACTGGAGGGAAAAGAAAAAGTGATGAAGAAACCTCCAAGGTGGGAGGAAGGTGAAGCTGCAGCCAGGTACCATTCCCTGGGCTCTCCCTCCTTTGGGCCCGCCCTCACCATCCTGCCAACATCCCCGGCGAATGTCACCCCCTTGCTTGCCCGCTGCTCCTGGGAGCCGGTGCTGCTGCCACTCAGAGAGTTCCTTCGCATGATGCCTGGGAGCAGGATGGGGGAAGGAGAGCACTGAGGAAAGGGGAGGTGGGGAGAGGGGGTCTATTCCCCCGGGGCAGACTTCCAGGGCCTGGAGAAAAACAGTCGACAGGAAGGGGTCTCAGGGAAAAGATGGAAGCTGGGTGACTGCAGTCTCACCAGGGCCTGGGGGCTCAGAGCGCTGTAGGCTGTTGCGGCGGGAGGTGGGGAAGCTGCCCTTGGAGAGGCGGCGCTGGCGGCTGGACAGCATAGCAGCTGGGGCCACAATACCCGGTGGGGGCTGCTTCCCCAGCCGGCTGTACAAATCTTCAATTTCTTTTTTCTGTAGTGTCTGTAGTGTTTCCACCTCTGACAAGTGCCTGAGGATGCACGGAGGGCATGAAAGGGCTAGCCACACACCTTGCTCTCCCAGGTTCTCCTCTCGCTCCTCCATCCTCCCCAGACTCACTTCTGCCGAAGACTCTGCAGCTCAGCCCAGAACTCCTCATCTTCCCCACTGCTTTCTGACTCCTCGCTGCTCAAACACAGGCTGCTGTAGGAGTAGTTCATCCACACTGAGCTGGGATGGCTCAGGGGTTGGGGGCTGCCCCCAACTTGGGGTTCCTTCCCATCATCTCCTTCCTTCTCAACTCCAGCCCCCAGACCCTCAGCTGCACGGTCGCTCTCAGCCAGAGCTTCCCTGGTCTCTGGCCCGCCTCCAGCACTGTCCTCTGTATCTGAGCTCTCTGAAGTGAGCTGAGGGGTTGAAGGTTTTGGAGAACCAGAGAGAGTGGGGGATGTTGGCTGCAAGGGAAGAGGCTCAGCCGGTTCCTTGGATGAAGTCACTTGGAAACGCCCAACAAGCTGCGGCTTTCCCTCTGTAGGGTGACGAGGAAGAAGGCATGAGGAAAGGAGAGCAGTGACAGGACAGACAGTGAGTAGGGATAATGGCAGGGGAAGGTCAGTGGTCAGAGGCCTTACCTTCAGAGATGGGTGCCAGCCTGGCTTCCCCTGGGAGGGGCCAAGCAGGAGGTGGTGAGGCCTAGAAAGTGGGGGGCCATGAGAAGGGAAGAGTGCAGAGTGGAGTCTCCCTAATCATCCCTCTTGGTTTTCTACTCACCTCACTCTCCACCTCACTCTCCACCTCAGCTGTGTGGGGTGAAGGGCTTTCCTGGCCACCAGGAGCAAGGGGAGGGGGAAGGGGCAGGCTAGGGAGGGGACTAGGAGGGGCTGGAGGAGACTGGGAAAGGAGCCCAGGTGAGGGGGACAGCAGGGACTGGGCCACAGTCATCACAGCCAGTGAGAAGGCACTAGCCAGAGAAAGGAGAGGGGCTGCTGTGGTGGAGGGGAAGGAAGAAGTGGAGGGGCATGGAGGAAAGAAAGGGGAACTAAGAGTGACCTGAGAACAAGTGGGAGAGAACGTAGGTGGAGAAGTCGTGGGGAGAGAACTCCAGGGACACTGAGAGAGTGGGACCGGAAACTCGGGTGCGCTGGAGGAGAATGGAAGTGGAGAGCTGGTGGGGTGTGGAGAGGGATTTGAGGAGACCTGGGAAGAAATGGGGGAGAATGGGGAGGGGCTGGGATGACATGGGGGAGAAGTGATGGGGAAGATGGGACCTGGGGAAATGGGGGTTCCAGGGGAAAATGGGTTTCCAGGAGACAAAGGAGTTCCAGGAGAAGATGAGGAGGTGGAGAAGGCTGTCCAGCTCCTGTGCTCCAGGGAGGTGCTGCTCTGGAGCTCTTCTGGGAAGGAGGGTATGTTGAGACCACAGTCCCACATGCCCTATGCCCTTCCCAGGAGCAACCCTAGGGGTTGGGATGAGCAAGGACACAACTCAGTACATACCATTGGATGGGTCTGGGAGGGGGACGGGCAGGGCAGGTAATGATGCTGGCTCCTCCTGAGGCAGAAAAAGGAGTCCGCAGTCACAGTGGGGAAGAGCAGTCTGAGATGGAAGGTGTCAGACCGGGGTTCCTAAGCTAGGACCCATGAACCTATAGGAGTCTGTACATGAGTTTCAAGGGATTCAGAAGCATATGTGCTGAAATGTATAGAGGTAAAAGGGCATGATGTCTGCAACTTACTCTTAAGTGGTTCCGAAAAATATGTATGCACACATACAGAGGGGAGAGGAAGAGACAATGATGACGCTAAGGTGGCAAAACACTAACAAGTGGCAAATCTGGGCAAAGGGTATCCAGCGGTTCTTTATATAATTCTTGCAACTTCTCTCCACAAGTCTGAAATTATTTCAAAATAATGAGTTAAAAGAAAAGTATGTATTGAACAAGTTTTCTAGAACAAGGGTCCATGGCTTTCATCATATTCTCAAATGGGCTAAGAGCCACTGTTTTAGGCCAGGCGTGGTGGCTCACACCTGTAATCCCAGCACTTTGGGAGGCCGAGGAGGGCGGATCACGAGGTCAGGAGATCGAGACCAGCCTGGCTAACACGGTGAAACCCTGTCTCTACTAAAAATACAAAAAAAATTACCCGGGTGTGGTGGCGAGCGCCTGTAGTCCCAGCTACTCGGGAGGCTGAGACAGGAGAATGGCGTGAACCCGGGAGGCGGAGCTTGCAGTGAGCCGAGATCGTGCCACTGCACTCCAGCCTGGGCGACAGAGCGAGACTCCATCTCAAAAAAAAAAAAAAAAAAAAAAAAAAAAAAAAAAAGCGCCACTGTTTTAGGGTCCCAGAGATGAAGAGGAGTTAAATCCAAGGGGACCGCTGAGGGCAGAGAGTAATAAACCCTGGAGCAGAGAGTCCATTTCCCCTGGAAGTGTCCACCAAGGGGTCTGACCTGGGGGCTTAGGGTGTCTTCAGCAGCCTCCACGGGGCCAGTGTCTCTCTTCAACAGGGTCTCCACTCGCTGGATAATCTCCCGAATCCGTCTGAGAAATCCATCTCGCTCCGAGGGCAGAATGAACTCGTTATATACCTTGCGAGGGTCAACAGGATGGGGAGGGAGAGCTTGTTATCTCACTCATCCCTCTCCCCCTGCTTCTGATCTTAAAACATCAGGCTGGGCGCGGTGGCTCACGCCTGTAATCCTAGCACTTTGGGAGGCCGAGGCGGGCGGATCACCTGAAGTCAGGAGTTTAAGACCAGCCTGGCCAACATGGTGATACCCCATCTCTACTAAAATACAAAAATTAGCTGGGCATGATGGCGGGCACCTGTAATCCCAGCTACTCGGGAGGCTAAGACGGGAGAATCACTTGAACCTGGGAAACGGTGGAGCCAAGATCACACCACCGCACTCCAGCCTGGACGACTGAGCGAGACTCCGTCTCAAAAAAATAAAAATAAAAAATCCACCCTTCACACTACTGCTCCTGCCAACCACCAACCTAAAACAAGTAAATACCTATTGTGTTCCAGGCACTGTGTGGTGTAAGGAGAAATACAGCCTAGAAGGAAAGGTGCTAACATTCATAGGATGCGTATATATACCAGCTGCTTTGCATATATTATCACATTTAACACCACCAGTAACTTTCTGGGGCCCATATTAATATTGCTATGGTAGAATTAAGATAACCAATGCTCAAAGAGGTTAAGTTCCGTCTGCCTAAGGTCACAGGATTTAAACCCACATCTACCTAAAGCCAGAGCCTGAGTTATCTTCACTGCTCCCTCCCATGTTTTGGACACAATTTCTGCCCCATAGTGTTTATAAAGTATAACACACAGGCCCACATACACCCATCCCACACAGTTAAGTCAGAATAAGGCAATAAATGGCAAATGTCACATTCAAATCCATGAATACTTATTGAGCACCTACTATGTGCTGGCATTGTGCTGGGTACTGTGGGAATACAAGGAAGCATGAAACAAGGTCCTAGGCTTAACGAAGCCCAAAACTTAGTGGAGGAGACACATAAATACGTAATTAAACTTACTGCAAGGCAGCCCGTAATACGTAAGGCACTTACAAGTGAGATATAGATAGAAATGTTGTTCCAGGGTTGGGGGGATGGGGGTGTGGAGAGGCAGAGTTGTTTAATGGGTACAGAGTTTCAGATTTGCAAGGTAAGAAAACCCCTGGAGATCTGTTTCACAGCAATGTGAATATACTTAATATTGCTGAACTGTACACTTAAAAATGGTTACGGTGGTAAATTTTATATTTATGGTTTTTTAATCACAATTGTTTAAAATGCTATTCCAAAGACAGAATACCACCCTGGGGATAGGGGGAAGCTGGAGCAGTTTCACAGAGTAAGTCTTTGGAGCTGAACATTGACAGATGAGAAAAGCAACCTCTATTGAGGACCTACCATGTGTGGACACTTCTACATTACACTGTGTCGTATCAGAACATCTTTGCAAAACAAATACTATCATCTGCATTTTACTTACATGCAACTGAAGTTTACAGAGTTAAGAAACTTGCCTAAGTTCATTGGATTAGTAAATAACAGAGCTGAAGTTTGAACTTAGGTATTACATGAAAGCGACCCCTTCCTCTATTCCAGGCTGTTCATCAGGAAGAGAAGAGCAGTCTAGGCAGAGAGAACAGTGTAGTAGCTTTGAAGCATGAAAGGCATGGTACATTATTATTATTATTATTATTATTATTATTATTATTATTTTGAGACTGAGCCTTGCTCTATCACCCAGGCTGGAGTGCAGTGGCACAATCTTGGCTCACTGCAACCTCACCTTCTGGGTTCAAGAGATTCTCCTGCATCAGCCTCTCAAGTAGCTGGGACTGCCTGGCACCATGCCCAGCTAATTTTTATATTTTTAGTAGAGACAGGGCTTCATGTTGGCCAGGCTGGTCTCGAACTCCTGACCTCAAGTGATCTACCTGCCTCAGCCTCCCAAAAGTGCTGGGATTACAAGCGTGAGCCACTGCGCCCGGCCTATTCAATCTTTCTTTCTTTCTTCTTTTTTTTTTTTCGAGACAGAGTTTCGCTCTTGTTGCCCAGGCTGGAGTGCAATGGTATGACCGTGGCTCACCGCAACCTCCACCTCCCGGGTTCAAGTGATTCTCCTGCCTCAGCCTCCCAAGTAGCTGGGATTACAGGCATGCGCCACCACACCCGGCTAATTTTGTATTTTTTAGTAGAGACGGGGTTTCTCCATGTTGTTCAGGCTGGTCTTGAACTCCCGACCTCAGGTCATCTGCCTGCCTTGGCCTCCCAAAGTGCTGGGATTACAGGCATGAGCCACCATGCCCGGCACAGCCTATTCTTAAAATAGTGAGGACTCAAGTGTAGCTGAATGTGCTGTGAATTTTAAAGGCTTTGGAATTTGGACCTTACTCTACAACCACAAGTAGCCACTAAATAATTTCGGGTGAATATCAAGAGATCAGATCCAAGTCTCAGGAGAATTCTGCTGCAGAGGAGTGGAGGGTGGACTGGGTAAGGAGAGAAAAGAGGGCAAAGGACTCTGGGTGCATGGGGTGGGGTCACTTTGGCTGTGCAGGATCAGAGGGGGCTTGAAAGCCCAATACAGAAGGCTCTACGAGTGAGGGACCCTTAAGGAGGTGGAGGCAGAGGCAGGAAGGCACCCAGCCTTTTCAGAGGCCCATTTTGAAACCAGTGTGGCTGGATGGAAGACTCTGAAAGAGTCAAGTGGTTTGACGGAAGGTGATGAGCCTTGTGTGCCAGGTGATATTGTGTCTTTGTCCTGGACACAAGGTGAATGACATGATGGAGGAGATGCTTTAGAGAGGGCTCCTGATGCCTGGTGTTTCTCCCATTCCTTTCCCTCCTTCACCCCATGGGCTGGCATCCACCACCCCCACTCCACTGAAACTGGTCTCCCACAAAGATCTCCTAACAAAAGCCAGTGTGGTCTTGCCTGAGGATTCATCCTATGCCACCTCCTTGAAACTCTCTCCTCACTCAGTTTTGACTAACATCCTCCTACGTCTCTGGCTTTATCTCTGTGTCCTTCGATGACCTACCCTCCTGCTTCCCACTCCAGAACTGGTGGTATGCGCTGAGACACACTCTGCAACCCTCTGTGTCTCTGGCTTTGCCGGCTCATCTCCCTTCACTCTCAACTCTGTACTGACTACTCCTCCATCCACATCTCTCCAGCCCTGCCTGACCCATATCCCATGGCTATGGAGGGTCTTGTCTTGGCTGTCCCTTCTTCACTCAAGCTCATCATGACCTCCTTAAAAAAAACCTTCTTTCATTTCTAATTTCCTCTCTCCTTTGGTGGCCTACTCTCCTACTCTCCTTTGGTGGCCTACAAGTTGTCCTTGACATCCCTTCTCCCTAACTCCCAATCATATCAACTCAGCAAATATTTATTGAGCATCTACTATGTACTATGTTCTGTACTACGTCAATAGGTTACTGGATTACAGAGTAACTTATTTTCCCGAAACAACCCTCAGATTCACCCTTTCTCCTCTTCCCTCCCATAAGCCACTCTCTCCTTTGTCCACAGATGGCTTCCTGGGTCTACCTCCCAGGTATTTTCCCTTCCCCCTTCCACATCCCATGGCAGATGATTTTCATAAAGCCTACTGTCACGTTACACTGTGCCTTTTTGTTTTTTTTTTGTTTGTTTGTTTTTTGAGACAAAGTTCACTCTGTCTTCCAGGCTGGAGTGCAGTGGCGTGATCATAGCTCACTGCAGCCTTGACCTCCCAGGCTCAAGTGATCCTCCCACCTCAGCCTCCCAAGTAGTTGGGATGACAGGCATGTGCCGCCACACACGGCTAATTTTTTAAATTTTTTGTAGAGATAAGGTCTCATTATATTTCCCAGGGTGGTCTTGAACCCCTGGGCTCAAGCAATCCTCCTACTTCATCCACCCAAAGTGCTGGGATTACAGGTGTGAGCCACTGGACCTAGCCTGCTCTGCCTCTCTATTTATTTATTTATTTATTTATTTTTAGACAGAATCTCACTCTTGTCGCCCAGGCTGGAGTGCAATGGTGTGATCTCGGCTCACTGCAACCTCCGCCTCCCGGGTTCAAGCAATTCTCCTGCCTCAGCCTCCCAAGTAGCTGGGACTACAGGCATGCGCCACCACACCCAGCTAATTTTTGTATTTTTTAGTAGAGACGGGGTTTCACCATGTTGGCCAAGCTGGTCTTGAACTCCTGACCTCGGGTGATCTGCCTGCCTCGGCCTCCCAAAGTGCTGGGATTACAGGCGTGAGCCACCACGCCTGGCCTCTGCCTAACTCTTAACATTGTCTATTCTACAATCTGGGCCCACTCTACCTACCCGGCTTCACTCCCCACAACTCTCCTATAGGAATCTTTACTTCAAGTGATAGTGGTTTCCTCATGAAGCCCTCCCAGCCCCATATTCCAAGACACTCTCTACTTGGAATGCCTTTGCTTATGCTGTCCCTGCACAGGGACACCCTTCATGGCCTTTCCACCCTTCACAGCCTTTCTCGCCCATTTGCCAAGATCCTGGGTAAGCTCATTGCCCCTGCTGCCCAGTCCATCCTTCACCTACAGCCACAGTATTGCACATCTACCAGGCACTTATACGTAGCACTTGTGTGTACCCGGTCAATGTGAGTCTCAAATTGCTCCAGCTGAGAAGCCAAACCTCACTGGATAAACAGAAATCTCCCCCAAAACAAGGGCTGAGACATCTTCAGCGTTACTGTGCTAAGTGTCAACCAGAGATTTAAAAACGCTCGCTGTCGGATCAGTGGGTTTCAGCCCCAGCGGACATCAGGAAGGAGACTCTTGTTCCAGATCCAAACACTCTGTCCTCATCTCTCTCCCCCTCACCATGGCAGCTGCAATCTCTTCCGGGCTGTCCCCATCCAGATCAAATCGGAAGGTCACCATCTTGCTGTTATGGGTCTGTAGCTGGCACTCAACCACTCTGTCATTCTGATCTGAGACCTTCAGATTCAAAGTCAGCAGAGAGGAGAAGGTCAAGCCCTCTTCATCATGCTGTGTCTCCACCCTACCCCAGCCAAGTGACAGCAGCCACAATGGACTTGGAGATAAGTAGACCCCACCCCTAAAGTCTGGTATTAGAAACCAGACTGGCTGCCTCTTGAGTACTAGTCATACACTGCTTCTCCCGTTTTCTGGGTGACCTCCCCCGCCTCCCCCTGACACTTCCCTCCTGGCCCTGTAGGTTACTCTCTATCTCCTGTACTCCATCCTTACACTAGTGACCCGCAGCCGGGATCGGGGTCTGCGCCGGAGATTCCTCCCTGGGGGTCTCCTCATTTGTCCCATCCCTTCTCCCACATCGCTAAGGCCTGAAGCTGCATCTGAGGCATAGCTGTTAAAGAGAAAGGAGAGAGAATGACTGTCAGAGCAGACACTGGGACCCCAGTGCCCCAGGTGTCTCACCCTGGCACCCCAACTTGTACCAGAACATACCTGTCCCCGGGGGAAAAGTCACTTCCAGGGCCAGAACGTGGAATGGATAGGGCAAAAGCCTGAAACAGGATAAGGGTTCATGAGGTCAGGGGAAGATAACTGTTGAGATCTAGGGAGATGGTGTCAAGGATGCTGGGAGGATATTAGGGAGATGGAATTAGGGAAGAGGAGGGCAAGAATGGTGGATTTCCAGGGACATGGGACTGGATCATGAGATTGGGTTTCACAAGGAGGGAGATAGGTCATAGGCTTGGAATGGCTGGGAGCCCCCCATGCGACCCCCTCTCACCGAGGGCAGGCAGAGATGGGACTCAGCCAGGCTGGATGGCACCCCCCCAGGGGGCTGAAGGGCAGGGTCTGAGGCATCCAGGAAGCCGGAGGAGCTGAGGTAGCCATCAGTCTCGCAATCCGCTGGTTGGGGAGGGAGAGGATCAAAAAAAGGGGAAATAAAAGGGAATAGTGGCAGAGGATGGGGCCTGCCTAAGCAAGGAGGGGCCTGGAGCTGTGGGAGAGTTCCTTCCTGGAGGGAGCTTCATGGCTAGAGGTGGAAGGCAGGGTAAGTGACTGCTGTGGGGGTGAACTTCTGGGTAGGGGGCTGAGGCCAAGGTGTTCTGGGACCTACGTCTCAAGATCAGGGGTGACTTACAAGTGGTAGATGAGTAGCTGGCGTGGCGGAAAAGGAAGGGCTGGTGCTGGTCTGCCTCTGGCTCCTCAGGCTCAGGGGGGAAGACACTGGGGGGACCGGGAGCCATGGGCACAGTTGCTGGTGGAGGTCCTGGCTCTGGTGGGAGTGCCTCCAATTCCCTTGCTTTACGCAGCTTCTCACGCTTTCGCTGGATGGCAGCAACCCGTTCACGTACTGCACGGGCCACTGGCTGGTAATCGGCTTCACAGACCAAGCCCAGAGCCACCTGGAATTGGGGTGGGGGATGAGGAACACAGCTTGGGACTCCCTATCAAAGATCCATCAGGACGCCTTCTTGGGAACTCCAGGATATGGGAGGAAGAAAACCAACACTTACTGATTACGCACTATGTCTGTTAACTGGCAGCTCCTTACATTATCATCACTAGATCCTCCAAACAACCTTGTGGGATAAATCTTACCATTCCATTTTTAGAGATTAATGAAGTAGCTGGTTCATAGTTATACAGTAAGTCAGTGGTTTCCAATGGGAAGAAGAGATGTTTGGCAATATCTAGAGACATTTTTAGTTGCCACAACTGGAGGGTAGGTGCTACTGAATCTAGTGAGCAGAAGCCAGGGGTTCTTCTCAACATCCTACAATGCACAGGACAGTCCCTAAAACAAACATGTCAACAGTGCCAAGGCCAAGAATCCCTTGTCAGCAATGGATCAAGATTTGATCTCAGGTCAGGTTGGGCCGTGCTATGGAGACCTGCTCTAAATTTCTAACACATTCTCAGATTCTTGACCTACCGTAGGTGGTCTCCACCCTTGCAACTGTCATGTCTCTATTAAGAATCCCATACTCGGCCAGGCACGGTGGCTCACACCTGTAATCCCAGCAATTTGGGAGGCCAAGACTAGTGGGTCACTTGAGGTCAGGAGTTCGAGACCAGCCTGGCCAACATGGTGAAACCCCGTCCCTACTAAAAATACAAAAATTAGCTGGGCGTTGTGGCTTTTGCCTGTAATCCCAGCTACACAGGAGGCTGAGGCAGGAGAATTAGTTGAACCCAGGAGGCGGAGGTTGCAATGAGCTGAGATAGCGCCACTGCACTCCAGCCTGGGTGACAGAGTGAGACTCCATTACTCCCAAAAAAAGAATCCCATACGCCCTTCAGGACTTCCTAAGCCAGCCCCCAAGCTTCTGCCCTTGCATCTTATGCCTCTCCCCTTCTACCAGCTTCCATTCATCACCTCCTCATTCCTTTTAGCCGCAAGCTTTGCTGAATGAGTAAAGGAGGTGGGGAAGGGTAACCTGATTTAAAATCTGAACCACCTCAGTTTCAATCCAGCTCTTCCACTTACTTACTTGGGGCCCTGGACAAGGTATTCAACCTCTCTGAATTTCCATTTCCTCATCAACAAGTTGAGATAAAACTGCCCCCTATGCAGGATGGGTAGCAAAGATCAAATGCATGTGAAAGTGCTTTAAGCCATGTACAGATGTAGGCTATTAATGAGCTCTTACTCTGTGCCAAGCACTGCCAGGGATAGAAGAATCGATAAAACACACTCTCTGCCCTCAGGGAGTTTATAGTCTAGTGGAGAAGAAAGATAGGAACTTATTCAGGTTTAAGACAGGACCGATAGTGGGGAGTGCTGTAACCGAGAACATGCTGAAGTGGAAAGAAGCATTTAAGTTTGACTCCAAAGGGGACGGCTTCCCGAAATCGATGGTTCTGATCATATTGGAAGAAAAAGAAAAAGAAAAATGGGGAGGGAGGAAAGAAGGAAAAGATGAATTGGCAAGAAGGGCATTCCAGGAAGAACAGATCAGCTGGAGGTAAAGCAGGGACGCTGGAGGACCCAGGGCTCCCTCTGTAAAGGAAAACTGGGTGTGCGTGCGGGTAAGTTAGGGCTGGAGAGGTAGGGAGACGCTGCAGGAGATTTTGAGAGGGGTGAGGTGCCCCGCCCCCATCGCTGCCACCCCTCCTGCGCCCCATCCCTGTTGCACTGTCCCCTCGAGTCAATGTCCTTTACACGTCCAGTGGCAGCACAGTCTGTCCTCCGCTCACCATCTCCTGTGCCACCTCCTCGGCCGCGTCCCGGCCCAGCTGGAACAGGAACTCGATGGCCTGGTTGTCCCGTGGGCGCCCCCCGCGCCGCGCGTCCTCCATGCGCAGCCAGAGCTTGAGGCCCGGCTTCTCGCCGTCGTCCTCCTCCGCTAGTTCCACGTGCACACCGCGCTCCTCGCGGAAGAAGGCGTGGGCCAGGAGGTCCTGGATGGTGAACCTGAGGGTGACGCGTGGGTGAGCCGAGCCCGCCGCGGCCCGCGGCCCTATTCTACCCACGCTCTGCCCTTTCACCCCCACCTCTCGTTCTTATCCGTGCGGATGCAGCCTTCAATGATCTCCTTCACCTCGGGTATCTTCACCTTGTGGAAGCTGTTCGGCTTTCTGCCCTGGGGGAAGGGGTTGCATGACACCTCCGGTCCTCTGATCCCCAGCTCTCGGCTTGACACCACCCCCCCCCACCCCTTACTCCACTCCCTCCTTAGGCAGCTGCGCGTGCAGTTGCAAAAGCCTGACTGCTACTGGAAGATGTGATTTCAAATCCTAATCCCCGCCCCCCCCCCCAAGTATTTACAGTGTGACCTTGAGCAAGTCTCCCGCTGTTTGTTCATCTGTAAATCGCAGGGTGGAACATTTGCCCCGCTCACCTCACAGGGCAGCTGGAAGGATTGGATGAGAGATGGGATGCGAAATCATCTGTGAACTCTTGGGAGCACCACACATATTATTATTCTAAATAGCGTGTACTGGTGGGGGCGCGTGTGCATTCAATATCCTTCTGTGTTCACCAAGGCGACTCTGTGTCTAGCCTGTTTTCGTGCAGGCAAAGGGCATTGACTGCGGGCTAGCCGGCGCAGGAAAAGGGGAAGTGGCCCTGGAATTGCCTTTCCCGCCAGCCCCATCCCTCTCACCGAAGTGACCTTGCGGTAGATTTGCGCGGCATTCTGGCACTCGGAGTACGGGTACTCAGAGGTGGCCATCTCCAGCATGCACATGCCGAACGCGTACACGTCCACGGCCTCATCGTACTTTTCCTCGTACATCTCGGGGGCCATGAATTCCGGGGTCCCTGTAGGGTCCACAGCAGGGATCAGATTGCTGGGCACTCTGGCCTCGTCCTTCCCATTGGGCTAGGCAGCCCCAGGCAACCCTGCGAGTGCAAGTGACCCCGGCCCACAGTGGGGTTGAGGTGGGTGCCATAGGTCTCCTCAGCTTCCCTGTCGTCTGGTAGTTTTGTGGACCTTGAAGGCCCTTGCTGAGGGGAGGGAGTCCCCAGGTTCTCTTCTGAGGTGGGGGAGGAAGGAATGGCATGGACCCTCCTGGAGAGACGCACCGATGACACTCTTGGCAAAGGAGGCGCGCTTGAGCGTGGCCAGGCCCAGGTCCCCGATTTTGACAGAGCCAGTAGGGCCCGTGATAAAGACATTGTCGCACTTGAGATCCCGGTGCAGGATGGGAGGAACCCGGGAGTGTAGGAAATGAAGTCCCCGCAGGATTTGGCGGCTCCAGCGCTGAAGGACCCGCGGCTTCATCTCCCGGAACCGCCTCAGGTACCTGGGGGAGGGCGCATAGCCAGAGTCCTGGTGGGGGACACGTCCTCCGGGAAGGAGCCCCCCACTGGGAAGTTCCCCCCTGCCGCACCCTGCTGCCGCCTCCGCATCTTCTGCCAGCATTCTCCTAGCCTATGTCTGCCCGGCCCCAGGGAGAAACTGAGTCGGGGGCATGGTGGATAGACATGACGTTACCAAACGGGTTGGGAAGTAAATTGATAGATAGGGCCTCGGCCAAGGTGCTGTGGGAGCGCAGGAAGGGATGACTAACTGCCCCAAGCATGAGGGAGAGCTTCGGAGAGGAAATACTTTTGTGTTGCATCTTGAATGATGAGTAGGAGCTCAAAGGTGAAAGGGGGAAGGGATGGAGACTTCCCAGGCAGACAGGACACCGTGCTCAAAGGCACAGAAAAAGCCAGTGACAAGGCAGGGTGGGAGGAGGTGCCAGGAATTTGGTGTGTCTGGAACTTAGGCTGAAAGTGAGGCTGTATCCTAAGGACTTTGTGAACAGGTGAGCCTGTGTGGGCTTTATTCCAAGGCCATGAGAAACTTTGAAGGGGTTTTAAGGAGGGGAGTGACAGTTCAGATTTTCAACTGGGAAAGATTCTCCATGCTGCAGGAAGATAGAATCGCTTAGAGGGTGGCAGAGTTTGGGAAGGCCCTTTAGGAGGCTGCTGCAGGGCTCCAGATCAGCGAGATGGCATTGAGGTGGTGGCATGGATGAAGCAGTGAAAGCCAGGTGGGGAGAGGTTAAGGAAAGACTTGGGGACAGACTGATGAGGGGGCAGAGTGGAGAAAGAGGAGTCTGGGGAGACACCCAAGTATTTTACTGGAGTGCTGGGTGGACATTGCCACTCACCGAGGCAGGGACAAAGGTTGGGTGAGAGGGAGATGGTGAACCTGGTTTTACACCTGGATATTAGAGAGTTTGAGGAGCCTGGGAGTTCAGGAAGCAGTGGGCACACATCCCAGCCTCCCTCTCCCCACCCACTCATGCACAGAGCTCACGTCTTGAGCGTGCCCGAGGTCATGAGTTCGGTGACCAGCACGATGCAAACCTGGCCCCTCAGCACCGACTTCCACGAATCGTAGAAGCGGACGATGTTGGGGTGCTGCAGCCCCTTGAGCATCTCCACCTCCTCTGAGAAGCGCTGCCGCTCAGCTCTAGACAGTTTCCGAGTCTGTGGGATGGGGGATGGGTGTCATGTCAGGCCCAGGACACCCACAGAAAGGAAGAGGGACACCTGGAGTGGGGTTGGGGGAAGAGGTGAGGGTTGGAGCCCACAGATGGGGTGGGGTTAGTGGGATTACTCGCCCAGTGGGCTGCAGACCCTGAACTCTCCAACAGTCCCGCACGTAAGCTGATCCAAGGACACACCCAACCTGGGCCTGGGGCAGCCCCCTAGACCCCCTGCTGGACACAAGCACCTTTATGCAGCCCGGTCCCAGAGCCCTGAGCTCAACAGTGCCTTTGTGGCTGCCCAGGCCGGCCATGGGGCGGGAGGGGGCACCCGGGGGCTGGCAGTGAGCAGGCAGCAGGCGGGCAGCAGGATACTGCGGGCAGGGAATTGGGGCCGGCAAGGGGGTTGGCCCCAGAAACAGAACTGCTAGATCCAGACGGAAGGCGGGAGGGATATGGAGGGAGGTACTGAGAAGGAAAGAAAAGATCCAGGACTAGGCGCCAGGAGGCCGCCCACCCCCATAGTCGTCCCGCCCCGGCTCCTCTCCCTCCCCTCACCCCCCAATTTGGCTGCCTCTCCTGGCCTGGCCCAGAGCCTGGGGCGCGGCACTGGCAGGCGCAAGGGGCGAGCCCTGTGCCAGGGCTGGAGAGGGACCCTTCCCCTAGGCTCTGTTCCCTGATCTGAATCGGAAGCTTCAGGCCCCAAGTTGACTGGGTTCTCCTAACCCATATGTAGCATGGGAGCAATGGGAGGAAGGTCCCCCTAAAGCCCATGGGCTTAGTGCCTTTAGGTCTGGGAAGGGAGAGCAGAGGTAGGCAGTGGGATGAGGAGCAGAACTGGACTCACTCGAGAGCTGGAGCTCCCTATGTCCCCCTCCTCGCAGCTGTGGAGAAGTCTAGAAGTCTGACTGCCCCAGAAGGGGTTAGGGGGCCCTATTCTGCCACAACTGCCCTAAATCTTCTGGAGTTGGAGATGACCCTTGCCCAGCTCCTGGCTTCCCGCATCCCAGCCTCCTGGTCTGCAAATAGGTGGGGGACGGGAGGAGTGAGGGGATCAAGAGGACCAGGGTCATAACTGAGGATCTCAGGACTTAGGGGAGAGGAAGGGATTGCGGGTACCCACCAGCAGGAAACTGACCTGAACTGGCTCCCCTGCCTAACTTCCCATCCTATTTTCCACCTCTCAGGGTTGAGTATGGAGACTTTAAAGTGAGAATGTTCATACCCATGGGGGAGTCACCAGACACCACCTGCCTCAATCTCTCCTTCTGCAGCCCAGAGTCAGCCAGATCATTCAGGGCAAAGACAGCAGAGGTGTCTATAGACATTTGACTGGAAAAATACATGCTTCCCTTGATGCTGTCTCCCCCACCCTCTGTCTGTCATCCTAAGACCTCCAGAGTCCCATCCCAAGGTGCCACCGAGGGGGCTCCCAGCCGCACCTGCAGCTCACACCAGGCCACCTCCACTGTGGTGTCGGTGTCTAGCCCTCGATACACCGTCTTGAAGGAGCCACGTCCAATCTCGATGTCAAACTTGAGGTATCGGCCATCGGGGGACGTTGCCACAGCCTGGGTCTCCATGTCCTCCTTTTCTTCCTGCTCCCGCCGCCGCTCTAGGGCCACAGCTTCAGGGACCCTCAGCGGCTCCCTGGACCCCGGGCCCACTGCAGAGTCCGGGAGCTCGGGACGCGCGGAGTCTTCTGCAGCCTTCACAGGGGCTCCCTCGGTCCACGTGCCCTCGGGGGGTTCTTTGGAGCTAGGCGGTGGGCTCCTCGCGGGGCCAGGACCAGCGGAGTCCGGAGGATCGGGGGGGTCCGGAGCGGGTGAGGCTGGCAGGGACCAAGAGCTCAGCAGCCCCAAGTCGACTGAGCTACGGCGGCTGAGACGAGAAGAGCGCGGCCGGGGCTCAGCCTTCCCGGAGAAGCGGCGCGCTCGGCGAGGAGGGGGCCCGAGGCGGGGCTGCCCCGCGGTGCCAAGAGGCGGCGGGGGCCGCAGGGCCAGGTCGGCCTCAGTCTGGGACATGAGGACGGTGGTCTCCGTGGCCGGGGATGCCAACATGAGGAAGAGCAGGGCGCCGAAGGGTAGAAAATCAGACGGCCGGAGAGGAGGCGGCCTGACAGGCGGACTCGCTGGGTGCGCTGCGCTCCGGCTGAGCGGCTGGGGCCCCAGCCCCCAGCTCGGCCCGGCCCCGCCCCCGTCGCCGCCCCGCGGCCCGCCCTTGCCCCCCAGGGCCGCCCCTCTGAGCTGCTCCCGCGGTGCGGATCCCGCGAGCAGCCCCTCACCTTAGTCACCGCCCCGCCCAGCCGCGTCCCTTTCTTTCCCGAGCCCCCGGCCGCAGTCTCACTCTGAGGCCAGAACTGAGTGGGAGACCGCGCAGCATCCTCCCGCACTAAGAGTGAGCAAACCTGTTTGTGCGCGGAGGAGGGCAGGAGAGAACGACACCCGAACCCTAGTGGGGGATTACTTAGGGGGAGGCTACCACCCTCCTGCACACCCCAGATAAGGCAGCACCACCCCCTCCTAACTGTCCGGAGTAGCCCCAGGCCGAACGGAGAGGTCAGTGGAAAGGTCTGACGTTGTTGTCCCTCTGGTCTGCATAGGGAATGGGTGTGTACTCCCCAGGATAAGTCCCTCCCCCAAACCGAGAGCCCGGTCATCCATCCCCTCCAGGCCACCTTGGCCGCAGCCTAACCCTGGCCAGAGTGGCTGTTTTTGCTATATGGGCTCTCCTTCCTCCCCTTCTGTTTGCCAGTCTCCAATAAACCAAAGTCCACATCCGGCTTACCCCCCTCAGCTCCCCTTGGCCACAGTTACCCCACCCAGACCAGATGGGTGGAGGGAGGGGCTTCAGAGTAGTTCAGGACTTCCATGAGGGAGATGGTGAGGGAAGGGGGAGCCCTTAAGTGACTCCAATTCAGAGAGAAAGCAGTCTGTCCCCAAGCTGTGTTCCATCAGCACTCCTCCACACAGCCCACCCAGCAGATGTAAAACCACAGGCTCACTGGAGCCCACAGGGCCCTGGAGGACCTTTTCTTCTACAAAAGCCATAAGCTTTCTTTTCTCTCCCCTCTCCCAGGCTGGGATTTACTCAGGTGGCAACACTTCACAGCCCTCCCCATCCCCATTCCAGTACTGTAGTAATTTAAGAGGCAGGCAGTGGGAGTTGAGATTTTAATATCATAAATCGGTGTGGGGCCACACCTCTCACTGCCAGGCCCGTGGGCCTCCTATCTTCATATTGCCTGGAAGGCTGCCTGCAGCCAGGGCTTCCCCCATCCCCTAGGAAGGATCCAGCACCAGCCTGAGAAGGGAGGCAACAGCAGCTAAAGGGGTGGAAGGAGGAGGAGACAGAAGCATGTGCTGCAGGCGCATGTGTGTATGTACTTACATGTGTGAACACATATAAAGTGTCAGGTTTACAGACCCTGGCTCAAGGACAGTCTAGGATGGGAAAGGAGGTAGGGCAAGAAGAAGCACATATTTTCTCCCTGGTGCTTCAGCCTCACCCTATCCAAGGGACAGACATATGGGGTGTGAGAAACCCATCCCCAGGTCCCAGCCTTCAGGACTGGAGTCCTTTTGAGTCTGGTGGAGTCACAGATCCAGTCTTTGGGGGACACTGGGTCTGTCTCCTTTTGAAAGCCCTGGAAAGGTGGGAGGTAAGAAGTAAAGGGAGACAGGTCCCTGCTAGAAGAACTTGACACCTCGGCCATCGCTGACGGTGATGATCTCGGCCTTGTGCTCCTGCTGTAGGGCCTGCAGAGCCCGCAGTAGAGTGGCTTCATCCAGCCCATGGAACTCTGAACAGGGAGAGATAGGCAGAGACAATCAGCTCCTGGGGCCCAAGGCCTCTGAGGAGAGTGCTCTGGCTGGAAGCCGAGACCTCCCAGAGGCAGGGTATGCATACGCCATCTATACTGCTACAGCTGCCATCCACACTTCCCAGGCACTCCTTAGGAGTAAGGGGTAGAAGAAAGCCTGAATCAGCATGAAATGAGTTTGTGCTTATTTCCCCCTTCCTGGTTCTCCTCTCAGACTCAGCCTCCCCCACACCTAGCATTTGTGTCTGATGCACGAGAATGACACCATCTGCTTCAGGGCCACAAAGGGGCCGTGAAAATCAGGCCTAGGGAGATCGGAGCCATTGTCACTAGACACTGACCCTAGAGGATCTATCCTAACACAAAGAATATAGCCAGTACCCCTGGCCAGGAGACTGTTAAACTCCAGCACTATTATCTGCCCTTTTTCTAGCTTTTAGCTGGGAGCACAGGCCAGGCGCGGTGGCTCATGCCTGTAATCCCAGAACTTTGGAAGGCTGAGGTGGGAGGGTCACTTGAGATCAGGAGTTCTAGACCACCCTGGCCAACATGGAGAAACCCTGTCTCTACTAAAAATACAAAAAATTAGCTGGGCATAGTGGTGGTCACTTGTAATCCCAGCTACTCAGGAGGCTGAGGCAGAAGAATCACTTGAACCCGGGAGGTGGAGGTTGCAGTGTCAAGATCGCGCAACTGCACTCCAGCTTGGGGGACAGAGCAAGACTTTGTCTCAAAAAAAAAACCAAAAAAATTGGGGAGCCTATGGCTAGCTGAGTATGTGGAGATATGGTAAGATACTGCAGGGAGATGTGGGAGGCAGCAGGCAAGCCCTGACAGGCTTGCTTACCTCACCCCCTGCGGGGGCTCAGCTAAGTCAGGGAGCTTGCTTTCTGAGGAAGCCTACAACTTTGCCCAACCTGAGTGGTGGGCTGGGCAAGGCTACAGTGCTGAAATCATGGGGTGATGGTGGGAGTAGCAAGCAGAGACCTGCAGGGCAGGAGGGGGAACAGCCAAGAGCTATAAACTCTGCTAGGGCAGCCAGGGCCTGGCAGAAAGGGGAGACACCCCCTGTTATCCCAGCTAAGATCGAAACTTGTGGTGATCCAGAGGATCAGAATCTGGAGCCGGAGAAAAAGAACTAAGAGTGTTTACACTATGTAAAAATCAAACACTATACAAATCCTTGCCTGGCCAGAAACCAAAGTATTTAAATGCGCTGGGGGTGTTGGCCCAATCTCTTCAGCTGACACCCACAGATCTTGAGCCCTCTATAAGAATAAAGGGTGAAAGAGAGCCTGAGTCAGCAAGGAATGAGATTTCAAGCTTAATCCCCTGCCCTTGTTTCTCATTCGGCATCTATAGCAGATGCTGAATGAAGAAAGTTTATTTATAATTTTTTTTATTGTTATTATTTTTATTTTCTGAGACGGAGTCTCGCTCTGTCATCCAGACTAGAGTGCAGTGGTGCGATCTTGGCTTACTGCAACCTCTGCCTTCAGGTTCAAGCGATCCTCCTGCTGCAGCCTCCCAAGTAGCTCAGATTACAAGCATGCACCACCATGCCTGGCTAATTTTTGTATTTTTAGTAGAGACGGGGTTTCACTATGTTGGCCAGGCTGGTCTGGAACTCCTGACCTCAGGTGACCCACCTGCCTCGGCCTCCCAAAGTGCTGGGATTACAGGCGTGAGCCACTGCACCCGGCCTATTGTTATTTTTTAAGATAGCGTCTCGCTCTGTTGCCCAGGCTGGAGTGCAGTGGCGTGATCATAGCTCACTGCAGCCTTGACCTCCTGGGCTCAAGTGATCCTCCCACCTAAGCCTTCTGAGTAACTGAGACTACTGGTGCACAGCACCATGCCCAGCTGATTTTTAAATTTTTTGTAGAGACAGGATCTCCCTATGTTGCCCAGGCTGGTCTCAAACTCCTGACCTCAAGCAATCCTCCCACCTTAGCCTCCCAAAGTGCTAGGATTACAGGCACGAGCCACTGTGCCCAGCTGAAAGTGAAATTCTTAACTTTTCATGGGTCATAGATGCCCTTGGAAATCTTGTAATATCTAATCTATCCCTAGAAAAATGCACATGCATCCACAAAAACAAAATTTGGGATTTTTTGCATGTGAATTCAGGTGGCTTATGGAATCCTTGGACATGGGTTAAGAACTTAGAATCGCTTGAACATAGGAGGCGGAGGTTGCAGTGAGCAGAGACTGCGCCTCTGCACTCCAGCCTGGGATACAGTGACTCTGTCTCAAAAAAAAAAAAAAAAAAAAAAAAAACAGGCGGGGCACAGTGGCTCACGCCTCTAATCCCAGCACTTTGGGAGGCCAAGGCAGGTGGATCACGAGGTTAGGAGTTCAAGAACAACCTGGCTAACATGGTGAAACCCCATCTCTACTAAAAATACAAAAAATTAGCCAGGCGTGGTGGAGCACACCTGTAATCCCAGCTATTCAGGAAGCTGAGGCAGGAGAATCGCTTCAACCTAGGAGGCGGAGGTTGCAGTGAGCCGAGATTGCAACATTGCACTCCAGCCTGGGTGACAGAGCAAGACTCCATATCGGAAAAACAAAACAAAACAAAACAAAAAATTAACTGTGAGTGGGAAGGGAAAGGCATTACCCTCATCCTCTGTGTCTTCCCCATTAGTCAGTTCATACAGGGTAAAGACGGAGTTGTTCTGGCCACTCCTGGAAACCTGTGAATACAGAAAATGAGGAGTGAATTAGAACCAAGAATCTCCTGGGAGACAGTAAATTCATCAGCTCCACCCCTCTGATCCAGGAATGATACCTATTCCCAAACCAGGACTCACTGTCACCTCTGCAGAGTGGCCTAAAAGCCATAAACCCTACAAGTGCTATATTTATATGTGTACACACTCATTTGGAACCACTAAACCACAGGTCTTCACGTGTCTGAGGAGTGACCTTGACCTCTCATTCTGGTTGTTTTCCTGTTCAAGAATGGATGGTGTGTATTTGTTATATTTAGAATGTTGATGCTTCTTACCCTCTTCTCTTCCTTGGGAATGTTTGGGACTGGTGGTTTAGGGGGAAGAGTATTCTGTCCCCACACCCACACTGATTCAGAATATCTCATTCATGTTGTGGACAGTCCCATAACAGTGCAGTGGGGGAGGGGCCCCAGGTTTTTTCCCTTCCTTTCCCCATTTATCTCCTGTGGCCAGAGGCTCCAGCCAACAATAGCACTCAGGGTTCCCAGTTCTGCATTCTCCAAATATGGCCTCACATAGCCCCTGGCCTTCTACAGGCAAAGAAAGGGAGGTTCTATGCAGCCAAAGACATTGAGTCACTTAAAGAGGTTTGCCTAGAAGGCCTACACTTCCTCTTTCTGCCCCCCCCCCACCCCGCCTTTTGCTCAGTCTGGATCTGGGAACACCGGCTATCTGCTAGGCCCTAATATAGTTAACCTTTTCCATGGGTCACTGTTGAATACTTGGCAGAATAATGATCTCACCCACTGATAGATGAGTTTCCCCCATTCTTCTGGCCTCCGCCACATGATCAGGAAGCTGGACTTGCTCTTATCCAACCACTCGAGGTTCCCTGTAAAACAGATACTTATGAAAGCATAACCAGGCGCGCAGTGGCTTACACTTTGGGAGGCCAAGGCGGGAGGATTGCTTGAGCCCAGGAGTTCGAAACTAGCCTGGGCAACATGATGAGACCCTACAGAAAATACAAAAAATTCTCTCTATAGAAAATACAAAAAATTAGCCAGGTGTGTGGTGACACATGCCTGTGGTCTCAACTACTCAGGAGGCTGAGATGGGAGGATCACTTGAGCCTGGGAGTCGAGGCTGCAGTGAGATAGGACTGAGCCACTGCACTCCAGCCTGGATGACAGAGTGAGACCTTATGTCCCCACCCAAAAAAAAAGTATCATGATCTAAAAAGAAACAAAGAGGCAAAAAAATACCAAGGTGGGACAGAGTGGAAGAGACTCAGCTTTCAGAAAGAAAGATTCAATATTTATTTTACTATTATTATCTACAAGGCACTCATCCTTCTTCCACTTCTCTTCAGGTTTAGGGCACAGACAGAGATTTCAATTTTGTGTACAAAGAAGAAAGGACTTGGGAATTGGGCTGCCTACTTTACAGAAGACTCTGGCCTTCAAGCCAGGAGAGAGAAAAAGTTATTAAAGGGAAAAACACTTATCCTAATTTGCCCTCAGGAAAACCCAACTAGGAAGAAAAATAAGGAATCTGGGGAACTAACCCACCTTTCTTCCTCAGTTCCTCTAATACAATCTGGATCGACTCCACAGGAAGCTTTCCTGGTTTAAGGTTAAGGGAATGGCATACACATGAGTTGGGTAGGATAAAAATTTTCAGAGCCAGTCCCATGTTGAGAAACACCTGCCCCTTCCTCTCCCACACACATATGTGTGCAATTTCCCAACATGATATGAATTGGCACTTCCTGGATATTCAAAGGAGGAAGGTAAAGAGAAACTCTTCCAATTAAAAGGAGCGTTATGTGATTGTGCCACTGCATTCCAGCCTGAGCAAGAGAGGAAGACCCTGTCTCCAAAAAAAAAAGAAAGAAAGAAGCTTTAGAAAATGAAAGGTACTGTCATTCCTCACCCTCTGTCTGTTGCCTTCCTTCAGCCTTTCTCCACAGATATTTTAGGGATGAATCAGGCAGCAAAAACAAATGACCCTTACTTCCTGGCAGGAGGGGGGCAGAGAAAATAATTAAAGGTAGTTACCCAAGTCTGGGCCTCACACAGAAAAGGATGGAAGATACAAATAGTCAAAAGGGTTTAGGTTAAAAAACTTGGAACTTGGCTTCAGGGCAGAAATTCTAAGACCTTAATGACATCCGAGCAGTCATCACTGCCAAGAACAAGAGGGTATGGTACTGCATTTGCCGGGGGAAAATGTCAGCTACACATTTTCACTCTTTAAGTCCAGTTTGGGTGGGAATCTGCCTACCATGGGTAAAAGGGGGCTGGCGCGGGGGGGCGTCTGGGCATGTGTGAAAGCGCAGAAGTGCATGTGTATGGGCTGTGGAAGAGCCTGAGGGAGGATACGCTGTAGCTTGACGTTGTTGAAGAGCGGGCTCTCCTGAGCTTCCATCACCGTCATGCTGGACTGTTTGTGCAGGCGGCAGAAGGACAGGACCAGCGAGCACCAGGCGGCCAGCTGCTTCTGCCGAGTGTCCACATTCGGTTGTAACCTGCCGGGTGAAGGGAGTGGGGCGCAGAATTAGAGGGCGGGAGGCAGCACTTGCCCGGGACGCATTTCAGGAAGAAAGTAAGGGACTGAGGGTGTTGGCGGACGGGTCTTTTCTCCCCCTCCCCATATGAAGCATCAGGGCTGAGCCCAGGGTCCGGGGGAGGGGAGGGAGGCACAGCGGGGCTTCTTGGGGTCTGAGCCTCACGTAAAGAAGGGTGGGAAGCGATACTGCCACGGCCACTCGAAACTCATCGCCATCGTAGTAGCCCAGGAAACCCGGAAGCTACCGGCTAAGGACTTCCGGCCTTCGCTTCCGCACGTCCGGGCAGAAGGCGATGCAGAAAGGTTCCGGACGCCTTTCTGGAAAGAGAGAGACCGGCAGGAGGAGTCCTCGTCATCAGCCAGTCCCTCGCTGTTATCCTAAAAAGCCCTATCTTTTGGAGCAGGAAGAGTCCTGGGAAGTCTTCTGGTTCAACCCCAGAGAAAGGTCATGTCTTCCCCAAAGCGGCGAATTTTTGTTGCTGAAGTAGAACGGCAAATAAAGCCCAGATCTCCAGATCCCAGCCTACCTTTGTTTCCTCTATACTAGGCTTCTTTTAATATTAACATTTCTGTGAATTGCCATTTAATTTGATCAACTCACAATTACCCAAACTCAATTCCAGTGTCCTTTGTTTTATTTTTAATTTTTTATTTATTTATCTGTTTATTTATTTTTGAGAATGGTCTCCCTTTGTTGCCCAGGCTGGAATACAGTGGCACAATCACAGCTCACTGCAGCCTCTACCTCCTGAGATCTGGCGATCGTCCGGCTTCAGCCTCCTGAGTAGCTGGGACTACAGGTGCACACCACCGCACCCAGTTATTAAATACATTTTGTTGTTGTTTTGGTACAGATGGGCGTCTCACCAAACTCCTGGGCTCAAGTGATCCTCCTGCCTCGACCTCCCAAAGTGCTGGGACTACAGGAGTGAGTTAACGCTCCCAGCAACCCGACTAATATTTTCTAGAGATGGGCACTCACTATGTTGGCCCAGGTTGGTCTCAAACTCCTGGGCTCAAGCGATCTCCAGACCTCAGCCTCCCAAAGGGATAACAGGTGACCAACCCGGCCCTCCAATTTCCTTTGACTTCACCATTCCTCAGGCTCCTGCAGCACCCATGGGAGCACACTTTGTAGCTTGAATCACTAGAGACAGCCCTACTTCCATGATTCAGAGCTGCAGGCTTTGACCACAACCACCCATCTCTCACCTCTGCCATGACCTCGCCTTTCTTGTCTCAAGACCTAGGACCCCTTTTGGTTTTATCAGACTCCTTACCCAGCCTAAACTACTCAATTCTGTCCCCTTACCTACCTACCTACCTACAGGTCGGTTCCCAAACCAATGATCGTTGCTCCATTTCCCCCACCTCTTTTTTTCACTCCTGGGCTCTGGAGTATTGCTGGAAGAAAAATAACCAGAACATGTTTGCCAAGCCCTAGATTCCCTGACTAGCCTCACTACCGGGCTCTAAGGGCAGCTCCGTGATCCTTTGTCTTTTATTGACTCCGTCACCCTCAAGATAACTATTCAAACTTTTCCACATTCATCAAGCCACTCCACCTGTCCCCATCTCTCTGCTCTCTGCAGAACGCCTTTCATTCCTGCTTTATGAGATTGAGGCCATGCATGTGAACCCTTTAAGTTTTCCCTCTGTCTGTCTCTATACTTGATTCATCGCTCAAAAATTTCTCTCCACTTTTACTCCTTCTTTTTTTTTCTTTTTTTTTTTTTTGAGACGGAGTCTCGCACTGTTGCCAGGTTGGAGTGCAGTGGCTTGATCTCGGCTCACTGCAACCTCTGCCTCCCTGGTTCAAGCGATTCTCCTGCCTCAGCCTCCCTAGAAGCTGGGATTACAGGCATGAGCTACCACACCCAGCTAATTTTTGTATTTTTAGTAGAGACGGGGTTTCACCATGTTGGTCAGGCTGGTCTCAAACTCCTGACCTCAAGTGATCCGCCCACCTCGGCCTCCCAAAGTGCTGGGATTATCAACCGCATCCAGCCTACTCCTTCCTTTTGGACTCAGAAGAAGTGTTGCACCCTTTGGCATATGTTCTTGCCTCCCCTTTTCAACTTCCTCCAGGACTTCTCTATCATCTTCCCTCTAGCCCTTGCCCTTAGCTCCTCTCCCATATACTATAAATATGCACAGGCCTGCCTTAATTAAAAATATGTAATCCCTTGGCCAGGCTTGGTGGCTCACGCCTGTAATCTCAGCACTTTGGGAGGCCGAGGCAGGCGGATCACGTGAAGTCAGGAGTTGTTCAAGATCAGCCTGGCCAGCATGGTGAAACCCCATCTCTACTAAAAAATACAAAAAAATAGCCGGGCGTGGTGGTGGGCACCTGTAATCCCAGCTACTTGGGAGGCAGAGGCAGGAGAATCGCTTGAACCCGGGAGGCGGAGGTTGCGGTGAGCCGAGATTGCGCCATTGCACTCCAGCCTGGGCGACAAGAGCGAAACTCCATCTCAAAAAATAATAATAATAATTATATATATATATATTTTTTAGACGGAGTTTCGCTCTTGTCACCAAGGCTGGAGTGCAATGGCATGATCTCGGCTCACCGCAACCTCTGCTTCCCAGGTTCAAGCAATTCTGCCTCAGCCTCCCAAGTAGCTGGGACTACAGGCGTGCGTCACCACACCCAGCTAATTTTTGTATTTTTACTAGAGATGGAGTTTTACCATCTTGGCCAGGCTGGTGTCGAACTCCTGACCTCATGATCCACCCGCCTAGGCCTCCCAAAGTGCTGGGATTACAGGCGTGAGCCACTGCACCTGGCCCAATAATAATGATATTTACATCCCTTGGTATCATAGCAAGACTCCATCTATACAAAAAATTTTAAAAATTAGCCAGGCATGGTGACACATGCCTGTAGTCCCTACACTTTGGGAGGCTGAGACAGGAGGATTGTTTGACCCCAGGAGTTTGAGGCTGCAGTGTGGTATGATCGCACCACTGCACTCCAGCCTGGATGACAGAGCAAGACCCTTTCTCTTAAAGAAAAAAAAAAGTACAGGCTGGGCGTGGTGGCTCACACTTGTAATCCCAGCACTTTGGGAAGCTGAGGCGGGCGGATCACTTGAGATCAGGAGTTGGAGAGCAGCCTGGGCAACATGGTGAAACCCTGTCTTTACTAAAAATACAAAAATTAGCTGGATGTGTTGGTGCACATGCCTGTAATCCCAGCTATACAGGAGGCTGAGGCACAAGAATTGCTTAAACCCAAAAGGTAGAAGTTGCAGTGCCTAGATCACACCACTGCACTCCAGCCTGGGAGACAGAACAAGACTCTGTATCAAATAAATAAATAAATAAATAAGTACAAACCTTGACCTTGTCATCATCTGATCTCAATTTTCTGTCTGATTTCCAACCTTTCCCTCACCCAAATCCTTCACGCGCACAGTTCCTGTGACCTTAGTTTCTGGGTAAAAGAAAAAAAAAAGAAAAGGCCAGCTGCAGTGGCTCACGCCTGTAATCTCAGCACTGTGGGAGGCCGAGGTGGGTGGATCACTTGAGGTCAGGAGTTCAAGACCAGCCTGGCCAACATGGTGAAACCTCGTCTCTACAAAAAATACAAAAAATTAGCCAGGCATGGTGGTGCACGCCTGTAATCCCAGCTACTCGGGAGGCTGAGGCTGGAGAATTGCTGGAACACAGGAGGCTGAGGTTGCAGGGAGCTTAATCGCGCCACTGCACTCCAGCCTGGGTGACAGAGTGAGACTCCGTCTCAAAAAAACAAAAAGAAATAAAAAAAAAATAAGTAAAAACACTGTGCACTGTACTTAGTCCACAGAATGACCAACAAATATTTGTTAAATGGATGAATGAATGAACCATTCAGTTGATAATACCTTCTCAAAGCTCACTATTTCCTTTGACTTTATGGCACTCCTTTTTTTTGAGATTGAGTTTTGCTCTCGTTGCCCAGGCTGGAGTGCAATGGCAAGATCTCGGCTCACTGCAACCTCCGCCTCCTGGGTTCAGGCAATTCTCCTGCCTCAACCTCCCGAGTAGCTGGGATTACAGGCATGCACCATCACACCCAGCTAATTTTATATTTTTAGTAGAGACGGGGTTTCTCCATGTTGGTCAGGCTGGTCTCAAACTCCCAGTCTCAGGTGATCCGCCTGCCTTGGCCACCCAAAGTGCTGGGATTACAGGCGTGAGCCACCGGCCCAGCCTTTTTTTTTTTTTTTTTTTTTTTGAGGTGGAGTCTCGCTCTTTCGCCCAGGCTGGAGTGCAGCGGTGTGATCTTGGCTCACTGCAACCTCTGCCTCCCGGGTTCAAGCAATTCTCCCTGTCGCAGCCTCTTCAGTAGCTGAGATTACAGGCACCGCACCACGCCTGGCTAATTTTTGTATTTTTTAGTAGAGACAGGGTATCCCCATGTTGGCCAGGCTGGTCTCGAACTCCTGACCTCAGGTGATCCGCCTGCCTCGGCCTCCCAAAGTGCTGGGATTACAGACGTGAGCCACCATGGCTGGCCTTTGACACTCCTTTATTCTCGTTCTGCTATTACATCTCTGATCTTCCCTCTGTCCCTCTTATTTATTTATTTATTTTTGAGATGGACACTTGCTCTGTCGCCCAGGCTGGAGTGCAGTGGCATGATCTTGGCTCACTGCAACCTCCACCTCCCGGATTCAAGCGATTCTCCTGCCTCAGCCTCTCCATTAGCTCTCCAGACTACAGGCGCCCGCCACCACGCCTGGCTAATTTTTTGAATTTTTAGTAGAGACGGGGTTTCACTGTGTTAGCCAGGATGGTCTCAATCTCCTGACCTCGTGATCCGCCTGCCTTGACCTCTTAAAGTGCTGAGATTACAGGCGTCACCCCACCACGCCCAGCCTATTTATTTGTTTTTTTGAGACAGGGTCTTACTCTGTTGCCCAGGCTGGAGAGTGCAGTGGTGTGATCTTGGTTCACTGTAGCCCGACCTCCCAGGCTCAAGCAATCTTCCCATCTCAGCCTTTTGAGTAGCTGGGACTACAGGCATGCACCACCACACCCGGCTAACTTTTAAAATTTTTGTAGAGATGGGTTTTTGCCATGTTGCCCAGGCTGGTCTCGAACTCCTAAACTCAATCAATCCTCCTGCCTCAGCCTCCTAGTGCTGGGATTATAGGCATAAACCACTGCACCCAGCCCTTTTCTCATTCTTTAAGTGTGATGTTTCCTAAGAGCCTTCTTCTTTTCTTTTCTTTTTTTTTTTTTTTTTTTTTTTTTGAGACGAAGTCTCGCTCTGTCGCCCAGGCTGGAGTGCAGTGGCATGATCTTGGCTCACTGCAACCTCTGCCTCCCAGGTTCAAGCAATTCTCCTGCCTCAGCCTCTCTAGAAACTGGGATTATAGGCGCACACCACCATGCCTGGCTAATTTTTGTATTTGTGGTAGAGACAGGGTTTCATCATGTTGGCCAGGCTGGTCTTGAACTCCTGACCTCAGGTAATCTGCGCACGCCTTGGCTTCCCAAAGTGCTGAGATTACAGGCATGAGCCACTGCTCCTGGCCAGCCTTCCTCTTTTCAATGAACCATTCTGTCTTAGAGTTCTCATCCATCTAATGGCTTTACAGCGCACTTCCGTGCAGGAGACTCCCACACCTATATTTCCAGACCCAACCTCTTTCCACTCCCATCCCCCCATTTCTAACTCTCTGTGGAACATAACAGCTTGTTCCACTGTTACCTTATAATTGTACATTCTTTTCTTCAGGACAGTTCTTCCTCCTCAATGGCTCTTTTCTATTATTACTGCCATAATTGTCCTAGTAACTCAAGTCCAAAGCCTGAGTCACCCCTAACCTCTCCTCTCCCTCAGCCCTGGCCTCTCCCTCCTGTTTTATCCAAGTCCTGCTAATTTCCTCCCTAGGGGAGAGAGTAGAAAGGGAGGTGAATTAGGAAATTATTGCAATAATCTAGGCTTGAGAAAATGAGGACATGGAGCAAAGGAGTGTTGAATAGGGAAGTGGACAATATGCCCTAAAGATATTTTGAGTTTTCACCTGAAATAAAGGTTTGCTTTATTTCCATGAATGCATCTGTCTTCCCTAAAGATATATCTACTCCCTTCGTGGCATGTATTTGCCTTCATGCATTTCATGAATATACATCAAGGGTCTGTTGGTATTTTTTTTATTTTTTTTAGTGACAGGGTTGCCAGTGGTGGAGTGCAGTGGCCCAATCATACCTCACCATAACCTTGAATCCCTGATCCTCCCCACTCAGCCTCCCAAGTAGCTGGAACTACAGACATGTGCCACTACATCCAGCTGAGTTCTTATTTGTTTGTTTGTTTGTTTGTTTTTGAGACAGAGTCTCACTCTGTTGCCCAGGCTGGAGTGCAGTGGCACGATCTTGGCTCATTGCAACCTCCGCCTCCCAGGTTCAAGTGATTCTCCTGCCTCAGCCTCCTGAGTAGCTGCGACTACAGGTGCATGCCACCATACCCAGCTTTTTTTTTTTTTTTTTAGACGGGGTCTCACTCTGTCGCCAGGTTGGAGTGCAGTGGCGCAACTGCAACCTCTGCCTCCTGGGTTCAAGCGATTCTCCTGCCTCAGCCTCCTGAGTAGCTGGGACTACAGGCGCGTGCCACCACACCCGGCTAATTTTTTGTATTTTTAGTACAGATGGGGTTTCACCATGTTAGCCAGGATGGTCTCAATCCCCTTACCTCGTGGATCCACCCGCCTTGGCCTCCCAAAGTAGTGCTGGGATTACAGGCGTGAGCCACTGTGCCAGCCTTTTTTTTTTTTTTTGAGACAGAGTTTCGCTCTGTTGCCCAGGCTGGAGTGTAATGTTGCGTTCTCAGCTCACTGCAGCCTCTGCCTCCCAGGTTCAAGCGATTCTCCTGCCTTAGCCTCCGGAGTAGCTGAGATTACAGGCATGCACCACAACGCCCAGCTAGTTTTTGTATTTTTAGTAGAGATAGGGTTTCACCATGTTGGCCAGGCTGTTTTCGAACCCCTGAGCTTAGGTGATCTGCCCATCTCAGCCTCCCGAAGTACTGGGATTACAGGCGTGAGCCACCACATCTGGCCTAATTTTTGTATTTTCAGTAGAGATGGAGTTTCGGGCTGGGCGCAGTGGCACACGCCTGTAATCCCAGCATTTTGAGAGGCCGAGGCAGGTGGATCACCTAAGCTCAGGAGTTCGAGACCAGCCTGGTCAACTCAACATGGTGAAATCCCGTCTCTACTCCAAATATAACAATTAGCTGGGCATGGTGGCACATGCCTGTAGTGCTAGCTACTTGGGAGGCTGAGTCACAGGAATCGCTTGAACCAGGGAGGCAGAGGTTGCGGTGAGCCAAAATTGCACCACTGTACTTCGGCCTGAGCGACAGAGCAATGCTGTGTCTCAAAAAAAAAAAAAAAAAAAAAGAGATGGTGTTTCGCCATGTTGGTCTCAAATTCCTGACCTCAAGTGATCCACCCACCTCAACCTTCCAAAGTGCTGGGATTACACGCATGAGCCACCTCGCCCTGCCTGTGTTTTTTTTTTTTTTTTTGTAGAGACATGGTCTCACTATGCTACCCTGACTAGTCTTGAACTCCTGGCCTCAGGTGATCCTCCCACCTCAGTCTCCCAAAGCGCTGGGATTACAGGTATGAGCCACCACATCTGGCCTCTTCCTCCCGTTTTTAATCCTATCTTCTACTTTATAATTATTTTCCATTACCCCATTCAACACTCCTTTGCCCCATGTCCTCATTTTCTCAGGTCTGGATTATTGCAATAATTTCCTAATTCACCTCCCTTTCTACTCTCTCCCCTAGAAGAACGTACTCCAGCTATGGCCTAGTCATCTACCAACTCTGCAGTCACCCTCCTGTGATCACACCCCTTGTGATCTTCTCAGCCAGATGTGATCCCTTTTTCCCTCACACTCAGATAACATTTGGTTTGTATCCCTAGCATGATTCTCATTACACTTTTGGTTTGGTTTGTTAATTTGTACACGTCAACTTTCTCACTAGATGAAAGCCACTGAGGGCAGAAAACCAGACTCTATCTAACCTATCTTTCCAACATAATACACCACACGGTGTCTTTTTTGTTTTGTTTTGTTTTGTTTTTGAGATGGAGTCTCACTCTGTCACCCAGGCTGGAGTGCAGTGGCGTGATCTTGGCTCACCGCAACGTCTGCCACCCAGGTTCAAGCAATTCTCCTGCCTCAGCCTCCCGAGTAGCTGGGATTACAGGCACCTGTCACCGCAACTGGCTAAGTTTTGTATTTTTAGTAGAGATGGGGTTTCACTGTCTTGGTCAGGCTGGTCTTGAACTCCTGATCTTGTGATCTACCCGCCTCAGCCTCTCAAAGTGCTGGGATTACACTCCCAAAGTGCTGGGAGTGCGTGAGCCACTGTGCCCGGCACACACAGTGTTTTATACCAGCAGGCCCTTGATGTATATTAATAAAATGCATGAAGGCAAATACATGCTACAAAGGGAGTAGATATACCTTTAGGGAAGACAGATGCATTCATGGAAATTAAGGAAACCTGTATTTCAGGTGAAAACTCAAAATATATATACTTTTTTTTGAGACAGAATCTCGCTCTGTCACCCAGGCTGGAGTGCAATGGAGTGATCTTTGGCCCACTGCAACCTCTGCCTCCCAGGTTCAAGCAATTCTCCTATCTCAGCCTCCTAAGTAGCGGGACTACAAACACACACCCCAACGCCTGGCTAATTTTTGTATTTTTAATAGAGACGGGTTTCACCATATTGGTTAGGCTGGTCTCGAATTCCTGACTTCAGGTGATCCACCAGCCTTGGCATCCCAAAGTGCTGGGATTACAGGTGTCAGCCACCGCGCCCGGTCAGAAAACTCAAAATATTTTTAGGGAACATATGTGTGCCTAGAAAAACAGATGCACCCTGAGAGATGTGTGTCTCAGAGAATGAATAGGCATGTTCCGGGAATCATACAAGCATATATGGAAAAGGCAGGATACCCCAAGAAATGGACATGCATGTACTCAAGAAGGCAGATATTTCAACAAGAAGGAAAGTCCCTAAAGAAGCTCAGGGTGCCACAAGGAGTAAACAGATGTATCCATGGAGAATAAAGTTGTTTTGGAGATGTTTTTGGAGACCTGGCAGTTGTGTCCGATGGAGAGTTGAAGGTGTAGGTTACCTGGTAAGAAATGGGCCTCACTATCCAGGGAACATATAGGTGTGTTCATATACAGCAATGGTGACTTGTAGAGAGGGGCTGGGTATGATCCTAGAAAGTAGGAAGGTATCTGAAGAGAGTGTTGTTTGTCTCAGGAAGCTGATAGCGGGGTCCAGCTAAGAACTAGTGGTTGTGCAGGCGCAGCAGGCTCATGCTTGTAATCCCAGCACTTTGGGAGACTGACTGGGGAGGAGCACTTGAGGCCAGGAGTTCAAGACTAGCCTGGGCAACACGGTGAGACCCCATCTGTATAAAAAAACTTAAAAAAAAAATTAGGCCGGGTGTGGTGGCTCGTGCCTGTAATCCCAGCACTTTGGGAGGCCGAGGTGGGTGGATCATGAGGTCAGGAGATCGAGATCATCCTGGATAACACGGTGAAACCCTGTCTCTACCAAAAATACAAAAAATTAGCCGGGCGTGGTGGCGAGCACCTGTAGTCCCAACTACTCTGGAGGCTGAGGCAGGAGAATGGCATGAACCAGGAGGCAGAGTTTGCAGTTAGCCGAGAGCGTGCCACTGCCCTCCAGCCTGGGTGACAGAGCAAGACTCCATCTCAAAAAAAAAAAAAAAAAAAAAAATTAGCTGGGCATGATGGCTCACGCCTGTGGTCCCAGCTACTTGGAAGTCTGAGATGGGAGGATCCTTGAGCCCAGGAGGTCGAGGCTGCAGTGAGCCATGTTTGTGCCACTGAACTCCAGCCTGGGTGACAGAATGAGACCTTGTTTCAACAAACAAACAAACAAACAAACAAACAAACACAAGGAACTAGTGATTGCTGTAGAGATGGCAGTTTTCTGACCCCAGGGTCCAGTGCTCCTCAGCCTTGAGCTTCTTCCAGATCAGATACGTCTTCTGGTTGCTGGCTTTAGTGGACACCAGGGGGCAGTGTGTTGCTAGGCTGCAGGCCACACCCAGTCCAGGACAATGTAGGATGAGGGCAAGGGACATGGAGAGGGGTGGTGAACCTAGTAAAGGAAGCCCCCACTGCTTTCTCCCTCAATTGTGAGGGCCTTAGGAACGGATTCCTGTTGCTCAGTCAGGGTTCCTCTTCCCAGGCCCTGTGAGTAAACTGAGGCATGAAGAAGAGGAATAGTCAGGGCTCCTGGGCAGCCTCCTGCTCCTCTTGCAGGAGTCACAAGCAGAGATTCCTCCCTTGCCCCTTCCCCCACACCTCCCCAGTTGCAGGCCCCCAGCTGCTGTCCAGACCGGAAGGGAGTCTCTTCCTGCTTGTTTCCTGGAGCCGAGTTTGGATATGGGCAGGAAAGGCCCGCCTGGGAGGAAAGAATATAGGGGTGTGACCTTCATGGAGGCAGGGAGCAGGGGGGCAGGTGAAATGAACAGAACAATGGGCCATCCAGATTTTTCCAGTTCTACTACCCAGGGCTGAGGGCCTGTGGGAGTGGCAGGGAAGGACACAGGTTCCACTGAAATGGGGAGAAGGACATTGTACAAAAAAAAAGTTTTATTTTGAAGATTACAGAACTTGTGCCATGACCCCACCTGGCTTCCATTCCCAGCAATCCAGGGATCTGTGGTGGGGATGAGAGTGAGAAAAGGGAGTAGGAGGGGAGGAGGGAGGCCTGGTGGGGGTGGGGAAGTGGAGTAACATGGTTGTTGAGAAGCTCGTGGCCCCCTAGGCCTGGGCCTCACTGTCTTTACTCCTCCATACTACAAGAGTGATGAGGAAGGGGATGAGGCAGATGGGGGCTATGATCATGGCCAGGAGTACATCCTCTGGGGGGTCGGAGAAGGTGGGCTGCACCAGGGAGCAGTTGGCAAAGTGGATCTGGTGAGTCTCAAAGATGATCCTCTCTGCCAAGGGATTGGGGAAGCCCAGGTCAAACAACTCTGCAAAGTGCTCCAGGCAATCTCGCAGGGTGCTATAAGGCCTAGGGGCAGAAGAGGGCTTGAGTGAGAGAGGGGGTGGACCCAGGGAGAAGAGTGCCCCACTCTCACTCAGGGTCTACCTGCAATGAGCAGGTCCACCCCCTGGCCTGAGCCACCCTCCATCACTGCCCCTACCTGCTAATCATGGCCCAGTCGCACCAATCCTTTTCGATAGAATCCATTTGATCCTTATAATGATTCCAGCAAAATTGGACAGCTGTCTCATAGTTCTTCACCGTCCCCCCTGTAGGTACAGATGCTACACAATGACCACACCCTACCCCTCCCTACAAACCCTCCTGCCCAGGTGCTTGCAAGGTGAACTGCCTGTCTTCAAACGTGGGAACCCTTCAGAAAGTTTCCCTAGCAAAACATTCTGGCTGAGGACAGAGTCCCAGCTCAGGAATCCTATAATGACTTCCATGTGCTAAGCACTTTCCATCCCAGCCTGATAAGAACTTCCACGTACACCTTTTCCTGGGGTCTTCTCGCCCACTTGTGAGGTGGGCAGCTCAGAGCCGTGCAGGGGCTTTGTAGGAGGACAGGGAGAAAGACCACGAGGAACCCCAAGAAAGAACAGAGGGGAGTGTAGTGGGGCATCAGCTGGGGTTGGGCAGGCCTCGTGGGAAAGGAACCTTCCCCACTGAACTTGCTCTCGTCCTTACCCTCCGCCACCCTTCCACACCCTGGGTACCCACCTTCTGACCCCGGTGTGCCTGTGGTGGGAAGAGGCTGAGCCAGGGCCTCGTGGGGATTCAGGACAGCTGTGGGAAGAAACGGGAGAGGAGGGTAACATAGCGGGGACCCCGGCAGTGGAGCCTGCGAGGGGGGTTGGGGGACTGAGACCCTCCGAAAATAGGCTACCTTGGAAGAAAAGGAGGAATAATCTAGCCCCCACGGACGCCTCAGTGCCGGGGAGGGAGGGGCTGGCACCAGCTCCTTGTCACTCACACCCAGGCCCAAAGCCCCCTCATCTCTGGCCAGCTTCCGTCCTCCCAAGCCCTCTTCGAGGGCCCGGGGCCAGCACCCCAGCTTTCCCTGGGTGGGAAGCAGCTCATGCTGCGCCCGCCCCGAGGTGGGGTCAGGGGCCGTCCGAGGGCCAGTGCTGCTCGGTACGTCGGTCCTAACCCGCACCCCAGGGCCCGTTCCGGCCTCGGCCATCCAGCCCCTCTCCCCTCTCCCCTCTCCCCTCCGGGGCCTCTCGCGCCTCCCGCCCGGGCCTCGGGGCTCCGCGCTCACCGCCCAGCAGGAGGAGGAGGCGGAGCGCTGCCGGCCGCCCGACTCGGGTCCTAGGGAGACGCGGGCCGCCGGCGCGCTCCACCCGGAGCGAGGCCATCGTGCAGCAAGGAGGCGAGGAGCGGCGGCGGCGCTGAGCCGGGCCTGGGTGTGGGGGCGCCTATATCCCCAGCCCAAGCTGCAGGAAGCCGCGCCGCTTCCTCGGAGGGGCTGGGACGGCGGCGGCCACGTGGGGGGCGGGGGCGACGCCCGGGGCCCGCGGCTGGAGGGGGAGTCGCTGCCTCACCCGCGCCTGGCGCCCGCGGCTCCCTCCGCCTCGCCGGCGTTGGCCCACCCTCTCGTAGCTCACCCCGCGAGGCTGGACAGCTCCCGGAACCCCGGAACCGGGATCTATTTCGGGGGCTCGGCCGCGTGGCGCCCAGGACTCTCCAGGGTCTCCCAGGATCGCTCCCCGGATTCGAGTCGCCCCCTCTCTCTTTCGGGTCTGGAGGGGTCGGCAAGCTGCTCTCCCAGACCTGGAGAAGAGGGAGGGGGCTGGGAGCTCCAGCGGCCTCTCGACGCCGCTGCATCTAAGGGGCTGTCCTGGGTTGTGGGGGAAGGGGCGCCTGGAGCTGAGCCATGCAGCTCAGGGTTTCTTATCCTATCCCTAGGAATACCAGCTGATGTCAGTCCGCCAGCCAAAACCAGGGAGGAGAAGCGGGAGCCGGCCCTCTGGAGTCGGGAGAAGGTCTGGAGAGTGGGGTAGAGGGGAAAGCAAAGTCCAAATACCTTCCCTTCAGACACCTCCTGGGGCCTAGACCCCACAAACCTGTTGTGGGGAGGGCAAAATACGATGACTACGTTCCCAGGAAGAAGGTGCCACAGCTCTTCAGGACCACGGTTGGGAGAAAGAAGGGAGGGGTTTTAGAACCTTCAGTGTGCGACTTCATGTGCCAGGTGAGTGTAACACCATTTTACAGACCGAGAAGCTAAAGCTCAGGGCCAACAGCCCGGGATTTGAATTCAGAAGCTCTGGGTTCTAATTCTGTCTTCCTACTCCCCAGCTATAGAGCCTTGAATGACACGTTTACCTTAAGGACTTCTCATGTGAAATAGGGACATTCCCCTCCTCACTGTATGATGGCAGCTGTGAAAGGGCACTGCACTCGCTAAATGCTAGTTTCCTTTCCTCTTTTCCTAAGTGACTTATCTAAGGTCACACTGTTAAGGAAGCAGCAAGGCTGAGTCTGGGCCTCCGGGGGCCCTGACTTCAGCCACACCACAGCTGCCTCTTGTGTCCTGGGCCAGAGGTTCATTAGTCTGAAGCAGCTGAGGAGCCCAGGAGCTGGTTTGGCCATGACGTTCAAGTCCCAGACACAGCTGTCAGCACCAAACTTTCCTAAATTACTCCCAGACACTGACCCTTGGACGCTGCTGCTGCTGTTGTCCCAGTTTACTGATTCCTGCCCACCACAAATTATCTGTCCTGATCTCTCCTGAAGTCTTCATCTCAGGATCTCAAGCTCTTGGATCATGGGCACGGATAACCTGTTGTCCTCCTCTATGGTCAAGAGGCTGCTTTTGCAAAGAATCCAGTGGGAGAGAGTCAATGGCCTGCTTGACGTGAACTCCAAAGTCCTCCTGGTAAGGATCATTTCTACAATGATGCAGAAAAGAGCCATGCAGTCTCTGAGACATTTCAGGCTGGGACCAAATCTAGTCCTTCCTGCCTGCCTAGGATTGCTCCTTTCAAGAAGGAAGCATGGGAGATTTCTGAGTGATAAGATGGGAGGAAGGAGCAAGGAGGTGCAGAAAGCAAAACAAGCCATTTTCACTGGGTTGGGGCCAGAAGCACATGAGCCCACTATGGGTTAGGACTGGGGTTGGAGTCAAGATTAAAGGGGACAAAAGCAAATGTTAGATTTAAAATAGAGCCTGGGCAACATAGTGAAACCCTGTCTCTACAAAAAAAAAAACTACAAAAAAATTTTTAAAAAATTAGCCTGGCATAGTAGTGTGCACCTGTAGTCCCAGCTACTCGGGAGGCTGAGGCAGGAGGATCACTTGAGCCCCAGAGGTCGAGGCTGCAGAGAGCTGTGATTGTGCCCTATCTCAAAAAAAAAAAAAAAGGACAATATGGCATAATGATAATGGATAATCATAACGGATAAAAGAAAAAAACTGATGAGGATTCTGAAGGTAGGTTCTGCCTCTGTCTTACTGCAAGTAACTTGAGCAGGTTATTTCACATCTCTGGAGCTCAAGATTTTCATATGTAAAATGGCCTTAAGATCAAAAAAGAAAATATAGGTAACTTGGTAGGAAGTTCCTATTTTATTTTTATCTTACTTTACTTTTTAGGAACAGGGGCTCACTCTGTTGCCCACATTGGAGTGCAGTGGAAGAATCATGGCATGCTGCAGTCTTGAGCTTCTAGGCTCAAGAGATCCTCCTGGTTCAGTCTCCCAAGTAGCTAGGACAGCAGGCATATTTTTTGTAGATATGGGGTCTTGCTTTTTTGCCGAGGCTGGTCTCGAACTCCTGGCTTCAAGCAATCTTCCTGCATCAGTCTCTTAAAGTGTTGGGATTCCAGGCATGAACCACTGCACCTGGCCCTCGGGAAGTTTTATTTTTAGCCTAGGGTTGGGGTTAAGTTTGCATCATGATGTTGAGACCTCCAAAGGAGAACTTATTATAGTCATTCCTGAGCTCAGGTGTCCAAACTGTCTAATTGGAGAATCTGGGAATTTTCTCTCGTTTTGATTTTCCTCTTCCACTTTTCCATGCCAGTTGGATGTTTGAATGTTTTTATCGACCTCTGAGAGCATCCGGGTAACTGAGGGTTTACTTTGGGGGTCTTTGGAGATGAATAGGGACAGGAGACCTCACCTTTCTTTTCCATGTAGCCATAGGAGATAGTCCCACGATCTGATGATCTGTAGCAATGGGTAGAGGAAGGGCCGTATTAGGAACAGAAGCTAGTTTCGTCATGGGAAGTCCCCTGTTTTCCACTCCTGAGGGCCCTCACATTCCCTTTCTAAGCCCCTTTCTGCTTTTGCTATTAAAAAATACAGTTTTTAAATCGCAAGTAATATGTAAGTATATACTTGTTGCAAAATATTTAACCCAGAAAACATTGTATCCCCACTCATATCTCATTTCCCACATATTCTGGATTTTTTTAAAGAAAAGCATAAATGGGATTTGATACTCCTATTATTCAGTGACTTTTTTTTTTCTTGAGATGGAGTCTTGCTCTGTTGCCCAGGCTGGAGTGCAGTGGCGCCATCTTGGCTCACTGCAACCTCCGCTTCCCAGGTTCAGGTGATTCTGCTGCCTCAGCCTCCTGAGCAGCTGGGATTACATGTGTACGCCGCCACATCCAGCTAATTTTTGTATTTTAGTAGAGACAGGGTTTCACCAGGTTGGCCAGGCTTGTCTTGAACTCCTGACCTCAAGGGATCCACCTGCTTTGGCCTCCCAAAATGCTGGGATTACAGGTATGAGCCACTGTGCCTGGCCTCAGTGTCTTTTAAAAAATGTGATACTATTGCTGGGTATGCAGCTCATGCCTGTAATCCCAGTTACTCGGGAGCCTGAAGCAGGAACTTGAGCCCAGGAATTGGAGACTAACCTGGGTGATATAGCAAGACTCTGTCTAAAATAATAATAATGATAATAAAGAAGCCAGGCACAGTGCCTCACACCTGTAAACCCAACACTTTGGAAGACCAAGGCAGGAGGATCACTTGAAGTCAGGAGTTCAAGACCAGCCTGGGCAACATGGCAAGACCCTGTCTCTACAAAAAGTAAAAATAAATTAGCCAGGCTTGGTGGCACATGCCTGTAGTCCCAGCTACACAGCAGGCTGAGACAGGAGGATCCCTTGAGCCCAGAATTTTAAGGCTGCAGTGAGCCATGATCATGCCACTGCATTCCAGCATGGGCTACGAGTGAGACCTTGTCTCCAAATAGAAAAAGAAGAAAGAAAGGAAGGGAAGGGGAAGGGGAAAAAGGAAGGAAAGGAAGGAACACTTAGTAACATGTCTTGGATATCTTTCCATGATACTACATATGTATGTATGCCTCTTTCTTTTTAACTGTACGTAGTATTGCCTTTAGTCTTTTTTTTCCTTATGTCCAGTGAAATCTAGGGGGTTTTCTTTGTTTGTTTTTTATTTATTTATTTTTGAGACGGAGTCTTGCTCTGTTGCCCAGGCTGGAGTGCAGTGGTGTGATCTTAGCTCACTGCAACCTCCGCCTCCCAGGTTCAAGCAATTCTCCTGCCTTAGCCTCCCAGTAGCTGGGATTACAGATGCCCCCTACAAGGCCCAGCTAATTTTTGTATTTTTACTAGAGACAGGGTTTCACCATGTTGGCCAGGCTTGTCTCAAACTCCAGAACTTAAGTGATCTGCCCACCTTGGCCTCCCAAAATTCTGGAATTACAGGTGTGAGCCACCGGGCCTGGCCTGGAAATCTAGTTGGTTTGTTTTTTGTGGTTGTTTGTTTGTTTTTGAGATGGAGTTTCGCTCTTGTTGCCCAAGCTGGAGTGCAATGGTGCTATCTCGACTCACTGCAACCTCCGTCTCCTGGGTTCAAGCGATTCTCCTGCCTCAGCCTCCCGAGTAGCTGGGACTACAGGCGCCCACCACCACGCCCAGCTAATTTTTGTATTTTTAGTAGAGACAGGGTTTCACCATGTTGGTCAGGCTGGTCTCGAACTCCTGACCTCAGGTGATCCACCTGCCTCGGCCTCCAAAGTGCTGGGATTACAGGCGTGAGCTACCGCACCCGGCCATACATCTAGTTTTTACATTTCTTACACATTTCCTTATTCCTCTGCCCGCCCCCGCCCCCCCCCCCCCCACCACCACCTAGGGCTTGGAAAGAGAGGGATCTGGTTCTTGTCCAGCTGAACATTGTCCTGAGACTTCTGGCCCCGGTGTAGGTTAATTCCTCATGAGCAGGGATCCCACTACCATCCTACTGCCACTTCCTTTCTTGTTACAGGCCAAGGGTCATCCTGCCTGGAGCAGGGCAAGAGGTGACTTGACCCTTAGGAAGAGTGGCATCTCTAATCTTCAACTTCCACCACCACCACACACACAAATGCAGAGCCATCCAGGAGGAAGTAAAAAGTGCTAGGGCCTTCTACACCTTGAAATTATATGTGGAGCATCCTGCAATAAGCATCTCTATGATGCACAGTCATTCACACCTGCTGGTCTCTCCCCCAGCTGTCTGCAAAATGAAGAGCAGAGCACAAGAGAACATGTGAGAAAGAGGCAGGGTCGGGGAAGCCAGAAGTCCTGGCTGGCAGGGGCTGATCCTTCCTAACTAGAGAGAGGAGACACACTTCTTGAGAGGGCAGGGAGATAGCAGGGAGAACTAGAGGAGCTATAGCCAGGGAGCCAGCTAAGGGAGGGAAGACAAAGGAGTGGAGACACAACTACTCCATCTCTCCCCAGCCTCCTCATCTCCAGAATGATGGCACACCTGGGAGGGGCCTGACTACCTTTCAGGGGGAAAAATGGTCACTGGGCCTGGTGCGGTGGCTCATGCCTGTCATCCCAGCACTTTGGGAGGCCAAGGTGGGTGGATAACCTGAGGTCAGGAGTTCGAGACCAGCCAGAACAACATGGTGAAACCCCATCTCTACTAAAAATACAGAAATTTGCTGGGCGTGGTGGTGCCTGCCTGTAATCCAGCTACTTAGGAGGCTGAGGCAGGAAAATCGCTTGAACCCGAAAGGCAGAGGTTGCAGTGTGCCGAGATTATGCCACTGCACTCCAGCCTGGGCAACAAGAGTGAAACTCTGTCTGAAGGAAAAAAAAAAAAAAGCCATTGGAGAAGACGGGGTCCTTCCAGAGAAGCTGATCAAGTCATATTACTCATCAACTGCTGGGGACCTAACAGTCACTACCATTTATTGAACACTTACTATGGGCTGCATAATGTGCCTACTGACGCATGTGCTGAAAGCTTTGCATGTATGTCTTAAAGCCACACCACTATAACATCAGAATTATCTTCTCCATGTGTGAAATGGGGAAACAGGAGGAGAAAGTTTACAATCCCAGAGCTAGTAATTGGCAGAGCCAGGATTTAAACCCAGGATATCTTGATGCTAAAGTTCATGTCTTAACCATTATGATTTATCACCTCCTCTCACTGCAGATCAGAATACCAATTTCTTACTGGGTCTGGAAAGGAGGAGAGAAGGATAGAGAGTTTCTTCTAGGACCAAATTGATTCCTCCACAAATAGGAAGATCCCCAGACTGTGTGCACACACCCTCCTCCTTCCTTCTCCAACCCTGGCTGGACCATGACATCACATGGTGGAGGCTGTTTTTTAAAAAGAACTCAGGCCAGATTTACAAGAATGATGCTCAGGCAGCGTGACTGTCAAGGACCGTGGCCAAGTGACCCATAGCACACACCCAGCAGTGCTGAGAACATAGCTAGTCCCTTAGCACCTGGGGCTGACTCATGGTTGCTGTAGGACCCAATGCCAGATGCCAGGATTGCTTTCTCCCTCCATTCATTAGGACTGTCCCATGAAACCCTCCCCAGGAACCCTTCTACCCCATCCCGGCATGCCAGGAGCCTGGATACTGCATAACACAGGGTACTCATATTTGTTTACCAAGCCTTGAAGATGACAGGCAATATGCTGATATGCTCAATGCATCATACAAATTGTTTTATTTAAAACTGAACTATTAAATTAAGTATCATAGCAACTCACTTTACAGACAAGGAAACTGAAGCTCAAAGGTTAAGTAAGGGCCAGGCATGGTGGCTCACTCCTGTAATCCCAGCAGTTTGGGAGGCTGAGGTGGGAGGAGGATTGCTTAAGCCCGGGAGTTTGAGACCAGCCTAGGCAATATAGGGAGACCCCATCTCTACAAAAAATTATCTGGGCCTGGTTGTGTGTGCCTGTAGTCCCAGCTACTTGAGAGGCTGAGGTGGGAGGATTGCTTGAGCCCAGAAGTTGAGGCTGCAGTGAGCCATGATCATGCCATTGTACTCCAGCCTGGGCAGCAAAGCAAAACCCTGTATTGAAAACAAACAAACAGGCCGGGCACGGGGGCTCACACCTGTAATCCCAACACTTTGGGAGGCCGAGGCAGGTGGATCACCTGAGGTCAGGAGTTAGAGACCAGCCTGGCCAACATGGTGAAACCCGCCTCTACTGAAAATACAAAAATTAGCAGGGCGTTGTGGCACATGCCAAGGTGGGCAGATCACCTGAGGTCAGGAGTTCGAGACCAGCCTGGCCAACATGGTGAAACCCCATCTCTACTAAAAATACAAAAATTATCTGGGCGTGGTGGTGGGCGCCTGTAGTCCCAGCTACTCAGGAGGCTGAGGCAGGAGAATCGCTTGAACCTGGGAGGTGGAGGTTGCAGTAAGCCAAGATAGTGTCACTGCACTCCAGCCTGGGCGACAGACAAAAAAAAAAAAAAAAAAGAAGTTGGAGCAGTGTGAAGAAGAGGTGAGAACAACCCCCGGACTGATCAAAGCCCATGTGCCACTGCATCCCGCGTCCAGCGCCTACATCCTGCCGCTGTCGCTGCCACCACCATGCCCAAGAGAAAGGCTAAAGGGGATGCTAAAGGAGACAAAGCCAAGGTGAAGGACGAACCATAGAGAAGATCCACAAGGTTGTCTGCTAAACCCGCTCCTCCAAAGCCACAGCCCAAGCCTAAAAAGGCCCCTGCAAAGAAGGGAGAGAAGATACCCAAAGGGAAAAAGGGAAAAGCTGATGCTGGCAAGGAGGGGAATAACCCTGCAGAAAATGGAGATGCCAAAACAGACCAGGCACAGAAAGCTGAAGGTGCTGGAGTTGCCAAGTGAAGTGTGTGCATTTTTGATAACTGTGTACTTCTGGTGACTGTACAATTTCAAATACTATTTTTTATCAAGTTTTATAAAAATGCAGAATTTTGTTTTACTTTTTTTTTTTTTAAGCTATGTTGTTAACACACAGAACACTTCATTGTTGTTTTTTGGGGAAGGGGCATATGTCACTAGTAGAATGTCTCCAAAGCTGGATTGATGTGGGGAAAACACATTTCCCTTCCAGTTTTGAAAGATTTCCTCTTGGCTCCCAGGAGGAGGGATTCCCTGACTTTGACACACATGGCCACCTTGGCACAAAAGCCTTGTGGTATGGAAAAACAAATTCGTTTTTATGTCCTCTTCTCCCTTTCCACCCTTCAGCATAGACTTAACTCCCTTAAGCCCAGACATCTGTTGGGACCTGACCTCTAGTCATTGGTTACCAGTGTGTCAGGCAATCTGGATTTTCCAGTGATGCCGCTGAGATGGCACCTGTCGAAAGAGTAGTGGTTCCATTTCTAGATTGTGGATATTCAGATAAATTCTGCCATTTTCATTTCACTTCATGAAAGTCAGGTTCAGCCTGTGAAAAGTTGTTAAACAACATGCTAAATGTGAAATGTCAACCCTCACTCTAAACTTTCCCTGTTCAGAGCATCAGATGAAGACTTCAGTGGCTTTCTGATTTTTGGTAGTCCATTGAAGAAGGGAGTTTGAAAGTTGTTGTATACTGTTAACGATTGTCTGCCCATGTCCTGCCTGAAATGCCATGATTGTTTATGGAACGTATCTTTAATAAAGCTGGATACAGCTTGAAAAAAAAAGAAGTCAACTTGCTACAGAGAATTGAATAGGAAAGAATGAGGAAGATTGGCTAGAAGGGCAACCTGACAGGGCCCCTCAGGGCACACAGGTCTTTCCCCACTCAGTACTGTCCCTCTCCTGATTATGCTTACTTTGTCTATAGACAGTACCTTTTCACATTCTTTCCTGCAAGACACATTAACACATTAGATGGACAATGAAAAAAAAATACATTATTTTCTAGATGATAAGCAAGGATCCAACATACGTTAAGCAAACATGACACTAGTAACACATGGGTGTTTAACACATGGGTGTGATGTCTGTAATGTGAGCATAAGTAATGTTACAAAAGGCAATATTTTCCTCATCTGTAAAATGGGGGTGATAATAATATTTGTAAGTTACAAGGTATAAAGCACTTAAAGCACAACTTGGCCCATAGTTAATACTACATTATTCTTATTACTGCCTTAGTGCTTAAGAGCACACACTTTGGAGTCAAGTAAACCTGGGTTTGCATCCCAGCTTCGTCGCTTATTTGGCTGTATCAGACTTTGTGCGACTGGGCATGGTGGCTCACACCTGTAATCCCAGCACTTTGGGAGGCTGAGCCAGGCGGATTACCTGAGGTGAGGAGTTCAAGACCAGCCTGGCCAACGTGGTAAAACCCTGTCTCTACTAAAAATACAAAAAATTAGCCAGGTGCAGTGGCACACACTTGTAATCCCAGCTACTTGGGAGGCTGAGGCAGGAGAATTGCTTGAACCTGGGAGACGGAGGTTGCGGTGAGCCAAGATCACACCACTACACTCCAGCTTGGGCGACACAGCAAGACGTCGTCTAAAAAAAAAAAAGACTGTGCAAGTTACTTAACTCCTCTGAGCTTGTCATCTTATCTGCAAAATGGGATCACTAGCGTGTATCTCGCTGAGCGGTACAGATGAACTATGTAAAGCATTTGGCCCAATGCCTGGCACTGCTAAGCATGCAATAAATGGAAGTTACTATCATAATGTGTAACACATATAATTATGACAATTATATTTCCAAGATATTCTGGGATCTTTACAGTTTCATAATTTTGCTCTTTTTACTATACAACACTCCTTTTATTGAAACAAATACAGATTTTGGAGTCAGACAGACCTAGTCTGGATTTGAATTCCAGCTCTCCTTCTTACCAGCCTGGGGCCATGGAGAATGTTGTCCATTTCCCTGAGCCTCAGTGTTCTCTGTAAAATGTGGATGATACCTGACTCCCAGGCATTTTGCCAGGATTACATGGGATTCCTACACAGTGCAATGTCTAGTGATAATATAAATGCTAAAAGCAACTTGTTAAATGTATAAATAAATGTGATTTATTTTTGCTCCTTTACATACAGTATCATGGATATAATTTGTAGATGTGTGTACTGTGAATACAATGGCCACTTCTCTTGCTCCCAAAGTGTCTCTGTAGCCTGGTGTTTCATCCTAGCCACAGAAGGGTTCAAAAGGCCACAGCATCAGCAGTGTGGGACCCTGCTGATAGGGAAGAGAGAAGGGGAAGTCACAGAAACAGGGGAAACTCCCTTTTCCTGTCTGGCTAGGATTTGTTTTTCTTCCACACAGGCTGTATGTTCCCTGTTGATATGGGGGTCTGTCAAGTGTCCAGCTTTGATTGGCGTCTCCAGTACAGAGGAAGTAAGGAGCCCCTTAACTTTCAGGAGCTGTTTTCCTCTGGACTTGCAGACTACAGTCCCAAACACGTTCTCTTTCTGGCACCACTGGTGAGAGCAGAAAGCAATGGAGAAAATCCAGAATCATGATGTCAGAGCTAGACGACCTCAGAGAAGGGAGGCAGTATAGTGGAGTGGTTCAGAGCATTGATTGGGTGGGTCAGAATAACTCAGCCCAAATCCTGGCCATACCACTTACCAGCTGGATGACCTGGAGCAGGTTATAGAATCTCTCTAAACCCTAGTTTCCTCAGCTGTAAAGTGGGGATAAGAATATTCCTGATTCAGCCGGGCGAAGTGGCTCATACCTGTAATCCCAGCACTTTGGGAGGCCGAGGCGGGCAGATCACGAGGTCAGGAGATCGAGACCATCCTGGCTAACACGGTGAAACCCCGTCTCTACTAAAAATACAAAAAAAATTAGCCGGGCATGGTGGCAGGCGCCTGTAGTCCCAGCTACTCGGGAGGTTGGGGCAGGAGAATGGCATGAACCCAGGAGGCGGAGCTTGCAGTGAGCCGAGATGTCACCATTGCACTCAAGCCTGGGCGACAGAGCGAGACTCCGCCTCAAAAAAAAAAAAAAGAATATTCCTGATTCATATGAAATCAGATATAAAGCTCTGAGGACAGTGTCAGGTACATAGTTAGTACTCAGTATTTGAAAGCTGTTACCATTTTCTCTTGTTCTGCCATTTCATTTTCACAGTTGAGGACCCTAATGGCCAGAAAGGAAGCACAGCTCATTAACTGTCCACCCGATCAGAGCTACTTCCCAGGCAGGGCTGTAGCTTAGGGATCAAGACCCTGCATTAACTGTGCTGAGAGCAAGAACCAGCAGCACCACCCTAGCTGTGGGGTTGGAGGCTTGAGGGTATGTGCAAATCAAGGCATGACTTCCACCCAAATGAGTGCCCAAAAGAGAATGTCCCTTCCTGCTGGAATTATTTATTTTGTAATTAACAAAGACTGGAAGCCCTTTCTGATATTTTGGTTTGGAGGCTCAGGGTTTAAACTTATAACAGCCATGGACAAGGGTTTATTGCAGGCCTGTTCTTACTTGCTGAATTGAATTCATTATTATGATCCCTAAGCAACTAGGGGTCAGGAGCTAAGTATGTAAGACAGACAGCTAGGATTTTGCGATCAGAGGACAAAGTGTCCGGAGTGGAGAGGCTTCAAAAATTGAGCCCTGTTTCCAGGCTCTGTAATGTCCAGATCTCAACTGCTTTGGAGCTGCCTTCACCTCTAAGTGTTCAGGGAGGGGTCTGGCACTTCAACGGGCCCCACCAAGTCCTGGGCAGCAGCCCCAGTTTCTGGTGACCTTCGTGCAGCTTTTGGGTTGTGCTTTGCTTTGTTTTCTTGTTTGTTTTTTCATGGCAGGGTGGCCTTTCCCTGCTTCTGGGTTGGAACTGGGGGAGGGAGGATGGTTTGCTCCCATCTCCACAGCTGTGTTTACACTTCCCTGTCAGGGACTGTCTGTGGCCCAGCCTTTCCTCAGTCTGCTGTGTCCCCTCTGAAAATTGCTGTTTGATATCTCTGTGGGCATTACAAGGGAGGGGCGCAACAGGCCAATGGGTCACCGTCCGAAGGGGGCTCAGGTTGGAAGGCAGGAATACTAGTGCAGAGAGCTCTGTTTGGATTCTGAGGAGCATCATCTCCTTCCCTTTCTACCAGTGGCCTGAGGACCAGCAGGGGACGAAAGTATACTTAGAACTCGCCCGTCCCAGACGGACTAGAACACGTGACATGTCATTTCTAATCATGGGCTTGAACACAATCTTGCTTTGTGATGGGGATATGAGTGTACAGAGCAGAGCGGTCTTCCTTAAGGCTTCGCTGGGGCCAATGGTCAAAGATACAGCATGTTAAAGCCAAGAAGATTATGCTAAAATATAAGCAAATTAAAAAGGATTTAAGAAAACGGTCAAGTAAATAATGCTCTTCTTCCCCAGGGAGCAAGTTGAGCTGGTATTAATCAGTATACTAGGGTTGCTGGACTCTGGGCCAAGCCCAGGAGAGTAGCTGCCAAGGCAAATCAGGCATCAGGTTTCAAAAATTAAACACATAATTTTATTTTTCTGCAATAGGGAACTTTCAGAAAAAGAACCAGCCCTATTAGGCTACTTAGCACACTTTGTCCAGTTTCTTTCAGCCCCAGAGGCCTCCAATTTAAAGCAAGATGAGCAACTGGAAGCCAGGAGTGACACAGTTATTCCCTTCTCCCATTAACTGCCTGGGGGTGGGGCCGGGAGGAGTGGGGCAGGGGTGATTGTACTGTTTTTCAAAGGTCCAGTTGCTGACCACTTGCCAGCAGTTTTTCTACGAATTTACAGGACAAAGACCTGAAGGGTTGCAAAAGAAAAAGAATTGTAGAAGAGCTAGCTAAAGTTTGGCTGATAATGTCTCAGGAAATGTCAGCTAAGAAAGGGTCTGGTCTCAGGAAAAACTCTCCCATCACAATAAGGAGGAAGCAACTGGCAAACAAATTTTCCTCCAAGAACCTCACGCTTATTGGTGGTGTGGAAAGTTGTTTTTATTGTTATTGTTAGTATTATTGAGACAGGTTCTCATTCCATTGCCCAAGCTGGAGTGCAGTGATGCAATCATGGTTCACTGCAGTATTGACTTCCCAGACTCAGGCGATTTTCCCACCTCAGCCTCCTGAGTAGTTGGGACTACAGGCCCACACCACCATGCCTGGCTAATTTTTTTGTGTTTTTTGTAGAGACGGGGTTTCATCGTGTTGCCCAGGCTGGTCTCAAATTCCTGAACTCAAGCAATCTGCCTGCCTCATTCTCCCAAAGTGCTGGGATTACAGGTGTGAGCCACTGAGCCTGGCCGAAAGTTATTTTTGTAATCCTTCAGTGAATGAGGGTTACTAAGCCCTGTGTGTAGTCCTATCATGGTGGAGGTGAAAGAGATATACAGTGTAGTAGTGAGTGTAAAGTGATACTGAAGTTGAAGGGCTGGGAAATCCAGGAGGGCTAGAAGGTTTAATGAAGAGAGGGAACTTAGGTTAGGCTGTAGATCAGATTCTGATCTACAGCTTTGGCATAAATCCCTTCAACTTCCTTTCCACCTGAAAATATTTCCGTAACCATACTTTGTTATGTCAAAATGTCTTTGTATCTACTCTCTTGTTATTTGGCATCTTCTCCTAAGGCAGTGTTGTCCACTTCTGTGGCTTCAGTTACCATCAATATGTTGATGGTTTCCAAATCTCTCACTAGTCTCTCTCCTGACATTCAGATCTTCTGGACAGCTCTCCCTAGCTAAAGCCACAGTCTTTCTCCCAACAATTATTAATGTTGTGCAGTGGCTCTCAAACTTCACTACACATTGTAATCACCTGGATGCTTTAAAAACTCTTGAAGCTCAGGCCATACCCTAGATCAATTAATCAGACTTTTGGGTGTGGGAGGTGGGCATCAGTAGTTATTAAAACTCCTTGGCTGGGCACGGTGGCTCACGCCTATAATCCCAGCACTTTGGGAGGCCAAGGCGGGCGGATCACCTGAGGTCGGGAGTTCAAGACCAGCCTGACCAACATGGAGAAACCTTGTCTCTACTAAAAATACAAAATTAGCCAGGCATGGTGGCGCATGCCTGTAATCCCAGCTACTCGGGAAGGCTGAGGCAGGAGAATCGCTTCAGCCTGGGAGACAGAGGTTGCGTGCGGTAAGCTGAGATCGCGCCATTGCACTCCAGCCTGGGCAACAAGAGTGAAACTCCATCTCAAAAACAAAGTTCCCCAAGCTCCCCAAGTGTGACCCAAGTTTGAGAACCACTTATCTAGAAGGCAGCGGGAACAGAAAGGAATGCCAGTATAAAGGAATATTTTCCTTGATTTGGTAGTTAAATGGATAGGGGCAAGGGAAAAACAGCAAAGTCAAAGTTTTTATATAAGGAAAAGAACACTAAATCTGGTTGGAATCCAGCGACCTGAGTTTAAGACCTGACAGAATTATTCATCTGTGTAAGGCAAGTCTTCTAACTCCTTTAGGCCAGAATAACCTGATGTGTAAACTGAAGTTGCCCTACGTACTTCATACAGTTATGAAGATTACTTGAAAAAATGAACATTATAAGCTTTTCTAATTATACACTTTGAGACAAAATCAAAATCAAGATGTTATTATTTTGCATTTTAATTTGTAATTTTAAAAATTTATATTTTGAAATAATTTCAGATTTAATAGAGTTGCAAATATGGTAGAGTTCCTATATGTCCATCAAACTTCCTCAATTACAATGATTAAAACCAGGAATAAGATTGATAAAATACTATTAATTAATCTAGAGATTTTATTCTAATTTCATCAAATTATCCCACTGGTGTTCTTTTTCTGGACCAGGATTCAAGCCAGGATCACACATTACATTTAGTTGTCATATCTCCTCAGTCTCCCAATCTGAGATGGTTTCTCACCCCTTGTCTTTCATGATCTTGACACTTGAAGATACTGGCCAGTTATTTTGTAGATTGTCTCTCATTTTGGATTTGTCTGATGTTTCCTCATAATTAAATTCAGCTTATGCAGGCTGGGCATTGTGGCTCATGCCTGTAATCCCAGCACTGGGAGGCAGAGGTGGGGGGATCACCTGAGTCAGCAGTTCGAGACCAGCCTGGACAACATGGTGAAACCCCATCTCTACTAAAAATACAAAATTTGCCGAGTGTAGTAGTGCATGCCTGTAAACCCAGCTACTTGGGAGGCTGAGGCAGGAGAATCGCTTGAACCCAGGAGGCAGAGGTTGCAGTGAGCCGAGATTGCACCATTGCACTCCAGCCTAGGCAACAAGAGTGAAACTGTCTCAAAACAAACAAACAAACAAACAACACGCACAAAAAATCAGCTTATGCGTGTTTGTCAAGAATACCACAGAAGTGATTTTGTGCGCTTCTCATTGCATCATGTTGAGAGGGACCTGGTAAGAATACCTCTCAGCTGGGGGCAATGGCTCATGCCTGTAATCCCAACACTTTGGGAAATCAAGGTGGGAGGATGGCTTGAACCCTGGAGTTCAAGACCAGCCTAGGCAACACAGCAAGACCCTGTCTCCTTAAAAAGAAGAGGGAGGCCGGGCGTGGTGGCTCATGCCGGTAATCTCAGCACTTTGGGAGGCCGAGGTAGGCAGATCACCTGAGGTCAGGAGTTTGACAGCAGCCTGGCCAATACGGTGAAACCCCATCTCTACTAAAAATACAAAAATTAGCAGGGCGTGGTGGCACGAACCTGTATTCCTGGCTACTTGGGAGGCTGAGGCGGGAGAATTGCTTGAGCCCGGGAGGGAGAGGTTGCAGTGAGCCGAGATCGCGCCACTGCACTCCAGCCTGTGTAAGTAACAAAGCGAGACTCCTCCAGCCTCGCCCCCCGGCAAAAAAAGAAGAAGAAAACAATACCTCTTATTACTAGTGATGCTAACTTTGATCACTTAGTTAAGGTGGTGTCTGCCAGATTCTTATCTGTAAAGTTGCTATTTTTTCCCTTTGTAACTAGCAGGTGTCTTGTGGGGATTTATTTCGATACAAGGCTATAATTTTGATTCTAAGTGACTAGAAAACTATGGACAGAAATAGGGAGATCAGACATAAATAAAGGGCTTAGAACCCATAGACCGCTGTCTGGAGAACTGGTAGGGGTGAAGCATCGGTATGAAGGTGATCTGGGTTGGCTTCAAACGCTGAAGTGAGATGTGGCTTGTCACCAGCGCGTGGGGATGGCGCATCCGCTGAATAGGGTCTTCAGGAAGATATTAGTGGCTCTGCGAAGGTTTCCCCAGAGCCCTTCCCCTCCCCTGCCAGCGCCGCTTTGGAAGCCATCTGGGAGGCTGCACCCGCCAGGACTCCTGAGTGCGGGGTTTTGGCGGCAAACGACAGTAGTGCGTCCGCGCGGCACGGGTAGGTCAATGCGCACGCGCCGACAGGAGGCGTGGGGCGGGGCACGGCGCAGGGGTGGGGCAGCGGCGCGCATGCGTCCTAGCAGCGGGACCCTGCGGCTCGGGATGGAGGGTGAGTGAGTAAACAAGCCTGGGCCGGGCGGTGGGGCCGGGCCTCCTCCCCTCGCCGCCCTGGGCCTGAGGGAGGGAGAGGCGGAGGGATCAGGAAATTGGAAGGAATCCGACGGACACACTGCCTGCCTGGCCGGGGGTAGCAGGCGCCCCTCCTCATTCCGAGGGTGGGGGAATGGGGGCGACGGGGCGAGAGAGACCCAGGCGAGGACAGCGTCTGGGGCTGCGAGGGCTGTGTGCCCGGGAGGAGGAGCGGCGGGGGCGGGCTTGGGGACGGGGAATCCCGTTGGATGGCGGGGTGGGCCGGTGGGCGGGAGCCCCAGCGCCCAAAGGGCGCGGGAGGGCGGTGGCACCTGCGGGGGCCTTTAGCGAGGTGGACTCTGGGGACCTGGAGCTGTGCTTGGGGAGGGCTAGAGACCGGGGCTGATCTTGCGATGGCTTTCGGGGATGTTGAGGAGGGGTAGCGGTAAAAACAAGGCCGGGACTAGGGTGAGGTGAGTAAGGCTCCCAAGGCACAAAGTGTAAAGGAGCACTGACTTAGGGTCGCGCAAGTGCAGTGAGCGCCTCCTCACGTGCGTCCTGGGTGCCTCGGTCGCCTCACCCCAGGCCTGGCCCTGAGCAAGAATCTCCTTCACTCCAGACTTTTGGTCTCACGCCAATGATCGCTCACCCCCACCATTCAACCGAGGATCAAATGATATAAATAAAAGTGCCTTGAAGCACAGACAAGGTGTTGTATTTGGGACATGCCTGTTAGGAAATGTGGGACCAACTTTTATTTCAATAAAAAGTGACTACTGAGGAATTGTTTCTTGAGCAGGGAAGGGAAGGGATACCTGAAGGATGTTAGTGCCCCCCGTGGAATGTGAAGGAATATGGAGGGTGAAATATAGGGTTGTATGTGATGTAGCCCAGGCCGATAGGAACCTGACGCTTGGCAGGGGAGGATGAAGGCAAAGGAGCTCAGGTACACTAACAATTAGGTGTGTGCAAGGATGGCAATGAAAACGTGAGTCTCCTCCACGTTTGCTGCCATACTGCCGCTGAATAAAAAAATTCCCACACCCCATGTTTTTTAAATTTAGGAAACTGATGTTGAAGGAGGTTTCCAGCCTGAGAAGGTGCTAACCCTATTAGAGGTTTCTGTGAAAGCTTGTCTATTTGAAGTCTTGGAATCCCCAGATATGCCACTGATAAAAGAGATTACTTACATAGGAGAGAGTGTGTGTTAGGAGATAAGTACTTTAGACTGGGCTCGGTGGCTCATATCTGAAATCCCAGCATTCGGGAGGCCCAGGCAGGAGAATAGCTTGAGCCCAGGAGTTTGGGACCAGCTCAGGCAACAATAGCGAGACCTCATCTCTAAAAAAAAAAAAAAATAGCCAGATGTGGTGGCCTTCTCCTATAGTCCCAGCTGCTTGGGAGGCTGAAGCAGGAGTATTGCTTGAGACTGGGAGGTCAAGGTTGCAATGAGCTCTGATCCTGCCACTGCACTCCAGTCTGGGTGACAGCACCTGAGACCCTGTCTCAAGAAAAAAAAAAAAAAGCCTGGCACGGTGGCTCATGCCTGTAATCCCAACACTTTGGGAGGCTGAGGTGGACCGTTCACTCGAGCCCAGGAGTTTGAGACCAGCCTGGGCAATATGGTGCAACTCCATCTCTACTAAAAATACAAAAATTAATCAGGTGTGGTGGCACACGCCGGTAGTCCTAGCTACTCGGGAGGGCTGAGGCATTAGAATCGCTTGAACCGGGAGGTGGAGGTTGCAGTGAGCCGAGATTGCGCCACTGCACATCAGCCTGGGCAACAGAGTGAGATTCTGTCTCAAAAAAAAAAAAAAAAAAAAAAAGGAGGCCTGGCACAGTGGCTCAGGCCTGTAATCCCAGCACTTTGGGAGGCCAAGGCAGGCGGATCACTTGAGGTCAAGAGTCCGAGAGCTGCCTGGGCAACATGGCGAAACTCCTTCTCTACAAAAATACAAGAATTAGCTGGGCGTGGTGGTGGGTGCCTGTAATCCCAGCTATTCAGGGGGTTGAGGCACGAGGATCGCTTGAACCTGGGAGGTGGAAGTTACAGTGAGCCGACATTGCACCACTGCATTGCAGCATGGGTGACAGAGCAAGACTCCATCTCAAAAAAGAAAAAAAAAAGGGAGAGAGAAGTACTTAAAAACGCACATACATAATAGGAGAAAGGACTATCTATAAAACTGTAATAATGCTATCATTGTCAAGGTTTATGCTTATTGTTGTGTGTCACAAACATAATGAATCAACTCCAAAGGCAGGGATATATGTTTTATTCATTGATGTACCCCAAACACCTAAAATGGTAACACATAGTAGCTACTACTATTAAGTATAATAGTAGGTGCTCAACATATATTTGTGGAATAAATAGTGGGGAAATTTCTGGCACTGGGAGTCAGGTGATCCGGATGCTAGTATTGTCAGTAACTGGCAGAGTACTTGTATGCCAATCGTGGAACTTGATGCTAAGGCCCAGCTTAAAATTCCTTAAAGTGTAAATGACTTCTTCATTATGATGGTTACATTAGTGCCCTTTGAAACAGCACTAGAGGCCGGGCTGATGGCTTACACCTATAAGCCCAGCACTTTGGGAGGCTGAGGCTGTTGGATCACCTGAGGTCGGGGAGTTCAAAACCAGCCTGGCCAATATGGTGAAACCCCATCTCTACTAAAAATACAAAAAATTAGCCAGACGTGGTGGCGGACACCTATAATTCTAGCTCTTGGGAGACAGAGGTGGGAGAATTGCTTGAACTTGGGAGTGGGAAGTTGCAGTGAGCTGAGATTGCGCCACTGCACTCCAGCCTGGGCACGAAAGAGTGAGACTCTGTCTTGGGAAAAAAAAAAAAAAGAGAGACAGCACTAGAATAAGGAGGCTGGAACTAAAAATGAAATTTTACTCCCAAGAAGACATTTGGGAGAAGGGAAAGGTAAGAAAAATGTGGTCGGGCTTGTTTCTTATATATTTGCCTTTGGATGATACCTTCAAACAACCAATTTAAGTCTGGACACTGTGGCTCATGCCTGTAATCCCAGTACTTCGGGAGGCCGAGCTGGGCGGATCACTTGAGTTCAGAAGTGTGAGACCAGCCTGGGCAACATGGCAAAACTCTGTCTCTACAAAAACATTACAAAAATTAGCCAGGCCTGGTGGTGTGGGCCTGTAGTCCCAACTACTCAGGAGGCTGAGTAGGGAGGATTGCTTGAGCCCAGGAGGCAGAGGTTGCAGTGAGCCGAGATCAAGCCACTGCATTCCAGCCTGGGCAACAGAGCAAGACCCTGTCTCAAAACAAAATAAGAAACCGATTCAAAATATTAATTTTGTCTATTTTTAATTCCTAGGGTCTGAAACCTGGCTTCATTACTCTGTAGGCAACAGTTCCTTCCCTTTGATTTGCTGTTTATATGAAACATGTAACAATTCATGTCGTTAAGTATATCTTTTTCTGGTCTTAGATTAAGTTTAAAAAGTTTCACTTTGGGCCCCCCACGTTGTGGCTCACACCTGTAATCCCAGCACTTTGGGAGCAGGCCGAGGGATTGATCACTTGAAGCCAGGAGTTTGGGACCAGCCTGTCCAACACGGTGAAACCCCGTTTCTACAATTAGCTGGGCGTGGGCATCGCACACCTGTCATCCCAGCTACTTGGGAGGCTGAGGAACGAGAATCCCTTGAACCTGGGAGGCGGAGGTTGCAGTGAGCTGAGATGGCACCACTGTACTCTAGCCTGGGCGACAAAGGGAGACCCTGTCTCAAAAAAAGTTTCCACTTTGTTCACTATTTCTATTTTGTTCACTAGTAGCGTCCCAGAAAAGATTTGAGGTAGCAACACTAAAAACACACTAATTCCATTTCTACGTAGAATAAACTAAAGAGAAAAGAGAAAACAATTTGTGGAGAAAAGTGAAGATAATTAGATAGGTTGGGATTGAGGGGAAGGGTTAAAGGTTAAAAAAAGAAAAATTGTGCTTCTCCATTCTGGAAAGTCCCCAGCTTTTTCTTTGTTTTGTTTTATGTCCAAACTGTGTACATATTGGATTCTTTCCTACTCCTTAGTCTATCAGTCAATCATCAGTTGAGGCTTGAGTACACTACACCCTAAAGTCATGAGTTACTTAATGGGTAGTTGGAATTCAGTACCTTTAGTGTGTTTTATTCTCTAACTCACCTACCCGAATAATTTGATTCAAAATAGACTAAAAAGTCTTATTTTTATTGGATGATATGAGCAGGCACTAAATACAGTACAGTATTAAACTTTGGGCTGACACAGTACAGAACCAGTCAAGATAGAGCTCTAGCCTGTTAGGAGATTGCTTTTACTCTTCCAAGTCAGCGTTCTCACTGGGCAGGGTGGCTCATGTCTGTAATCTCAACCCTTTGGGAGGCTGAGGAAGGGGGATTACTTCAAGTCAGGAGTTCAAGGCCAGCCTGGGAAACATAGCAAGATCTTGTAGGCTGGGCGTAGTGGCTCATGCCTGTAATCCCAGCACTTTGGGAGGCCGAAGCGGGTGGATCACAAGGTCAAGAGATCGAGATCATCCTGGCCAACATGGTGAAACCTGTCTCTACTGAAATACAAAAATTAGCTGGGCGTGGTGGCGTGCACCTGTAGTCCCAGCTACTCGGGAGGCTGAGGCAGGAGAATCGCTTGAACCCGGGAGGCGGAGGTTGCAGTGAGCTGAGATTGCACCACTGCACTCCAGCCTGGCAACAGAGCAAGATTCCGTTTCAAAAAAAAAAAAAGATCTTGTCTCCACTGAAAATATAAAAAATTAGCCAGGCATGGTGGCATGTGCCCGTAGTCCCAGCTACTAGGGAGGCTGGGGCCAAAGGATCCCTTGAGCCTGGGAGGTCGAAGTGCAGTGAGCTATGATCATACCTGGTCGGCAGAGTGGGACCCTTTCTCAAAAAACAAAATAAAATGAAATAAAATTAAACCAGAGTTATAAATCCTGTGAGCCAGCATTTTCCTTTGGGTCTCATAAAAACTAATCCTGTTTACGGTGAAACCCTGTCTCTACTGAAAACACAAAAAATTAGCTGGGCATGGTGGTGGGCACCTGTGATCCCAGGTACTCGGGAGGCTGAGGCAGGAGAATGGCGTGAACCTGGGGGGTGGAGCTTGCAGTGAGCCAAGATCGCGCCACTGCACTCCAGCCTGGGCGACAGAGTGAGACTCCGTCTCAAAAAAAAAAACTAATCCTGTTTAGATTTTTGTTACCATTACCTCCAGCGCATACGATCTAATTTTTTTTTTGAGACAGAATTTCACTCTTGTTGCTCAGACTGGAGTGCAATGGCGCGATCTCAGCTCATTGCAACCTCTGCCTCCTGGGTTCAAGCGATTCTCCTGCTTCAGCCTCCCGAGTAGCTGGGATTACAGGCATCCACCACCATGCCCGGCTAATTTTGTATTTTTAGTAGAGACGGGGTTTCTGCATGTTAGGCTGGTCTCGAACCCCTGTCCTCAGGTGATCCACTCGCCTCGGCCTCCCAAAGTGCTGGGATTACAGGTGTGAGCTACTGCACCCAGCTGATCTGATTCTCTTAATTAAGCAACACTAGGAAATACTAATGTTATAATTTTATTTTAAATTAGAATTCAGAGTCACAGGTTCCTGTTAGGAAGGTTCTTTCTGTGTGTAGTGCCCAGGAGCTCAAACTAATGACAGATGAAAATACCTCAGAGAAGTTGGAGGGTATAAATTAGAGATGTGCTTTATAGATCCTAACTGAGAGATCAGGCTGTGTACCTAGTCACAGAATTGATTTTAATTGAAATGTTGATGAAATTGGTGATCACCAGAATGACCCAAAGGTGTGTTACTAGAGCTCTTTGCAGGGATAGGTTCACCCCTATCATTCAGGTTTCAATTACACTATGAATCAAAAAAGGAATAGGATGAAATATTTAAAAATATAGGCCAGGGGCCAGGCGTGGTAGCTCACGCCTGTAATCCCAGCACTTTGGGAGGCCGAGGCAGGTGGATCACAAGGTCAGGAGATGGAGACCATCCTGGCCAACATGGTGAAACCCCGCCTCTACTAAAAATACAGAAATTAACCCGGCATGGTGGCGAGCATAGTCCCAGCTACTCAGGGGGGGTGGAGGCAAGAGAATCGCTTGAACCCAGGAGGTGGAGATTGCAGTGAGCTGAGATAGCACCACTGCACTCCAGCCTGGGTGACAGAGTGAGACTCCTTCTCAAAAAAAAAAAAAAAAAAAAAAAAATGTAGGCCAGGCCCGGTGGCTCACGCCTGTAATCCCAGCACTTTGGGAGGCCAAGGTGGGTGAATTACCTGAGGTTAGGAGTTCGAGACCAGCCTGGCCAACATGGTGAAACCCTGTCTCTACTAAAAATACAAAAATTAGCTGGGGCAGAGGTTGCAGTGAGGTGTTATTGCACCAACGCACTCCAGCCTGGCAACAGAGTGAGATTCCATCTCAAAAAAAAAATAAAAAAAATAGGCTGGGCACGGTGGCTCACGTCTGTAATCCCAGCAGAGCGAGATTCCGTCTCAAAAAATAATAATAAATACAAAAAATAAATACAAATAATAAATACAAATAAATAAAATTTAAAAATAAAAATCTGTAGTGCCATCTGCCTCCAAAGGCTTACTTAGCCTTGCTGGTTAATAAAATTATTATTCAAGAGAAACTATCAAAGACACTGAATTTGCCCCTAAGACAAAGAAGCTATTTCTGCAAAGGGACACCTTATGTAGATGAAAAAATTTAATAGTTTGGAACTTTTGTATTCTGATCTCAGTCTCTCTAAGTTTAAGAACTTGTTCCTTAAATTTTTTTTTTTTTTTTTTGAGACAGAGTCTTGCTCTGTTGCCCAGGCTGGAGTTCAGTGGCACCATCTCGGCTCACTGCAAGCTCCGCCTCCTGGGTTCACGCCATTCTCCTGCCTCAGTCTCCTGAGTAGCTGGGACTACAGGCGCCCGCCACCACGCCCAGCTAATTTTTTGTATTTTTAGTAGAGACGGGGTTTCACTGTGTTACCCAGGATGGTCTCGATCTCCTGACCTCGTGATCCGCCTGTCTCGGCCTCCCAAAGTGCTGTGATTGCAGGCGTGAGCCACCGCGCCCAGCCGTTCCTTAAATTTTTTATTGCCATACAATTTCAGTAATGTTTTCCCATTTCCACCTAGTGACAGACTACATTCTAGTTTTAGCCTTTGCAGCAAATTGAGATCCAGTTTTCTGGGGAAAGATTGCTACATTTTTATAGCTTTCTTTTCCTGTAGAGATGTGACAGTAAATAAAGTGGTTTGTATTTCCAGTGATTAATCTTTTTAAAAAATAAACTCTATTTTTTAGAATAGTTTGTTTGTTTTTTAAGAAAGAAAAAAAAGAAAGAATAGTTTGTTTGTTTTTGGTTTGTTTGAAACAGGGTCTCACTCTGTCACCCAGGCTGGAGTGCAATGGCGCAGTCACAGCTTGCTCCTGCAGCCTTGATCGTGCAGGCTCCATCTGTCTTCTCACCTCAGCCTCCCTGGTAGCTGGGACTAGAAGCACACGCCACCATGCCCAACTAATTTTTGTATTTCTTTTGTAGAGATGGGATCTCACCATGTTATCCAGGCTGGTCTCGAACAACTGGGCCCAAGAGATCCACCTGCCTCAGCCTCCAAAAGTGTTGGAATTTCAGGCATGAGCCATCACGCCTGCCCTAGAATAGTTTTAGATTTATTTTTAAAATTGTAGCCTGGGCGCGGTGGCTCACGCCTGTAATCCCAGCACTTTGGGAGGCCAAGGCGGGTGGATCACCTGAGGTCAGGAGTTCAAGACGAGCCTAAGCAACATGGTGAAACTCTGTCTCTACTAAAAATACAAAAATTAGCTCGGCGCGGTGGCATGTGCCTGTAATCCCAGCTACTTAGGAGGCTGAGGCAGGAGAATCGCTTGAGCCCAGAAGGTGGAGGTTGCAGTGAGCCGAGATTGCATCATTACACTCCAGCCTGGGCGACAGAGCGAGACTCTATCTCAAAAAAAAAAAAATTGTAAAGCTAGTACAGGGAGTTCCTGAAAATCCACATCCAGTTTCCCCTATTAATAACATCTTATATTAGTATACATGTAACATTTGTTACAGTTAATGAACCACTTTTGATTATATTATTATACTTATTCATTCCCAATTCACTTGAGTTAAAAAAAAAAAAGGTGGAATTGCCTGCAGATTTTTAATAGCAAATGTCTAGAAAATACTGGCCTGACCAAGACTTATTTTTTTCTTAAGCCAGCTTTATTAAGGTAAAAATTTACATACAATAAATCTACCCACTTTATATAGTTCAGTGAGTTTTCATAAAAGTATATAATCATGTAACCATCACCACTACTGAAGTCTAGGACATTTCATCATCCCAGGAAAGTTCCCTTGTGCTCCTTCCCGTTTAATCTCTTACCGCACCTCAGCCCCTGGCAACCACTGATCTGCTTTCTGTCACTAGTTTTGCCCTTTCTAGATTTATTCTAGTACAACACTTTTTTTTTTTTTAATAGAGACAGGGTCTCCCTATGTTGCCCAGGCTGTTCTCAAACTCCTGGGCTCAAGGGATCCTCCTGCCTCAGCCTCCCAAAGTGTTGAGATTACAGACGTGAAGCCATGGCAACTGGCCAGTAGAACATCTTAAGTGGAATCATATGCAGTTATTTGTGTCTTATTTTTTTCACTTAGTATAGTGGTTTCATTTTATTATTACTATTATTATTAATGAGGCAGAGTCTCGCTCTGTTCCCCAGGCTGGAGTGCAGTGGCGCATTCTCAGATCACTGCAATCTCCACCTCCCTGCAATCTCTGCCCTGCTAGGTTCAAGCGATTCTCCTGCCTCAGCCTCCAAGCAGCTGAGACTACAAGTGCACACCACCATGCCCGGCTAATTTTTGTATTTTTGTAGAGATGGGGTTTCACCATGTTGGCCAGGCTGGTCTCGAACTCCTGATCTCAAGTGATCTGCCTGCCTCAGCCTCCCAAAGTGCTGGGATTACAGGCGTGAGCCACTGCACTCAACCAGCATAGTCTTTTAATGGTCTTGAGATGTGGTGTGAATGTATAGAAACTATTCATGGCTTTTTGTTGCTGAATAGTATTCCATTGTGTGTGTATATATCTATACACACTACATTTTGTATCCATTAGCCAATCCATTGATATGTGTGTTGTTTTCACTTTTGGCTATTATAAATAAATATGAACATTTGGGTACAGATCTTTGTGGAGACATAGGTTTTCAATTCTCTTGGATAAATAATTAGAAATTGTATGCCAGGTTCTGTGGTAAGTATATATTCAGCTTTATTTTTGAAAAACTGGCAAACTGCCTTCCACAGTGGCTATATCACTTTGCATTCCTACCAGCAGTGTATGAGGATTCCAGTTGCTTCACGTCCTCACCAACAAGTTGTATTATCAGTCTTTTTTCATTTTAGCCATGGTAGTGGTGTTTAATAGTATCTCATTGTATTTTTCATCTGCATTTCCCTAATGACTAATGATATGGAGCAACCTTTTGTGTGCTCATTTGCCATTCCTATATCTTTTCTGGTGAAATAGCTGTTCAAATTTCTGCTCTTTTTTTTTTTTTTTGAGACGGAGTCTCGCTGTCTCCCAGGTTGGAGTGCAGTGGCACGATTTTGGCCCACTGCAACCTCTGCCTCCTGGGTTTAAGCAATTCTCCTGCCTCAGCTTCCTGAGTAGCTGAGATTGCAGGCAGACGCCACCACGCCTGGCTAATTTTGTATTTTTAGTAGAGATGGGGTTTCACAATGTTGGTCAGGCTGGTCTTGAACTCCTGACCTTGTGATCCACCCGCCTTGACCTCCCAAAGTGCTGGGATTACAGGCGTGAGCCACCACATCCAGCCTTCTGCTCACTTTTTATTGGTGATTTGTCTTATTATTGAGCTATAGGACTTGCTTATATAAATATTTTTTACTTTCTTGATCAAAACAGCATATGTTTTGGAGTTTATCTTCAATGTGTAGATGAACATAATGAAAGGCTGTTAAGTACTAGCTAAGTACCTAACTGGAATATAAGTGCTGTTTTGCATGTGTAAGTAACTAAAGAATAGATCTGGTAGAAATATAAAGTATTTTTTTGTGTGCCACTCCCTTTGCCCAACACTAATGAATCCATCTCTCCAAATCTGCCTGTTCTAGTGAATGCTAAGTTTTTTATTTGTTCACTTTTTTTTTTTAACTTTGATATGATAATTGTTGGTTAGGGTCCAGCTGTGGTGAAAACTCATCTTATGGCTGAGTTTCAGGTGTGTGCCAACATGGCCTGCTAAATTTTGTATTTTTAGTAGAGTCAGGGTTTCACCATGTTGTCCAGGCTGGTCTCAAGCTCCTGGCCTCAAATGATCCACCCGCCTCAGCCTCCCAAAGTGTTGGGATGACAGGCATGAGCCACCACAGCCAGCCAGACACGACAGCATCTGTAGATTATGTTCTATTCCATTACTTAATACTTCTTTTTTCTTTTCTTTCCCTCCCTGCCTTTCTGTTTCCTTCCCTCCCTCCCGCCCTCCTTCCTTTCTTCCTTTCTTTTCTTTTCTTTCCTCTTCTTTTTTTGAGACCGAGTCTCACTCTGTCACCCAGGCTGGAGTGCAGTGGCGCGATCTCAGCTCACTGCAACCTCTGCCTCCCAGGTTCAAGCGATTCTCCTGCCTCAGCCTCCGAAGTAGCTGGGATTACAGGCACCCACCACCACACCCGGCTAATTTTTGTGTTTTTAGTAGAGATGTGTTTCACTATGTTGGCCAGGCTGGTTTCGAACTCCTGACCTCAGGTGATCCGCCCACCTTGGCCTCCCAAAGTACTGGGATTACAGGTGTGAGCCACTGCGCCCAGCCCTTCTTTCTTTCTTTCTTTCTTTACTTTTTTTTTTTTTTGACAAGGCCTCACTCTGTCACCCAGGCTGGAGTACAGAGGCACAATCATGACTCACTGCAGCCTCTACCTCCCCATGCTTAGGTGATTCTCCCAACTCAGCCTCCTGAGTAGCTGGGACTGACTGCAGGCACAGGCTACCATGCCCGGGTAATTTTTGTAATTTTTTTGTAGAGACTGGGTTTTGGCATGTTGTCCCAGCTGGTAATCTTCATTGTCAAATACATGGAGAAACCTAAGCTTACTATTTCAAAAAGGAAAATAGGAAAAAAGGAAAATGAATGCCAAAAAGGAACGGAAGAGGGATTGCAATTTAAAACCATTATTTTGGCCAGGCGCGGTGGCTCATGCCTGTAATCCCAGCACTTTGGGAGGCTGAGGCAGGCATATAACTTGAGGCCAGGAGTTTCAGACCAGGCTGGTCAACATGGTGAAACCTTGTCTCTACTAAAAATACAAAAATTGGCCGGGCATGGTGGTGTAATGTTAGCTACTCAGGAGGCTGAGGCACAAGAATCGCTTGAACTTGGGAGGTGGAGGCTGCAGTGAGCCAAGATCGTGCCACTACACTCCAGCTTGATGACAGAGCGAGACTCCGTCTCAAAAAAAAAAAAATCCATGTGCATGAGATATAATCATGAGCTTATTGTGGTATATGTGTGGTAATGGGTTAAATTTTGCTGTTTTCTTGTCCGTGCTGATGATTTTTTTTTTTTTTTTTTTTTTTTTTTTTTTTGAGATGGAGTCTCGCTCTGTCACCAGGCTGCAATGCAGTGATGCTGTCTCGGCTCACTGCAACCTCCACCTCCTGTGTTCAATCGATTCTTCTGCCTCAGCCTCCCAAGTAACTGGGAATACAGGCACCCGCCACCATGCCTAGCTAATTTTTTGTATTTTTAGTAGAGACGAGGTTTCACTATGCTGGCCAGGCTGGTCTCAATCTCTTGACCTCGTGATCTGCCTGCCTCAGCCTTCCAAAGTGCTGAGATTACAGACGTCAGCCACCCTGCCCGGCCTTTTTTTTTTTTTGAGATGGAGTCTCGCTCTGTCGCCCAGGCTGGAGTGCAGTGGTGCGATCTCGGCTCACCGCAAGCTCCACCTCCCGGGTTCACGGCTTTCTCCTGCCTCAGCCTCCCGAGTAGCTGAGACCACAGGCGCCTGCCACCATGCCAGGCTAATTTTTTGTATTTTTAGAAGAGACGGGGTTTCACCATGTTAGCCAGGATGGCCTCCATCTCCTGACCTCGTGATCCGCCCACCTCGGCCACCCAAAGTGCTGGCTGGGATTACAGGCGTGAGCCACCGCGCCCAGACTTTTTTTTTTTTTTTTTTTTTGAGACAGAGTTTTGCTGTTGTTGCCCAGGCTGGAGTGCAATGGCGCAATCTCGGCTCGTCGCAACTTCTGCCTCCCAGGTTCAAGCAATTCTCCTGCCTCAGCCTCCAGAGTAGCTGGGATTATAGGCATGCGCCACCACGCCCGGCTAATTTTGTATTTTTAGTAGAGGCGGGGTTTCTCCATGTTGGTCAGGCTGGTCTCAAACTCCCACCCTCAGGTGATCCGCCCGCCTCGGCCTTTCAGAGTGCTGGGATTACAACCGTGAGCCAGCGCACCTGGCTTTTTTTCTTTTCTTTTCTTTTCTTTTCTTTTTTTTGTAGAGATGGTGTCTCACTTTGTTGCCCAGGCTGGTCTCAGAGTCCCAAAGTGTTGAAATTATAGGCATGAGCCATTGCACGTGACAGAGTCTCACTCTGTTGCCCAGGCTGGAGTGCAGTGGTGCAATCTCAGTAACTCACTCTAGCCTTGATCTCCTAGGCTCAAGTGATCCTCCTGCCTCAGCTTCTTGAGTAGTTGGAACTACAGGCATGCACCACCATGCCCGGATGATGTTTTTGATTTTGTTTTCTTTTGTTTTGTTTTGAGACAGAGTCTCGCTATCGCCCAGGCTGGAGTGCAGTGGCACGATCTCGGCTCACTGCAGGCTCCGCCCCCTGGGGTTCACGCCATTCTCCTGGCTCAGCCTCCCAAGTAGCTGGGACTACAGGCGCCCGCCACCTCGCCAGGCTAATTTTTTGTATTTTTAGTAGAGACGGGGTTTCACCGTTTTAGCCAGGATAGTCTCGATCTCCTGACCTCATCATCTGCCCGCCTCGGCCTCCCAAAGTGCTGGGATTACAGGCGTGAGCCACCGCGCCCGGCCGATGTTTTTGATTTTTAATAGAGATGAGGTCTTACCATGTTACCCAGGCTTGTATCAAACTCCTGAGCTCAGGCTATCCTCTCAGCTTGGCCTCCCAAAGTGCTGGGATTACAGATGTAAGCCACTGCACCCAGCCTCTTTTCCTTTAAAAAATAACAAAAACAACAGCAAAAGAAAATTTTGAAAAATAGAGATAGGATCTGACTGTGTTGGCCAAGCTAATCTCAAACTCCTGGCCTCTTAGCAACCCTCCTGCCTTGACGTCCCAAAGTGTTGGAATTACAGGCATGAGCCACTGCACATTGCCTGATCATTTATTTTTCTTTTCTTTTCCTTTTTTTTTTTGGTTTTGTTTTGTTTTTGTTTTTGAGACAGGGGCTTGCTCAGTTTCTCAGGCTGGATGCAGTGGTACAATCATGGCTCACCGTGGCCTCAATCTCCTGGGCTTAAGTGATCCTCTCACCTCAGCGGAAAAAAAAAATGTGTAGGAAATTTTAAAAAATAGGGTGTGAAACTTTAGTTTCTGTTTCAAATTTTGGCTCTTCATAGCTCCTTGTGATGTTTTGTTTTGTTTTGTTTTGTTTTGTTTTGAGGCAGAGTCTCACTCTTGTTGCCCAGGCTGCAGTACAATGGCGTGATCTCAGCTCACTGCAACCTCTGCCTCCCGGGTTCACGTGATCCTCCTGCCTCAGCCTCCCGAGTAGCTGGGATTACAGGTGCCTGCCACCACACCTGGCTAATTTTTTTTTTTTGTATTTTTAGTGGAAACGGGGTTTCACCATGTTGACCAGGCTGGTCTTGAATTCCTGACCTCAGCCTCCCAAAGTGCTGGTATCACAGACGTGAGCCACTGCACCTGGCTAGCTCCTTGTAATGTTTTTAAACATTTTTAATGTTAGGTGGAATAAATAGACCTAGTTATCTAAGAAACCCAAGTAGTTATTATAGAGTAAAAGCATCATCTTGTGGATTTTATTGAATTTTTACATGTATTTAGTGTTTGTACTTTCTCTAAAATAATGGGCAGGCTTGTTAGCTGAGCCTAGAAATTGGTTCAGAAAAGCATTATGGGCAGGTGCAATGGCTCACACCTGCACCTGTAATCCCAGTACTTTGGGAGGCCGAGGCAGGCAGATCACTTGAGGTCAGGTGATCCCCAGTAGAGATGGTGAAACCCCATCTCTACTACAAATACAAAAAAATTTGGCCAGCTATGGTGGTGCGCGCCTATAGTCCCAGCTACTTGGGAGGCTGAGGCAGGAGAATGGCTTGAACCCAGGAGGCAGAGGTTGCAGTGAGCCAAGATTGTGCCACTGCACTCCAGCTTAGGCAACAGAGTGAGACTCTGTCTTTAAAAAAAAAAGCATTATGAAAAAATAGAATTTAATAAAGTAAAGGGCCTCTTCCCAAATGGCATCAAGTGTTATAGAGACCTGTCTTAGACATACAAAAATAGTAGGAGAAACCTTGAAGTCTTTCTGATTCTGGGGGAAAAATCCTACTGAGGGTGTCAGGGTCTAACTTGCTGCACTAACTTAATAGAACCACTGTCTGTTCTCTTTTGAAAAGCTGGACACCTGTTCTGCTGTTGTGTCTTGCCATTCTCCTGAAGAACAGAGGCACACTGTAAAACCCAACACTTCCCCTTGCATTCTATGAGGTAGGTAAAGTATATTAGAATACATACTTCTTTAAAACGTTGAACCTTAATTCAAATACCAAAAAGGGGGATTTGCATTGCTGTCTATTTCCATATGTCTTGCTGCTGACTTGGAGATGAGATTATACTGCTGTCATATCCTACTTTTATTACTAGGCATGTGGTAAATTTAGACCATTTGGCAGTATGGTTTTGTAGCATGGGTGGATCTTTCCATGAAACCCCTGGATGCAAACTTGGTTCTTGCTGACCACTTCTCTTACTCAAAGTAAAGAGAAGACTTCCATATCTTGAAGTAATCCAAGTTCCTAGTACCTGTGGGAGAACTTCTTGAGTGCTAAATTAAAAACAAGATACCACAGGAGGACAGAGGCTAAGCTTTTTGATAATTGGACCACAAATTGCTGATGTGAAATTTTGTTGTTGGTTTTTTTTTGTTTTGTTTTTGTCTTTTGTTTTTGTTTTGAGACGGAGTCTTGCTCTGTCGCCCAGGCTGGAGTGCAGTGATGTGATCTCGGTTCACTGCAACTTCCACTTCCCGGTTTCAAGCCATTCTCCTGCCTCAGCCACCTGAGTAGCTGGGATTATAGGTGTGTGCCACCACATCCAGCTAATTTTTGTATTTTTAGTAGAGACGGGGTTTCAGCATCTTGGCCAGGCTGGTCTTGAACTCCTGACCTCGTGATCCACCCACCTTGGCCTCCCAAAGTGCTGGGATTACAGGCATGAATCACCATGCCCGGACTTTTTTTTTTTTTTTTCTTTTTTGAGATGGAGTCTCACTGTGTCACCCAGGCTGGAGTGCAGTGGTGCGATCTCGGCTTATTGCAACTTCCACCTCCCAGGTTCAAGCAATTCTCGTGTCTCAGCTTCCCACGTAACTGGGATTACAGGCACAAGCCACCATGCCCGACTAATTTTTTTTTTTTTTTTGTATTTTTAGTAGAGACGGGGTTTCACTATGTTGGCCAGGCTAGTCTTGAACTACTGACCTCAGAAGATCCGCCCACCTTGGCCTCCCAAAGTGCTGGGATTACAGGCGTGAGCCACCGTGCCTGGACTTCTTGTTGTTTTTTGTTTTTTTGTTTTGTTTTGTTTTTTGAGACAAGGTCTCACTCTGTCACTCAGGCTGAAGTGCAGTGGCGTGGTCACGGCTCACTGCAGCCTTGACCTCCTGGGCTCAAGCAGTCCTCCCACATCAGCCTCCTGAGTAGCTGGGACTACAGGCACTGGCCAACACACCTGGCTAACTTTTGTATTTTCTGTAGAGATGGGGTTTCACCATGTTGCCCAAGGTTGTCTCAAATCACTGGGCTCAAGTAGTGTTCTCACCTCGGCTTCCTAAAGTGTTGGTTTTACAGGTGTGAGCCCCTGCCTCTTTTTTTTAAATTGAAACTTTCTGTTGAACTCACACATTTGGGTTCTTTAAATGTGTGTTTTTATGAGTAAATTTAATGGGAATGAAAGCATAATTGATCTTTTTTTTTTTTTTGTATTTGAGGAGTGCTTTATTTCCAGGCAATAAAATGCTATTTCTCATCTCTGTCTCTCTTAGATTACAGCAAGATGGAAATACCAAATCCCCCTACCTCCAAATGTATCACTTACTGGAAAAGAAAAGTGAAATCTGAATACATGCGACTTCGACAACTTAAACGGCTTCAGGCAAATATGGGTGCAAAGGTAAAAAATATTTCCCAAGTGAAAATTTATATATTTCAATATACTGACCCAGTATAAAGGGGTTGGAATTTTTTTTTTTTTTGAGACAGAGTCTCACTCTGTCACCCAGGTTGGAGTGCGGTGGCGTAATCTCAGCTTACTGCAAGCTCCACCTCGCAGGTTCACGCCATTCTCCTGCCTCAGCCTCCCGATTAGCTGGGACTACAGGCGCCCGCCACCACGCCCGGATAATTTTCTTGTATTTTTAGTAGAGATGGGGTTTCACCATGTTAGCCAGGATGGTCTCGATCTCCTGACCTCGTGATCCGCCCGCCTCGGCCTCCCAAAGTGCTGGGATTACAGGCGTGAGCCACCGCGCCTGGCCCAGGGGTTGGAATTTCTTTTTAACTTTTGTTTTGAAATCTTAACAGGGCCAGGTGCGGTGGCTCACACCTGTAATCCCAGCACTTTGGGAGGCTGAGGCAGGTGGATCACCTGAGGTCAGGAGTTCGAGACCAGCCTGTCCTACCTGGTGAAACCTCGTCTCTACTAAAAATACAAAAATTAGCCAGGCGTGGTGTCATATGCCTGTAATCCCAGCTACTCGGGAGGCTGAGGCAGGAGAATTGCTTGAACCCAGGAGATAGAGGTTGCAGTGAGCCGAGATGGCACCACTGCACTCCAGCCTGGGTGACAGAGCAAGACTCCATCTCAAAAAAAAAAAAAAAAAAGGCCAGGCACGGTGGCTCATGCCTGTAATTCCAGCACTTTGGGAGGCTGAGGCAGGCAGATCACTTGAGGCCAGGAGTTTCAAACCAGCCTGGCCAACATAGTGAAACCCTGTCTCTACCAAAAATACAAAAATTAGCCAGGTGTGGTGGTCTGTGCCTGTAATCCCAGCTACTTGGGAGGCCGAGGTAGGAGAATCGCTTGAACCCAGGAGGCGGAGGTTGTGGTGAGCTGAGATCGCGCTACTACACTCCAGCCTGGGCGACAACAGAGCAAGACTCCATCTCAAAAAAATAAATTATTAATTAATTAATAAAATAACAATATATCTTAATCTTTTCCATGGCTTTGCTAGGCTTTGTATGTGGCAAATTTTGCAAAGGTTCAAGAAAAAACTCAGATCCTCAATGAAGAATGGAAGAAGCTTCGTGTCCAACCTGTTCAGTCAATGAAGCCTGTGAGTGGACACCCTTTTCTCAAAAAGGTACTTTTGGGAGTTTAAGCTCAGTTTTCCTCTCTTCCTTGGGCTTAAAGCTTTTTCCTATATTTGTGACTTTTTAGAAAGTGAATAAGTAAGACAAGGTATGGTGGCTCACACAAGTATTCCCAGCTATTTGGGAGGCTGAGGTGGGAAAATCGCTTGAGGTGAGGAGTTTGAGACCAGCCTGGGCAACATAGACTGTGTCTCTAAAAAATTTTTTTAAAAAGTAGCCAGACATGGTGGTGTAGTCCTAGCTACTTGTGAGGCTGAGGTGGAAGGATTTCTTGAGCCCAGAAGTTCAAGGCTGAAATAAACTATGATTTCACCACAACACTCCAGTCTGGGTTGACAGACAAGACCTTATGTCCAAAAAAAAAAAGGAAAGAAAGGAAATAAATAAATAAGGTTAAGGTTAATAGATACAGCTATTTTAGTCAACTTTGAATAATTAAGATAATAAATCTGCAGCTTCAAGAATAATTATGGGGGCTGGGCGCAGTGGCTCACACCTGTAATCTCAGCACTTCGGGAGGCTGAGGCAGATGGATCACTTGAGGCCAGGAGTTTGAGACCAGCCTGGCCAACATAGCGAAACACTGTCTCTACTAAAAATACAAAAGTTAGCTGCGTGTGATGGTGCACACCTATAATCCCAGCTACTTGGGAGGCTGAGGCCTGAGAACCTCTTGAACCTAGGAGGCAGAAGTTGCAGTGAGCCAAGATCACACCACTGCACTCCAGCCTGGGTGAAAGAGTGAGACTGTGTCTCAAAAAAAAAAAATAATAAATAAATAAATAAAAGAATTTTCTAGTTAAGAAACTTTGGCTGGACACGGTGGCTCACACCTGTAATCCCAGCACTTTGGGAGGCCGAGGTGGGTGGATCACCTGAGGTCAAGAGTTTGAGACCAGGTTGGCCAACATGGTGAAACCCCATCTCTACTAATAGTACAAAAAAATTAGCCAGGCATGGTGGCACACTTCTGTAATCCCAGCTACTAGGGAGGCTGAGGCAGGAGAATTGCTTGAACCCGGGAGGTGGAGGTTGCAGTGATCTGAGATGGCACCATTGTACTTCAGCCTGGGCAACAAGAGCAAAACACCATCTCCAAAACAAAAGAAACTTTATGAAAATAAATTATTATCATTATTATTATTTAGAGACAAGATCTCACTATGTCACCCAGACTGGAGTGCAGTGTCATGATCATAGCTTACTGTAACCTCCAACACCTGGGAAATAGATAATATTTTTAAAATATAAAAAGTAAATATTATCTAGGCATGGTAGTGTATGCCTATAATCCCAGCTACTCGGGAGGCTGAGGTGGGAGAATCACTTGAACCCAAGAGTTCAAGGCTGCAGTGAGCTATGATCTCCAGCCTGGGTGACAGAGTGAGACTCTGTCTCTTAAAAAAAAAAAAAAAAAAGCAGAAGCTGGGTGCAGTGGCTCATGCCTGTAATCCCAGCACTTTTAGAGGCTGTGACAGGTGGATCACCTGAGGTCAGGAGTTCAAGACCAGCCTGGCCAACATGGTGAAACCCTGTCTCTACTAAAAATACAAAAATTAGCCGAGCGTGGTGGCGTGCACCTATAATCCCAGCTACTCAGGAGGCTGAGGCAGGAGAATTGCTTGAACCTGGGAGGCGGAGGTTGCAATGAGCCAAGATCGTGCAACTGCACTCCAGCCTGGGCGACAGAGTGAGACCCTGTCTCAAAACAAAAAACAAAAAGCAGATAGTGTATTGAGAGCAAATATCTTTCCTGAAGCAGAATGTTACTATAATTTCTATACCACTTTGCTTCTCCATGTACTATCCCTATCACCTATGCAGCTAAGTTGATGTCCACTGTCTTAAAGTTTAGGTCTTCAGAAAACTTCCTCATCTTTTAGGACTTTCAGAGGCTCTTTACTGTTGTGTATAACCCAGGTAGACCAACAGTTTGAGCTGAGGTAAACATCAGCTGAGTATGGGAAGTACTGTGCTGAACTCTATAGAGGACACAAAGGTGAATAAGAGTCCCTGCTTTTGGCTGGGCATAGTGGCTCACACATGTAATCCCAGCACTTTGGGAGGCTAAGGCAGGATGATTGCTTGAGTCCAGGAGTTGGAGACCAGCGTGGGCAATATAGCGAGACCCTGTCTCTACAAAAAAAAAGAGAGAAATTAGCTGTTTAACTGGATGTAGTAGCACATGCCTGTAATCCCAGCTTCTCGGGAGGCTGAGGTTGGAGGATGGCTTTAGCCTGGGAGGCAGAGGCTGCAGTGAGCTGTGATTGCACAACTGCACTCAGCCTGGGCAACAGAGTGAGATCCTGTCTCAAAAAAAAAAAAAAAGAGTTTCTACTTTCCACAAGTTTGCAGTCTAGGGATTCCTTTTAGGAGATGATGTTACAAAACTCTCAATTTATTAATTTGTTTTTAAAATTTTGTTTTTGTTTTTTTTTGAGACGGAGTATCGCTATGTCGCCAGGCTGGAATGCAGTGGCGTGATCTTGGCTCACTGCAACCTCCACCTCCCAGGTTCAAGCAATTCTCCTGCCTCAGCCTCCCGAGTAGCTGGGACTATAGGCATGTGCCACCACGCCCAGCTAATTTTTGTATTTTTAGTAGGGACTGGGTTTCACCATGTTGGCCAGGATAGTCTTGATCTCCTGACCTCATGATCCACCCGCCTCGGTCTCCCAAAGTGCTGGGATTACAGGCGTGAGCCACCATGCCTGGTCAAATTTTTTATAATTTTAAATGCCATCTGAATTTTAAAAATTTAATTTATTAGCTTGTAAGAACTAGAGGCTAGTAAGATCATTTTTTTTCTTTTTTTTTTCTTTTTTTTCTTGAGACAGAGTCTCGCTCTGTCACCCAGGCTGGAGTGCAGTGGCTCACTCAACCTCTGCCTCCCAGGTTCAAGTGATTCTCATACCTCAGCCTCCCAAGTAGCTGGGATTACATGTATGTACCACCATGCTCAGCTAATTTTTGTATTATGTTTTTGTAGAGATGGGGTTTCACCATGTTGGCCTGGCTGGTCTCCAACTGACTTCAAGTGATCTGCCTGTCTTGGCCTCCCAAAGTGCTGGGATTACTGGCATGAGCCACTATGCCCAGCCAATTTTGGAAGGAAATTACATTTCTTTCTTGGGTTATATGCCCGTCTTTCCCTCTCCATGTCATTGCTTATATTTCAGTGTACCATAGAGAGCATTTTCCCGGGATTTGCAAGCCAACATATGTTAATGAGGTCACTGAACACAGTTGCATTGGTTCCCATCATGTATTCCTGGTCCCCTCTCCAACAGAACTTTATGGTATGTATTGAAAGCACTGTAGTGGTTATTTAAACTGTATGATTGTGTTATGTTGATATGCCAGAGCTCCTCTTAGGGTAAAGATTGTCCAGTAATTAACAAAGCTAGGACATGCAGGGCAGAACAAGGTTGTAATTTACTTACTCTAAACAATATATATTGCAAGTTGTTCTAACTTGTCAGATTTTATGCTCTCTGATGTGTGCTTTGGAATTGATGCTGGTTCTTTTTTAAATGAATAATATTGGGCAAGATTTCAATTTTCTCTTAGTACCTTGGCCCAATATTATGTACAGTTAAATGCAGTCTAAATCAGACTCTTGAGGCTTGAGCAGGTTGTCTGCTCCCTGTTGATGGAGTAATCCTTTCTGAATTCTCTAAATGCAAGATGCTACAAAAACAACTGAGACAACAGACGTGCACACAGTCCTTTCATCTGGGCCTTTGTGCTGACTCCTACTAGGATTATTTGTGGTTTTGATAATCATTCCTCTCTAAATACTGCCATTGCTTATCATCTGCCTGGTGACAGATAGCTGTACTACTGGTTGGAATGAGGTCGAGGTTTATAGAAGGGAATCATCTCTTAGAATAAAACTTCAGAATAATTTTACTTGCTACTTGGGGATTTTAGAATGACTATATTCTCTGCTGAGCACCCCACTCCCCCAAAATTATTTACTATTGTTTATTGCCAGAAAATATCCATAGCCTAGGCTGCAGTTGACTTTAGGTTCCCATTGAGTGTGACTGGCATGAGTTGTAATCATAATTTTTTTTTATTATTGGAGAATCTTAGTCCATTTTATAGAATACCCATGTCTTATGATTGCCCAATTTATTTTGTAGTTAAATTACAGATCATAATCTTAGAAGCCTTCATTTTTATTTATCCATCTGTCTCTCTACTTATGAAACTTTTTTTTTTTTTTGAGACGGAGTCTTACTGTGTCGCCAGGCTGGAGTACAGTGGCGCGATCTCAGCTTACTGCAACCTCTGCCTCCCAGGTTCAAGCGATTCTCCTCCCTCAGCCTCCCTAGTAGCTGGGACTACAGGCGTGCGCCACCATGCCCAGCTAATTTTTTGTATTTTAGTAGAGATGGGGTTTCACCATGTTGGCCAGGATGGTCTCGATCTCCTGACCTCATGATCCGCCTGCCTCGGCCTCCCAAAGTGCTGGGATTGCAGGCGTGAGCCACCACACTTGGCCCCATTTGAGGTTTTTTTGGCCAAACAAAATGGCCAGTGTTTAAAATGCAGGAAACTCTGGGACAAAGGCATTTTCAGGAGACTCAAGCAACAAACAAAGCTCAGCAAAGATTCCACTAAATAGGAAAGAGCAGATGCATGATGGCTTCATGGAATAAATCACATCTGGTTTGGTTTCAGGTAGAAGATGAGACGGTTTTGTGCAATATTCCCTACATGGGAGATGAAGTGAAAGAAGAAGATGAGACTTTTATTGAGGAGTTGATCAATAACTATGATGGGAAAGTCCATGGTGAAGAAGGTAGTGGTACTGAACTCTTTGGAGAAAATTTTGTTAGAATCAGGCCTCTTCTTTGGTACCTCATCATCTTGCCATCTTGCTTTTATCTTCTGCCCCATGGGGTACACACTGCAGAATATTTCAATGTCATCACATGGCTGGGAGTTAATTTTTTTTTTTTTTTTTTTTTTTTGAGACGGAGTTTTGCCTTAGTTGCCCAGGCTGGAGTGCAGTGGCGTAATCTAGGCTCACTGCAATCTCTGCCTCCTGGGTTCAAGTGATTCTTCTGCCTCAGCCTCCCAAGTAGCTGGGACTACAGGTGTCTGCCACCATGCCCAGCTAATTCTTGTATTTTTAGTAGAGATGGGGTTTCACCATGTTGGTCAGGCTGGTCTCGAATTCCTGACCTCAGGTGATCCACCTATCTCGGCCTCCTAAAATGCTGGGATTATAGGCGTGAGCCACCATGCCTAGCCCAATTTTTTTTTTTTTTTTTTTTTTTTTTAGAGATAGGGACTCACTCAGTCACCCAGGCTGGAATGCAGTGGCATGATCATAGCTTATTGTAGCCTCAACCTCCTGGGCTTAAGTGATTTTCCTGCTTTAGCCTCCTGGGGGGCTGGGACTACAGGTGCACTCCACCACACCTGGCTTTTTTTTTTTTTTGAGACAGAGTCTCGCTGTGTCACCCAGGCTGGAGTGCAGTGGCACAATCTCGGCTCACTGTAAGCTCCGCCTCCCGGGTTCATGCCATTCTCCTGCCTCAGCCTCCCGAGGTAGCTGGGACTACAGGCGCCTACCACACCCGGCTACTTTTTTGTATTTTTAGTAGGGATGGGGTTTCACCATGTGAGCCAGGATGGTCTCGATCTCCTGACCTTGTGATCCTCCCGCCTCAGCCTCCCAAAGTGCTGGGATTACAGGCGTGAGCCACCGTGCCCGGCCCTGGCTTATTTTTAAAATTTTTTGTAGAGATGGAGTCTCACCACATTGCCCAGGCTGGTCTTAAACTCCTGGCCTCAAGCAATCCTCCCACGTTGGCCTCCCAAAGCTCTGGGATTACAAGAGTGAGCCAACATGCCTGGCCCAAAATACCCTAGTTATTTCTTTTTTTCTTTCTTTCTTTTTTTTTTTTTTATTACCCTAGTTATTTCTGATTCAAGCAGCAGAAACAGAAATAAAAATTATTTAAAGTATCCTAGTTAAATTTTAAAAGGAGTTGGGACATAAAAGGATTATGTAGTAATCAGTGGCTGGAGAGAAAGTTTATTGTACAAATAAGTTTAATCTTAGGGCTTAGGAGTTTTCCATAAGGACATCCAAGACCATTTTGTTCTTTATTTCTCTTTCTCTGAGAATGGCAATGAGGCTCTCTGTCATACTTCTTTGATCCAGGCATCCCCTGAATCTCCCAGAAGTTGGTTTTAATAATCTGAATTTCCTAAAAGCCAATTGTTTGGATTTAGTCATAATTCTAGAAAAGTCTGTCCGTGTGTAAGAAATGGAAAGAGGAGAGGCTCTCTATCACTTCATAAACCAACAGCCCCACCTGCTCTTTTGACAATTGTGGGCACTGTTGTGATGCTGTTGAACTACATTATTTGTCCACAGTGCCTCCTAGTGTTCAAAGACCTCCTAAATTGTAGTACATCTCCATAAAGTACAATTTTAGGAAAAATTGCTGTCTTTTGATTTAGAGACGTCATTACTGACCCATCAGCAGCAAAGCCAAGAGAATTTTCATTTTATTATTTTTCTCTGCCCTACTTGGAGATTGTTTGAACACTTTCATGAGATTTTGAACCAGAAATTCAGAGTTGACTTGTGACTGAGGAAGTGAAGTTCTTCAGTAAGAATAAAGCCTATGGCTGGGCACAGTGGGTCACACCTGTAATCCCAGCATTTTGGTAGGCCGAGGCGGGCGGATCACCTGAGGTCTGGAGTTCACGACCAGCCTGACATGGAGAAACCCAGTCTCTACTAAAATACAAAATTAGCCAGGGTGGTGGCACATGCGTAATCCCAGCTACTCGGGAGGCTGAGGCAGGAGAATCACTTGAACCTGGGAGGTGGAGGTTGCGGTGAGCCAAGATCGTGCCATTGCACTCCAGCCTGGGCAATAAGGCGAAACTCCATCTAAAAAAAATAATAAAAATAAATAAAGCCTATAGCTGTATTCCTACTCTAGCCAGCTGCCCACTGCATGTGTAGGAGCCAATCAAATGATTGTAATTTCCTGATCTCCCATGTAAAAATGTACACATGTGACATATCTGGGCCTCTGGAGTGAGTACAAGAAAACCTGCCTAGGAGGACTAATGGAATGTGAAGTGACCACAGCTCATCCTTCGAATCCTCATGTTTCAGAGATGATCCCTGGATCCGTTCTGATTAGTGATGCTGTTTTTCTGGAGTTGGTCGATGCCCTGAATCAGTACTCAGATGAGGAGGAGGAAGGGCACAATGACACCTCAGATGGAAAGCAGGATGACAGCAAAGAAGATCTGCCAGTAACAAGAAAGAGAAAGCGACATGCTATTGAAGGTACGTAGCACTGGCTCCCTTATTCCTTTTTTAAAGTGACAGGGATAGGGAAGAAGGAAGAACTGGAAAGATTTGTTGCGTATTAAAGGCTGTTGGTGCTTCTTGTTGGTTCACTTAAAAGGAGAACATGATCATTAAGTGATAGCTTCAGATAGCTGTGACTTGGGTGAAGAAGAAAGTAGAAGAACTGATAGAATAATCATTGCTATTCATTTCTAATTATATGTCTCATGTGAAATTGGGATCATGCCAATTTATATATATGTATATATCAAATTTTATATCCCTTTTTATTTAATCTTATGAGTACTTTTCCATGTCACTAATGTTTAATTTAAAATTTAATAGTTTAATTATACTATATGTCCAGGGACATAGTGTATTCTCTTTTATTGTATCATAATTATAGTATCAGTGTAGTTCTTCAGCATCCACTTCATGATAGGATTCTTCTACGTTCAGGCCTCTCTATGAACACTCTTTTCACCTCCAAATTCTTATTTTTATTTTTAAAATCTATTATTTATTATTTTTTTGAGACACAGTCTTGCTCTGTTACCCAAGGTGGAGTGCAGTGGCACAATCTCGGCTCACTGCAACCTCCACCTCCCTGGTTCAAGTGATTCTTGTGTGTCAGCCTTCTAAGTAGCTGGGACTATAGGCATGCACCACCATGCCCAGCTAAGTTTTGTATTTTTAGTAGAGTTGGGGTTTTACCATGTTGGCCAGGCTGGTCTCAAACTCCTGGCCTCAAGTGATCCGCTCCCCTCGGCCTCTCAAAGTACTGACTGGGATTACAGGCGTGAGCCACCTCACATCCAGATTCTAATTGGGACTGTGGATTTTGTTGTTAATATGTAGACTACTCTAACTTCCTTATTTACTGGTAGCATATATCAGATAAGTCCAGATAGCACTGATGTTTATATATCTCCAAACAATCAGTGGTTAGGTTAACAAAGCAGCCGTAATCAAAATGCTATGACAAAAGGAAAAAAGATCACACAGATTTGTTTACGTGTTCTGATAATCGCACTCAGGAGCTTTTTATCATTTCCAATTCAGGCAACAAAAAGAGTTCCAAGAAACAGTTCCCAAATGACATGATCTTCAGTGCAATTGCCTCAATGTTCCCTGAGAATGGTGTCCCAGATGACATGAAGGAGAGGTAGGGAAAGCTGTCCCACTTAGGCCATATACAGAGTGCTCGGACAAAACCTTTATTCCCTCCTAATTTTTGGTTAGTAAAAAGCTTTGTTTATGGTAAGGGCATTATGATTTGCCCGCAATTTGATTATTTCTTGCTTACTCAATTACCTCTAAATGCCCCCCTTACTATATTAAGGGTCATCGTATACTGGCTTTTGAGTGAGTCTGGGCAGAGAACATTTACTCTGCCATTTTTCTGGAGAGTTAACTCCAGCACCATCTTAACAAATCCTTCCCTCCCCTTACTTTCCAACATTTGCCCAACCCAGCATAATTACAATGGTGGACCCACTTTAGTTATCTACCATTCTCTTATCAACCAGACCTGTAAAAAACACCCATCCTCCCTTGGCAGACCGTAGGTGAGCTACTGTCAGTACCCAATCTGTATTTCCTCAGTGGAGGCAGTTCCTCGGAGGAACTCTTATCTCTCTTTTCTTAAATAGGTATCGAGAGCTAACAGAGATGTCAGACCCCAATGCACTTCCCCCTCAGTGCACACCCAACATCGATGGCCCCAATGCCAAGTCTGTGCAGCGGGAGCAATCTCTGCACTCCTTCCACACACTTTTTTGCCGGCGCTGCTTTAAATACGACTGCTTCCTTCACCGTGAGTGGGGCTACTCTGTTTGAAATGCTCTCCTCTCTTCCATCCCCAGCCACCATTTCCTTCTCTTTGTTCTGGTTTCTCGTATAGAGTTCCTGGCTTCTGTTCTAACGTTTTACAAAGGGCCAGTTCTGTTTTCCCTTGCTCAATTATAGTGCAACATGCTTTGCATGATAGGGACAGACTAACTAGCAACTTATCTGTCCCTCAGTACCTCTTAGCTTTGAAAGCATTGTGTTGATGTCAGAAATGACTGAATTTTGTGCACCCTGATGGTAGCCGTTTATATCGAATTCTAACTCCTACAATAGCTCTCTAATTCACTTTTGTTTCTCCCCATCTTGTCAAGTGGATAGACCACTGGCAACAAGACAGTTTTTGTTTTCCAGCTTTTCATGCCACCCCTAATGTATATAAACGCAAGAATAAAGAAATCAAGATTGAACCAGAACCATGTGGCACAGACTGCTTCCTTTTGCTGGTATGTTCTTAAGCTGTTCTGGCATTATTAACTTCATTGAAGATTGAGCAGGAAATGGTCCTCAGGCTCTCTGCCTCTGGGAACACAAGCCACGTGAGCCAGTACACAGCACTCTGGGGGTCATATAGCACAAATAAAACATGGCTTTTGCTCTTAAGGAGCTCCCCAGTTACTGTGGGACCGCTCTTAAGGAACTCTCCAGACATGGTAGCACTATAAAGTTAGTCTGATGGAGTGCGGATTCGAAGATCATTAAAGGCTTGCCTGCTCTAAATATCATCTGCTTAGATTTCAGAGCCTAAAACTGTATTGTTAGAATTGGAGCAAAGTGTATGCTGGGGGGGTGGGTACGCACTCTAGTTTCTTTTCTATCTTGTTATAAATGCATATAACTATGAGACGAATAGCACGTGATGATGCTGATGTCTTGTTGTGATCAACCAGATGGACCGTTCCCTGATGGACAGACCTTAAGAAGCAGCATAAATGGTCTGGCATACCTGTGGGGAAGCCATATATTGAGAGCTAGAAGGAAATAGATCAACTGGACTTGCCAAAGACACAGTTGGGCTTTTTACACAATAGGATGAGCCTAGGCGATGAATAAAATACCTTGATAAAATTTCTGCCACCTATTAAAATTATATTATACAACCAGCCAAGTGCTTTTGGAACCATCTTTAGTGGGATAATAGATGGAAAGATGGTAGAGAATGCTGTTGGGCACGCATGTGGGAAATGGGCCGTACTGTAAAAGCAAAAGAATAGACATTATTGGGTTTATTTTTTCCTAATGTGTATTGACTCCTTCCTATGTGCCAAGTATCGTAGTAGACCCTTAACATACCTTGTCTTATTTTCATCCTATAACAGTGTCATGAGGTAGAGGAAACTGGATTACAAAAGTTATATATTTTGCCTAAAGTTAGTTGATAAGTCAGTGGTATGGCAGCGATGAAATTCAAGTCAGGGTCTAACTCCACAGATCATGCTTTTAAAATTACTCCATGTTTTTCAGCCAGGCGTCGTAGTGCACACCTATAATCCCAGCACTTTGGGAGGCTGAGGGAGGTGGATCACCTGAGGTCAGGAGTTTGAGACCAGCCTGGTCAACATGGAAAAACCCTGTCTCTACTGAAAATACAAAATTAACCAGGTGTGGTGGCGCACGCCTGTAATCCCAGCTACTCAGGAGGCTGAGACAGGAGAATTGCTTGAACCCAGGAGGTGGAGGCTGCAGTGAGCCGAGATCACGCCACTGTACTCCAGCCTGGGTGAGATAGTGAGATTCCATCTCAAAAAAAAATAATAATAAAATGAAATTACTTCATCCTTAAAAATATATATATGCCATGTTATGTCAACATACCAGCATTTATATAAGTCAAAAGGTCATTGCCCTTCTCACAGGAGTCACCTTGATACCCTGTACATGTATTACGAAGATGCTGCCAATGCCTGAAATGTATGCATGTTTAACTTACAGAGATAATGTATGCACAATTTTTCTTTTATTGCGTTTTAGGTTTGAGTGCATATTAAATATAATGCTGGACTATTTTCCCTCAACTGTTTACTAAGAACATTTTCAATCATGCAGAGTTGAAAGATACCTTCTTCCTGGATTTGATAACATTTTTTTCTGTATCTCCTTTCTCCATAAATTTGCGTATGTATATCTTTTGCTGAACCATTTGACAATAAGTTGCAGACATTGTGATGCTCATTTGGTAAATGTTTCAGCATAAAGACATTCTCTTACATAACCACATTATTACACCTAGGACAATTAATAAAAATTGTATAGTATCCTCTATTACCCATTCTATTAATATATTTAATTTTTTTTTCAGCTGTACCAAGAATAGGTATTTTTGTGTTTTGTTTTGTTTTGTTTCCAAACCAGGATCATCCAGTCAGGCATCATATTTGGTTATTATGTCTTTTTTTTTTTTTGAGACAGAGTTTCACTCTTGTTGCCCAGGCTGGAGTGCAATGGTGCAATCTCGGCTCACCACAATCTCCACCTCCCGGGTCCAAACGATTCTCCTGCCTCAGCCTCCCAAGTAGCTGGGATTACAGGCATGCGCCACCACGCCCAGCTAATTTTTGTGTTTTTAGTAGAGACAGGGTTTCTCCGTGTTGGTCAGGCTGGTCTTGAACTCCCAACCTCAGGTGATCAGACTGCCTGGCCTCCCAAAGTACTGGGATTACAGGCGTAATAAGGCACCCGGCCTTGTTATGTCTTTTTACTCGTTTTTAATCTCAAATAATTCTATCACTTTTAAAATCTTTTTAAAAGTTCCAGGCTGGTTGTCTTGTAGGATGACCCACATCCTGGATTCATCTGTTGTTTTTTCACAGTGTCATTTCTGTGTTCTTCTGTCTCCTCTTTCTTATAACCTAGAAATTAGGTCTGGAAACTTGATTTTATTTATGTTAAAATGTTTGGCCATTATATTAAAATGGTGGCTCACGCCTGTAATCCCAGCAATTTGGGGGGCTGAAGCATGTGGATAGCTTGAGCCTAGGAGTTCGAGACCAGCCTGGGCAACATGGCAAAACCCCGTGTCTATAAAAAATAACAAAAATTAGCTGGACTGGACTTGGGAGGCTGAGGTGGGAGGATCAGTTGAGCCTAGAAGGTCAAGGCTGCAGTGAGCTGAGATCATGCTACTGTACTCACCTGGGTGACAGAGCAAGACCTTGTCTCAAAAAAAAAAATATATATATATATAAATACATATAATCTATAATATATATTATATATAAATACATATAATCTATAATATATATTATATATAAATACATATAATCTATAATATATATTATATATAAATACATATAATCTATAATATATATTATATATAAATACATATAATCTATAATATATATTATATATAAATACATATAATCTATAATATATATAATATATAAATACATGTAATATATAGTATATAAATACATATATAATATATAAATTATATTTACATAAATTATATATTTATATTTACATATTTTATATTTATATAAATTATATATAAATATATAATACAACTTTTATATATTTATATATTATATAAATATATATTTTATATTTATATATTATATAAATATATATTTTATATTTATATAAATTATATAATTATATAATATATTATACGTATTATATATTATATATAAATATATAATATATAAAAATTATATGTAAATATATATATAAATGTTTAAAATAGTATAATTGATACTGTATACTTCACACACAGCATAGGCACATAATATCAGGTTCAGTTAATTTTGAAACTTCTCTTTTGGAATTTCCTTTAGGCCTTACTGTATATTATTCCAAATTCCAAATACCCTTAATGATAGTTAACCTTTATTTTTTTTCATTTTTATTACTCAAAAAAACTTCATTTTTAAATTGAGCTTTCTGACTCTGCTTGTGCCTTCAACACTTTCACAACAATTTTCTGCTGCTTGCTAAGGAAAGCACACTTGCTCCTGCACCAATACATTCAGCACACACGGATCCACCATAGGCCCTGCTGACATGCTTTTTTGTTTTGGACAATCTCATAGGAACTTTAGGTCTCATAGCACAAACCCCCCGAAGTCTGCTGGGCACACGCCACATGCAGATTTCAGTGCTTTCCCAACCCTCTTGGTATAAAGGTAATCAATTCTATTACCAGGGGCTCAGGACAGCCTAGTTTTGTTAAAAGCTATATTGTAGGAAAGCCTACATGTATGTCAAATGCTGGACCATTCTGAGTGCCTCTAGACAATGTCACTGGAAGATAAACCTTTATTTTGTAGAAATAGATTTAGTTTTCAGAAACAGCTAGGAAGTCTTTGAAAACCAAGTCTGATGAGAAAATATTGATGATCTAGGTGAGTGATAATTATTTCATTTTTTAAAAAAGGGGGTGATAGCTGTAAAATAATGAAACAATATTCTTCTGAGTTTCATACACAGATTTGGGAGGAAGTTTCAAAATTAAGTAGTAAGATTGTACAGATTAAGCATTACACATTTTATTAAGGAAACAGAGAAAGTGTGGTAGACTGGAAAGAATAGTGGCCTAGGGAGACAAGGAACCCTGATTCCTATACCCCTCTGGAACTATTAGCTGCATACTCTCAAGCTAGTTTCTTCCCCTCTCTGAATCTCATTTCTTCATCCGTAGGAGAATATGTTCTCAAATTCCAAACAAGTAACACGCAAGTTAATTTTAGATACAACTCACTGGAAAATTGAAGACACAGATGCATAGATTATATCTTTTTTAAGATTATAGGACATTAGCTGGGCATGGTGGCATGTGCGTGTGGTCCTAGCTACTTGGGAGGCTGAGGCAAGGGAATCACTTGAGCCCAGGAATTCGAGGCTGCAGTGAGCAGGCCTCTGCACTCCATCCTGGGCAAGAGAGAGAGACCCTGTCTCAAAAAAACGAAAAAAAAAAAAAAAATTATAGGACAACTCTTTTGTGAAAAAGTACGTAAGTTTTGTTAAGCAGCTCTCATTGTTATATGATCATACTTATTATATGGTACAGAGAAAAAGAAAAGACACTATTATTGTAGACAGATGTTGTAAAGATGAAAGTTTGTGATGATGAGATCAATATGGTGATGGGCCTGTTCCTATTTCCTGTCTGTAATGTGTCCACTGCAGGAAGGAGCAAAGGAGTATGCCATGCTCCACAACCCCCGCTCCAAGTGCTCTGGTCGTCGCCGGAGAAGGCACCACATAGTCAGTGCTTCCTGCTCCAATGCCTCAGCCTCTGCTGTGGCTGAGACTAAAGAAGGAGACAGTGACAGGGACACAGGCAATGACTGGGCCTCCAGTTCTTCAGGTACGATGAACAGAAAATGAAGACTTTTTCTTTCCATGCAAGGACTCTGGTAAACCCAGGATCACTGCCTGACACTTAACTTTACTACCTCTTAAAAATTATAAATTCTTTCTACAAGTTTTGTAAACAGTAAAGATGGGGAATATTTTCTTTTCTTTTCTTTTCTTTTTTTTTGAAACAGTCTCTCGCTTTTTTGCCCAGGCTGGAGTGCAGTGGTGCTATCTTGGCTCACTGCAACATCCACCTCCCAGGTTCAAGCGATTCTCCTGCCTCAGCCTCCCAAGTAGCTGGGATTACAGGTGCCTGCCACCACGCCCGGCTAATTTTTATATTTTTAGTAGAGACGGGGTTTCGCCATGTTGGCCAGGCTGGTCTTGAACTTCTGACCTCAGGTGATCCGCCTGCCTCGGCGTCCTAAAGTGCTGGGATTACAGGCGTGAGCCACCCTGCCTGGCTAATTTTTGTATTTTTAGTAGAGACAGGGTTTCGCCATGTTGCCCAGGCTGGTCTTGAACTCCTGAGCTCAAGCAATCCACCCACCTTGGCCTCCCAAAATGCAGGGATTACAGGCGTGAGCCACCATGCCTGGCCTAAAGATAGGGAATATTTTCATTCCTAACTATTCTACCTTTTAAAGTAGAATGAAGTACTTCTGAGTTTGTGACAAACTACTGATGACAACTGCATTCTACCTTCTTCTGATTCTGTTATTTCTTCCCTTCTCAGAGGCTAACTCTCGCTGTCAGACTCCCACAAAACAGAAGGCTAGTCCAGCCCCACCTCAACTCTGCGTAGTGGAAGCACCCTCGGAGCCTGTGGAATGGACTGGGGCTGAAGAATCTCTTTTTCGAGTCTTCCATGGCACCTACTTCAACAACTTCTGTTCAATAGCCAGGCTTCTGGGGACCAAGACGTGCAAGCAGGTACCATCTGGAAGCAGCAGAACAAATGGGCCCCTCCTTTCACGCGTTGCTCTGTCCAGCCCTTTGCCATCTTACCAGGCTGTGTGTCTGGGTCTGGAGAGAAGTTGTCTTAAGTTCAGTCCCTGATGAGCCTGTGCTTCTGTGAGTTTCCCAAACATGGCCCTTCTGCAAGTGCCAGGCCTAATGATGTTTGGGGACCCGCCTCCTCCTTGCTGAATGCTCATTTTTGTCTGGACTCTATTTAATGCTTCTGGTTCCTACACTCTTTCGCTTCTTTTTTTTTTGGCTCTGGCCTCCTTTCTAAATGTGTACCCCTTTCCAAGAAGGGACTCCCAGGTCTTTCTGTGGCTCTTGTTAATGAGCACACTGCTGCTGCTGCTGCAGCTGCTGCTCCCTCCACCACTCCGCCAGCCTCTTCAGTCATTTTATTCTCCACATTTTCTATCACTAGATTATCTTTATTTTGTCTTTGAGACAGGGTTTCACTGTGTCGCCCAGGCTGGAGTGCAGTGGCATGATCATAGCTCACTGCAACCTCTGCCTCCTGGGCTCAAGCAGTCCTCTCCCCTCAGCCAAGCAAGTAGCAAGGGACTACAGGTGCAGGCCACTATGCCCAGCTAATTTTTTTTTTTTTTTTTTGAGACAGAATCTCGCTCTGTTGCCCAGGCTGGAGTGGTGCAGTGGCATAATCTTGGTTCACTGCAACCTCCGCCTCCCAAGTTCAAGTGATTCTTCTGCCTCATCCTCCCAAGCAGCTGGGATTACAGGTGCCCACCACCACACCCAGCTAATTTTTTTGTTTTGTTTTTTTGAGACGGAGTCTCGGTCTGTTGCCCAGGCTGGAGTGCAGTGGCATGATCTCAGCTCACTGCAGCCTCCGCCTCCCAGGTTCAAGTGATTCTTCTGCCACAGCCTCCCAAGTAGCTGGGATTACAGGTGTGCACCACCACGCCCGGCTAATTTTGTATTTGTAATAGAGACGGGGTTTCACCATGTTGGCCAGGCTGGTCTCAAACTCCTGACCTCAGGTGATCCACCCGCCTCGGCCTCCCAAAGTGCTGGGATTACAGGCATGAGCCAATGTGCCTGGCCATTTTTGTATTTTTTTTTAGTAGAGATGGGGTTTCACCATGTTGGCCAGGCTGGTCTCAAACTCCTGACCTCAAGTGATTGGCCCAGGAAAAGACAGGAAAAGACCACAGTGAGAAGACAGACTGAAGAACAGGGACAGGGAGGCAGGTGTCAGGGCCAGCATGTCCAACAGGAAAGGAACCCCAATGCTTTGGCTTCCTACCTTCTGGAGGAGACTCTGTGGCCTCTTCTTCATGCTTCCTGTACTGAGAACAATTAATAGAACCATGGACTGGGCAAGGTGGCTCACACCTAGAATTCCAGTGCTTTGGGAAGCCATGGTGGGAGGATCGCTTGAAGCCAGGATTTCAGGACCAGTGTGGGCAACAAAGTGAGACCCCATTTCTACAAAAAAAAAAAAAAAGGCCATGTACCTGTAGTCCTAGTACTCAGGAGGCTGAGGTGGGAAGATGGCTTAAGCCCAGGAGTTCTATACTACATTGAGCTATGATGGCACCACTGCACTCCAGCCTGGCCAAGAGTATGAGACCCTCTCTCTAAAAAAAAAAAACAAAAAAACAAAAACAGAACCATGAGCTGAAGTGCCCTTTGCTTTCATTTTGGAGCTCATACCTATTTCCCTGATCACAGGTTCTCAACGTAACCATCTATGGATTTGTATGCAAGAATGTTCTTGTCTGTATTTTCCTGAGAATAGTTACAGTTTTCAAAGATCCCCCACAGAGGGCCAATAGCCCCAACAAAGAAAAGGAAAAACTAAAAACCAGTGCTTTAAGAGAAAAAACACATCCTATTGAAATGGCCAAGGCTCCGGTATCTTTATACTGACAGAGGGAGCTAATATTTAGCCCACTGAAACCATTCCTGTCCTGTCCTGTCCTGCCTTACACTCAGTTACACAAGGCACAGAGTTGCCCTTCCTAAAAAGAAGAAGATACTGTTGGTCATAGTCAGCCCACTCTTCTACCCGTGGCTTGGTAGAAAGAGTAGTAGGTGACAGCTTCTGACCAGGGGCGGTATTACTGTGCTCAGTATTTCTCCTTTCCTGAGTCAGGATAAATAATTAGGAATGAACTTCAGAGCCAGTAACCCAATGTCCCAGTGGCACTCTGTCTCTCCCTGACTGATGAGAGGCTTGGTCAGCTGCCTGAGTTTCTCAGAACCCTCCCAAGGCCAGCACCCAGCTGGGCCACTTACCTGACCCCCTTGCTCGAGGAGTGACAGGCCCGTTGGATTTCTCTTCCAGGTCTTTCAGTTTGCAGTCAAAGAATCACTTATCCTGAAGCTGCCAACAGATGAGCTCATGAACCCCTCACAGAAGAAGAAAAGAAAGCACAGGCAAGGGTTGGACAAAGTGTTTTGTTTTACAGCCAGGCTGTTCCCTGTGCTCTGACCTCCCCTTGGAGTTCCCATCTGCCTCCCTCTTTAGCAACCGCACAGGCTGTGTGAGCCCATCAGCTTGGCATCACATGACTGAGAGCCAGCCTCCTGAGTGCTCCCTGAGGGTCTGTGCCTTAGATCAGCCCTCTTCTTGTCCCCCAGTGCTGTGGACCATAACTGTCTGTTTTTCTATTTAAGCTTCTGGCCAATAGGACATGAGCTGGCCTCATGGCTCCACCCTGAAGCCATTTCTCCTTGTTGGTTTCGTTACCACCTTACCCATTTCTCAACTCTGATCAGAGTTTATTTATTTGTTTGGTTTGTGTTGTTTTTCTGAGTTACATGATAGCCTTTACTTAGGTTGGAAGTTTTAAAAAAAATTCTGCACCCTGGCTCTGTTCCCTAGTGACTATCACCTATCAGAGGAAGGAGCTGACACCACTTCTAAATACAGAAGGAAATCCCTGTGGCTCCTCCCTTTCAGTTCTTTCAGAGAAGATTCCTGAAAGGCCTTCCCACCTCCCCATCTTGAAACTCCCCCATATCTCCACCTCCACAAAGACAAAGGGAGAGATTTGGAGAGAAACAATAGCTTTATAATAGACCAATAGGCTTGGGCTTTCTTTTATTTCTGTTGTGTTCTTTTATGTTATTTGCTTGTTTGGGAGGGGTTGTGTTTAAGTTTAAATCTTGTAGCACAGGCCAGCTGGATTTAGGATGGACTCTAGCTTCTGTGTACCAAAGTCGTCCTGTTGAGGGGTTTGGGAAGATACTCCCCAGTCATCAAACACAGTCCCTCAGAGCAAGTCACGTTGTCATTTACCTGCATTTGCAGAGCTCCCTAGGGCCGTGACTGAGACCTGTCCTTCCTGTCTTTTTCAGATTGTGGGCTGCACACTGCAGGAAGATTCAGCTGAAGAAAGGTAAGTTCTACCAGGGCATTCTTCAGCAGTTCAGCTGGAGGCCTCACTCTGTGGTCATCACCCTACCCCACCTCCAGCTGCACTTGTTGACCCAGTGCCACTTCCGCAGATTGCAGAATTCTCTGCAGCAACTGAGAACAGCTGAGCCTCTCGCTGCAACTGAGAAGACCTCTTAGGAGGTAACATTAAGGGCCTTGTGGTCTGTGATTTTTCTTTTTTTTGAGATGGAGCCTCGCTCTGTCACCCAGGCTGGAGTGCAGTGGCACAATCTTGGCTCACTGCAACCTCCGCCTCCCGGGTTCAAGCAATTCTCCTGCCTCAGCTTCCCGAGTAGCTGGGATTACAGGCATGTACCACCATGCCTGGCTAATTTTTGTATTTTTAGTAGAGACGGGGTTTCACCATGTTGGCCAGGCTGGTCTCGAACTCCTGACCTCAAATGATCCACCTGCCTTGGCCTCGCAAAGTGCTGGGATTACAGGCGTGAGCCACTGTGCCTGGCCAGTATGTGACTTTTCTAGTGTGCCATTTGCTAGGTTCCAGACCTCATTTAATGTTTAGAATAGCTTCCCTGTTGTCCCAGACCATCTCCACACCCTCCCCACAAAGCAGATCACCCCACTGCAGCTTATGAACAACGGTCATCCCTGTCTTCTCACTTCAGGTGCTAAATGTGTGTCCAAGGACATTGTTAGGACCAGCCTCCTCTGAATCAGGGCAGCTGGACACTTGGGAGGGAAGACAGCTGGAGAGTATGGTCACAGCAGCATCCTCCTCTGTTTTCTTTCCTAGATAACTCTTCCACACAAGTGTACAACTACCAACCCTGCGACCACCCAGACCGCCCCTGTGACAGCACCTGCCCCTGCATCATGACTCAGAATTTCTGTGAGAAGTTCTGCCAGTGCAACCCAGACTGTAAGTGTGCTACGTTTTCTGTATAGTCTACCAAAACAGTTGGCTCCAGTGTGCCCTAGGCTTGCCCCATTCCTGTGCCCTTTACTGCTTATGGCCTTCTGATATCCCCTTTGCTGTGTTTTAGGGATTCTACAAATGAAATAAGTGCATGAGATCTGGGAGAGTCGTTTCTGGAAAACGTTTAGGTTCATGATTCTAAAAGCAATTACACAGAAATCAGATACTTTCCCAACTTTGTCTTCTAGGGGAGAATTAAGAAATGTGGGGGGCAGCAGGCGCAGTCACTCACACCTGTAATCCCAGCACTTTGGGCGGATCACTTGAGGTCAGGAGTTCAAGACCAGCGTGGCTAACTTGGCGAAACCTCATCTCTACTAAAAATAAAAAAATTAGGCCAGGTGTGGTGGCTCATGCCTATAATCCCAGCACTTGGAAGGCCAAGTTGGGCAGATCACTTAAGGTCAGGACTCAAGACCAGCCTGGCCAACATGGTGAACCCCGTCTCTACTAAGAATACAAAAATTAGCCAGACATGGTGGTGCATGCTTGTAGTCCCAGCTACTTGGGAGGCTGAGGCACAAGAATTGCTTGAACCCAGGGGGCAGAGGCTGCAGTGAGCCAAGATTGTGCCACTGCACTCCAGCCTGGGCAACAGAGCAAGACTGTCTCAAAAAGAAAAGAAATGTGGGACTCTTTTTTTTTTTTTAAGTTACAGCCCCAGTTTCCCTTTTCTGAATACTGTTTTAAAAATTTTTTTATTCAGATATTTTTTGTTTGTGATTCTGTGTATGTCTATTTTCATTTCATAGCTGGAGTTTTAATATCAGGTAGAAGACAGGGGCCTGGATGTCAGCAGAGACATCCGGGTACTTATCTTTTACTTCTTATCCCACCATGCCCTTCCCAACTCAAAGCTGAGCAGTTTGATGGCAGTCCCCACAGCTTGCAGAACTTGGTGCCCAGGCGGTTTTGCTGGAGGAAATACCTCCTAACCCATAGCAGATAGTGATCTTAGCCGCAGCAGAGAAGTGGTTGCGCTGGGTTGGGCAGTGGGTGGAGAAGGATGGCATAGAACGGATGCATTCTGTTCTCAAAATGATACTTGTTTTGATGGTGACAATTTACCAGTGAAACGCACTGATTTCATATTCTCTGGGGTACTCTCCACCTCAGTGGGAGGGAGAGGATTGTTGGGGAATCTCTAGGGGACACTTCTTATTAGTATACCTGCTTTTTTTTTCATTTTTTAAATTTTTTTGAGACAGGATCTCAGCTCTGTTGCTCAGGCTGGAGAGAAGTGGCACAATTATGGCTCACTGCAGCCTCAACCTCCCTGGCTCAAGCCATTCATCCCCCCACATCCATCAAGCCTGGGACTACAGGCAGGTGTCACCAACATGGCTATTTTTTTTTTTAATTTTTTTGTGGAGACAGGATCTCCCTATGTTGCCCAGCCTGGTTTTGAACTCCTGGGCTCAGGTGATTCTCCTGCCTTGGCCTCCCAAAGTGCTGGGATTACAGGCATGAGCCACCATGCTTGACCACACCCGCTTTTTTGACTCGAAGGCATGAATGTTGGGAAGCACTCAGTTTTCTATGGACAAAACTTGTGTATTTGATTATTGGGAAGGGAGCTTCCTCTTATTTTGCCAAACATCCTTGAACACAAAAAATTTACTTCTTTGCTGTCCCTTGAGTCAACCACAAGCCCCAGTATTAGCTTATTTCCCTTCTAAGACTTACTTGTCTTCCCTTCCCAGGTCAGAATCGTTTCCCTGGCTGTCGCTGTAAGACCCAGTGCAATACCAAGCAATGTCCTTGCTATCTGGCAGTGCGAGAATGTGACCCTGACCTGTGTCTCACCTGTGGGGCCTCAGAGCACTGGGACTGCAAGGTGGTTTCCTGTAAAAACTGCAGCATCCAGCGTGGCCTTAAGAAGGTGAGGCCTTTCCTCAGGACCCCACACCAGATAAAATGGAGGGGGAAGGAAGGAACAGTCCCAAGCATTCTCTTTCCACTGGTTCTTTTGAGGCTTTATATGTGAAAGTGCTTGATAAATCCTAAAGGACACATATTTACTGAATTAATAAAGGCTTCAGTCCCAGTAGGGCTTAGAAAAATGGTTCCTGGCCAGGTGTGGTGGCTCACGCCTGTAATCCCAGCAATTTGGGAGGCCGAGGCCAGCGGATCATGAGGTCAAGAGTTCGAGACCAGCCTGGGCAACATGGTGAAACCCTGTCTCTACTAAAAATATAAAAATTAGCCAGGCATGGTGGTGCATGCCTGTAATCCCAGCTACTCAGAAGGCTGAGGTAGGAGAATCGCTTGAACCTGGGAGGTGGAGGTTGCAGCAAGCTGAGATCGCACCACTGCATTCCAGCCTGGGACAGAGTGAGATTCCATCTCCAAAAAGAGAAAGAAAAGTGGTTCCTTGAACTGGCCAGACAAAAAGGAGCTGCGAGGTGTATGCACCTTTGGTGATGTCTATGTTTACCTCACACATCGCAGTGAATTCCTATAGACTAAGGCCCAGGAGGGCTCCATGGATAAAGGAAGAGATATCCTATTTCCGTTCGTCACCACCTCCCATTTTCTTTTCTCCCCCAAGCAGAAAAGAATGGGTTAGACCTTTTTCTGCTTTCAGATCCTCTTAACAGTTGCTGGTTCTTTCCACCGCACCCCCACCACACATGTGCACATCCAGCACACACCCCCTACTCATGCACACCCTGTAGTCTGAGACTTGGCCCCCTCTTCCCCAGCACCTGCTGCTGGCCCCCTCTGATGTCGCCGGATGGGGCACCTTCATAAAGGAGTCTGTGCAGAAGAACGAATTCATTTCTGAATACTGTGGTGAGGTGAGTACTATAGTTTTGGCCCACATTCTTACTCGGGGGAGACTGATGAGAAACTCTGATTTTCTGTGGGCCAGGCTTCTTTGAATTAATCTCTAAATAACTCAGCTGTGTTCTCACGTGGCCTCTTGGGGAGATCCCACAGAACCGTTTGCAGTACTGAAACCACTGTTCAACTCTTTGGCAACTCCAGACACAAGAGATGAGGGGGGCTCTTTTCAGCCTTAAAACTGGTTGGCCTGGGTGGGAATTGGAACAGCATAACTTGAGCTTGCTCTCTTGTGATTCTCATCATGATGCTCAGTAAGCACCCATGTGAGATACCACCCAGCCCTTTCTGGGGGCAGGGTACCATGCCCTGAGCAGGCAGCCTGATACTCCTATTTGTTATTTGTCTATCTCTCTAGCTCATCTCTCAGGATGAGGCTGATCGACGCGGAAAGGTCTATGACAAATACATGTCCAGCTTCCTCTTCAACCTCAATAATGGTATGAAGTCACTTTGTCTCATCCCAAGGTGGTCTTTTTTTTTTTTCTTTTTTTGAGACGGAGTCTTGCTGTGTTGCCCAGGCTGGGGTGCAATGGTGCGATCTTGGCTCACTGCAGCCTCTACCCTCTGCCTCCCAGGTTCAAGTGATTCTCCTGCCTCAGCCTCCCGAGTAGCTGGGACTACAAGCACCTGCCACCATGCCCGGCTAATATTTTTATATTTTTAGTAGAGACTGGGTTTCACCATGTTGGCCAGGCTGTTATCGAACTCCTGGCCTCAAGTGATCCACCCGCCTCGGCCTCCCAAAGTGCTAGGATTACAGGAGTGAGCCACCGCACTCGGCCCCAAGGTGATCTTTCTACCAGATTGCCCTTGCTGTAGTCCAAGTTTAGATCAGCTCCGAATCTTCCAGCAGATGCATAGAGCAAGGGGGCAGGATCACACTTGGGGATCCCACAGGCCACAGTGCCCTTGCTTTGGAAGAACCTCCATTTCTGGGTTCTGTTTGTAATAGGAGTGCTGAGCGTCTTTACCTGAGAAATCTCCCTGCCCAGTAGATGAGAAGATCCATAATTCAAAGAGGGACCCAAAGGGAGTGCTCCCACACAAGGCTGAATTCTGAGGCTGCATGCTTTCCTCTGCTCCTGTTAGCACACTGGGCTTCAACATTCCCATCAGACTAAAGTGTTTCTGTTACCATTTAACTGATTTTAAATTCAAGCTGAGAAGCTGTGGAGTTGCCTGCTGTGCTTATGGTTTTCCTTGATTTACTTTATACAGATTTTGTAGTGGATGCTACTCGGAAAGGAAACAAAATTCGATTTGCAAATCATTCAGTGAATCCCAACTGTTATGCCAAAGGTGAGTCCCAGTAACCTGGGAGGTGGGGTGGGGGATGGATGCCTCTTTACTGTGATTTCCATTCATTGTTGAACCTTTTCCTTAGCTCAGCTATTTTTTGTCCAAAGATAATCATGATTAATATCTGGTATCATTTTAGGCCCCTCTCAATCTTAGTTTTGTAATCTGCTTTTTTCAGCGAATACATTATAAACACTTTCCCACAAACATGATTTAACCAGCCTGAGCAACATAGTGAGACCCATCTCACAAAAAAATAATAGGCTGGGTGTGGTGGCTTACGCCTGTAATCCCAGCACTTTGGGAGGCTGAGGCAGGTGGATCACTTGAGGCCAGGAGTTCAAGACCAGCCTAGCAAACATGGTGAAACCCCATCTCTACTAAAAATACAAAAATCAGCTGGGGGGCATGGCGGTGTGCACCTGTAGTCCCAGCTACTCAGGTGGCTGAGGCACAAGAATCGCTTGAACCCTGGAGGCAGAGGTTGCAATGAGCCAAGATCATGCCACTGCACTCCAGCCTGGGCAACAGAGCAAGACTCTGTCTCAAAAAACAAAACAAAACAAAAAACCCCACTAATAATAATAATAAAGATAATTTTTCTGCCATAATAACAGATCTAAAAGCATAGAGGCAACTATCATATTGACTACTTTCTAATTCCATTTGATTCATGTTTTCACTGGGAATTTGGAGAAAATCAACCCAGAAGCCTACTGGTTATTGACTTGGAGTTGGGTAGGAACCTAGCCTCGGGTTTATCCTGCTTGCAGTGGTCATGGTGAATGGAGACCATCGGATTGGGATCTTTGCCAAGAGGGCAATTCAAGCTGGCGAAGAGCTCTTCTTTGATTACAGGTGAGGTGCCAGTAATGGTCCTTGGGATGTGGCCCAAATTGGAAAGAGTGGCTGTTGGAATAGATTTGGGGGCTCAGGGAGGGTAATGGGGATGGAGGAGAGAGTCTCCCAGTGAACAAGGCTGTGTCCCTTGTTCTGATATCTGGTGCCTTGCCTCAGAAGTGGGACCATTGTAAACAGCCGTTAAGGAGTGGGAGGGGAAGTGAAACAGGAGGGGACTCCGCCTTTTCAATCACAAAAGTCATGAGAGTAACCTGGTTCCTCCTCCCTGCTCTGGGACAGGTACAGCCAAGCTGATGCTCTCAAGTACGTGGGGATCGAGAGGGAGACCGACGTCCTTTAGCCCTCCCAGGCCCCACGGCAGCACTTATGGTAGCGGCACTGTCTTGGCTTTCGTGCTCACACCACTGCTGCTCGAGTCTCCTGCACTGTGTCTCCCACACTGAGAAACCCCCCAACCCACTCCCTCTGTAGTGAGGCCTCTGCCATGTCCAGAGGGCACAAAACTGTCTCAATGAGAGGGGAGACAGAGGCAGCTAGGGCTTGGTCTCCCAGGACAGAGAGTTACAGAAATGGGAGACTGTTTCTCTGGCCTCAGAGGAAGCGAGCACAGGCTGGGGTGGATGACTTATGCGTGATTTCGTGTCGGCTCCCCAGGCTGTGGCCTCAGGAATCAACTTAGGCAGTTCCCAACAAGCGCTAGCCTGTAATTGTAGCTTTCCACATCAAGAGTCCTTATGTTATTGGGGTGCAGGCAAACCTCTGTGGTCCTAAGACCTGGAGAGGACAGGCTAAGTGAAGTGTGCTCCCTGGAGCCTACAAGTGGTCTGGGTTAGAGGCGAGCCTGGCAGGCAGCACAGACTGAACTCAGAGGTAGACAGGTCACCTTACTACCTCCTCCCTCGTGGCAGGGCTCAAACTGAAAGAGTGTGGGTTCTAAGTATAGGCATTCAAGGCTGGGGGAAGGAAAGCTACGCCATCCTTCCTTGGCCAGAGAGGGAGAACCAGCCAGATGATAGTAGTTAAACTGCTAAGCTTGGGCCCAGGAGGCTTTGAGAAAGCCTTCTCTGTGTACTCTGGAGATAGATGGAGAAGTGTTTTCAGATTCCTGGGAACAGACGCCAGTGCTCCAGCTCCTCCAAAGTTCTGGCTTAGCAGCTGCAGGCAAGCATTATGCTGCTATTGAAGAAGCATTAGGGGTGTGCCTGGCAGGTGTGAGCACCCTGGCTCGCTGGATTTGTGGGTGTTTTCAGGCCTTCCATTCCCCATAGAGGCAAGGCCCAATGGCCAGTGTTGCTTATCGCTTCAGGGTAGGCGGGCACAGGCTTGGACTCGAGAGGAGAAAGATTGGTGTAATCTGCTTTCCTGTCTGTAGTGCCTGCTGTTTGGAAAGGGTGAGTTAGAATATGTTCCAAGGTTGGTGAGGGGCTAAATTGCACGCGTTTAGGCTGGCACCCCGTGTGCAGGGCACACTGGCAGAGGGTATCTGAAGTGGGAGAAGAAGCAGGTAGACCACCTGTCCCAGGCTGTGGTGCCACCCTCTCTGGCATTCATGCAGAGCAAAGCACTTTAACCATTTCTTTTAAAAGGTCTATAGATTGGGGTAGAGTTTGGCCTAAGGTCTCTAGGGTCCCTGCCTAAATCCCACTCCTCAGGGAGGGGGAAGAAGAGAGGGTGGGAGATTCTCCTCCAGTCCTGTCTCATCTCCTGGGAGAGGCAGAGGAGTGAGTTTCACACAGAAGAATTTCATGTGAATGGGGCCAACAAGAGCTGCCCTGTGTCCATGGTGGGTGTGCCAGGCTGGCTGGGAACAAGGAGCAGTATGTTGAGTAGAAAGGGTGTGGGCGGGTATAGATTGGCCTGGGAGTGTTACAGTAGGGAGAAGGCTTCTCCCCTCTTTCTGGGACTCAGAGCCCCCCTTCTTCCCACTCCACTTGTTGTCCCATGAAGGAAGAAGTGGGGTTCCTCCTGACCCAGCTGCCTCTTACGGTTTGGTATGGGACATGCACACACACTCACATGCTCTCACTCACCACACTGGAGGGCACACACGCACCCCGCACCCAGCAACTCCTGACAGAAAGCTCCTCCCACCCAAATGGGCCAGGCCCCAGCATGATCCTGAAATCTGCATCCGCCGTGGTTTGTATTCATTGTGCATATCAGGGATACCCTCAAGCTGGACTGTGGGCTCCAAATTACTCATAGAGGAGAAAACCAGAGAAAGATGAAGAGGAGGAGTTAGGTCTATTTGAAATGCCAGGGGCTCGCTGTGAGGAATAGGTGAAAAAAAACTTTTCACCAGCCTTTGAGAGACTAGACTGACCCCACCCTTCCTTCAGTGAGCAGAATCACTGTGGTCAGTCTCCTGTCCCAGCTTCAGTTCATGAATACTCCTGTTCCTCCAGTTTCCCATCCTTTGTCCCTGCTGTCCCCCACTTTTAAAGATGAGTCTCAACCCCTCCCCACCACGTCATGATGGATGGGGCAAGGTGGTGGGGACTAGGGGAGCCTGGTATACATGCGGCTTCATTGCCAATAAATTTCATGCACTTTAAAGTCCTGTGGCTTGTGACCTCTTATCTGAATAAAGTGTTAGAATCCATTTTGGCAAGTTGTGTACTGTGTGCTTTGGGGCTGGAAGGATCCAGGGATGGGGTCCAGGAGCAGGTTGGGCCGAAGCATCAGCATTCTGATCCCCACTTACCCACTGAGATCTGGGAAAGGGGGAGATGGGGGGTCTGGCAAGAGCCAGTCAGTCAAGTCCCTGGAAGGTGATGCAAGGATTCTGAGAGCTCCTTCTAGAAATTCCTGAGCCCTCAGATTAGTTCCCTTAAAATCATCCCACTTATCCCCTAACCACGACGCCAGCTACCACACACAGACTGGGGCTCTGCCACTCTGCTTTATTGGAATGGCTCCGTGTCTGAGAGCACAGCAGGCTCAACCCTGCTTCAGAGTGGGGGCCGGACCAGGCTGGTGGGTGACCAGCAGGACTCACGACACTTCCAACACAGGAAAGGCAAACTACAGACTGTGGGCACAGCACAGGACAGCACAGCCAATTGAGCTTTTCTTTTATATATAAACAAATAATTTAAAAATTTGAATAATATATAGAGTTTCTCTAGAGAGACACTTTGCAACAAAAAATATATATAAAGAATATGACCTCCTGGGTAAATGAAGCAGCATCTCTGAGCGGAGGAAAGAGGGTTCCTCATGCACTGGAGGGGGTGAAGCCTTTGGGCAGGCACAAAGGCCATTGCATATCTTGGGAAAGGTTGGAGGAGTAGAGGGCTGGCTAGTCAGGGTATCTGCATTATTTTCTCTACGTTGCAGGTTTTTTATGGCTTTGGCTAAAGCAAGTGAAGCAGCGGAGGTACTAAGGTGCTAAACTGAGGCCTCTTGGTCTCTGTGTACAAAACAAAAGGAGGGGGGCAGGGGACAGCCATCAAGCCCTCTTGAGCCTCCAGCTGAGTGGAAGCAAATGGAAGATCTTCAGGGCAGGGGGGAGGCTGGGGGATAGGGTTTAGCAGCCTCCTCCCCCCATACCCTCTGCAGCCCTGCACTCCCACACATCTGTCCCTGCTGATAGTGTCTATTGGAAGGGAGGCAGTTAATCTCCCCTACACTCTGTTGTTAATCCCTGACAGCAGCTGGAACAGAGATGGCAGGAAGGACCTATGTCAACCCCATGAGGCTTCTCCTTTGGGGCAGATAAACAGCCAGGAGCCTGGGGAAACAGGGATGAGCAGGGCATTGGTTTAGGCAGTGAGGCTCAGCCACTCCCTTGGGTCCCATCTGTAGCTCTGCCCACCAAACTTGACGGGGGGGATGGGGGAATATCCTCTGGATGAGCAGAGCCAGCTAAGAGGAGCCAAATGTCCCTGATAGGATGGGGGAGAGGCAGGACTGGGGGAATGTCAGGAGCTGGAATTGGTCCCAGAAGCCCTTCTGACTCATTCAGACCTGGACTCCTCCAGGATCTGGGGTAGGTTCTGATCCCGGGGGCCAGGGGCTGGGGCTGGAGTTGGGGCTGGGGCTGGGGCTGAGGCTGGAGCTTGGTTGGGAGCTGCTGTAGGGGTGGGGACCTGGGCAGGGCCTGAAGTGGGTAGGGGAGGTTTGCTGCCAGGATGGTACTCGTGGGCAGCCTTGGGCTCATTGGTATGGTAGGAGCCCTTGTAGCGATGATTTTGCAGATAGAAGAGCACCAACATTCCCACCAGCCCCAGCAGCAGAAAGGCCACCAAAACTGAAAGGAAGAAAAGGGACAATTCAGATCTTCGGGATCTCACCTGTATACACACACACACACTTTGAGATTTCACCTGTATACATACACACACTTTGGGATTTCACCTACACACACACACACACACACACACACACATTTACTTTTGGCCAAAAGCATAATGTATGACCCTCAGCTGTTCGACCACACTAAACTCATCTCAAGTGTCTGGCAGGTTTGAATTCCTGGCTTACCCCCTGCCACCTTCTGTTTCTAATATTCTCTTTCCACATCCCTGGTAGTTACCCCAATTTCTTATCTCTCAAGGTGTTACTGTATCCCCATTTTCCCATCCCTTAGCTATAGTCCCATTTTAATATTTTATTTAAAAATCTGTAGCATCCTCAAACATCTAAAAATCTCTGCCCAGTTATATGTCACCTTCAGCATAGCCTGTCTCATCCTCAAACATCTAAAAATCTCTGCCCAGTTATATGGCACCTTCAGCATAGCCTGTCTCATCATCCTTTGTGCCATCGTGCATCTAGTGCCTTTGCCATCCTGCAGCCTTGGGGATCAGGGGCAGGGAAAGGATGCTGACAGTCAGAGGGTAGTCTTGGGAGGTCAGCTTAGTGATCAGTGCTACTCACAGCCTAAAAGTATGGCAACCCATCCTTCATCATGGTAGTAGGGGAAGTCTGGAGAGGAGAAAGCACCAGTTAGGAGATGCCTCCTCCATGTTAAGAATCATTCCCTTCCCTGTCATCCCTCCCTTCCCTGTCATCCCTCCCTTCTGTCCTCTGTGTCCTGGGAATGTACCTGGGGGCAGATACCAGGGATCAAGCTCAGGTGGCACCTCTGAAACAAGACGCGGCATAGCTCCGCAATTAGATTCGGACAGTTCTCCCTGAACTCGAAGGGCCTCAGCTAGCTCAGCAGTCATGGGTCGAGGGGTTCGGAAGTGGGTCTTGAGGGGAGCCACATTGTTGAATCGAACACCAGACAGGCAGCCCGAGAAACCTGGGGTGTTGTAGCGCTGGATCTCCGGGTCAATGACTCCTGTCTCTGAGAGAGAGGCAGGCCCAGAAAAAGGGACTTGGACCCAAAGGCCCTGCCACTCTCACTGTCCACAGGTTTCCCACTCATCCTTCCCACTGCCCTCACAGCCATTCCCAGGGCCTTCACTTTCCTTGAGGATCCAGGAACATATGCCACAGCTCCTTGCCTAAAACGCGTCCGCACCCGCAGCTTACCCATCACACGCCCTAGATACAAGGCCTTGGGTGAGTCCAACTGGCTGTCCACCAACAGCGAGAACTTCTGCTCTGTCAGTGGGAAGTAGTCCACCTGAGGTGGGGAGGGGGAGGGGGAGGGCGATGAGGGAGCGGGGACCAGAAGCAGATGCCTGTGGGCCGGACTGGAACTGTGTGGACCCTGGGAATATACTTGGGGGCAGATACTGGAGATCTCTCATTCTGTCCAAACTGGCGGTGCCAGCTGGGTGAGTCCTAGCTCAATCTGAAGTGGGCAACCCCTGGGCCTAGATGTAGGATTTGGTATATATATTTTTATTTTTATTATTTTATTTTATTTATTAAATATTTTTCTTTGTGAAGATGAGGTCTTGCTATGTTGCTCAGGTTGGTCTCAAACTCCTGGCCTCAAGCAGTCCTCCCACTTCAGCCTCCCAAAGTGTTGGGATTACAGGTGTGAGCCGCTGCACCTGGCCTATATATTTTTTAAAACCCTGGTTTTAAGCCCCATCTTTGCAGCTTATCAGCGGTTTGACTTTGGGTAAACCACTTTACTTTATTTTTTTGAGATGGAGTCTCACTCTGTCGCCTAGGCCTGGAGTGCAGTGGCACGATCTCAGCTCACTGCAACCTCCACCTCCCAGGTTCAAGCAATTTTCCTGCCTCACCCTCCTGAGTAGCTGAAACCGCTTTAGTTTCTGAGGCTCTTTACTGATTTGTAAAACACTTAAATAAGAATGCCTATTGTCTGGCTGGGCGCGGTGGCTCACGCTTATAATCCCAGCACTTTGGGAGGCTGAGGCAGGCGGATCATCTGAGGTCGGGTGTTCGATACCAGCCTGACCAACATGGAGAACTCCTGTCTCTACTAAAAATACAAAATTAGCTGGGCGTTGTGGCGCATGCCTGTAATCTCAGCTGCTCAGGAGGCTGAGGCAGAGGAATTGCTTGAACCCGGGAGGCAGAGGTTGCAGTGAGCTGAGATCACACCATTGCACTCCAGCCTGGGCAACAAGAGCAAAATTCCATCTCAAAAAAAAAAAAAAAAATGCCTATTGTCCCCTTGGAGCTATTGTGAGGGTTACATGAGGTGACACACGTGAAAATCCTCTATACATTCAAATGTGATCTACAAATATTAAGTATTTGATGTTTTCCTGGATGCCACAATGGAGACCATGAGGTTATGATCTGAACTGGCTCACCTCCCTCTATGCATACCTGGATGAAGAGGTTCCGGTAAACACGGGTGATATTGATGCTATGGGGCTGGCCATCGGTCACTGGTCGAGTGGTTAGCTGGTACACGTAGGGACTGGTGCCCAGCTGATATCGCAGCTGAAGGGTCCCTGTGGGGTGGGGAGAAGAAATTTGGGGTCTCAGGCCCCATGACTCCTATCTTCTAACAGCACGTGGGTCCTTGTATTTGTGAATCAATAGGAGAATTAGGGGCACCGGGGTGAAGCTGGAGTGGGGTGAGAGAGCCCGGGAGAGCTTACCATCATCCTTGATGAGCACAGCCATGTAGTCACGAACAAAGGAACTGACGTAGAGCAGGACAGCAGGGGCGGAGCTGGTGCTGAAGCTGAAGGAGACCTCCTCTCCCGTAACGTTGTAGACAGGCCCACGGTAACCGGGCACAGGCCGACCAGGCCGGGGGTAGTCGGGCAGGCGGTACCCGGGGCCATGGTAGCCAGGCACATAGCCCGGAGTATCATAGCCCGGGATGTAGCCAGGCTCATAGCCTGGCACCGGCCGGCTCAGCATGTGGGAGAACTCCCTGGCTGCAGAGCGCAGCGCTGACTGTAGGTTATAGCGCATCCAGGTGCCCGGCTCAAAGAAACCACCAATATCTGCAGGTAGAAGCAGGGAGGTTAGGGCCCCCACACTGCTCACTCCCCAATTCAGAGGTTTTATGTCATCCATACACACATCCTGAGACTTACTTCAGTTTCTGCCACCCTCACAACCCTCCATTTACTTTTAGGTCCCCTTGAGCCCCTCTGTCACAGAACAGAATCTTACAGCCATGGGAAACTTGAGATCATCTGATCCAACCCCTGCATTTTGCAAATGGGGAAACAGGCTCAGAGATGAGTAGTGACTTGCTTAAAGACACGCAGTAAGGCCAGGCACAGTGGCTCACACCTGTAATCCCAGCACTTTGGGAGGCTGAGGCAGGCAGATCACAAGGTCAAGAGTTCGAGACCAGCCTGGCCAATGGGGTGAAACCCCATCTCTACTAAAAATACAAAAATTAGCCAGGCATGGTGGTGCACATCTGTAGTCCCAGCTACTCGGGAGGCTGAGGCAAAAGAATCGCTTGAACCAGACGGAGGTTGCAGTGAGCCGAGATCGTGCCACTGTACTCTAGCCTGGGTGACAGAGCGAGATTCCATCTCATAAAAAAAAAAAGAATTTTTTTTGTAGAGACAGGGTCTTGCCATGTTGCCCAGGCTGGTCTCGAACTCCTAGCCTCAAGCAATCCTCCCACCTTGGGCTCCCAAAGCATACTTGGTGATTTTGAGATATTTTTGCACCAGCTATCTGTACCATCCCTTCCTTGTCCATGCCTTTGGAGTCACCCATGATCTTCAACTGCCTAACTCCCCAAACTCAGAGCTCAGGAATCCAGGGACAACTCTAATTTTCCATGATGTGGGCTTTACATGCTATTTCCTTCCCTGCCCTCCCTACATCCCATTACACCCTATGGCTCCCTGTTGCCCCATAACCAGCAGCACTTACCGTGGTTGCAGTATGGCCCATCAAAAGCCGTGAGGTCACAGTCACACGTGTAGTAGCTATAGCGCTCCACGCAGCGGCCTCCATGGAAACAGGGGAGCCGAGGGTGGGCACAGTGGCCTGTGCAGTTGGGTGAGGTACCCTCAGAGGCATTGGCACGGCCCTCCAGGTTCAGAGTCACTCCGTTCAGACGCATGGCCCTCAAGCAACCCACAAAGGGGCGTCTCTTAAGCTCTGCAGATCCTGGGAAGGGTAGGCAACAGGTCAAGAAATGGAGGCAGGGCCAGGCGCGGTGGCTCACGCCTGTAATCCCAGCACTTTGGGAGGCCGAGGCGGGCGAATCACGAGCTCAGGAGATCGAGACCATCCTGGCTAACATGATGAAACCCCGTCTCTACTAAAAAATACAAAAAAAATTAGCTGGGCACGGTGGCGGGCGCCTGTAGTCCCAGCTACTCGGGAGGCTGAGGCAGGAGAACTGCTTGAACCCAGGAGGCGGAGCTTGCAGTGGGCCGAGATCGTGCCACTGCACTCCAGCCTGGGTGACAAAGCGAGACTCCGTCTCAAAAAAAAAAAAAAAAAGAAAAGAAATGGAGGCAGAGCCAGAGACAGGATGAAGTATTGTAGTTGGAAAGGGAGCCAAGAGGGCTGGAAGAATAGAATAGGATACAAAGGCCTGGAGGGACAAGTGAGACACTGGCTTGCTCTGAAGCAGAGGGGACTGGCACCTAAGACAGGAGGCTCCTGGAAACAAGGCGAGCGGCCTTGGAGGATGGGGAGGTAAAGGAGGCTTCAGACTTGCCTCTGGGTTGCTGCTTACCCACATAGAGGGGCTGGTCATACTCCATCCAGATGTAGGTCTGCAGTGGCATAGGCCGCAGAACCCAGGGCCGGTGATCCACTCGGAGCCGGGCCTGCTTCACGTTGATTTCAGCCCGGACCAGGTGCCACTCGTCATCATTGAACTCAAAGTCGTCTGAGTGTACTGTGAGGTTCTCATCCCCATTCCCCACATCAAAGGCGAAGACCACATCCCGGGATGCTGGACAGTGTGATGCAGGGTGGGGGAGAAAAGGACTCAGACCTACAAGACCCTTCATGGATCCTTGCCCAATACAACCTCTTTCCCTCACCTCTTTGGAGCTTCTTGAATATCCCTCCAATTTGTCTGTAGCTTGCATTGAAACTTACCAACTGCTTAAAAACCTCATACCCTTTGTCTCTCCCCACATCACAGATCCCTGAAGCCAGCTTCCCAGCCTCACTTCCCAGGCTAGAAGCATGGCTAATCAGCGGTGAGAGGGACTCGAAGGTCCAGCTTCCTTATGGCACAAGGAAGGGGCTTAAGGCCAAGAGAGGCCAAGTGAATGCCTAGGGTCACCCAGCCAGCCATCAAGACCGAGTGAGGGCTAGAACATAGGGTATCTCAACCCTTCCCATGCTGCCTGTCAAAAGGGCATCTGCCCTTGGCTCCAACCCCAGCCTACCCCTGTCTCCCCAGACAGCACTTTCATCTATCCCGAGGCCCTCCCACAGTCTGCCTGCTCACTGTTGAGTTCCACCCGCACATAAGGTCGGCGCCACTGGCAGTAAGGGCCCCCCATATTCTCTAGGAAGACCCCCGAGGGAGCAGAGGTCCTGAAGTAGAAGGAGACATCCAGGCTGTGGTTGGCACGGATTGGGGGGAAGCGTAGTGCAGCCCCGGTGTGGAAGGAAATGGTGTTCCAGGAATTTCCTAGAAAAGCAGATGGAGGAAGGTCTTGTCAGGGAGATTGGAGGGTGGAGGAGGAAGAGAACCTGGGGTTGGGGGCAGGGAAGGTCGGGCAAAGGGGGAGGGTTTGAGGTGACGGAGGGGAGACTAAGGAGTGGAATGAAAGAGGAGCCAGGTGCAGAGGGGTAATGAGATCGCATCACAGCAGGAGCTGGGGGTCGGGCACCCCAGCTAGAGACCACCAGTGACATGCGGCCTAGATTTTGGAAACTGGAGAGTCAGCTCTGGGAGGGCACACAAAAGGGGACTGCCACTCACGATCGCCATAGCAGCGCAGAGGCCTCAGGAAGAACTGGGCCTCAGAAGTGGAGCGGTTCGTATCCCCTATCACTACCTGAGTGACAGGCAGATGGTCCACAAAGGTCAGCAGTCCCTTGTCAGTTCTCCTGTGGGGGCAGGATGTCATGGCTCAGCCCCAGCCACTCAGCTCCTCCCACTCCCGGAGTCCTAAAAACCCTGTCCCTTTGCCCCCTCACCACTGGGGCTGGTCAGCGTCACAGTTGCAGTACAAGGCAGGGTCCACACAGCTCCGGTCCAGACCACAGGCACAGCGCTGGATCCCAGGCTGGGAGCCTCCCCAGTAGAAGTGCTGCTCCTCATTTCGGCCAATCCAAAAGCTGTAGGGGTAGCCTCCTGGGGAAGAGGTGCAGGCAGCTTCCAGGCCCTGTCCCTCCATTAGCCTCTGGGCTCCTCTCGCCCTTCCAGCAAGTTCAGACCCCTCCTTGAATCTTCCAACCCAAGGCCCCAGCTGGCTCTCTGGCTTCCTTCTCCCAGGCCCCCATTGGTGTCTCCTCCAGTTCCGCCACCTCCCTGACCCCAGCCCTAACCTGCAGTGTTGAGCAGCCGGGAATTGTAGCAGGAGAACTCGATCCACTGTTCACAATGCTGGGAAGCATTGGCAAGGGCACTGACTTCCTCCCAGGATGCATTCCAGTACTGGATAGCCCCCAGGAATGGCCGCTCCATGCTGGAACCTGTCACTCGAGTTGTCCACAGCCTGTCATGCCGCACAACTGTCCACGCTCGGTTCTCTGGCAGACAAGAGGGGACAGAGCTTTGGCTGGAGTTGGGCATTCACTACCCATCTCCCTGCCCACCTCCACCACCGCTGCTGCAACTCAGAGCCACTGAACGTGGCCAGCAGCTCCATTCCACCTCTGCCCTGGGCACTCTGCATTATAGGCTGGAAATAAGATAGCTGGAATGGGTAAGGAAGCTGGGATATACTTTTTTTTTTTTTTTTTTTTTTTTGAGATGAAGTCTCGCTCTGTTGCCCAGGCTGGAGTCCAATGGCGCTATCTCAGCTCACTGCAACCTCCACCTCCCAGGTTCAAGTGATTCTCCTGCCTCAGCCTCCCGAGTAGCTTCCCAAAGTGCTGGGATTACAGGTGTGAGCCACCACTCCTGGCTTGGGATTTACTTTTAAGGCTAGGTTACAAATTCCTCAGTATGCCCTTCCCCTCTGTCCTCCTTTACCCTCACTTGTTTAGTCTAACTGGCCCCCACCCACCACTCTATCCTTCCTGGTTCTCCCCTCACCCCCTCACCACCCATCAGAGACACTTACCTCGGATATCACAGTACACTACAAATGGCTTCAGGGGGCCACTGCCATCAGGATCAATGGTGAAGTTTCCAGAAGTTTTCCCACTGAGCCGATAAGCCTCACAGGATTCCTTATACAAAGCTGGCAGATAATAGGTTGAGACAAAGGCAGTTAGAGAGTTAGAGGGCTGGCCAGGTGCGGCGGCTCGGGCCTGTAATCCCAGCACTTTGGGAGGCTGAGGTGGTGCATCACCCGAGGTCAGGAGTTCGAGACCAGCCTGGCCAACATGGTGAAACCCCATCTCTAATAAAAATATAAAAATTAGCTAGGCATGGTGGTGCGCACCTGTAGTCCCAGCTACTTAGGAGGCTGAGGCAGGAGAATCGCTTGAACCCAGGAGGCAAAGGTTGCAGCGAGCCCAGATGGCACCACTGCACTCCAGCCTGGGCAACAGAGCAAGACTCTGTCTCAAAAAAACCAAAAACAAAAAGCGAGAGGGCTGGAAGGGCCATCCTCGCCATCTCTAGCAGCCTGATGATCCCTAGCAACCTTCTATTGACCTCCCTTGTCCCTGACTCCCCCCATACCACATCTGGCTTACGTGTGTGGCAGGTCTCTCCCTTGTAGCCCGTCAGTTCGCAGTAGCAAATGAAGTCATCCCAAGACTGGTAGCAGCGTCCATCATGCTCACACATGTTAGGGCTGCACCTAGGGAAGGGGTCAGGACCAAGGGAAGGAGCCTTACTGGGAGCTGGAGAGTAGGGTCTGATCCCTGCAAGCTTCACTCCCAGCTCCTTGAAGCCCCAGAACCCGGTGAGACACACCCCGCCTAGCCAGCCGGGTATAAGCGCAGATGCAGGGGCACTAGGCAGTCCTCAGGGCTCAAGTACTACTATTCCCCCTTCCCGAAAACATCAAAACATGCCTTATTCTACCCCAATCATCCCCCTAGCACAAAAAACCCCTCTAGGACCAAAAGCAAATGTGTCATTTCCATCCTGAGCATGTATCACCTTAAGGGAAGAAATAGGAGGTAAGAGATCAAAGAAGAATCATCCCCAAGCAGGGGACTAAGGAGCAGAGACAAGGAGAAGGGAGATTATTGAGAGAGGCCATTCCTACTGGGAGACCAGGGAAGAGGGCTTTGGAGGGGTCATCTCTTGTTAGGGGCTTCTGGGTACCTATCAGTGATGCCACATGTATCAAAGAGGACCTCAGCATAGAATCCAAGCCGCCGGCCCTCCACCAGAGTCAGGTTGACCAGTTGACCATCCACCTTGAGCAGCTCCATGCAGCCATGGAATGCCGTCTGGTTGGAGTGGCAGTCCCATCGACTGGCTGGCTTGGGACAACCTGGAGCAACCACCCCTGTGAGATCCTCCCCAGGGGAGACCCCAAAGACCCTCCCCCAGGGACATGCCGAGGGGGAGCCAGACATAAAGGAAGAAAGGGGACTACAACCAAAGTGTAGATGGCAATGACCTTCCACTCCCTGAGGCCCCAGAGGGGAAGAGGGCTTGATCCCTCCAAAATTCTCCATGTGGCCCCATCTGGGTGGACTTAGATGGAGCCTTCCCACCCAGAAACAGAGGTCTGGTCAGGTTGGCCCCCACTTACCCCCAAAGAAATATGAGGTCCCTGTCCGGATCAGCAACGGGTATGAGACCCTGACCTCTGCCCCTTCCACATCATCAATGCTGATAACTGCATGGTTTTCCTGTGCCACAAAATTCACCTCGTGCCAAAAGCCGTCATTCAGTCGGTACCCTGGACAAGAATGGATGATGGTGTGGGTGGAGGGAAGCAGCAACTAGGGTAGAAGAATGTTCTGAGTGGGGAAGCAGCAGCCCCACTGTGTTCCAGTAGCAGCCTGTGTGCCCCCGTGATTACACTTCTCACACCCAGTGGAGACCTCTCTGAATGTCTCTTCATTATCCATGACCCAGCAACTGCCACAGAGTCTGCACAGTTATAAACGAGTAACCAAATCTCCAGGGGCCTTCTGGAACTGGAGAATACCAGGACTCCCAGGCTTCCCCCTTCTCCAAGAATACTTAGTCCCTCAGATTCGCCTCCTCACTGCCTCCAGCCACTCCCACCTTTTCCCAGTACCCTGGGGCCTCCTGCCCTGCCCCCTTCACTCCTCTCCCCTCTCCAGAATGTAAAGGCCTCAGTCCAGGCCTACAACTTTCCCGGGATCCTCTACACTTCTCTTCTCTTCTTGTGCCTCCCCCGAAACGCCCTCACCAGCAGCGAACTGAAGCTTCTTTCGGCCGCTCTGCGCGATGGACACGTTGACCTGCCCTTCGCTGAGCGTCAGCTCCACGTGGCCCAGCCCGTCCCCCAGACGGGAGAAAAGGAGAAGCCCGGTGAGGTCCCAGGTGCGGAAGCGAAATGAGACTGCCAGGCGGCCACGGCGTGGGAAACCGGGCACTTGAACGAAGTTGTGAGGGCCTCCGAAGTTGATAGGGTGCGGTACCGGGTCCAGGCAACGAAAAGCCACCTTACCCTAGGGGCAAAAGTGAAGACGCATCAACACCCGTGAGCCGCCTCTGCCTCAGCTGGGAATTCAGTTTTCACACCGGTCTAAGACCCTGGTCACCGCCCTCCTTCGGTGTTGGCGGGGGTGAGATCTCCAACCATGACGTGACCTCTTCCCCTCCAAGCTCGTCCATCTGTGGAGGGGGCCCCAACCCAGTCGGCCCTCGGAACTCTGCTCGCTTGCTCTCGCTGATCTCCACCGTCTGCGATTCGACCGCTTCTCTCCTTCCAGTATCGAGAGGCAATTTTGGACCACAGACCTGGCTCCTGCCAGCTTCCCAACAGAGCTCCAGAGTCGGAGAGAGTTGAGGGGGGCATATCAGAGAAGCCATCGGTTCAAGTCCCTACTCAGCCACCGTGCAGCTGCACGACCCCTGGACAAGCCACTCCCTGTGTCTGCGCCTTACTTTCTTCATCTATGAACTAAGAAGGTGATTGGACCCGACCACTGCTTCTTAACTAGGGGCCTGCGTGGCTCATGCACCTCAAGTGAGACCCGCTCCCCTCCCAACTTGAGCATGTGGCTGGGGACAGAGGGATTCTCGGCTTTTATCTGATGTTCAATATCTCTTCCCGCTCCACCTCTTTGCTTTCCACGACGCTTTGATATCCTGTCCTCCCAGACCCCCCTGCCCACTGGCCTCGAAGGTGATCCGGGAATGGCGCCGCACGGCCAGGTCTGCGATGTTGACGCGGTTGAAGATTACGTTTTCTATGCAGCCGCGGAAGTTATGCCGATAAGCCAGGTTCTTCCGCGCGGCGCCCACCAGACCTCCGATGAACATCTGCGGGAGGCGTGGGGAATGAGGCCTCTTGGGCACAGGAGGGCGCCTGCCTTTCTCGCGCGTCCCCGCCGTATGCTTTCCCAAATGCCAGGTGGGGTTTTGTAAAAGACTTAAAACACACATTTCCCCAGTGTCGGTACTAAAGCTCGCTAGGCCTTTCAAGGCTTGAGTTCAAGCTCTGACTCCAACACAAATCGGCTGCACGCCCTTGGGCAAGTCAATTAGCCTGCCTGGGATTCTTATCTGCAGATGGGGTCAGGGTCTTTAACAACTCCACAAAGTTGTGGGAGGATCCAAGGGAACAATTTTCCTACCTTGCCTAGTCCCCAAAATCTGAATTTCCAAACCCCATCTCATTAGTTCTGAAATAGTGCCTGGGAGTCTGCATGCTAACAGCAACAACACCCACAAAAAAAAAAACAAAAAAAAAAAAACAAAAAAAACCCAAAAAAAAACAGGCCTTTTTCTGGTGAGTGGCAAGTTTGCCAAGGGCTGCTAGGATATTCAGGAATTGGAATGCGAGGTCTTTGAAAAAAAAATTTTTTTAAATAGAGGTAGGATGTCACTATGTTGCCCAGGTGAGTCTTGAACACCTGGCCTCAAGCAATCCTCCCACCTCAGCCTCCCAAAGTGCTGGGATTACAGGCATGAGCCACCACCCACAGCCTGAATGCCAGGTCTGTCCTCTGAGAGACAGAGGAAAAGAGAAAGGGAGAGACCGACCTGCACTCACTCATCCAGCATCTACCCTACCACGAAATAGCACCTCCCTAGTCTCTCACCTCGGTGTCCAGGTTCAGCCTCTCGAAGTCTCCATTGAGAATAAAGCGCTGCACATAGCCGTCCAGGGTGAAATTTACATCGCGGCCAAATCGGTCCACCCGCACATAGTGCCAGTGCTGGTCATTGAGGACTCCACCTGCGCTCACGGTGGTGTGACCTGGTCTTGGCTGGATAGGGCTGCTGCCTGAGGGTGGGGCAGGACAGAGTGAAACCTCAAGCCAGAACTCCATGGAGTCCAAGCTCCTAGGCAGAGCAGCAGCGTGTAACAAAGCCCAGAGCAATCAGGGAGAGTGGGCGAATAGATCAACAGCCATTGGCGAGTGTGTGACAGGGTAAGCCATTTAGCCTGGCTTCCTGTCTGTAAAACTGGGAACACATGAGCTGCTTCTATTTCATGTGCGGGTGTTATGAAAAGCTAATGAGATACAATGTGTGTGCGTCTGTGTGTGTGTGTTTACAAGGAGGGAACTGAGGCTCGGAAGTGCCCCATCCGAGGTCACATCTCTGTGTAGTGGTAGAGCTGAGACTGGAATCCAGTTCTCACTCAACTCCAGTGTTTTGCTAGCACCAAATGCTACAAGAAAGGGGCAGTTTGGTCCAGGCCTTAGAGAAGTGGAAGACCGGGCTGAGCGCGGATGCGCGGAGGAGGTGCCACGAGGAGGGCGGTGAGAGAGCTTCAGGGGTTGGCTCCGCATCGCACATGGTCGCCGAGCTCACCCAGGCTCATGTGCAGCAGCAGGTGTGCCCCCTCCAGCTCGAGCGTCACGTAGTCGCCCTGGGCGCCCTCGGCGTGCAGCAGAAGCCCGTCCTTCTCCTCGGTCTTGAAGCTGAAGGCGAACACGTCCCACAGGCTTCGGCTGACCCCTCGCGGGAAGCGGTAGGAGATGGCATCGTCGCCGTCGAAATAGAGTATGTCGGCCTCTGCGCAAAGGACCGTAGGTGGGCCGGGAACTGGGGAGGCTGTCTCCCAGGCCCCCTCCGCGTTCTCTGCACACTTACTGTATGGGCAGCCATAGAGGCCGAGCCTCAGGCCGATCTTGCCGCGTGGGTTCCAGGCCAGGGGCACGATGCGGATGTAGCGCGCAGTGAAGTGGAAGTGCAGGTCATGGCGCACCACCGCCGACTCGTTCACGTTACCAAAGAAGGTCTGCGGGGTTGGGGGAGAGTAGTAACCACGTCCCGCCCTCTGCTTCTTTTTTTTATTTTATTTTTTGAGACAGAGTCTCGCTCTGTCGCCCAGGCTGGAGTGCAGTGGTACGATCTCGGCTCACCGCAACCTCTGCCTCCCGGGTTCAAACAATTCTCTTCCTCAGCCTCCCAACTAGCTGGGATTACAGGCGCCCGCCACTACGCCCGGCTGATTTTTTTGTATTTTTCATAGAGACGGGGTTTCACCATGTTGGCCAGGCTGGTCATGAACTCCTGACCTCGTGATCCACCTGCCTCGGCCTCCCAAAGTGCTGGGATTACAGGCGTGAGCCACTGCGCCCGGCCCCCCTCTGCTTCTTTCTCCATAGCCTCCCAGCCCACAACTTTCACACCCAGCCAATCTCGACTTCTGGAAAGTAAACACTCCTTGGTCTTCCCTGCTTGGCGGCTTTGCCTGCACAGTTTCCATAAAGTGCCCTCTCCCACAATCCTATTATTTCCTCAGACCTGAAATCAAATGTCACCTCCTTAGGAAGCTCTCCCAGGTTTTACCCTAAAGTGTGTTAAACCCTGTGAACCGAGTGTTTCGCGCACGTCCTAAGCTGACAGTCTCTCTGGACAGAGTCCCTGGAGTGGAGTCACTGCTCCTTGTCCGAGCCCTCACCACCACCCCCTCCATTTTCCCAGAGGCTGGTGCCCGGCCCAGAGCCTGGAGCAGAGGAAGCTCCCCAAGTGTTACCGCCTTGGCGCCCATAGTACCGAGTTGTGCCCTCGCTGGTAGAACGGTGTCCAGCTGTCCACTCGGTCGCCGTAGAGTAGCATGTAACGTGTGACCCAGTCCCAAGAATTAAAGGAGCCCTGTGTGGCCACGGCCCGGATCCGGTGCTTCTTCATTAAGTCTATCTGGAGCCAGGGATTCGGATCCCCAATCCGTGGTGACCACCCGCTTATGCCTATAGAAGGGACAGGAGCTTTAACCGGCTATCCCTCTCCCCGAAGTCCTCCGGAGGCCCCCACCCTTCCGCGGTGCGCTGCCAGTTGGCAGCTGATGTTCCGCGGAGCTCACCGTGCAGCCTGGCGAATCGCGGCGCAGTAAGGAGACTGTAGTAGGAGGAGGCGCCCAGGGAGCGTGCATACAGGGGACCCACCAGCTCCTCGTCGCAGCCGTCTAGGGTAGGGAAACCGACATGTTAGTCAGCGCTGGCCCCTCCCAGACCCTTCCAAAGGCCGGCCCACTTAGCGACCGAAGCTTCCCCTTCCGTGCCCCCAACCCCCGCCCCCAGAGGCACACCCAGCCCTACCTTAAAGCCATCTATTCAATCCTGGCTGCAGCAACAGCTGCATGCTCAGAGGAGGCTGCCTTCTCCTTCTAGGCAAACCCCTAGGCTACACCTATAGGCCCAAGGCCAGACCCTCCCTAGCTAGCCCAATATCTGCCCTGGTTTAGTACTTTCCCAAACTCAATCCTAAACCTCAGCATCTTCCACAACCTAAGTCAACCCAAGACACCAATCCAGCTCCAACCCTAGCCTCAATCCAACTCGGCCCCCAAAACCTGCACCATCCCCAAATACAGGCCTTGCACCCAACCTCAGCCAGTGCTAGCACCATCACCAGCTCCATGTCCAGCCTTAGCATCAGTCAGGGGCACCAGCTCCTGCTTGGATCCCTGCCACAAAACCCAGCCCCAGCCACAAACCCCAGCCCTAGCCACAAACCCCACCCCTTGGCCAGCTCCAAAGTCCAGGCTTAAGCCCTGGCAAAACCTTAATCCTAGTATCGGTCACCAGTATACACTTATCCCCCAGCCCTAGCCTCAAACCCAGGCACCAGCTCCTGCTTGGATCCCATCCCCAAATCCCTGCCCGCTGACTTCATCCTCGCCCCAGAGCCCAGCCCCAGCCCCGGGCGCGCGCGGCAGCCTCAGAGCTGCAATGCGGAGCGCGGGGGAGAGGCAGGAAAAGATGAGAGCCAGCGGGCGCGCGCCGGCCGGGAAGGACCCGCGACCACCCAGCCGCAATGCGGTTCGGGGCCGCCCTGCAGGCTCTGGACTCCTGGGCCCAACCCCACCTGCCTCCAAGCCCAACACTCACAGTAGCCCCAGCCCTCGGCTCCTGAGACCGCGGCGAGCAGGATGCAGAAGAGCCGGAGATGCATCATGCAGGGCTGACGGTCCCGGCAGCCGCCTCCCTGTGAACGGCTTCGGCTAGGGCTGGAGTTCTGGCTTGGGCTCCAAGCTCTCCTCCTGGGGTTTGCAGCAGACCGCTCTCTCCTCCTTACCCACCCTTCCCTCCCTCTCTCCTTTCGCCCCCAGGCGCTCTGTCTCTCCTCTCTCTTTTCTCTCTCTCTCTCTGGTTCCTGGTCCTCCGCTCTTCTCTCTCTATCCTCTCCTTTCCACCCTCTCTCCTCTCACCCCCCCCCCTTCCCCAGCCTCTGTCTCCTGGCACGCGCCGGTTTCCCGGACCCCGCGCAAGCGCGTGCCTCAGCCCTGCTGCGAAAGGGCGGGGGTAGAGAGCCTCTAGCCACCGGGAAAACCCCAAGTAACCCGAGGCTGCCCGGGACTAGGGCCACAGGAGTGAGGACAGGGAACCTAGGGCCAGAAGCATCCTGAAAATTTCAAGAAAAGGGAGGTGGTTTGGGGGAGGGGTGCCTGGAAATGGAATGAAGGGTAAGTAAAAGAATCTTAACATTTTCGGAAGGCAAATTATGCTCTAGGAGTGGTGCTGGGCACTGTGAATTTAGCATTTTTGCCCTACTCCACTTTGCAGATGAAAAACCTCAGGCTCAGAGAGGTCAAGAAACTTAGTCAATATCACACAGCAAATGATTATATTCCGAAGCCCGTTCTTTCTTCACTGACAAAGACAGTAAATTATTATTTCTTTCTTTCGTTCATTCTTTTTTCTTTCTTTATTTCTTTCTTTCCTCTTTCCTTCCTTTCTTCTTCTTCTTTTTTTTTTTTTTTTCGTAAAATCCAGATCCTGCACAAGAGAGTGAAGTCTTTTGGAGGAGGTGGAATGGGAAAGTGACCCCGTAGACCCTAATCCCCACCTCCCTCTCGGCCCCTCTCCCCGCCTCTTCCTTCCTGTCCCGCTAGTAGTTTAACTTCTACCCCCTGTGGCTATACCTCAGAAACCTGTGTAGCCAGAGATGGGGACGGAGGCCACAGAGCAGGTGGGAGTGGGGGCAGGGAGGGGGAGAAGGGTTACAGAGAGGGAGGAGACAGGGAAGGAATGGGATTCCCCACCTGGCAATGGGCCTCTGCCATCCTATGGCTTATTCGGGATTCTTGGCGCTGTCTCAGACTAGGGGTCCTCCAGATAAATGGGCTGGTGGTGTGAGGCTGGGGTTGTGGGACAGGGACTAGGGCTGAGGGGAAAGGCGGGTTGAACCTAGAGGTCCAGGGTCCCACCTGGGCCCTGAAAACCTGAGTCCCAACCCTGGAGACCCCCTTGGCATGAGTGGTTCAGTGTGCTGGTATTGGAGGTACAGGGAAGGTGGGTATGGAAGGGAAAGAAGAGAAACAGAAACCCACTCCAGACGGAGGTTGAAGTCCAGGGCTCAGGTCTGAGGCAAAGCCTGCATATGGGCATCCTTCCAGGAGAGGGCGCTGCAAAGGGAACTGAAGCTGTAGGATTTATTAATAATACAAACTTTGGGCTGGGCGCGGTAGCTCAGGCCTGTAATCCCAGTACTTTGGGAGGCCAAGGTGGGCGGATCACCTGAGGTCAGGAGTTCGAGACCAGCCTGGCCAACATGGTGAAACCCCATCTCTACTAAAAATACAAAAATTAGCTGGGCATGGTGGTGGGCGCCTGTAGTCCCAGCTACTCGGGAGGCTGAGGCAGGAGAATCTCTTGAACCCGGAGGCGGAGGTTGCAGTGAGCCGAGATCGTGCCACTGCACTCCAGCCTGGGCGACAGAGCAAGACTCTGTCTCCAATAATAATAATAATAAATAATAATAATAATACAAACTTTGTATTATGGCCTTTGGAGAACACAGGTTCTCCCCATCCATTATTTTCCATATTGCCATCTTCACAGCAAACCTTGAGAGGTGGGCTGGTCAGGATTTATAATCTCAACATTACAGGTTAGGTAACTGAGGTCTAGAAAGAGCAAGTGCCTTGCTCAAGGTCACCCAGGAAGCTGGAAGCAGAGCTGAAGGTGTGCTAGGAAGAGTCTGGAGAAGAGCTTATGTCTCCCCGTGTACTGTTACATCTGGCCACACAGGAGCTCTCAGCTTGGAAGGCAAGTGTGGGCGGGGGAGTTGTGTGGTCAGATGTGTCTCATAAGATCCCGCCTCTCATTTGACCCTCCCAGGTTTCCTGGGGCCATTACTCTGGGGATGAAGAGGACGCATACTCAGCTGAGCCACTGCCGGAGCTTTGCTACAAGGCCGATGTCCAGGCCTTCAGCCGGGCCTTCCAACCCAGTGTCTCCCTGACCGTGGCTGCGCTGGGTCTGGCCGGCAATGGCCTGGTCCTGGCCACCCACCTGGCAGCCCGACGCGCAGCGCGCTCGCCCACCTCTGCCCACCTGCTCCAGCTGGCCCTGGCCGACCTCTTGCTGGCCCTGACTCTGCCTTTCGCGGCAGCAGGGGCTCTTCAGGGCTGGAGTCTGGGAAGTGCCACCTGCCGCACCATCTCTGGCCTCTACTCGGCCTCCTTCCACGCCGGCTTCCTCTTCCTGGCCTGTATCAGCGCCGACCGCTACGTGGCCATCGCGCGAGCGCTCCCAGCCGGGCCGCGGCCCTCCACTCCCGGCCGCGCACACTTGGTCTCCGTCATCGTGTGGCTGCTGTCACTGCTCCTGGCGCTGCCTGCGCTCCTCTTCAGCCAGGATGGGCAGCGGGAAGGCCAACGACGCTGTCGCCTCATCTTCCCCGAGGGCCTCACGCAGACGGTGAAGGGGGCGAGCGCCGTGGCGCAGGTGGCCCTGGGCTTCGCGCTGCCGCTGGGCGTCATGGTAGCCTGTTACGCGCTTCTGGGCCGCACGCTGCTGGCCGCCAGGGGGCCCGAGCGCCGGCGTGCGCTGCGCGTCGTGGTGGCTCTGGTGGCGGCCTTCGTGGTGCTGCAGCTGCCCTACAGCCTCGCCCTGCTGCTGGATACGGCCGATCTACTGGCTGCGCGCGAGCGGAGCTGCCCTGCCAGCAAACGCAAGGATGTCGCACTGCTGGTGACCAGCGGCTTGGCCCTCGCCCGCTGTGGCCTCAATCCCGTGCTCTACGCCTTCCTGGGCCTGCGCTTCCGCCAGGACCTGCGGAGGCTGCTACGGGGTGGGAGCTGCCCCTCAGGGCCTCAACCCCGCCGCGGCTGCCCCCGCCGGCCCCGCCTTTCTTCCTGCTCAGCTCCCACGGAGACCCACAGTCTCTCCTGGGACAACTAGGGCTGCGAATCTAGAGGAGGGGGCAGGCTGAGGGTCGTGGGAAAGGGGAGTAGGTGGGGGAACACTGAGAAAGAGGCAGGGACCTAAAGGGACTACCTCTGTGCCTTGCCACATTAAATTGATAACATGGAAATGAGATGCAACCCAACAACTGTTACTATTTTTGAGTCACCGACTTGGAAGTGATTTGTGGCAGGGCAGAACCGGTGGGTTAACACCCCGCCCCCGCCCCCCCCCCCCCGCCCTGCCCCGCGCTTGGCTCTCTGAGTGGAAGACGCTGAGGGCCTGGGTGGGGGTGGGGGGCTGCTGAGTCTGCTAAAGCTGTAGCCACTGACACCCCCTCCACCGTCACCTGGCCTCAGCCAACAGAGGTGAGGTGGGAAAGCTGCCAGGCAAGGAGGGGCGGTGGTTCCTCTTGCAATACTGTAAGGAAGAGCTTTCTAACAACCAGAGCGCTCTCCAGTAATGGCTGCCTTAGCAAATACTGAGTTCCCGCTATTGGAATGTTCAGACTGTCGGGGACGCTGTGGGCCTTTGCGTGGTGTGGGGGGAGGGGGAGGGGCAGGGGATTCCCGTTTTTGGTGGGCGTTTGGATTCCATTACCACTTTACAATCCCTTCCTAGTGTCTGTGATGGAAAGAAAAAATGAAAAAATTAATTGTAAAATTTGAGTTGAAGTTTTTCCACCTTGAAGAAAAACCTAGGAGGGATTGCAATCTGCAAATTTCCAGAGTAGTTATCATGGGTGTGGTGGGGGTGAGGGATATTTGCTGTTCTCCATCTTCTCTGGGGACTGGGTCAGAGGAAATGCACTGAGCTGGCCGGAAAGAGAGAGGTTGGATATGGGAAAAAACTTCTCTGCAGGCAAGGGCCTGGGATCCAGACCTGGAAGATGGTTGTGGTATCTCCATTCCTAGGTAATCTCTCAGTACAGGCCACTCTCATCTGGAGAGAGGCCACGGCCGAGATGGCCTCCTAGACACGCTCGCATTGATTCCTGGTCTTTGTTTTACACAATCACAACGGGCAGGATGGTGTTCACGTGCGACAGTTCTCGCGGTTTAATATCGGTCAGCAAAGCTGTCCCCACCGCTCCAGCCTGGAGTCTAGGGTCGAGAAGGGCGGGGCGTGGCGAGGAGGTCTCAAGGGAGGTGCTGGCCTGACGGCCCCGCCCGTCCCGCCCTTCCCCGCCCCTCCCCGCCCAGCCCAGCCCTGCCCAGGCTAGCAGTCCTCAGAGCCTCCCGCAGCAGCGGCGAAAAGGGGTCCCCCACGGCCTCTAGGGGCCAGGATCCAGGGAAGGCCCGGAGACGGCGCCGATCCTCAAAGGGTCCCACACGCCAGCCACTGGGGACCGACCTGGAACCCTCCATCCGAGATCTCTGGAATCGCCGCTGAGTCAGCAACGCGCGCGCGCGCCCGCGGAGGCCGCGGCCCCGCCCCGGCCGCCTAGCGCCTGAGTTAACCCCTTCCTATACAGAGCCGCAGGATATTAGCCCTAAGAGGCCTCCACTGTATTCGGAGACCACAGAATTCCTTAGAATCCAAGTCAGTCTCCCCAGCTGAGTTCGGTGAGCTGTGAGCTCTATATTCGATTTTATTTCCGGCCTAGGTCTGCACCTTCCCAGAGTGCCTGCCTCAACTCCTTCACCTCGAAAAGGAGGTGAGGCCGAGTGCAGTGGCTCATACCTGTAATCCCAGCACTTTGGGAAGCCAAGCTGGGAGGATCGCTTGAGCCCAGGAGTTAAAGACCAGCCTGGGCAACATAGTGAGACTCCATTTCTACAAAAAATAAATTTAAAAAATTAGCCAGGCATGGTGGTGTACGCCTGTAGTCCCAGCTCCTGGAGAGGCTGAGGTGGGAGGATCCCTTGAGCCGAGGAGTTCGAGGCTGTAGTAAGCTATAATGGCTCCACCGCACCCCAGCCTGGGCAAGACAGCGAGACCCTGTCTGGAAGAAAAAAAAAAGGGTGGGGGAGAGCTGAATCAGACCGAGAAACTGGAGAAACTGGACTCCTTCTCCCCAGACGTGGAGGGCCACCTCCAGAGCTGTGTCCTCGCAGGTCTGGACATCCTCTTAGTAGCCAAGGCGTTTCCCTTTCTCAGGGACCCTGAGACGAGACAGGGGTTCAGAGAGCGGCAGTTGGGTTTTCCTCTGTCCTGTGCCAAAACTCCTCAACAGGGTTTTTAATTGGTTGGTGAGCCAAGAGTTAAAACAAGAGCCTGAAGGCGGGCTTCCGTGACGTCACTAGCACCCCGCATCCGACCTCAGAGACTGGGGCGTGGCTAACATAGCCTCGTCCCCTCCTTCCCTGTTTCCCCGCCCCTCCCCGCTGTCACCAAGCCAGGGGCACATGATGCAACCCAACGCGGTTTCAGCCGTCTGATTGGTAGCCGCGCCCGGCGCCAGGCACAGGGATTGGACAGAGGAGACTGTGACGAAACCTGGACCCTGCCTAGTAAAGAAGGGAGGAGAGAAAGAAGAGAGAAGGGGGGCCCCCCGGGAGGGAGGGGGCCGGGGGGGCGGGGTCCCAGCTCTGTGCTCGCGCCCCCAGCGCGCCAGTCCCGGGGCTGCAGGGAGCGCAGCGCGCGCGGCCCGGGCCCCGGCCACCGGACGCCCTACCGGACACGACCCTCCCTGGAGCTTGGACAACTGCCCACCTCGGACGCTGCACCGGACACTGCCCCCCCACAGGGCTGGACACTCCAACGGACACTACTTCCCAGCTCCGGACATTGCTCCCTCCTCTCCCGGGGCCCTGGACGCTTTTCCCCCTCCCCCCTCCGGGGGCCCAGACACTGAGCCCCCCTCAGCGTCTGGCTAGCGTCCCCTTGCACCCCAGCCCAGGACACTGCCTCCTCCCTGTCCTCTTCTCCCTTCTGCTCCTCCCACCTCATCTTTCCCCTGCTCGGGTCGGAGCCCCGCCAGTTCCTCCGACCCCCTGCTGCTCGGCCGCGGCTGCCCGCGCCCCCATCCCCAGCTCCTCGCCCGGATGCCTCTCCCCGGGGGACTATGGTGGCTTCTCTGCTGCCGTCGAGGCTTCACTCTTCTGCACCGGGACTACGGGGACGGCGAGCTTAGCGGGGACGGGGACGAGGACGAGGACGAGGAAACCTTTGAGCTGCGGACCCCGAGTCCAGCGGGCGGCGGGAGGGTAAGTCCCGGGGGTTCGGAGCCTCGTCTCAATCACTCTCGCTGTAACCGGCCGTCACGCTGATTCGCTCCAGCCTCCAGCCACACGCTGCGCGCTTGGCGAACTAGGGATGAGGGAGAGTTTTTTGCCTGGGGGCCAAAGCCCCCGGGAGCTCTCGGAGTAGCAGCCCTACTCGGGATGTGCCTGTGGGCCTCCCGCTGCAGGCTGGGCGCTGTCCACCTGCTGGGGGCCCTGAGGCAGGGGAGGCGTCACGCGTGGCCCGACCTGGCCCTGCCTCTCCCTTCCTCGCTGGGCCCGCGTCCCATCCCGTCTCCTTCCGCCTCCGCCAGCGCCGAGGAATGTGGCGAGGCCGGCTGGGCGGCTCGAACGCCTGGGTCCCCCTCCGCTCCCAGTTCGCAAGTGCGGAGGCCAGATGCGAGAGCTCCCGCTGCGGAGACCTGGACGAGGGGGAGAAGTCATCCCAGGATTGGGGTCTGTGGCGGGGACCCCACGGAGAGGGAGGTGGGAGCTCTTTGAGGACCCCTCCTCATTACCCTGCCACTCAGGACAGAACTCTCGGCTTTCCCGGGTGAGGCTCCTGGGAAACCCCTGAGGGGATGGATGGTGAGGGACACTGGGCTGCTGCCTGGTTTTGTCGAATCTCCCCGTGGGGAAACGGAGGCACGATTGGTGTGGGAGACCTCCATCCCTTGACGTCTCCTCCCCCATCCCTCCTGCACACTGGCGGCCAGACTCCCGTGTGCTGTGGCCCGGGTCAGGCTCCCATCCCCCGCGCAGGGGTCCCCAGCAGGCCCAGTGGCTCGGTGCCCGGGTGGGGCGGGCTGCGCCGCCGGGGCCGGCGCCAGCACCTGGCGGAGGCGGAGGGTGGATAAATATAGAGGGGGGGGAGGGAGGGAAGCAGGGCACTGCGATTAGGGGAGTTAGCCTAAGAGGGTGGTCAGTACCTGCCACATGTGGTGTGGCTGACAGCCCCACTCAGACCTTCCAGAAAATAGGTGGAGGTTCACGTAGGAAGGGCGCAGGACCCAGGCGTCCCCAAGCTTCCAGCTTGGGCAGGGTCGGCTTTACCAGGCCATTGCCTCCCTCATGCTCCACCTCAACTCCCCCCTTCCCTGAGCCTGGGGACAGGTGTCCCTGGCCCCCTCCCCCACCTCCCCCTCTTGGCTCTAGCAGTCTGGGAGCAATATGAGGATGGCACGGTTCCCGCCTGACTGGCCTCCGGGTTGGGTTTGTGGCCTCTCTCAGACCCCAGTCTACAGTTGAAGTTCCAGGACAGGGGGAAGGGAGGAGGAGGGGGAGGGGGAGGGCAAAACCCTGAACTACACCTGCCTCCAGAGGGTGTGCCATTCCTCAGTCTGGCCCGCCCTTTTTAAGCCCCAGCAAAGGGGCAGGGTCTCTGCTCACCGTTGAGTCTCAGGAGTGTCTATGGGAGAATGTAAGACGCTTTTGGAGAAAGCCCTATACTGAAAGGGTCCCTCTGCCCTTCATTCACCTCTGTGCCTACCACCTGTCCTGCCTTGGCCAGGGAGGCAGTGTGGAAGAAGGGAAAATGAGGAGGAGAGGGTGCCTTGGAGCCTGGCAGAACGAGCTCACCTCTCCTGTTTCAAAGATGGGGAAACTAAGGCCCGGAGACGGGAAGAGACTTGCCCAAGGTTCCACAGTGAGTTAGTGGTGGGGCGGGAATTGGAACCCAGGTCTCCTGACTCTCTGCCCAGTGCTCTTTCCACCCTACCCTACCCCTGATTGTATTTTCAAAGGGTAACTGAGAGGAGCCTTGGCTCCTTAGCTCCTGCTGTTCTGAAGAGCTTGTCCTGTTGAGACCGGCGGGAGGGGCGAGCCCAGCGGCTCCAGCATGCTCCACCCTAGTCACGACCCCACTCTGTGACTCCTTCCTCAATCCCCTGAGCAGCCCTGTCCTGAGGGCAGAAGGCACGAACCTTGCGCAGGAAGGGCTCTGACCCTGAGGGCTTCCCCGCCTGTCTCCCCAGGGTCCCCTGGAAGTGACGCTGACTCAGCCAGTGAGGAGCGGGCCTGTCTCCAACAGGTGAGCTACGCCCCTACGTCCCATAGTCTGGCGACCCCAGCATGTTCCCGGGACCCCCATCCTCTCTGTCTCCCCTAGCGGTTGTGCAATAAGGGAGAGGCCCTATGCCGGACGCTGTGGTTTGGCTGGGGTCCCGGGGGGCGGTCCGGCTGGGGGCGCGGGGAGAAAGAGGGGGGTCGGGGCTATTTCTGGTTCGAGGTCAGAATGGCCCAGCGGTTCCCACAGCCTGGGGGAGGGGTGCCCAGCTTGGGAGCAGACACCCGTGCGGTCTGGGGAGCCCCTACAGAGGAGCCCCCTAGAGGCAGAGTGGAGGCCCAACCCTCCCTCCCCTCTGGCCCAGGCTGCAGAGCTGGGAGGAGACTTGGAGCCTCATCCCGGAGAAAGGGCTGCCGGAGGACGACCCGGACATCGTTGTGAAAGGTAGAGACCCCCCTCAGTGCACTCTGGAGGCCCCCAATCCCAACCCCCTAGGGATTAATGTCTCTACTGATGTCCCTTCCCTCCCTCTCCGGCCCCCAGGTTGGCTGTACCGGGAGCCCCGCGGAGGAGGGGCGCGGCCCTGGCTGCCCCCGCGCCGAGCCTGGTTTGTGCTCACGCGGGACTCCCTGGATCAGTTCAGCAGCAGCGGGAAAGGGGCGCGGCGTCTCGGGAGCCTCGTGCTCACCAGCCTGTGCTCGGTGACCGGCCCAGAGCGCAGGCGTAAGGAGACAGGTGAGACCTCCTGGGGACTCTCCTACCTTCCTAGGCAGGGGCCCCGGCAGACCCTAATGGCCCTCCCTGGCCTCTCTTTTCCCCAGGTCTGTGGTCAGTGACTGTGTCTGGTCGGAAACACAGTGTCCGCCTCTGCTCCCCACGCCAGGCAGAGGCTGAGCGCTGGGGGGTGGCATTGCGGGAAGTGATCGCCTCCAAGGCACCCCTGGAGACCCCCACCCAGCTACTGCTCAGGGACATACAGGTACACACCAGGGAGAGCCAGGAGAGTGGTGGACCCCAAAGCTTTCTGGGGTTGTGAGGAACTCCCTTCCCCATCAAGGTGACCCTCTCCCTGGCCCCCTAGGAAAGTTGCGGGGACCCAGAGGCCGTTGCCCTCATTTACCTGAGGAACCCGATTCTGAGACACACTAGTGGAGCCTTGTATGCCCCACTCCTGCCCCTGCCCTATGGAGTCAGCGCCCCAGGTGAGTGGTCCCATGGCCCAAATCCCCTGGATGGGATGGGGTGGTTCAGAGGTAAGAATCTGAATCCCTTAACTGGCAGGGATCTAAGCATCCTTCATGGACCTGCCAGCTCCTCACTTTTCGAAGGATGAAGGTGAAACTGGAAGCTGGCCAGGGTGGAGGAGAGGAAGCCAGCACACACAAAAGGGCCCCCTTTGGCCACCTTCTCTATGGGTCTCATTCTGACTACTGATGTTCCTTCAGGAGTTTGTACACTCCCCTATTTTTTCATTATCCTCTTGAGACTATGCCATATTACCTTTACAAGTGGTAGAAAAGCTACCACTTTTGTAGAACGTGCTGGCCTCATCCAACTGTACTTCTCCCTAAACGGTGTAGTGACTGGCCCAGGTCCTAAAGTTAGAGGATTAAAGGGTGCTGGGAGAGGAACCCCGGTTTTCTGACTCCTAGTCCAGCCTGTTTTCTGACCTATGGTTGTGAGCCTCAGTATGGAGTTACAGAATCTGGGGTGTGAATCTACAGCCCTTCCCGGCCGTCCGTCTCCCTAAGTCCAAATCCAGGCTTAGTGGGATTGGGAAGGGGATTCCTGGGAGGCAGAGGTTGAGAGTCTGGCTCCGTGGGACCACTGCTTTCCCTTCACTCTTCCTGTCGTTCGTACCCTCCCCTCCCTGCCACCCCATCCCCTTATATTCCCTCTGACCTTCCCCTGGTTCATGCCTTCCTCCCAGGGCGCAGCTCTGTGTCCCCTCTCCAAACCGTCCCTCCGCCCCCACCCTCCCACAGGTCCGGGCTATGCACCCCTGCGCGAGGAGGCGGTGCGGCTGTTCTTGGCGCTGCAGGCGCTGGAGGGGGCGCGGCGCCCCGGGCCCTTGATGCAGGGTGTGCTCCAAACCTGCCGGGACTTGCCCGCGCTCCGGGATGAACTCTTCCTGCAGCTGGCTAAGCAGACCTCGGGCCCTGCAGGTCCCCCCGGGCTCCCGGCTACCCAAGACCCTGCGGCCCTGCGGTACTGGCAACTCCTCACCTGCATGAGCTGCACCTTCCGACCTGGGGGAGCTGTGCGGGGGCACCTCCTGGGGCACTTGGAGAGGTGAGAGGGGCGAGGCGGGGGTTACGGCCTAGGCGAGGAGCTACCGGGCTGGGAGAGAATGAAAGGTCTTTTGCAAAAGACTTGGTAGGTAAAGAACCGAGTAATACATACAGTGCCTTTGTGGGAGATACAACATCCTATCGCAGTTGTGAGCGGATGAATTACAATAAAACGCCCCCCTTGGGCTGAGAAGTTATGAAAAGGCTGCTTTTCCTCCAGCTGATGCAGGCCAGCGCCAGGGCTTAGGAAAATGTAGTAAAGTGGCTGGATTTCGATTTCAGGCCGAAGGAAGATCACGAAGACTTTTGGAAGTGGTGGAGGCAGTTGGGAGAAAGCTGCCAGGGGACTTGAAAAGTAATTCAGCTCTATGCAAAGCACTGGGGAGAGATTTAGAAGAGCCTTCAAAGAACTTGAGTTGGGGCGGGGAGGAAATCGGCTAGATAAAATAAACTATAAGAGAAGCAGGCAAGAGGGAGGGGGAGAAGAAAGCCCTTGGAGTTTTGATCCCTGGGTTCCTCCTAACCCAGGACCGAGCAGGCACTCCCGGACTCGGAACTGGCGGAATATGCGCGCTTCATCCGGAAAGCGCTGGGCCGGACGCGCGGCAGAGAGCTGGTGCCCTCGCTGGCGGAGATTTCCGCGTTGAGCCAACGGCAGGAGCTGCTGTGTACCGTGCACTGTCCGGGGGCTGGTGCCTGTGCTGTGGCCATCGACTCCCACACCACGGCGGGGGAGGTGAGGCCAGAGAAAGGCCCCATGACCTCCAACCCACCCTGCTAGCTTCTCACGCCTGTCTCTCCCGCTTCCTGGACCCTAGGTTTGCCCCGAGTCTAGATTATTTTGGTAAGGGAGGGAGTGGTGGTGACAGGACTAAGAGACCCCTTCCAATTGAATCAACCCCTCCCAGAATCCTGGCAAGACCTCTGAGTGGTCTCCCCTCACCCTCCTCTTCTAGGTGGCTCGAGAGCTGGTGGGGCGGCTGGGCTTGGCCCGGAGCCGCAACGCATTCGCGCTGTACGAGCAGCGAGGGGCCCAGGAGCGAGCCCTGGCTGGGGGGACCCTCGTGGCCGACGTGCTCACCAGGTTTGAGAAGTAAATGTCCAGCCCCAGCCCTGCTCTCTATTAGCCCATCCACTTCTCAGCTGAGGTCAGTCTCTAAGCGGACATTATCCAGCGCTTGCCCCTGGCCCTGCGCTGTGGCGTTCGCTGGTTTACAGACGGACCTGCCCGCCGCAGGTTTGCAGTCCGACTGCAGCATCACCTCCGCTGTCGGCTCCGCCCAGGCCCCGCCCCAAACACATGGCCCCGCCCCCACCCCAAGCTGCCCTCGCCGTAGGGGTCCGGCTTCTCCCTAGCGCTTCGTCCGCTCCTCTTCTGCAGCTTGGCCGCGGAGGAAGCTGGGTTGGAGGACTCGCCCGACTCCGGGTGGAGACTATGTCTGCGTCTTCACGGACCTCTGCACCCTGAGGGGCTGTCCCCAGACGGTCACGAACTGCCTTTCCTCTTTGAGCAGGTGAGGCTCTCCGGCGTTCACGCCTCCAAACAGACCCCCAAGCCTGAACCCCTGGTTTTCTAGGCCGTCTCATTTCATCACTATGGCAGCCCCGCGGGAGGCTTGACTGGAACCTAGACATGCTCAGATTCCGCGAGGCGTTTTCGCGACGGTTCCGCCGCCGCTCGTACACTGACGCCGGGTGCCTCCCCTGCAGGCTCACGCTCTGCTGCTGCGGGGCCGGCCGCCCCCACCCGACGACACGCTGCGCGCCCTGGCGGCGCTGCGCCTACAGAGCCTGCATCGGGACTTCTCTCCGCGGGTGCCCCTGCCCCGCCTGGACCGCCTGCTCCCGCCCCCGGCCCCGCCGCGCGAAGACCCGCCCCGCCCGACCCCCAGGCCGCCCCCTTCCGCTGCCCTGCTGGCCGGGGCGCTCTGGAGCCCGGGCCTGGCCAAGAGGCGGGCGGAGCGGGCCCGGCGCGGCGGGGCCGGCCGCACTGCGGGAAGCATTGCCCGCGAGGGAGGAGGCGGCGCCGGCACGGCAGCTGCCGTGCTGGGCGGCTGGAAGCGGCTACGGGGCATGGGCCGAGCTGAGGCCATGGCCGCCTACCTGGCCCTGGCGGCGCAGTGTCCGGGGTTCGGCGCTGCTCGGTATGACGTTCTGGAGCTGAGCACGGTGAGGGGGAGAAGGGAGAAGGGGACTCTGGCGGCCCAAGCCCCACACCTTTGCCCCAGAGCCACAGGTCCCACGGAGGGTCACGTAATTCCCCACATCCAGAACAGCTACCCATCTCAAACCCCAGGAGTCACTAGCCCTTGGGCCCTCACATCCCTGGAGCCTCAGCCCCCTCCACACACGTGCTGTGAATCATAGGGGGATCAGGATACTCCTGCTCACAGACACCCATCTCCCCCTACCAAAAATAACGCTGGGCTCCTCCTTCCACCCTGACTCTGCCTCTCTGTCTGCAGGAGCCTGGTGGGGGTGCTCCACAGAAGCTGTGCCTGGGCTTGGGAGCCAAGGCCATGTCCCTCTCCCGGCCAGGGGAGACAGAGCCCATCCACAGTGTCAGCTATGGCCATGTGGCCGCCTGCCAGCTAATGGGCCCCCACACCCTGGCCTTGAGGGTGGGAGAGAGCCAGCTCCTCCTGCAGAGCCCCCAGGTGAGTGAGAAGAGGAGTTGTGGGAGGAGGAGAGAAGGGAAGCGATGTCAGGAAGCATTTACAGAACACCAAACCTGGGCCAGGTAGAGCTCTAAGCACTGGGGATCCAGCAGTGATCACAGACAAGCTGAAGGAGCTTACACTAGAGTGGAGTCAGACAATAAACAAGGAATCCCAGGCTATGAAGACAGTGAGAAATGCTACAAAGGAAAGAGTGATGTGACAGGAAGCCAGGGAAGGGTTCTCAAAAAGGGTGCCATTTAAGCTAGCCAGGGAAGACCTGGGAGAACAGCATTCCAGGTAGAAAGAATTGCAAGGCGGCCGGGTGCAGTGGCTCATGCCTGTAATCCCAGCACTTTGGGAGGCCGAGGCGGGCAGATCACGAGGTCAGGAGATCGAGACCATCCTGACCAACATGGCGAAACCCCAACTCTACTAAAAATACAAATTAGCTGGGGCTGGTGGCGCACACCTATAGTCCCAGCTACTCGGGAAGCTGAGGTAGGAGAATTGCTTGAACCCGGCAGGCGGAGGTTGCAGTGAGCCGAGGCACTTCAGCCTGGCAACAGAGCAAGACTCCATCTCAACAACAACAACAACAACAAAAATAATGTTAGAAGAGCAGAAAGAACCAAGTATAACTGGCACATAGAAATGAAAGAGAGAGGCCGGCCGCGGTGGCTCACGCCTGTAATCCCAGCACTTTGGGAGGCCGAGACGGGCGGATCATGAGGTCAGGAGATCGAGACCATCTTGGCTAACACGGTGAAACCCCGTTTCTACTAAAAATACAAAAAATTAGCCGGGCGTGTTGGCAGGCGCCTGTAGTCCCAGCTACTCAGGAGGCTGAGGCAGGAGAATGGTGTGAACCCAGGAGGCGGAGCTTGCAGTGAGCTGAGATCGCGCCACTGCACTCCAACCTGGGGGACACAGCGAGACTCTGTCTCAAAAAAAAAAAAAAGAAATGAAGGAGAGAGTGGTGATAAGGAAGGAAAGGTTGCAGGGCCAGAGCACGTAGGACCCTGGTGGGGAAGCTGGAGCCCTAGAGCCTGGAGAAAGGATGAGAAAAAGAAGAGAACCTGGCAGTCCCTGTTGCACACTGACCTCTGCCCTCTCTTAGGTGGAAGAGATCATGCAGCTGGTGAATGCCTACTTGGCCAACCCCTCCCCCGAGAGGCCCTGCAGCAGCTCTTCTCCTCCATGCCAAGACCTGCCAGACACCTCCCCTCCCAGCCAGCGCCCAGGCCTGGACGAGCCCCAGGGACAGTCTGGCTGCTTGGGGCAGCTGCAGGACTGAGCCTGCCAAGAGGTCACGACTTCCCTCCTGCCTGCAGCCTGGGCCAGGACTGCTCTGAGATTTGAGGGAAACATGGACCCTTTTGGCCCTGCAGGGACAGGGCACATCCCACACCCAAGGGCTACAATGGGTGTGGGTAATTTTCTAGTTTGTTTCTTAATTTATTTGTAGAAGAGAAGAAAAAAAAAAAAGTTTCTTATTTACACAAACCCTTCCTGTGGGAGTGTTATTCAGTGGGACAAGTTGGAACCCCATAACGCAGAGCCCCGCCTCTGGGGACGCCCACACCCTGGGCTTTTACCAGGCTCTGGGGGAAGTCTGGACACCACAGTGCTTCACCCTCCCCCTCCTTGACCTTCCAGACTTAACCTCCTCCTGGCCAGTGTGCTGCCACAGGTTTGTGGGTGGAGCAGGCAAACAGGCCTCATTGGAAGCTGGCAGTTACTCACCCTCCCTTCTCCACTGAGTGGCATACAGATGGCCTCCTGGAATCCCTGAGGCTGGAGGGCAGTGAGTCATCAGATCTGGCACTGCCCATTTCTTACTCGTTGTCCAGCTCTGGGCCCATCATTGGTGTGCCTAATGCTTTGGGCCTAGAATGGAGAGAAGCTTGGGGCAGATAACAAACCCACGAATTTCTCTGGCACAGAAAAGTAACTCAGGATGTTCTCAGCCCTACTCTTGAATTCTGTTTCTACTTATCAGGTTGGGTTGAACTGGATTGAGTTCCTGGAACTCTCATGGCCCTGGGCACTGGGAATCTGGAACCTTGGCTCTCCTGGCCTGCTCAGAATGTAGTGTGCCCTCCTTCAGTAGACCCCACCTCCTCTGCCCTGAGTGGAAGAGGTTGGGGCAACATTGACCCTCACTGGGGCAAAGCTTAGGCGCTGAGGAGACAGCAAACCTCAGTAAAGCTCTGTAATCTTGAGACAAGGGCTGACTCTATTAATACTAAACAGCCTAGTTCAAGGTGAGGGATGCCAGTGGAAACAGTGAACACACTAAGATTTGGACTAAGTGATAAGACGTTGGAGGAGGTGAAGGCCACCCTACTGTCAGATGCCTAGAAACTGGACCCCTTCACCACCCCCCCGTATTCACAGATCAAGCCCTGGCTATACTGACAACCAAGCTTTATTACTTTATTAGAGCTGAACAAGCATATTAAGAGTTAGGGCATGGAAGGGAGGAAGCAGGACCAGCTCATGGGCTGGAGATGAACCAAGAAGCGTTGTCCATGAGGTGAAGCTGGGTCAGAGGGAGCAGGCATGGTCGAGGCTGTGGTTACCATCCAGAAGGAGAAGGAGTAGTGGGGAGGGAAATCACTGCTCCTGGGTGCCCCAGGAAATGTAGTCTGGCTGGGTGGCCGCATGGTACTCATCAATGAGCTCCTGAACAACCTCCCTAGACCTGTCCATCTCATCAAAGTTGTCCTTGAACATGTCCTCCTTACGGAACTGCTCGAGGAAGGCATCCCGCTTCCGCAGCTTGTCAAACTGCTGGCAGGAACTTTCAAAGAGCTGAAAGAGATGAAAATCTCCAAAATGCAAGCCAGGGGGTTAGAAGTGAACTTGGGGAAGATGATGAAGGTGGCCAGTGGAACAGACTCTTCTAAGAAGAATAGAAACCTAGACTCACCGAGGAGATGCTGGTGTGGTTGGCCATCATGAGCCCGCTGACCCGGTGGGCCGAGGGCAGGTAGGGAGACTTCCTCGACAGGGCCACCTGGATGCTGGCGGGGCCCCACGGGATGAAGTTGGCCAACTTGCGTTCCCGGATCCTCTGCAGGCTCTTGTGGACCTGGGGTGGGCACAGGAGCAGTGGAGGTGGCCTCTCCTCTACCCCTGCGGGTCCAGGGTGCGGGATGAAGGGGCCTCCCCTACCTGGGTGGGGTCCACCTCTCCCTGGATGATGTTGAGGATGGCGATGTAGCAGTGGTTGGTCTGGCGGTCTCGGCCTGTGGACACCATCACGTTCTTGGGCTGCAGCAGCCGCCTCATGACATCCAGGACCGTGGTCTTCCTCACGCTGGCCACCTGATGGGACAGTGAGACAGGGACCCGGCCGGCGCTCAGGGCACAGTCCCCCTTTGGCTTCTCTTTGGCAGAAGCCAAAGGCAGAGGGAGGGTGGAGAGCAAGTCAGCAAGAAAGTCGCCCGCTCTGTGCCAGTCCCTGAGCGCAGTGCCTTGGGGCCCGCAAAGGGCAGCTCCTGGGGCAGTGGGGAAGAGAGAAAGGCTGGGGCAGGGCCTGCTGGGCCCAGGGCCAGCCTGGCCTGGGACACTGAAGGCTGCTCTTACTGACTGGTCCGTAGTGAGCGGGGTGTAGCCGGTCATGAGGAAGTGGAGCCGTGGGGTGGGAATGAGCGAGGCGATGAGGCCGATGAGGTCATTGTTCATGTAGCCGGGGTAGCGCAGGGTGGTGGTGCTGGCCGACATGATGGTGGACACCTGGGGACAGGCGTGCCATGTCATGGCGCTCGGCCTGGGTGGGACCTTCCTTCCCCAGATGACCCTCCAGCAAGGAGGGCTTCCAGTCCAAAGGAGTCCGGGAGTGGGGGCCCACCAGCTGGTTGATCTGGGAGAAGGATGGGTTCTGGATGTGCAGGCGGTCTGTGGCAATCCGGTTCAGGGCTGTGTTGTCCAGCACCACCTGGGGGGACAGAAGAGGATCACAGCATCTTGAGGATAAAATGGGCATAGAAATAAGATATTGGCTTAGCCCCTGCTGAACTCCAAAGCCAGGAAGTAGGTTTGTTTAAAAAAAAAAAAGTACTGAGGCCAGGCGCGGTGGCTCATGTCTGTAATCCCAGCACTTTGGGAGGCCGAGACGGGCGGATCACAAGGTCAGGAGATCGAGACCATCTTGGCTAACACGGTGAAACCCCGTCTCTACTAAAAATACAAAAAATTAGCCAGGCGTGTTGGCGGGCGCCTGTAGTCCCAGCTAATTCGGAGGCTGAGGCAGGAGAATGGCGTGAACCCGGGAGGCGGAGTTTGCAGTTAGCCGAGATCATGCCACTGCATTCCAGCCTGGGGGACAGAGCAAGACTCCGTCTCAAAAATAAAATAAAATAATAAAATAAAATAAATAAAATAAAATAAAAGTACTGCTGGGCATGGTGGCTCAGGCCTGTAATCCCAAGGCCAAGGTGGGAGGACCACTCGAGGCCAGGAGTTGGACACCAGCCTGAGCAACACAGCAAGATGCCATCTCTGTAAAAAATATAAATAAAAAAGTATAAATATATATATAATATATATACATATATATATAAATATAAATAAAAAATAAAAAGAAAGAAAAGTACTGTTTCTGGGGCACCATGAGATACTCTCGGACTACGCAGGGCAGTAAACAAACACGTGAGTACCCACATGTGCCATACACTGTGCCTGGCTCTGGGAAGACCACAGAGAGGAACAGGCACCATCTTTCCCTTCATTAGGCCTATAGTCTCGTGGAGGGAGGCACACTAAATATAAAACAGAAAAGTATAGTTAACTCCCTGAAATACACATATAGGAATCTGATCTTGACTGAGTAGTCAGGAAGGGTTTTGCTAAGAAAGTTATCCTTGAGCTAAGAATACAAGCATGAGTGGGCATTAAGTAGGCAAAGGTAGGATACGTGGTGGTGTGGGGAAGGTATATTCACTTTGTTGAGAGTTTTGCTGCCTAAAAGGATTCTAAGAAACTTAGAGGTCAGGACCTTATTTCCTAATCTGGCCCACAGGTATGGCTTTGTTGGTCTTCTGTCTGTGTGTATAGGGGCTGAGGAAAGGTGGGGTGAATGAGACTCACTGGCCTGAGGAGACAGACCAAAGTCCTCTACCCTTTTTTTTTTTTTTAAACACAAGGTCTTGTTCCGTTGCCCAAGCTGGAGTGCAGTGGTGTGACCATGGCTCACTGCAGCCTCGACTTCCTGAGCTCAAGCAATCCCCCTACCTCAGCCTCCCGTGTAGCTAGGACTATAGGCACATGCCACCATGCCCGGCTAATTTTTTTTTATGTTATTTTTTGAGGCAGAGTCTCGCTCTGTCACCCAGGCTGGAGTGCAATGGTGTGATCTTGACTCACCACAACCTTTGCCTCCCGGGTTCAAGTGATTCTCCTGCCTCAGCCTCCAAGTAGCTGGGACTACAGGCACATGCTACCAGGACTGGCTAATTTTTTTTTTTTTTGAGACAGAGTCTCACTCTGTCACCCAAGCTGGAGTGCAATGGTGCAATCTCAGCTCCTTGCAACCTCCACCTCCCAGGTTCAAGCAACTCTCCTGCCTCAGCCTCCCGAGTAGCTGGGACTACAGGCATGCGCCACCACACCCGGCTAATTTTGTTTTTTTAGTAGAGATGGGGTTTCTTCATGTTGGTCAGGCTGGTCTCGAACTCCCAACCATAGGTGATCCGCCCGTCTCAGCCTCCCAAAGTGCTGGGATTACAGGTGTGAACCACCGCACCCAGCTCTAATTTTTGTATTTTCTGTGGAGATAGGGTTTCACATGTTGCCCAGGCTAGTATTGAACTCCTGAGCTCAAGCAATCCATCTGCCTAGGCCTCCCAAAGTGCTAGAACTACAGGCATGAGCCACCACACCCAGCCCCTCAACTCTTTCTTTGCTCACCACACAGTCTGCGTTCTGCGTCAGCCTCTTGAGTGTCAGGAGTGAATTGTAGGGCTGAACCACTACGTCGCTCATCTCGTCCTGGTAGGGAAACACTGAATAAGTCTGCACTAGCTTCTTGGGGTACCTGAGAGAAAAGAGGATGGTGGCATAGTGAACTGGAAGGACCCCTCCATCACTGCCCATATGTGCCATTTTGTACAAAAGGGGTGAGGGCAGAACTGAGTCTTCAGAGCCAAAAAGGATAAGCCTGAAAGCTTCAAACTCTGTAGATCCCCTTCCCTCCACAGGTAAACCCCCACCCCCCAAAATAGCTTCCAACATGGTCCTTGGGTGGGTCTGTCCCTATGACTCAAAAGGGGTAGTGGCAGACTTTCTAGCTCAAGAGAAAAAAGCAATGACATTACCCAGGGAACCAGGGTTAATGCCCTCTCCCCAAACACAGGCTTGCCTGTCATTCAGTCGCTCCAGGAGGTAGGAGCCCAGGCCAGAACCCGTACCCCCAGCGATGGAGTGACACAGCACGAAGCCCTGTGTGTATACAGGAATAAACAGACTCAGTTTCTCCTGCCACACTCTCACAACACAATTCTGATACCAGATGGGTGGGGTCTTACCACACACATCAGGTAAGCAGTCAATTCTACAGTAGATGCCAGCTGGGTATCCACTAATTCACTTCAATTCTGGACTACCTACAGACTGTCCCTGACTTAGGATGGTTTAATTTAAGATGTTTTGGCTTTATGATGGGTTTATCAGGACATAATCCCATCTTAAATCAAGAAGCATCTGAATTACAATGGTTCAATTTACAATTTTTCAACTTCATGATGGGCTTATTGGGTTATAACCTGATGCATTTCTACTTACGGTATTTTCATTTTTTTTTTTTTTTTTTTTGAGACGGAGTCTTGCTCTGTCACCCAGGCTGTAGTGCAATGGCCCGATCTTGGCTCACTGCAACCTCTACCTCCTAGGTTCGAGCCATTCTCCTGCCTCAGCCTCTCAAGTAGCTGGGACTACGGGCATGTACCACCACGCCTGGCTAATTTTTTAATTTTTCGTAGATACGGGGTTTCACCATGTTGGCCAGGCTGGTCTTGAACTCCTGACCTCAAGTGATCTGCCCGCCTCGGCCTGCCAAAGTGTTGGGATTACAAGCATGAGCTACCGCACCTGGCCTCAAATTTGTTTTGGTTTTAGAGACAGGATCTCACTCAGTCCCCCAGACTGCAGTGCAGTGGTGTGATCATAGCTCACTGCAGCCTTGAATTCCTGGGCTCAAGGCATCTTCCTATCTCAGCCTCCAAGTAGCTAGGACTATAGGCATGTACCACCATGCCTGGATAATGTTTGTATATTTTGCAGAGATGGGGTTTCACCATGTTGCCCAGGCTGGTTTTGAACTCCTGGGCTCGGATGACCCACCTGCTTCGGCCTCCCAAAGTGCTGGGATTACAGGCATGAGCCACTGTGCCTAGTCAATATTTTCAATTTGTGATGTGTTTACATCCTGATAAACCCATTGTAAGTTGAGGAGTATCTGTACCTGAAGATAGCATCAGATCCCACAGAGTGAAGGCTCAGTCCCACAAGACTCTCCCACTTCCAATGCCAACACAAGCTTCAGGTTGTTTTATCTGTGCCTCTGACCAACCGGCTATAAATCGAGGTTCTCAGGACTGCTCCTTGGGTTCAATTAATTTGTTAGAGTAGCTCACAGAACTCAAGGAGACACTTACTTACGTTCATCCATTTGTTATAAAGGATATTTTAAAGGATACAAATAAACAGCCAGATGAAGAGATACCGAGGGGAAGCTCTAGAAGGGTCCGGCGCATAGGAGTTGCTGCCCTGTGGCGTTGGGTTTGCACCCTCCTGGCCTGTGGATGTGTTCTTGTTCACCTTCCTGGAAGCCCCCAAACTCAGTCCTTTTGGATTTTTATGGAGGCTTCATTACACAGGCATGACCGATTAAATCATTGGCAATTGGTGCTCTACTCAATCTTCATCCCCTCTCCCTTCCCCAGAGGTGAGGGGTGGGCCTGTAAATTCCAACCCTCAGAGCACCAGGTTTGTTCCCCTGGCAACCAGCCCCCCATCCAGTGGCTATCTGGGACTTTCCAAAAATCGCCTCTTTAACATAAGCTCAGGTTTGGTTGAAAGGCACTTGTTCCTCCTTAGTACAGTGGTTAGTAAAATTAACTAATTAAAATAAAATGAAAGATTAAACTAAAAGAAACGGGCTTGTTATAAATAACAAAAGACTGTCTTTCACCTTTATCACTCTGGAGCTGTTCTGGAGCTGTTTCAGAAACCAAGGACAAAAGGTCAAATATTTTAACAAAACATACTATTATTGCTCTAGTCCCTTAGGAAATTACATGGGTTATAAGAGCTGTAAGCCAGGAACATATCGCACCCAGCATGGGGAGAGATGGAGAGGCAGTCTCCAAGGATCTGGGGGAGAGACTTCGGCTTGGTTCATTCTCCATTCCCAAAACGCCAATGTCTCAAAGCTTCCTCTTATGCATCCAGGCTGAGGCTCCTTGGGAAGGTTTGGAGCTGGAGAAGCAGCTGAATGACTCATGCCTAAGGGGCCGGTGCCATTCAGATTTATGACTTCCTTGAGAACAAAGATTATATCTTATTCACCTCAATATCCCACATCTGATGCTCCATAAACGGGTTTTGAATTGAATTGCTCCCCTCATATTACCTATCCAGGCCACCTCCTGACCTTTCCCCAGCACTCTTCGGCCTCCCTGCCCATTCCTTCCCCCACTCCATAACTTCACCTCCAAACTGTCACTTCCATCTGCTTCTCGGTCTATGATGTCAAAGATGTCTTCATGAATTTTCTCACCCTGTATAGAGATATGGAAAGGGAGGGTCAGGCCAAAGGTTCCAGAGAGCATCTTTTCTCAGCACAGCACCAAGAATTCTGTCTACCCTGGAATATTGTTGCCACCCTGAAGCAGAGCCTAGGCTGTAGCCCTCAACCCAGAAGTGCTACTATTGCAAATGATTTGCACAAAATTTGCATAAACCTCTCCCTGGCTGTCCCTCTTGTTCGGGGCATCCTTTTGTCTCTTATATTCTGTCAGTCCGGTCAAATTCCTAGTAGCTTGAGCCTGCCTTGCCTCTGGATGGGAATATCAAAGGTCTCTGGAATGGTCGCCTGGACACCTGGGAGAATCCGCTGGCCCAGTTGTTGCCAGCTCCTCCTCCATGTTCCGACAGGTAGATGTTCTCTGGGTTGTAGAGCTTGGCATAGGGGGAGTTGAGGATGGAGTGGATCACCCGGGGTTCCAAGTCCAGCAGCACGGCCCGGGGGATGTAGTGCTCATCGTCTGCCTGTCAAGGGGAGTCCAGGAGGGGGCCCAATCAGCTAGGGCGGCCCAAGTCCGAAGTCCTCCCAACTCTGGCTCCCTCCGGCCCTCCCTCCTCAAGCCAGCCGCCTGGCCCTACTGCCCAGCGGGGTTCCCAGTACCAGGCCACTCCCTTCCCTTCCGCCCCCTTGGGCCACTGCCGCCCCCGGCCAAGTCGCTGGGGGCACCTGGTAGAAAAAGACGTCCTTGCGGTCAGTGCCCTCGGTGGCGAACTCCTCCACGATGCCCTCGGGGCTGATACCATGCTCGGCGCACAGCTGTTTCCAGAACTCGAACCCAACTGGGGGAGGGGGGAGATGCCCGGGTCTGCTGGAGCCTTAAGGCCTGAGGAGCCCAGTTTTAGTCTCAGAGGCTGACACGATCAGAGGGTGGACCCAAGATGCCTGGGTTTGGTAGCTGCCCCAGCCCCGGGCTGGAGGCGCAGCTCTCGGTCTGGGTTATCCAGAGCAGCAGGGCAGGGGGTTCATGGAAGGGAAAGGGGGACTGGTGGAAGCCAGGCACTTGGGTGGGACCCGAAGGGGCAGAACCAGAGACCGGCGGGGCCGGCGCTCGCTTGCTCACTCTGGTTGCCGCACTGGCCCAGCTGCAGGGTGATGATCTCCCGGGGCATCGCTCTTCAGACGTGGGCGCGCCAGCCCCGGCCTGGCGAGAGTCACGGCTGAGACGAATGCCTGGCAGCCAGGCGCGCAGGACGTGGGGAGCGCGCGCTCTCTTCGCCTCTTGACGCGGATGCTCGGTCTGCGCGTGTGCAGCGCAGGCCTCTCCTCGGCCGGTGGGCCGGGGAGCCCAACCTGGGCATCATTTTCTCCCTCAGCAGTCGCAGCTGGAATTCCGCACAGGCGCAGAGTCAGGCCACGCCCGCTCCTGCCCACCGCTCCGCGCCTGCGCAGTGAGACTCGTTGGGGGTGGCAGAGTCGGAACCTGGATGTGTTGGGGAGGAAAGGAACGGGGGAGGGGAGGAAAGGGGAGAAGCGGCCAGGTGGATGTGCTTGTCCACGTGTAAGGAGTCATCTACCTATATTGGTAGGTGAGGACACTGTCAGCTTTGCTAGATCAAAGGGCTAGAAGCCAACTTTTCTTCGTTTAAATTTCTATTTTTTAATGGTGTTACAGTACATACACATGTATGTTACCTTTTTATTTTTTAGAAGGGTCTCGCTCTGTCGCCCAGGCTGGAGTGCAGTGGCGCGATCATAGCTCACTGTAGCCTTGAACTTCTGGCTTAAGTGATCCTCCCACTTCAGTCTCCCGAGTAGCTGGGACTACAGGCGTGTGCTACCACGCCCAGCTAATTTTTAAATTTTTAAAATGTATTTTTGTAGAGATGGGGATCTCACCGTGTTGCCCAAGATGGTCTTAAACTACTGGCCTCAATCAATCCTCCTGCCTTGGCCTCCCAAAATGCTGGGATTACAGGCATGAGCCACCACTCCTGGCCTAAATTTACCATTGTAACCATTTGTAAGTACTGCATACAGTTCTGTGGCACCAAGTACACTCACATTGTTCTGTAACCACCACCACCATTCTTTTCTAGAACTTTCTCATCTTCCCAAACTGAAACTCTATCGCAATTAAACAGTAACTTCCCCTTGACTACTCTAGGCACCTGATATGAGTGGAATTATACAATATTTGTCTTTTTGGGTCTGGCTTCTTTCACTTAACATAATATCTTCAAGATCCTTCCATTTCGTAGCATGTGTCAGAATTTCCTTCCTTTTTACAACTGAATAATATTCCATTGTATAGATGTACCACATTTTGCATAACCATTCATCCCTCCATGGACATTTGGGTTGCTTCCACCTTTTGGCTATTGTGAATGTTGCTGCTTTGAATGTGAGTGTACAAATATCTGTTCGAGTCCCTGCTTTCAATTATTTTGGATATACACCCAGAGGTAGAATTGCTGGATCATATGGTAATTGTGTTTAATGTTCTGAGGAATCGCCATATGATTTTCCATGGTAGCTGCACCATTTTAAATTCCCACCAGCAATGCACAAGGGTTCAGTTAAATAAATTTTATAGGAGGCCATTGATTTGCACTGAGCTCCTGTGCTTGGCTCAACAGACCAAACCAAAATGGAGTCACTCACGCTAAAGTTCCATGTCACTAAGCAACACTAAGTTGTTTATCAAACCTTCAGAGGAATCAGGAGAGGGTAGGAAGAGCCAAAACCCCAAACAAGCCAGTGTTAGCCGGCATGATACGGAAGTCCTTTTACAAGAAAAGTAACTTTGAAAGGACCAATCTGCTTTTTTTCCTTCTGTTTCTATTTTTCTCTACCCTTTTTTGTCCATAAAAACTAACCTGTGCTTGACTCATCTGAACACTCATTCTATTTATTTTATGGAATGAAACGTAGCCTGATCTAGAATCACAAACACTGTAAATGCCACTTAAGATTTTTTTTTTTTTTTTTTGAGACAAAGTCTCACTCTGTTGCCCAGGTTGGAGTGCAGTGGCATGATCTCGGCTCACTACAACCTCTGCCTCTCTCAGGTTCAAGCGATTCTCCTGGCTCAGCCTCCCTAGTAGCTGAGATTACAGGTGTGCACCACCACACCCAGCTAATTTTTTTGTATTTTCAGTAGAGACAGGGGTTTTGTCATGTTGCCCAGACTGGTCTCGAACCCCTGAGCTCAGGTAATCCACCTGCCTCAGCCTCCCAAAGTGCTGGGTTACAGGCATGAGCCACTATGCTCAGCCAGGTAGCCAGGTTACAATCTTTTTTTTTTTTTTTTTTTTTTAGATGGAGTTTCGCTCTTGTTGCCCAGGCTGGAGTGCAATGGCTCGATCTCAACTCACCGCAAGCTCCACCTCCCGGGTTCAAGCGATTCTCCTGCCTCAGCTTCCCAAGTAGCTAGGATTACAGGCATGCACCATCACGCCCAGCTAATTTTGTATTTTTAGTAGAGACGGGGTTTCTCCATGTTGGTCGACCTCATGTGATCCACCTGCCTTGGCCTCCCAAAGTGCTGTGGGATTACAGGCGTGAGCCACCACACCCAGCCTTTTTTTTTTTTTTTTTTTTTTTTTTTTTTTTGAGATGTAGTCGCACTCTGTAGCCCAGGCTGGAGTGCAATGGCTTACTCTCAGCTCAGTGCAAGCTCTGCCTCCCAGGTTCAAGCAATTCTCCTGCTTCAGCCTCCCAAGTACCTGGGATTATAGGCACGCTCCACCATACCCTGCTAATTTTTGTATTTTTAGTAGAGACAGGGTTTCATCATGTTGGCCAGGCTGGTCTCAAACTCCTGACCTTGTGATCCCTTCCAAATGTTGGGATTACAGGCCTAAGCCACCGCACCCAGCCTCTGAGACTTTTTATGCAGCCTTGGAATCCTGGGCTCAAGCGATCCTTCCACCTCAGCCTCCTGAGTAACTGGGACCACAGGCACATGCCACCATGCCAGCTAATTTTTTTTTTTTTTGAGACAGAGTCTCTTTCTGTTGCCCAGGCTGGAGTGCACTGGCATGATTTTGGCTCACTGCAACCTCCACTTCCCGGGTTCAAGTGATTCTCTTGCCTTGGCCTCTTGAGTAGCTGGGATTACAGGCATGAGCCACCACGCCCGGCTAACTTTTGTATTTTTAGTAGAGACAGGGTTTCACCATGTTGGCCCGGCTGGTCTTGAACTCCTGACCTCAGGTGATCCACCCGCCTCGGCCTCCCAAAGTGCTGGGATTACAGGTGTGAGCCACCATGCCCGACCTTTACAGTGACTTTTCTACATTCCACCAGGCTGGCTGTTCCCTCAGGAATAATCTCCTGTGTGTCTGAATCATATATACCCAACTGTGACTAGAATGGTGAACTGTGAGTCCTGCATCAACCCAAACATGCTCTTTCACTCTGCATACTGCCCCTAAATTAGTCACTCTCAGAATCCATTTTAGTAAATGTTCCTCAGGAAGCTGATGATACTGATCTATGAAATGGAACAATTCCTCCACACTCTACTGTCTGGTTTCGATAATTACTTGGTTCCTTCACATTGACTACCTTCTTGGTAACCACAGGTCTCAGAGGTACTTTCTGTTGTCCCTGCATAATTTCCTCCTTTGTGGGTGACTCTGAGGCTAGTGGCCTGAGCTCAGCCAGACCCACATCTGTGCTTGGTCCAGCCTCAATTCCTAACCCAGCACCCTCTTTTACTTTCATTTTAGCCATTATAGATAACAATAATCAGGGGGCTGAATATTTCACATTTTTCTTATTAGTTTGCATTTCCTTATGCATTCAATGAACCAATTCCTGGGAGTTGGATCCATCTCTAAATTCCACTAGTAAGTTTTACCTTTAGTAACTGATCTCAACAGAGTTGTGGCTTCACACCATGGTGACCACGTGGTCACCCAGGAATTGACGACCTCTTCCTCCACCCTTTTATCCTTTTTCTTCCCAAACCACATGTTTATGTGAGTCAGGGCCATTCCTGCAAATCCCACTTCACTGACACCACTTGTTTAGAGAAAACTGTAACCATTTCCTCTACTCTCACACCACAGCAATCATCCACACAGATTTCTGTGACCATACACATGGGGCTTTTGTTCCCCACCCAGCAGTGGACACCAGCTGGGTGTCCTTTAATTCAGTTCTAACATCATCTACCCAGAGACAGTGTCAGACCTCATAGGTTGAGGGCTTAGTCCCCAACACTGCCTCCCTGCCCCGCACCAGTCCCAAGTCTGGGCCTCCAGAACTTCTGACCAGCAGGCTTCAAGTTGGGGTTCTCATGACCCCCTCTTTGGGTCCAATTGATTTGTGGGAGCAGCTCACAGAACTCGGGGAAACACTGACAATTACTGGTTTATTAGAAACCATATTGCAGGCCTAGTGTGGTAGCTCATGCCTATAATCCAAGCACTTTGGGAGGCCAAGGCAAGTGCATCGCTTGAGGTCAGGACTTCGAGACCAGCCTGGCCAACATGGTGAAACCGTCTCTACTAAAAAAAAAAAAATTAGCCAGGCGTGGTTGGTGGGTGCCTGTAATCCTAGCTACAAGGGAGGCTAAGGCAATGAGAATCGCTTGAACCCTAGAGGTGGAGGTTGCAGTGGGCCGAGATGGCGCCACTGCACTCCAGCCTGGGTGAAACAGCAAGATTCCATCTGAAAAAAAAAAAAAAAAAAAAAAAAAGCCAGCATATCGCAAAGGATACAGATGAAGAGACACGGAGGGTAAGGTATGAGGGCAGGGGTGTGGAGCTTCCATGCCCTCTCTGGGTGCTCCACCCTCCAGGAACCTCCAGGTGTTCAGGCATCTGGAAGCTCACTGAACCCTGTCCTCTTGGGTTTTCATGGAAGCTTTATGGGAGGGTCTTAAGGCCCACAGTCAGAAAGGCCCAGGAAGGTTAGAGTGAAAGGAGTGCAGGAGAAGGTCAGATACTGCCCCTGAGGGCTAACACACTCAATATTATAACAAAAGACTAACAAGGACTATGAGAGTCACGAGCCAGGAGCTGTGGACGAAAACCAATATGTATCATAACACCATACCATCTTTAAAAAAAAAAATAGAGACGGGAGTCTCGCTGTGTTGCCCAGGCTCATCTCGGACTCCTGGGCTTCCTGGGCACAGTGGAACAGCCTGTAATCCCAGCACTTTGGGAGGCCGAGGCGGGAGAATCATTTGAGGCCAGGAGTTTGAGACCAGCCTGGGCAGTATAGTAAGACCTCATCTCTGCAAAAAAAAAATTGTTTTAATTAGCCAAGTGTGGTGGTGGTGCCTTTAGCCCCCACCCAGCTCCTTGGGAGGCGGAGGTTGCAGTGAGCAGAGATCCCGCTGCCACTGCACTCCAGCCTGGGCAAGAGCAAGATGCCTTGTCTCAAGAAAACAAAAACAAAAACAAAAACTCCCGGGCTCAAGCGATCCTCCCTCCTCCGCCGCCCAAAGTGCTGGGGTTACAGGCGTGAGTCCCTGCGCCCGGTCCATACCATCTTTTCCTTTATGTTTTGCACGTTTTATACTTTGTTAGAGAAAACATCCCCTATCCCAGTGTCATACAGCTATCTTTCCGTTTTCTTCCCAAAGCTCTGTAATAGCGTTGCTTGTTCCCAGTAGGTCTCTAGTTCATCTGGAATTTATTTGGAGGCCTGCGGTCAGATAGGATCTACTTTATCTTTTCCATATGGATGGCCAATTGTCTCCAAACCAATTACTGAAGAGGCGGTGCAGCCTCCCCCACCCCCTGGGGCGTTCCAAGTCTTCGCTGGGAAGACCTTTCCGTCGGTCTGTCAGTCTGTCCCTGCCTGGCAGGCTTTCTCTGGGAACCGCTGCAGACGCGCTGGCGAAAGCACCACCGCCAAGAGTCACGCTCAGACGAGAGATTTTGTTTTCTTCTCTCTCTCTCTCTCTCTTTTTTTTTTAAAGAACTCGGCCGCTTTCCAGTCCCAAGAATCCTCTGGGCTTCTTGAGAAGTCTCTGGCTCGCCCCACGCCCGCCCTCTACCCGGCCTCGGCTCAGTTTCCCTCCCCGCACCCCGCAGAGCCTCTCAGCTTCCTCCAGCTCTGGCCGGGAGGATCTCCAGCGTCCCCCAAGAGGACCCAGTAGTCTCGCCCTTTCAGGGAAGGGTTCATTGCTCCCTCTGAAGTTGAAGGGTGGGGTGGGAGCTCCTTCGTTAGCCTTGAGGCTCCCTTCCCCCAACAGAACCGCTCCTTAGGGGCTGGCTGTTTTCAGAGGCTTTGCCGGGACTGTCTCCCAGTCGGCCCAGGTGAAGCACATGGCTTCAAGAGATGAGAATAAACTGACCCCCGGCCACGTGAGTCTGGTAGGGCTTTTACATAGTAAGCTAATGCCGGGCGCGGTGGCGCCATCTTGTAGTCCCAGGTACTTGGGAGGCCCAGGCGAGAGGATTGGTTGAGCAGAAGAGTTTGAGCCCAGACTGGGCAACATAGCGAGACCCCCATCTCTAAAAATAATAATAATAATTAGCCGGGTATGGTGGCTCACGCCTGTAATCCCAGCACTTTGGGAGGCCGAGGCGGGCGGATCACTTGAGGTCGGGAGTTCGAGACCAGCCTGGCTAACATGGTGAAACCCCCGTCTCTACTAAAAAGACAAAAATGAGCCGGGTGGTGGCACATGCCTGTAGTTACAGCTGCTTGGGAGGCTGAGTCAGGAGAATCGCTTGAACCTGGGAGGCAGAGGTTGTAGTGAGCCGAGATCTCGCCACCGCACTCCAGCCTGAGTGACAGAGTAAGACTCCGTCTCAAAAAAATAAAATAGGCCGGGTGCGGTGGCTCACGCCTGTTATCCCAGCACTTTGGGAGGCCGAGGTGGATGGATCACCTGAGGTCAGGAGTTCGAGACCAGCCTGGCCAATGTGATGAAACCCTATCTCTACTAAAAATACAAAAATTAGCTGGACATTGTGATGGTGGCCTGTAATCCCAGCTACTTGGGAGGATGAGACAGGAGAATCGCTTGAACCCGGGAGGCAAAGGTTGCAGTGAGCCAAGACCGTGCCATTGCAGTCCAGCCTGGGCAACAAGAGCGAAACTCCGTCTCAAAAAATAAATTAAATTAAATAAAGCAATAATAACAATGATAATTAGTTCATAAACACTCGGGAAACCGGGGAATTAAGTTTCTCCTTTTCTTGTGATTCGTAACAGTGCCTTACTCAAACATATAGTCTCCCAGAAGTTGAAGGATGAGTTGAAGTCTCCCAAAAGTTGGAAAACTTTCTTCAAATCCCAGGTTGTAGGCAAGCAGGTTAGAAAACGTGAATTTGGCCGGGTGCGGTGGCTAATGCACTTCGGGAGGCCGAGGCACGTGGATCACCTGAGGTTGGGAGTTCGAGACCAGCCTGACCAACTGGAGAAACCCTGTCTCTACTAAAAATACAAAAAATTAGCTGGTTGGCCAGGCGCGGTGGCTTACGCCTGTAATCCCAGCACTTTGGGAGGCCGAGGCGGGCGGATCACGAGGTCAGGATATCGAGACCATCCTGGCTAACACAGTGAAACCCTGTCTCTACTAAAAATACAAAAAATTAGCCGGGCGAGGTGGCGGGCGCCTGTAGTTCCAGCTACTCCAGAGGCTGAGGCCCGGGGGGCGGAGCCTGCAATGAGCCGAGATTGTGCCACTGCACTCCAGCCTGGGCGACAGCGAGACTCCGTCTCAAAAAAAAAAAAAAAAAAATTAGCTGGGCATGGTGGCACATGCCTGTAATCCCAGCTACTCGGGAGGCTGAGGAAGGAGAATCACTTGAACCTGGGAGGTGGAAGTTGCCGTGAGCTGAGATCGTGCCATTGCACTCTAGCCTGGGCAACAAGAGTGAAACTCCGTCTCAAATTAAAAAAAAAAAAAGAAAACATGACTCTGAGTTGGAGGAGTCGCACGGCACACTTCCTCTCAGAAGCCATCTCTAACACACAGGAGGCTCCTCTCTTTCTGGTCTTGTAGAAATGGGTTGGAAATTGAAATGCACTCGCAGAACTGACCGTAGCTCTCCCAGTCATTAGCAGGGTATGCTTTCCAATCAATATGGGTTAAATGAGATGATGCATGAGCACCTAGCACAGTGACTGACTCATAGTAAGCACTTAACAAATATTAGCCACTGTTATTATCACTAGATGCAATCGGAACTGAAGTATATAGCTTGGCTGCTGCTGCAGATGAAAGATTTTTTTTTTTTTTTGAGACAAGGTCTTGCTCTGTCACCCAGGCTGGAGTGCACTGGCACAATCATGGCTCACTGCAGCCTTGACCTCCTGGGTCCTGGGCTCAATTGATCCTCCCACCTCAACCTCCTGAGAAGCTGGGACTACAGACACATACCACCATATTGGCTAATTTTTGTTTATTTCTTTGTTTTTGAGACAGAGTATCACTCTGTCGCCCAGGCTGGAGTGCAGTGGCACGATCTCGGCTCACTGCAACACCCCCGTCTCAGGTTCAAGCAATTTTCCCACCTCAGCCTCTCAAGTAGCTGGGATTACAGATGGCAGCCACCATGCCCGGCTAATTTTGTATTTTTAGTATAGACGAAGTTTCATCATGTTGGCCAGGCTGGTCTTGAACTCCTGACCTCAGGTGATCCTCCTGCCTTGGCCTCCCAAAGTGCTGGGATTACAACCATGAGCCACCTCACCTGGCTTTTTTTTTTTTTTTTTTTTTTTGTAGAGACGGGAGTTGCCCAGGCTGGTCTTGAACACCCAAGTGCTTATGATCCCACAGATTCAGTTTAAGATCGAACTTTCATGAGGTTCAGCAGAAAGCCCAGGGTCATGGTCCTTCTCATAGGTTTCACATCCAGGGCCTCAAGGTCATGTACCCATGGCTTGATTGTTGAATGTTGACTTTAATTAGCTTGGCTGCAAGTTCTCTGGTCCTGGTTGTGATAATGCAGTGGGATGTGCTGTTCCTTAGTCTGAGGCCTTGGTTGGCCTCTGATAATAAACGTAGCATTTGTAAACTAACAAGTTTGTTAAATGTCCAGAGCCTTTCTTGGACATCCCAGGTGGAATAAAACATGTTTTGGGATGCACTTTCATTCTGACCTTTCCTGAATGCCTAGCCTGCAGTATGTCAGGAGCACAGGTATCTTGTCAAGGTGAGGAGGTAGAAGTGTGAGGTGGCGGAATGAGGCTGTGGCAGGGACTGGGAAGAAGAGCAGCTAATTAGAGCTTCTTCCAGTCATGAGACTGGAATCTTATGACCCCGGGAAGTTTAACTTTCGAAATAAAGAAAAGGGGACCAGGCGCAATGGCTCACGTCTGTAATCCCAGCACTTTGGGAGGCCGAGGCGGGCAGATTGCCTGAGGTTAGGAGTTCAAGACCAGTCTGGCCAACATGGTGAAACCCCATCTCTACTAAAAATACAACAATAACAAAAAAAAATTAGCCAGACATGGTGGCGTGCGCCTGTAATCCCAGCTACTCAGGAGGCTGAGGCAGGGGAATTGCTTGAACCAGGGAGGTGGAGGTTGCAGTGAGCCGAGATTGTGCCACTGCACTCCAGCCTGGGCACAGAGCAAGACTCCGTCTCAAAAACAAAACAAAATAAAACAAAAAAGAAAAGGAAAAATTAAAACAATGATGGCAAAGAGCCGACGCTCTTTATGTGAAGGGAGTTGTACTAAATTCATATTTTAGTTGTGAAATAGAACAAAATGGGCTGTTTCTATAGTTTTTTTTTTTTTTTTTTTTTCGGAGAGGGAGTCTTGCTCTGTCGCCCAGGCTAGAGTGCAGTGGCGCGATCTCGGCTCACTGCAAGCTCCGCCTCCCGGGTTCACACCATTCTCCTGCCTCAGCCTCCTGAGTAGCTGGGACTACAGCCGCTGCCACCGCGCCTGGCTAATTTTTTGTATTTTTAGTAGAGACGGGGTTTCACCGTGTTAGTCAGGATGGTCTCGATCTCCTGACCTTGTGATCCGCCCGTCTTGGCCTCCCAAAGTGCTGGGATTACAGGCGTGAGCCACCGTGCCCAGCCCTGTTTCTGTATTGTTTTCTCAAGGAACAGGAAAAAGAAAATAAGCCTAAAAGTAATCCTGTTTGTAGATCATTTGATTATTCTTTTTTTATTATGCATCTATACTAGGCTGGAACACTGGAATTTTTTTCTTGATAGTTTTTTTTTTTTTTTTTTTTTTTGAGATGGAGCCTTGCTCTATCGCCCAAGCTGGAGTGCAGTGGCGCGATCTCGGCTCACTGCAAACTCCGCTCCTCCAGTTCACGCCATTCTCCTGCCTCAGCCTCCCAAGTAGCTGGAACTACAGGCGCCCACCACCACGCCCAGCTAATTTTTTGTATTTTTAGTAGAGATGGGGTTTCACCGTGTTAGCCAGGATGGTCTAGATCTCCTAACCTTGTGATCCGCCCACCTCAGCCTCCCAAAGTGCTGGGATTACCGGCGTGAGCCACCGCGCCCGGCCCCTTTTCTTTATAGATTTATTTGCCATATATATATTTTTTTCTTTCCAACTCTTATTCTACGTTCAGTGGGTACATGTGCAAGTTTGCACAGTTTTGTTTTGTTTTGAGACGGAGTTTCGCTCTTGTTGCCCAGGCTGGAGTGCAACGGCACGATCGGTTCACTGCAACCTCCGCCTCCCGGGTTCAAGCGATTCTCCTGCCTCAGCCTCCCCAGTAGCTGAGACTACAGGCATGCGCCACAATGCCCGGTTAATTTTGTATTTCTAGTAGAGACACGGTTTCTCCATGTTGGCCAGGCTGGTCTCAAACTCCTGACCTCAGGTAATCCACCTGCCTCGGCCTCCCAAAGTGTTGGGATTACAGGTGTGAGCCACCACGCCCGGCCTTGCACACTATTTTAAGCTCAGAAAATAGAGATAGCAAACCAAAGTCATATGGTTTTGTGAAGGCGATAGACATACCAAAAAGTTAGCACTGAGTGTACAATACAGAACTCCTCGTCTTCATCTTCCTCTTCCACCTTTTTCTGGGCAACTTTAGCAGGACCCTTTGCGCCATCAGACTTTCCTTTTGACTTACAGACAGCAACATCCTTCTCATACTTTTCCTTCAGCTTTGCCGCCTGAGTGATGTAAGGCTGCTTTTCACTATCATTTAAGTTCTTCCACATCTCACTCAGCTTTTTTGCCACGTCTCCAATAGGGATGCCGGGGTTTGTGGATTTGCTCTTGGGGCAGAATTCTGAACAGAACAGGAAGAATCCAGACGGTGGCCTTTTGGGGGCATTAGGATCCTTCTTCTTGCCTCCTTTAGCTGGTCCATAATCCTTAATTTCCTGATCATAGTGCACTTTATCCGCCTTTGCCAGTTCATTGAATTTAGATTTCTCTTTCTTGGACATTGTCTTCCACCTCTCAGAGCACTTTTTGGAAAATTCTGCAAAATTGACGGGGACTTTTGGGTTTTTCTTCTTATGTTCTTCTCTGCACGTCTGCACAAAGAAGGCATAAGCAGACATCTTGCCCTTTGGTTTCTTGGGGTCACCTTTAGCCATCCTGACTGTATTGTTCACTAGTCTTGTTCTTCAAATATTATAGCCAATCATGCCACACTTGCCTGTGATCTCTCCAACATAAAACCACATTCACACCTCAGTGGCCACCAAATCATTCAGCACCACTTCCTTAACTGTGAGCGGTTTGAAGCTACCAGTTTGAGCACTAGTGACTTATTTTTTTCCCCCAGGCTTTGGATAGCTCTAGGGATCTCAACAGGGGTGGAGGAACCAGCTCAACTTTGGCATAGTACCAAAATGTGGCCAATTGAGGTTTCACATAAGTCACAGCAGCATTGTTCACTAGCGCCAGAGTCACCTCTGTGAGGTTACGGACAAATTAGGCCGTGGTTCTAGGATGGAAAGTCCATCACCCCAAACAGGCAGCTGAACATCCAAAAGATTGGTTTTATAGACAGAAAAGGACTGAGGAAAGCAGAAACAGAGAACAAAAAGTGGATTGGTTGTTTCAAAGCGATTTCCTTACAGGATTGAAAGAGAGGGGGCCTCATTATCATGGCAACAGGTAAACTGAGCTCTTTAGATTGGGTGCTGTGAATCTTGTGGTGTGGTTTTTAAAAATTTATTTAATTTAATTTTTTTTTTTTTTGAGACAGAGTCTCGCTCTACCACCCAGGTTGGAGTGCTATGGCATGATCTTGCCTCACTGCAAACTCCGCCTCCCAGGTTCAAGCGATTCTCCTGCCTCAGTCTCCCGAGTAGCTGGGATTACCAGCGCGCACCACCATGCCCAGGTAATTTTTGTATTTTTAGTAGAAACCAGGTTTCACCATGTTGGCCAGGCTGGTCTCAAACTCCTGATCTCAAGTGATCCTCCTGCCTTGGCCCTCAAAGTGCTGGGATTACAGGCATGAGCCACTGTGCCTGGCCTTTTTTTCTTTCTTTTTTTTTTTTTTTTGAGATGAAGTTTCACTCTTGTTGCCCAGGCTGGCACGGTGCAGTGGTGCGATCTCGGCTCACTGCAACCTCTGCCTCCTGGGTTCAAGCGATTCTCCTGCCTCAGCCTCCCAAGTAGCTAGGATTACAGGCATGCACCACCACACCCAGCCTAAAGTACCTTTTTCTGTCTCCATATGACTCCATTTCCCTGCAGCCTCAGATGCCAACTCGTTTCCTCTTTGGAGCTTTCTGCCGCCTAGGCTCTTGCAGTATTCTTCTCTATGGCTGTGCCTTTAGCTGCAAAAAAAAAAAAAAAAAAAAGAATCCAAGTCAAGTAGCTTGAACCATAGGAAAAATATTCCTTACATTTGAAGAGCTTCAGGGCTGATTAATTTGAAGGCTCAGCAGTGTCATCAGGGACTTGGGTGCCTTCCACCTTTTTTTTTTTTTTTTTTTTTTTTGAGATAGGGTCTCACTCTATCACCCAGGCTGGAGTACAGTGGCATGATTTTGGCCCACCACAGCCTCGACCTCTGGGCTCAAATGATCCTCCTGCCTCAGCCTCCCAAGTAGCTGGGAGTACAGGCATGCACCACCATGCCCAGCTAATTTTTTTGTTTTTTGTTTTTGGTAGAGACAGGGTTTCACCATGTCACCCAGACTAGTCTTGAACTCCTGGGATCAAGCAATCTGCCTGCCTTGGCCTCCCAAAGTGCTGGGATTACATGCATGAGCTGTTGCTCCCAGCTACCGTCCACCATTCTGATCTACCACCCTGAAGACGATGGCTTGTCCTAAAGGTGCTCTCTGCACTGTTCGAGGATGACTGCAGCAGTGTGTGATGGTTAATTGGGTGTATTACTTGACTGGGCTAAGGGATGCCCAGATAACCGGTAAAACATTATTTCTGGCTGTGTCTGTGAGGATGTTTCTGGAAGGGATTCTCATTTGAGCTGATGAACTGAGTGAAGCAGATGGCTCTCCCAGTGTGGGTAGGCATCACCCAATTCATTAAAGGCCTGAATAGAACAAAAGGATCGAGCAAGGGTGAACTCCCTCTCTCTGCTTGCGCTGAGACACCCATTTCCTCCTACCCTCAGACTTGGGCTTCCAAACTCAGAGTGGGACCCACATCATTGGCCCTCAGCTGATTACCTGGCGTTTGGACTCAGACAGAATTACACACTGGCTTTCCAGGTTCTCCAGCTTGCAGAGAGCATATCATGGGTCTTCCTGGCCTCCATAACCACATGAGCCAATTCCTATAAATCTCCTCATATATAAATATCTATCTGTATATCTATATCCAGAACCTACTGGTTCTGTTTCTCTGGAAAACCCTAATACAAGTCATTCCAATGCTATATCCCAACATGAAAAAATGCAGCTAGAGAGTGTGTCTTTTCCCATATGTCTCTTTATTTTTAACCAATGAGGAGACCTTCCGCAGAAGCCCCCAGAAGTCTTTATCCTCACATCTCACTGGCCTGTATTGCATTATATGCCCCTTCCTAAATCAGTCCCTGGCAGGGAATTGTGATAACAATGATTGGCTTGGATTAATCAGGACTCATTGCTGAACCACTTGGAGGAAGGGTGGAATGCAAAACGAAATCGAGGCTTTGTCCCAAATGAAGGGGTAGGCAATGAAACCATACTGACACACGCCAGTTTTCCTTCTGCTTTTTTTGCTGGCTCCTTCATTTTTCTTTGCCATTCACTGTCAGGTTGTAGTCTAGTCCTCTTCCAATCTAGGATGTTCCCAGACCACATATTCTCCCTGGAAGATCCTATTCATGCTGTTAAATACAATTTACAGGAGTCCATTGCTTTAGACTAGCCTCCTGTCCTAGGCCCTAGCGATCCAGACCAAACCAGAATGAAGTCACTCATGCTAGATGTTACGTAATCAAACTGAGCTCTGAAACACGCCTATTAAAAAAAAAAAAGAAAAGAAAAGCCAGGCGTGGTGGCTCACACCTGTAATCCCAGCACTTTGGGAGGCTGCAGCGGGTGGATCACCTGGGATCAGAAGTTCGAGACCAGCCTAAACATGGAGAAACCTCCATCTCTACTAAAAATACAAAATTAGCCAGGCATGGTGGCGCATGCCTGTAGTCCCAGTTACTCAGGAGGCTGAGGCAGGAGAATCACTTGAACCCGGGAGACAGAAGTTGTGTGAGGTAAGCTGAGATTGCGCCATTGCACTCCAACCTGAGCAACAGGAGCAAAACTGTCTCAAAAAAAAAGAAAAGAAAATGTGCTTTATTTTTTATTTATTTATTTATTTTCAAGACGGTGTCTTGTTCTGTCACCCAGGCTGGAGTGCAGTGGCGCGATCTAGGCTCACTGCAAGTTCCACCTCCCGGGTTCACACCATTCTGCTGCCTCAGCCTCCCAAGTAGCTGGGACTACAGGCACCCGCCACCATGCCCAGTTAATTTTTTTGTATTTTTTAGTAGAGACAGGGTTTCACCATGTTAGCCAGGATGGTCTCAATCTCCTGACCTCGTGATCCACCCACCTCAGCCTCCCAAAGCGCTGGGATTACAGGCGTGAGCCACCACACCCGGCCAGAGAATGTGCTTTAAATTCAAGGGCCCAGGCACGGTGGCTCGTGCCTGTAATCCCAGCCTGCACTTTGGGAGGCCTAAGTGGATGGACTATTTGAGGTCAGGAGTTTGAGACCAGCCTGGCCAACATGGTGAAACCCCATCTCTACTAAAAATACAAAAATTAGCCAGGCATGGTGGTGCGCACCTGTAATCCCAGCTACTTGAAGGCTGAGGGAGGAGAATTGCTTGAGGTTGGGAGGCAGAGGTGGCAGTGAGCTGAGTGAATGGCACTTGCACTCCAGCCTGGGCAACAGAGTGAGACTCTGTCTCAAAAAAATAAAATAAAATAAAAAAATTCAAGGGACCATTGGAACCTTTGGAAAGACTAGTGGCCCTGGGCCATGGAGTAAAAACTAGATTGCAAAAGGTTACTTATCCTTTTTGTATTTTTGTATTTTTAATTTAATTTTGCTAATCTCTGTATCATTCCAATTTTAGTATATGTGCTGCCAAAACAATCACTGCTTATCCTTATACACAGTTGGCACAAATGGATGTTTGAGAAATCATAAAATTGAGATGTGTGGAAGATAAGGAAGTGGTCGGTGAGTATACACTTTTTTTTGGAGGGTTCAGGGTCTCGCTCTGTTGCCCAGGCTGAAGTACAGTGATATAATCACCATGCACTGGAACCTCAACCTCTCAGGCGCAAGCAATCCTCCCACCTCAGCCTACTGAGTGGCTGGAACTACAGGCACATGCTGCCATGCTCGGCTAGTGAAAAAAAGTTTTTTGATGCAGATATAGCAAAATATTGCTTATAATTATCAATATTTTAAAAATACAGAAATTGCTGGGTGTGATGGCTCACACCTGTAATCCCAGCATTTTGGGATGCCAAGGTGAGAGGATCAATTGAGCCCAGGAGTTTGAGACCAGCCTGGGCAACATGCAGACCCCCTCTCTCTACAAAAAAATAAATAAATAAATAAATAAATAAAAATTAGCCAGGCATGGTGGCACATGCCTATAGTTCCAGCACTTTGGGAGGCTAAGGCAGGAGGATTGCTTGAGCCCAGGAGTTTGAAGTTACAGTAAGCTATGATCATGCCATTGCACTCTAGCCTGGGCAACAGAGTGAGACCTTGTCTCTAAAAAAAAAAAATTAAATACAGAAGTTATTAGGCCCACTTCAAGATCTCGTTATTGAATGCATTAATAAAGGACACAAAATAAAAGAAAATGTGTAACTATGTCAAAAATTATTCAGGCAACTTAAAAATATTGTAACAACATATTGTATGTAATTGGTTCCTGTGGTAATTCTATGTGTATCATTTTATGTATTCAAAAAACACCGGGGCGGTGGCCCATGCCTATAATCCCAGCACTTTGGGATGCTGAGGCAGGCGGATCACCTGAGGTCAGGAGTTTCGAGACCAGCCTGGCCAACATGGTATTTTTGTACTAAAAATACAAAAAAATTAGCTGGGCGTGGTGGTGGGCATCTGTAATCCCAGCTACTTGGGAGGCAGAGGCAGGAGGATTGCTTGAACCGGGAAGGCAGAGGTTGCGCCACTGCACTCCAGCCTGGGTGACAGAGCGAGACTCCGCCTCAAAAAACAAAAAAACAAAACAAAAAAACCCCCACCAGACTGCCGAAGGAATCCACAGTTTAAAAAGGTTAGGAACCCTTGCTCCAAGAGAAAAGAGAGAAAGGGAGACTTGCAGTGTCTGGGGAACCTGGCTTTTTAGGAGAGAAGAGAGGCTAACATGTTAAAATACTGCAAGGGCAGAGAGGGGATTTTGAGAGCCAAGGTCCCTGAGGAGGCTGAACTACTGGGATGCAGGGCTCAGGTGGAGGGATTAAGTACAGGAAGGAAACCTTTCCCACAATAAAAGGGAGGAAAGAATAAGAGTGGATAAAAATAAATGTTTCAGTGGGGTGGGAGTGGGGGGCAGGAAGTTGAGGGGGCTTCTGCCTGATGGCTTCTATTTTCACCTACAAGTAGGAGTGAAGTTATCTGTCGAGAGTTACAATGAGAAGGGAGGAGGATAAAGGTAGGAAACAGAAAGGACTGACAAGGACAGCCCAGAAGAGCTCCCAGCCCAGGAGTGGAGCGGCCAGAGACCACCGGCTTGTCATGGCAACCACCTGCTTGGGTGTGCACTGCCTCCATCGGTGCTCAGCTGCCAAGTGTGGGATAAGAGGGCAGAAAGTCAGCTGGAGCCAGGGCTGGAGTTCTCCCAGGAGGATGAGGGGAGGATCAGGGGAATGGAGGAAGCATGGATCAGCATATCCAGGCTGCAGGAAGAAGAATGTGAAGCTAGAATGGGGCTGATAGCTGAGGAGGGTGAATAAACACAGGGAAGAAGAATGAGACCAAGGGAATGAGAAAGTGGAGATGCAGGAAGGGATGAACCACGGATGACCCACTGAAGTTTTTTGTTTTTTTTTTTTAAGACAGAATCTTGCTCTGTTGCCCAGGCTGGAGTGCAATGGCATGATCTCAGCTCACTGCAACCTCTGCCTCTTGGGTTCTAGCAATTCTCCTGCCTCAGCCTCCAGAGTAGCTGGGACTACAGGCATGCACCATCACGCCTGGCTAATTTTTGTATTTTTAGTAGAGACGGGGTTTCACCATGTTGGCCAGGCTGGTCTCGAACTCCTGACCTCAAGTGATCTGCCCGCGTTGGCCTCCCAAAGTGCTGGGGTTACAGCCACCATGCCCGGCCAGAGCTAGTGAAGTTTAAGGTTAAGGAATAGTTCATGGATGGCAAGTGCTGGGCTCTGGCCACTGTGTGGGCAAGTGAAATAGAGAAGAGGTAAAGGGTGTTGGTAAAGGGGAACTGCCAGTCCAGCCAGGACCATCCAGATGGACATATTAGGTTGATGCAAAAGTAATTGTGCTTTTTGCCATTAAAGGTAATGGCAGCCGGGTGCGGCAGCTCACGTCTGTATTCCCAGTACTTTGGGAGGCCAAGGTGGGCAGATCCCCTGAGGTCAGGGGTTTGAAACCAGCCTGGCCAACAAACATGATGAAACCCGTCTCTACTAAAAATACAAAAATTAGCGAGATGTGGCGGTGGGCACCTGTAATTCCAGTTACTCAGGAGGCTTAGGCAAGAGAATCACCTGAACCTGGGAGGCAGAGGTTGCACTGAGCCAAGATGGAGCCATAGCGCTCTAGCCTAGGTAGCAGAGTGAGACTCTGTCTCAAAAAATAAATAGATAAAAAATAAAAAAATAGGCTGGTCGCAGTGGCTCACGCCTGTAATCCCAGCATGATCCCAGGTGGATCATGAGGTCAGGCACTGGAGAACAGCCTGGCCTACGTAGGGAAACCCCATCTCTACTAAAAATACAAAAAATTAGCCGGGCGTGGTAGCAGATGCCTGTAATCCCAGCTACTTGGGAGGCTGAGGCGGGAGAATTTCTTGAACCTAGGAGGCAGAGGTTGCAGTGAACTGAGATTGTGCCACTGCACTCTAGCCCGGGCAACAGTGCGAGACTCCGTCTCAATAAATAAATAAATAAATAAAATAAAATAAAAGTAATGGCAAAAACTGCAACTACTTTTGCACCAACGTAATAAAAGTCACCTGGGATGAGAGTGAGACACCCCCCCCCCGGCCCCGCCACCCAATGTGGAGAGGAAGGTCTTCTGGAAATATGGAGGAGTGATTTTGAAGTCATTAGATCATTGGAACAATAGTAGATAGAGGCCAGGTGCAGTGGCTCACTGCTCTAATCCCAGCACTTTGGGAGGCTGAGGCAGGAGGATCACTTGAGGTCAGGGGTTCGAGACCAGCCTAACCAACATAACGAAATCCTGCTTCTACTAAAAATACAAAAATCAGACGGATGTGATGGCATGCACCTGTAATCCCAGCTACTTGGGAGGCTGAGGCAGGAGAATCGCTTGAACCTGGGAGGTGGAGGTTGCAGTGAGCCAAGATTGCGCCATTGCACTTCAGCCTGGCAACAGAGAAAGTTAAAAAAAAAACAGAACAAAACAGAAAAACCTCTAACCTTTATAAAAGAGGCTACAGCCTGGGCAACACAATGAAACCGCCGTCTCTTAAAAAAACCTAAAAATTAGATGAGCATGGTGTTGTGTGCCTGTACTTCTAGCTACTCCAAAGGTTGAGGTGGGAGGATTGCTTGAGCCCAGGAGTTTGAGGCTGCAGTGAACTACGATCACACTATTGCACTCCAGCCTGGGTGACAGAAAAAAAAAAAAAGTATGGTGGTTTCCAGCCCAGGAAGGTGGTCCCCTCCCATACCCTACCCAACCAGAAGGTATTTGCAAACCCACAGAGGCCTTTGGTTTTATCACAATGCTGTGGGTGGGTGATACTGGCATTTGGTACCTAGAGATTAGAGAGGCTAAACACTCTGCGATGCACAGGAGAGCTCCACACGCTGATGAACTGTCCTACGCAAAATGCCAGTCATGCATCTCATACATTTTATGGATAAGCAGACTGAGGCTCACAGAGCTGAGGTACGTGCCTACTTTTGGGAGCTTCTGTAGCATTGAAATTATATTAAGATTTTTTTGTTTAAGAGATAGGGTCACTGCAGTGAGATGAGATCATCCCACCACACTGCAGCCTGGGCAACAGAGCAAGACCTTGTCTTGGGCATGGTGGCTCACACCTCTAATCCCAGCACTTTGGGAGGCCTAAGTGGGAGGATCGCTTGAGGCCAGGAGGCCGAGGCTGCAGTCTTTGCACCACTGCACACCAGCCTGGGTGACAAAACAAGACTCTGTTTCAAAGAGAGAGAGAGACAGAGAGAGAGGGTCTCGCTCTGTTGCCCAGGCTGGCCTCCAATTCTTGGACTCACACAATCTTCCTGCCTCAGTCTTCCAAGTAGCTGGGACTACAAATGCGTGCTACTATGCATGGCTTAAGATTTTGTGTCTATATCTGAAGTCCCTGTGGCAGACAGTGTCAAGCAGCAAGTCTCACCCTTTCACCGTAGTTACCGCCCAGTGATTGGTCTGTGTTTGCCACAGTTCAGGCCAATGAGATGTAAGCAGAAGTCATGGAGCAGGGCTCCTGGGTAAACTTTCTCAAAAGGGCAAGTGAAGCTGGATGCTCCTTCCCCATTGGCTCTGCTCCTTCCTACCTACCTTCCTTCCTTCCTCCCTCCCTCCCTCCCTTCCTTCCTTCTTCCTCTCTCTCTCTCTCTTTCCCTCCCTCCCTCCCTCCTTCCTTTTTTTTTTTTTTCTTTTTTAACGGGGTCTCACTCCATCACCCAGGCTGGAGTGCAGTGGCATGATCTCGGCTCATTGCAGCCTCAACCTCCCGGGCTCAGGTGATCCTCCCACCTCAGCCTCCCAAGTAGCTGGGACTACAGGTGCATGCCTCCCAGCTAATTTTTGTGTTTTTTTCTGTACAGACCAGGTTTCACCACATTGCCCAGGCTGGTCTCAAACTCCTGGGCTCAAGTAATTATCCTGCCTCCGTCTCCCAAACTGCTGGGATTCCAGGTGTGAGCCACCATGCCCAGTCTCTGCTCCCTTCTTTCTGCTAGGAACTTGGTTCCACAGCCATCTTGTGCCTATGAACACAAAAGCCACGTTAGTGATGGTGGAGCAGAAAGAAAGAAAGACCACGTGTTCTTGCTGACTTTCTAAGAAGCACCCCAGACCTGGACTGCCCACCTCTGGATTTAACAAATGAGAAAAACAAACTATTATTTGTTTAAGCTACTGTTAATTGGTTGTTCTGTTGAATGCATTTCTACCTGATAGAGTCATAGGGCCAGTTAGTAACCCGGGTTTTGACTCTCACAATCTAATGTGCTTTCCTTGGCAGCAGTGGATCTCCAAGTGTGGTCCCCGGACAGGCAACATCAGTATCACGGAAAAACTTGTTAGAAATGCAGAATATCATATGCCACCCCAGACCTTCTAAGTCAGAAACGCTGGGGGTGGGCCCAATGATCTGGTTTAACAAGCCCTCCCAGTGATTCTCATGCACCGAAAGTGTGAGAACCACCGTTCTGTAGCCATGCTCTTCACTGTGTGGTTCTGGACAACCTGGGAGCTTGCTTAAAATATACCATTTCAGCCGGGTACAGTGACTCACACCTGTAATCCCAGCACTTTGGGAGGCTGAGGTGAGCGGATCGCTTGAGCCCAGGAGTTTGAGACCAGCCTGGGCAATATGGGGAGACCCCCATCTCTACCAAAAAAAAAAAAAATCAGCCAGGTGTGTTGGTGCACGTCTGTAGTCCCAGCTACTCAGAGGCTGAGGTGGAAGGACCCCTTAAACCTAGGAGGCTGAGACTGCAGTAAGCCATGATGGCGTCACTGCATTCTAGCCTGGGGGACAGAGCCAGACCCTGTCTCAAAAAAAGGAAAAGCAAGGCCAGGTGCAGTGGCTCAAGCCTGTAATCCCAGCACTTTGGGAGGCCAAGTCTGCTCGCTTGAGCCCAGGAGTTCGAGACCAGCCTGGGCAACATGGAGAAACCCTACAAAAAATATAAAAATATAAAAAATGCAAAAATTAGCTGGATATGGTGGCGCACACCTGTGGTCCCAGCTACTGGGGAGGCTGAGGTGGGAGGATAACTTGAGCCCGGGAGGCGGAGATTGCGGTGAGCCAAGGTCGAGCCACTGTACCCCAGCCTGGGTGACAGAGATCCTGTCTCTATTTTTAAAAAAAGGAAAAGAAAAACATACCGTCTCACGCCCCACTACATGCAGACCTACTGAATCTAAATCTACATTTTTAGGAGGTTCCTGGGTTGTTTGTACACATATTCAAGTTTAAGAAGCACTGCTCTACAATATGCTTAATTGAGTCTTTTTCTTTCTTTTCTTGAAGAGCATTGAAAAGATACATAACTGATCAGATTGAAGTTACATGTTCAGGATTCAGCTATGCCTCCCAGGTTCAAGCGATTCTCCTGCCTCAGCCTCCCAAGTAGCTGGGATTACAGGTGCGCACCACCATACCCAGCTAATTTTTGTATTTTAGTAGAGATGAAGTTTCACCATGTTGGCCAGGCTGGTCTCAAACTCCTGACCTCAGGTGATCCGCCAACCTCGGCCTCCCAAAGTGCTGGGACTACAGCCATGAACTACCACGCCTGGCCCACAGTTGCTTTTAAATGGAAAACTTATTCCAAACATAAATTTGAGGCCGGGCAAGGTGGCTCACACCTGTAATCCCGGCCCTTTAGGAGGCCGAGGTGGGAAGATTACTTGTTCGAGTAGTTTGAGACCAGCCTGGCCAACATGGTGAAATCCTGTCTCTATTAAAAATACAAAAATTAGCTGGTGATAGTGGTGCACACCTCTAATCCTAGGGAGGCTGAGGCATGAGAATTATGTGATCCTGGGAGGCAGAGGTTGCAGTGGGCCAAGATTGCACCACTGCACTCCAGCCTGGATGACAGAGTGAGACTCTGTCTAAAAAAAAAAAAAAAGGAAAGAAAGACAGAAAAGTGCCAGCCTGGGCAACATAGCAAGACCCCATCCAGCTTTTTTTTTTTTTTTTGAGACGGAGTCTTGCTCTGTTGCCCAGGCTGGAGTGCAGTGGCACGATCTTGGCTCACTGCAAGCTCCGCCTCCCGGGTTCACGCCATTCTCCTGCCTCAGCCTCCCGAGTAGCTGGGACTACAGGTGCCCGCCACCGCGCCCAGCTAATTTTTGTATTTTTAGTAGAGACGGGGTTTCACCGTGTTAGCCAGGATGGTCTCGATCTCCTGACCTCGTGATCCGCCCGCCTCAGCCTCCCAAAGTGCTGGGATTACAGGTGTGAGCCACCGCGCCCAGCCCTAACTTTTTTGAAGTATTTAACTTACAGAAATGTAGCTATTAGGAGAATAGGGGTATTTCTGTCATTTTTTTTTTTTTTTAAGATGGAGTCTTGCTCTGTCACCAGGCTGGAGTGCAGTGGCACGATCTCAGCTCACTGCAACCTCCGCCTCCCGGGTTAAAGCGTTTCTCCTACCTCAGCCTCCCAAGTAGCTGGTACTACAGGCACCCGCCACCACGCCCAGCTAATTTTTGTATTTTTAGTAGAGATGGGGTTCCACCATGTTGGCCAGGATGTTCTTGATTTCCTGACCTTGTGATCTCCCTGCCTCAGCCTCCCAAAGTGCTGGGATTACAGGCGTGACCCACTGCGCCCGGCCATTTCTGTCATTTTCATTACCTTTTGTGCAACATGGAGGTTCTGTCTGTTTGTCTTGTTGCTACAGTGCATCATGATGATTTATTAGAGGTACAGTGACACATGCTAGACCTAAGCAGGACCTGGGGCTCATTTCTTAAGTAGGCTTCCCGGGCTTTCTTGCAGAGGGTTCACATAGAAAATGAAGATGTTATCCAACACCCCAAGAAAAGGGAAGGGAAGAAGCAGCTTGCTGCAGGATGGGCTGCCTACAGGCTCCAGCCAGAGTGGAAGGGTCCCGATCCAGCACACCTATGGCCCATTATAGGCACACAAGTCTATTTTAACTCACTGTATCGTGAATGAGGAAATTCAGATCCTTCTCTTTTTCAAAAATGTATTTGAATCATTTACAAATAATAGTATTAGTATTATGTGCATGGTCTGTATTTTCCTTTTATTAGGAAAATTACACATTTTTTTTTCCTTCTTAAACATGATTTCTATTTAACCAATTATATATTTATGTTGGGCCTTTTGTCAGAGATCCTTTCTAAGATCCTGCTGTTGGGCTGGCGCAGTGGCTCACGCCTATAATCCCAGCATTTTGGGAGGCTGAGGTGGTCAGATCACTTGAGTCCAGGAGTTCGAAACTAGCCTGGGCAATGGTGAAATCCCGCTTCTATATAAAGTACAAAAATTAGCCGGGCATGGTGTCATGTGCCTGTAGTCTTAGCTACTCGGGAGGCTGAAGCGGGTGAATTGCTTGGACTCAGGAGGCAGAGGTTGCAGTGAGCTAAGATCTTGCCGCTGCACTCCCGCCTGGGTGACAGAGCGAGACCCTGTCTCAAAAAAGAAAAGAAAAGAAAAGATCCTGCTGTTCCAGCCATTTGTGCTTCTGTGCTTTCACAAATACCTTTTTTTTTCTTCTTTTGAGATGGAGTTTTGCTCTTGTCACCCAGGCTGGAGTGCAATGGCATGATCTCGGCTCATTGCAGCCTCCACCTCCTGGGTTCAAGCAATTCTCCTGCCCCAGCCTCCTGAGTAACTGAGATTACAGGCGCCTACAACCATGCCTGGCTAATTTTTGTTTTTTTAGTAGAGATGGGCGTTTCACCATGTTGGCCAGGCTGGTCTCCAACTCCTGACCTCAAGTGATCCACCCGCCTCAGCCTCCCAAAGTGCTGGGATTACAGGCTTGAGACACCATGCCTGACCAAAACTTAAAATATTTTTAAAAAATGTAATAGAGTCGGGGTCTTGATATGTTGCCCAGGCTGGTCTTGAATGCCTAGCCTCAAGCGATCCTCCCATGTTGGCTTCCCAAAGTGCTGGGATTACAGGCATGAGCCACTGTCCCCAGCCTGAAATATTTTCTAATATGGTAAAATATATTTCTTACATAAAGTTTTAATATGTTATTATATTTTGTAAATTGATTTTTTTAAGTATCTGGGATTAAGTTATTATTCCTTTATTCCTACATCTTCCATTATTTATTTTATTATTATTTTTTTTTGAGATGGAGTCTTGCTCTTGTCGCCCAGGCTGGAGTGCAATGGTGCAATCTCAGCTCACTACAACCTCCTCCTCCCAGGTTCAAGCGATTCTCCTGCCTCAGCCTCCAGAGTAGGTGGGATTACAGGCACCTGCCACCACACCCAGATAATTTTTGTATTTTTAGTAGAGACAGGGTTTTGCCATGTTGGCCAGGCTGGTCTTGAACTCCTGACCTCAGGTGATCCGCCCATCTTGGCCTCCCAAAGTGCTGGGAGTACAGGCGTGAGCCACTACGCCCGGCCTGCTTCCATTATTTTTATATGTATGTTGAGAATTTTAGTCCATTTTGATTTAATTGATATTTATTACTTATTTATTTATTTTTGTAGAAACAGAGTCTCTCTGTTGCCCAGACTGGAGTGTAGTGGCATGATCATAGCTCACTGCAACCTTGAACTCCTGGGGCTGAAGCAATTCTCTTGCCTCAGCCTCCTAGTAGTAGGTAGGACTACAGGTTAGTAACACAGTGCTAGGCAAATTTTTAAATTAAAAACTATTTAGGATATTGTTATTAAGCATTAACATTTGACATGATTTTAGTTTCCTACTATCATTTGGTTTGTTAAATCAACACTGTAGGCCGGGTGCGGTGGCTCACGCCTGTAATCCCAGCACTTTGGGAGGCTGAGGCAGGCGGATCATGAGGTCAGGGGATCGAGACCATCCTGGCTAACACCGTGAAACCCCGTCTCTACTAAAAATACAAAAAATTAGCCGGGCGTGGTGGTGGGTGCCTGTAGTCCCAGTGACTCGGGAGACTGAGGCAGGAGAATGGCTTGAACCGGGGAGGCAGAGTTTGCAGTGAGCTGAGATGGCGCCACTGCACTCCAGCCTGGGCGACAGAGACTGCCTCAAAAAAAAAAAAAATATCAACACTGTAAAGTTCTCAGAATAGTAATTTCACACTCTAGTTGAAGACAGGAGGCTGGGCACAGTGGCACATGTGTATAATCCCAGGACTCGGGATTATATGCGTATAATCCCTTGGACTCCCAAGGCCAAGATGGCAGGATCCCTTGGGACCAGGAGTTTGAAACCAGCCTGGGCAACATAGGAAGACCCTGTCTCTACCAAAAAAAAAAAAAAAAAAAAAAAAGCCCAAAAAAACACACGCATGGTGGCCCCTGCCTGTAGTTCCAAATATTTCCAGGAGTTTGAGGCCGCAGTGGGCTATGATTATGCCACTGCACTCTAGCCTGGGTGACAGAGTGAGGCCCAATCTCTAAAAAGAAATGGGAAAAAAAAGAGAGAGAAGATATAGCTTTTTAAGGATATTTTAAGTCCTTAACACTTTGCACTAATGAAAAGTGTTTCGTTTGCTAGTTTTGGAGCTCTTGTTTTCTGAGCCCTGGCTGGCCTGCCCCTCTGGCTTCCTTTTTTTCTTTTTGAAGACGGGGTCTCACTCTGTCGCCCAGACTGGAGTGCAGTGGCACGATCTCGGCTCACTGCAACCTCGGCTTCCCAGATTCAAGTGATTCTCCTGCCTCAGCCTCCCGAGTAGCTGGGATTACAGGTGCCTGCCACCACGCCCGGCTGATTTTTGTTTTTTTAGTAGAGACAGGGTTTCACCAAGTTGGCCAGGCTGGTCTCGAACACCTGGCCTCAAGTGATCCACCCACCTCAGCCTCCCAAAGTGCTGGGATTATAGGCGTGGGCAACCACGCCCGGCCCCCTCTGGCTTCTTACCTCTCCCGACTTCGGTGATTGTCCCTAGGGCCCAGCAGGTCTCAGACAGTCGCTGGCTGTCTGGGCCAGTCTGTGACTATTCTGAGAACTCTTCCCTTGCTTGCTTCAAGCCCAACTGTAAGTTAGCGATAGAAACAAGTCTGCCAGTGAGTTTTCTAGATAGACCAAGACCAAACAGGTTGAAGCAGTGCTCGCTGGTTGAATCACTCTGTGCTCAAATAAGGAGCTGATAAACCAAGGAAACAAACTTGTGTGCACTTCCCTGCTTCCCTCTGCCATAGTTCCTCCCTATCTCAGGAGTGATATATGGCTGTTAATCACATGTTGAAGCATAGTCATTCCTAAACTGTTCTCATGTGTTTGAATCAAAGTAATTTTAATCTTATCTTTCCTAATCTGAATTGACCTCTGTGTAGCACTGTTTCTCCTTCATGGCCTATCTAGAAGCTATTGAGGATACAGAAAAAGAAAATGTATACTCTGGTGCCTTTGTTAATGTAGAGATGTCTTTCTATTTTTATTTTTGAAAGGAAGAAATAAAACTATTATTTACAGAAGACATAATTGTACATAGAAAATCCTAAGGCATGTACCAAAAAAAAAAAAAAAAAAGCTAATAAGGGAGTTTAGAACTAATAAGGGAGTTTAGAAAGGTTATGGGATATATAGTCCATATAAATAAGTCAGTTGCATTTTTTTTTTTTTTTTTAGACAGAGTCTTGCTCTGTCACCCAGGCTGGAGTGCAGTGGCGCGATCTCTGCTCACTGCAACCTCTGTCTCCCAGGTTCAAGGGATTCTCCTGTCTCAGCCTCCCAAGTAGCTGGGACTACAGGCGCCTGCCACCACGCCCAGCTAATTTTTTGTGTTTTTAATAGAGACGGGGTTTCATGGTGTGAGCCAGGATGGTCTTGATCTCCTGACTCGTGATCCGCCTGCCTCGGCCTCCCAAAGTGCTGGGATTACTGGCGTGAGCCACCATGCCTGGCCATCAGTTACATTTTTTAATTAAAAATTGTTTATTTTTTTAAAAAACTTATAAAGTACATATAACATAAAATTTACTATTTAACCTTTTTAACTTTTTTTTTTTTTTGAGACACGATCTCTCTCTCTGCTGACCAGGCTGAAGTGCAGTAGTAGTGTGATCATAGGAACCTTGTCTTCTTGGGCTCAGGTGATCCTCCCACCTCAGCCTCCTGGTTAGCTGGAATTATAGGTGTGTGCCACCACGCCCTGTTAATTTCGTGTGTGTGTGTGTGTGTGTGTGTGTGTGTGTTTTATTTTTTTGTAGAAACAGAGTTTTTCCATGTTGCCCAAGCTAGTCAATTTTAAACGATTTATTTATTTATTTATTTTGAGACAGGGTCTTGCTCTGTTGCCCAGGCTGGAGTGTAGTGGCACAATCATGACTCACTGTAGCCTCAACCTCCTGGACTCAGACAATCCTCCTGCCTCAGCCTCCCAAGTAGCTAGGACTACAGGTGTGTGCCACCACACCTGGCTAATTTTTGTATTTTTTTGTTTTCGCCATGGGTTGTTTTGTTTTGTATTTTTTGTTTTATATTTTTGTTTTCTCCAGATATGGGTTTTTGCCATGTTTTCCAGGCTGGTCTGGAACTCCTGGGCTCAAGTAATCCTTCTGCCTCAGCCTCTCAAAGCACTGGGATTACAGATTTTAACTATTTTTAAACATACAGTTAAGTAGTATTAAATACATTAAGATTGTGCAACCATTGAGATGTCTTCTTAAGCACAATTTTTAAATTTTTAAGAATCTTTCTTTCCTTTTTTTTCTGATGGAGGAACAGGGTCTCAGCTGGAGTGCTATGGTGCAATTATAACTCACTGCAGCTTTGACCTCCTGGACTCAAGCGATCCTCCCACCTCAGCCTCCCAAGTAGCTGGGACTACAGGCATATGCCACCATACCTGGCTAATTTTTTTTTTTTTTTTTTGGACAGAGTCTCACTCTGTTGCCCAGGCTGGAGTGTAGTGCTGCAACCTCCACCTTCCAGGTTCAAGCAATTCTCCTGCCTCACCCTCCCAAGTAGCTGGGATTACAGGCATGCACCAACATGCCCAGCTAATTTTTGTATTTTTAGTAGAGACCGCATTTCACCATGTTGGCCAGGCTTGTCTTGAACTCCTGACCTCAAGTGATCTGCCTGCCTCAGCCTCCCAAAGTGCTGGGATTACAGGTGTGAGCCACCACGCTGGGCCATGTGGCTAATTTTTGTATTTTTTTTTTTTTAGAGACAGGGTCTTGCTATGTTGCCCAGTTGGTCTCCAACTACTGGGGTCAAGTAATCCTCCTGCCTCAGCTTCCCAAAGTACTGGGATTGTAGGTGTGAGCCACTGTGCCCATCCTAAACACAAAATGTTTAACACGAATCATTATATTTATATAAGCCTAATGGAATGAGGGCCGGGCATGGTGGCTCATGGCTGTAATCCCAATATTTGTGAGGCCAAGGCAGGAGGAACACTTGAGGCCAGGAGTTCTAGACCAGACTGGGCAACACAGCAAGACCCTGTCACTACAAAAAAATAAATATTGGCCTTTTAGGAATTCATAACTCTATTTCACTAGTTAAGGATTTAAATAGTATTAGCTGGTGCTTCAATTATTTGTAAGCCACAGTTAGCAGACTTTAGTTCAACAGCATCGCAGGGTGCATATTGAGTTCCTGGCAGGAACAAATCAATAACATTTTACTTCTGATTTTGTTTGAAAGAAAACCTTATGATGGGCCAGGCACAGTGGCTTATGCCTGTAATCCCAGCATTTTGGGAGGCCAAAGTAGGTGAACTGCTTGAATCTAGGAGTTCGAGACCAGCCTGGGTACCACAGTGAAACCCCGTCTCTATGTTATTAAAAAAATTGTATTTGAAAAGGAAACCTTAGGCCAAGCACAGTGGCTCACACCTGTAATCCCAGTACTTTAGGAGGCCAAGGCAGGTGGATCACCGGAGGTCAGGAGTTCGAGACCAGCCTGACCAACATGGTGAAACCCCGTCTCTACTATAAATACAAAATTAGCTGAGCATGGTGGCGCATGCCTGTAATCCCAACTACTCGGGAGGCTGAGACAGGAGAATCACTTGAACCTGGGAGGTGGAGGTTGCAGTGAGCTGAGATCGCACCACTGCACTCCAGCCTGGACAACAAGAACGAAACTCTGTCTCAAAAAAAAATAATAATAAATAAATAAAAGGAAACCTTACGATGATTTCATTTTATATGTGTCTGGGTTTGCTTTTTCTTCCCCAGATGATGTGTTTGTTGGTTAAGCGTATGTATGGCACAAGTATATGTGATATGTTTCTTTCATTTGTATTGGAAAAGAATTAATTTTACCAAGTATTATTTATGTTCCCAAGTGATTGTTAGAATTGAGTAATGCAAACGACTGATAATAGGAATCTGGCTTCTATTCAACTTGAAAAAGAGGTATTGGTGCCAATAGTAAACTCCTTATCTGCACTAGCAGAGGGCTGGTATTGTACACATTTCCCTGAAACAGAATATCTAAATGGACTCTGTGTCCTTTTGAATGTATCACAATCTTAGAATAACAGACTCCTCTAGAAGCCGAACCCCTTATTTTACAAACCCCTAACCCCCATCAGACACAGGTGTTCCCCTTCCAGTTTTTCTCTCGTACCTTGTCCAACCTTCATTATAGCCCTAATCACACAGGTACATGATGAGTTATTTACATTAACACATAAACAATGGAATGAGCAATTCTTCAGCCATACTATATCTTGCTCATCTTTGTTGTCTTCAGCACTTAGCACAATGCCTGGAACTTACTAGCTACTCAATACATATTTGTTGAGCAACAGAATGATGAAACTGAGGCCCAGGGACAGGAAGTGACCTGCCCAAGATCACAAATGTAGTAACAACATTCTGAGAGACAGGTTATGATAACATTTTAATTACATTACATTGCTGGGAAACACATAGTAAGAGGCCAGAACAGAGCTGGATCTTGGAATAAAATTTTGATCACAGGTTATTGACAGAATTAAAATTAATGGCTGGGCACAGTGGCTCACACTTGTAATTCCAGCACTTTGGGAGGCCAAGGAAGGAGAATTGCTTGAACCCAGGAGTTTCAGACCAGTTTGGGTAACATAGTGAGACCCTGTCTCTACAAAAAATAAAAAAATTAGACAGGTGTGGTGGTGTGCACCTGTAGTCCCAGTTACTTGGGAGGCTAAGGTAGGAGGATTGCTTGAGTCTGGGAGGTTGAGGCTGCAGTGAGCCATGATCCTGCTACTGCCTTCCAGCCTGGATGACAGAGTGAGACCTTGTCTCAAAAAACAAAGGAGAAATTCACGTGACAATTCACAGCATCAAAAGTTGACTCTGTCGGCTGGGCACAGTGGCTCATGCCTGTAATCCCAGCAGTTTGTGAGGCTGAGGCAGGTGGATCACCTGAGGTCAGGAGTTCATGACCAGCCTGGCCAACATGGTGAAACTTCATCTACTAAAAATACAAAAATAGCTGGGCATGGTGATGCACATCTATAATCCCAGCTACTAGGGAGGCTGAGGCAGGAAAATCACTCAAACCTGGGAGGCGGAGGTTACAGTGAGCAGAGATCACGCCACTGCACTCCAGCCTGGGTGATACAGCAAGACTCCATCTCAAAAAAAAAAAAAAAAAAAAAAAAGAGTTGACTCTTTCGTCTATCTTCAGAGTTTTATTTTTTTAATTCCTTAGTTTTGTTTTTCTTGCTAATGCTGTACCTTAGGAATGGTGGGTCCATGTTTGTAGACAAGAGAAGCCACCTTGGTTGTTTTTCCCATAGCTGGGAAAGGCTAGAACACAAGAAGTCCCAATTCTATGGAAGGGCAGGGAGATCTTTCCCTATCCCGAGGATCCATAGGCCTTCAATTGTGTTCATGATGAATCTTTGTGAGATGTATAGAATCATTTTTGGCATAGTTTGGGGAAGGCTGGTGGTAACCCCAGCATATGTGTGCATATGATGAGCATTTAGGCTTGTACCAAAATCAAGGCTGTATTTGATGAGGCAGAGAGGGTTGGAGTAGGATGTCAGCATGAGCGAATACCAGCTCAATGGTGGCTGCGGCCTTTGAGAAGGTCAAAGTGACCCAGGAAATGTAATCTGGCCAGTGGCCGGGTGGCAATTGTCACTGAGCTCAGCAGAGTCTTCCCTGAAGACTTTCCAGAAAATCTCTGCTCCAGGAGGCCTCAAGGTGCTGACTCTGGCTCTTCTACTGACAGCTGGAGTGTGTGTGTGTGTGTGTGTGTGTGTGTGTGTGTGTGTGTGTGTGTGACAGAGAGAGAGAGAGAGAGAGAGAGAGAGAGAGAGAAAGGCAAGAAGGGAGAAGGAGGAACACAGAAAAGACGTGGCCTAGTAGACCTAGGGAAAGTTTTTTTGTTTGTTTGTTTGTTTGAGAGTCATGCTCTGTCGCCCAGGCTGGAGTGCAGTGGCTTGATCTCAGCTCACTGCAACCTCCCTCTCCTGGGTTCAAGCGATCCTCTAGCCTCAGCCTCCCAAGTAGCTGGGATTACAAGTGCACACCACCATGCCCAGCTTTTTTTTTTTTTTTTTTTTGAGATGGAGTCTTGCTCTGTTGCCCAGGCTGCAGTGCAGTGGTGCCATCTCGGCTCACGGCAACCTCTGCCTCCCTAGCTGGGATTACAGGCACCCACCACCATGCCTGGCTAATTTTTGTATTTTTAGTAGAGACAGAGTTTCACCATGTTGGCCAGACTGGCCTTGTACTCCTGACCTCAAGTGAACCACCAGCCTTGGCCTCCCAAAGTGCTGGGATTACAGGTGTGAGCCACTGCGCCCAGCGGGAAGTCCTTTTCATCCGCTGTTCCAAGGTGTCAAAGTGGGCACTAGTGTCACCGAGGTGGCCATAGGGAAAGGTATGTAAGGTCTGCCCCAGACCCATAAGTGGGAGTGTCTGGGTGTGGGCAAGGGGAGGGTCCTGTGTCAGTCTCAGAGAGGAGCTCTGCCTTGATTGGTCATGATGAGCCTGCTGCCTGAGCTAGGTGGACAGGTGACAACAGCAACTGGTTGGACTCCCTCCCTCTCTCTCTCTCTCTCTCTCTTTTTCTCTCTCTCTCACTCACTTTCTTTTTCTCTCTCTCTCTCTCTTTTTCTCTTTCTCTCTGTCTCTCTCTCTTTCTCTCTTTCTTTCTTTTCTCTTTTTTTGAGACAGTCTCACTCTGTGCCTAGGCTGGAGTGCAGTGGTGTGATCTTGGCTCACTGCAACCTCCACCTCCCAGGTTCAAGAGATTCTCCTGCCTCAGCCTCCTGAGTAGCTAGGATTACAGGTGCGTGCCACCATACTCAGCTAATTTTTGTATTTTTAGTAGAGACAGGATTTCACCATGTTGGCCAGGCTGGTCTCGAACTCCTGACCTCAGGTGATCCACCTGCCTTGGCCTCCCAAAATGCTGAGATTACAGGCATGAGCCGCCGTGCCTGGCCGAAGTGTCTTCATTTCTTACCATCAGAAATTGTGAGCATTAAGTTGGGATCCCAAGGATGGGCTTTATGTGTGGAGAACATCTTGAAATTGTTTGCAAATCTATGTGTCCATTTCTTTCCGGGAAATGTCCAAGCAGATTCTCAAACAGATCTGTGAATGAACAAAAGTTAAGAACTTTTGGTGTAGGGCAAAAGAGAAGGAACAATGCATTTATAGCGGCGTTGTGGTTCACACAGCAGGAACACAAGTGAATGGAGTCTGGCAGTGTAGTCATGCTCATTTTGATGGCCTAGGGCCTATGGATTAACAACTGCTACATCACCAGATAACAGTAGTTACATGTATCTCTGTGGGCTAGAGATAGTAGTCTGGAACCTTCTGAGTGAGCTGGTGGCAACTGTAAGGCAGTCAGAGAAATCAATACTGTGTAGGCCAGGCACAGTGGCTCACACCTGTAATCCCAGCACTTTGGGAGGCAGAAGCGGGAAGATCACTTGAGTTTCAGAGTTCGAGACCTGCCTGGGCAGCATGACAAAACCCCATCTCTACTAAAAATCCAAAATTAGCCAGGCGTGGTGGCAGGTGCTTATAATCCCAGATACTCAGGAGGCTGAGGCAGGAAAATTACTTGTACCTGGGAAGTGGAGGTTACAGTGAGCCGAGATCACACCACTGCGCTCCAGCCTGGATGACACAGCGAGACTCTGTCTCAAAATAAATAAATAAAATAAAATAAAACAAATAAATTAAATTAAAAATTAGCCAGGCATGTTGGCATGTGCCTCTAGTCTCAGCTACTCGGGAGGCTGAGGTGGGAGGATGGCTTAAAATGGGGAGGCAGCTGGGTGCGGTGGCTCACGCCTGTAATCCCAGCACTGTGGGAGGCTGAGGCGGGCGGATCACGAGGTCAGGAGATCGAGACCATCCTGGCTAACACAGTGAAACCCTGTCTCCACTAAAAAATACAAAAAATTAGCCTGGCGTAGTGGCAGGCGCCTGTAGTCCCAGTTACTTGGGAGGCTGAGGCAGGAGAATGGCCTGAACCCGGGAGGCGGAGCTTGCAGTGAGCTGAGATCATGCCACTGCACTCCAGCCTGGGCAACAGAGTGAGACTCCTTCTCAAAAAAAAAAAAAACAAAAAAACGGGGAGGCGGAGGTTGAAGTGAGCAGTGATCATGCCACTGCACTCCAGCCTGGGCAACAGGGTGAGACCCTGTCTCAAAAAAAAAAAAAAACACTATGCACATAAATACTATGCATCCAATGGAACATAGCCAGTAGGAATAGAGCAGTCACTATGGGGAGGTCACTAAACACAATTTGTTGTCAGAGGAAACAGAGTATTAGGATATTCTCAGGCCAGATTCAATTTATGCCTCACAAGAGGGCCAAGTCACAAGGATTTCCAAGGAACCACACTAGACTTCGGTTTAAGGTTGTCTCCTGGCTCGGGGTAGGTGATGCTCTTGAGCCGTATTGCCTATGGTTGTGTCTTAGAAGCAGAAGTAGTAACCTGGCCTTCTTAAGCTCCTTGACCTAAACTCCATTCTGTTCATCTCTACTTCATCCCTTCCGGGTACCCTGGGGACCTAGTACCTTTCTATACCATCCCTGTGGCCAGTGTTATCTGTGATTCATTTCCATCCTTGGGGCCCAGGCTGATGGGGTACTCTTTTTTTTTTTCTTTTTTTTTGAGACTGAGTCTTGCTCTGTTGCCCAGGCTGGAGTGCAGTGGCACGATCTCGGCTCACTACAACCTCCACCTCCTGGGTCCAGGCGATTTTCCTGCCTCGGCCTCCCAAGCAGCTAGAATTACAGGCGCATACCACCATGCCCAGCTAATTTTTGTATTCTTAGTAGAGATGGGGGTTTCGCCATGTTGGCCAGGCTGGTCTTGAACTCCTGACCTCAGGTGATCCACCCACCTCGGCCTCCCAAAGTGCTGGGATTACAGGCGTGAGCCACTGCACTCAGCCAGGTATTCCTTATAGAGCCATTTCCAGAACTTGAAATCTATGTGGGCACCACAGAAAATTTCAGGGAGCAAATTTCTCTAGGTTCAGAAATCCTAAAGAAGGATGGGACATAGAGGGAATGGGAATTCTCAGGGAGTACTGTGTGTGTCAGGGGAACGAAGACGGACAGCCTTCAAGTCTTTGGGTGAGATTTAGGGCTGTTTGGTCCAGTGTTTGCCTCATTAGCCCAGTTGTAGGTTGAGGATCACCAAGGACCTCTCTCAGCTCCTCACCACCTCCTTCTGGCCATCTCTTGACCATGGCTGTGCTTCTGTGTCATTGCAAAGTTGTCTTAGAGGAACACATCCAGTTGGCAACTTTTATTCTGTGGGTGACCTTCCAGCTGTGCCGGTTCTGACCGCACCCTTTTCCCGACTGACTTTGCAAGTCAGGCCTTGGAACTGCCATACCTTCCGCTGATAATCTGTTTTACGCAGCTGTCTGCAGATCCAGTTATGACTCATGACTATTATTTGATCTGGCAGGATGTAGAATACTTGTAGTCACCAGTTTGTTTCCATTCAGGTGCTAATGGCATCTTGTATAATGTGTCCATTGGGAAAATTTCCAAAGTATCAAGTATCAGAAATTCAGCTACATCAAGCCATTTGGTTTCTGATACTATAAGCTATTTGGTGTAAGGATCTTGGAATAGGCCAGGCCTGGTGGCTCACACCTGTAATCCTGCTACTTTGGGAGGCTGAGACGGGCAGATCACTTGAACTCAGGAGTTCGAGACCAGCCTGGGCAACATGGCAAAACCCTGTCTCTACAAAAAATACCAAAAAAATTAGCCAGGTGTGGTGGTGCATGCCTGTAGTCCCAGCTACTTGGAAGGCTAAGGCAGGGAATTGCTTGAGCCCAGAAGGTCAAGGCTACAGTGAGTCGTGATCGTGCCACTGCACTCCAGCCTGGGTGACAAAGCAAGACCCTGTGTCAAACAAAAAAAAAAAAAAAAAAAAGAGGAATCTTGGGATAGCTTATGTTATGCATGAATTTTAATAAGTTAATTTCTAGTTGGAGAAATTACATCTTTTTTCCCCATTTTCCAACTCCTCTCTGAAAACAGTCTAGGATTAAAGTCTCAATATTCCTGATCCAATGTGGTCAACACATTAATTTGTCCTGGGGTGTGCTTTTATTTGATTATGTGGCAAGTCTCTTAATGTCTTCTTGTTAATGAAAAGAGGAGGAGTAAAAGTTATGGCCTTGACATCATTTTTTCATTTGTTCAACAAATGTTTTTTGAACAGCTACATTGTGCAGGGCCTGTAGTAGATAACAGGGAAATAGGGATAAAGACACTGTCCCATTCCATAAGACATTATCCCACCTCAGCCCCCCAAGTGACTGGGTACAGGCGTGTGCCACCACACCCAGCTAAGTTTTGTATTTTTTGTAGAGACAGGGTTTCACCATGTTGCTGAGGCTGTTCTCAAACTCCTGGGCTCAAGCAATCCCACTGCCTCGGCCTCTGAAAGTGCTGGGATTACAGGTGTGAGCCACTGTGCCTAGCTGGACAACTTATGTTTTGCAACATTTTATTTTGAATTTGAAAAAACAAACCAAAGCATATGATTATATGCAAAAATTATATTTATGTTCAGCAGTCCATCCCTAGCATTTCGAGTATTTATTCATCACTTTAAGAGTTTCATTGAGGCCAGGTGTGGTGCCAGGCACCTGCAGTCCTAGCTACTTGGGAGGCTGAGGCAGGAGGATTACTTGAGCCCAGGCATTTTTTTTTTTGAGACTCACTCTTGTGGCCCAGCCTGGAGTGCAATGGAGCGATCTTGGCTCACTGCAACCTCTGCCTCCTGGGTTCAAGTGATTCTCCTGCCTCAGCCTCCCAAATAGCTGGGATTACAGATGCCCACCACCATGCCTGGCTAATTTTTGTCTTTTTAGTAGAGACAGCGTTTCACCATGTTGGCCAAGCTGGTCTTGAACTCCTGAAGTCAGGTGATCTGCCCACCTCGGCTTCCCAAAGTGCTGGGATTACAGGCTGAGTCCAGGAATTTGAGGCTGCACTGAGCTATGATCATGCCACTGCACTCCTTGTCTCCTAAAAATAAACAAACAAAACAAACAAACATAAAAACAAAAAAAAAACTTTTGTTGAGATACTTTATATCCATTTGTATTGCATATTAATGTATACAATTGTATATCATGAATGTATATTTTATAATACCTGTACACTAACTAATATATTATAGAAAGTTCATTTAGAATGTTAAGTTTTCTTGTTGGTCATGGTATGAAAAATATTGAGCTTGTTTCTTTTCTTGCTATTCTTTTGTAGTTCTAAATTTGAATCAAATATATCCACTTTTTTTTTTTGAGATAGAATCTCCCTCTGTTGCCCAGGCTGGAGTGCAGTGGCACAATCATAGTTGACTGCAGCCTTGAACTTCTGGGTTCAAGCAATCCTCCTCACTCCAGCCTCCTGAGTAGCTAGGAATACAGGCACCTGCCACCAGCCCTGGCTTATTTTTGTGGAGACAGGGTCTCGCTATGTTGCCCAGGCTGATCTCAAACTCCTGGCCTCAAGTGATCCTCCCGACTTGGCCTCCCAAAGTGCTGGGATTACAGGCATGAGTACCCAGCCTCCACTTGTTTTTTGAAATAACCCTAAACCCTCATGTCTCCCATAGTTTTCAGAAAGAGAGTAAAAATCTGTCTGAAATAAGAATGTATTGATCTCCACCACCAAGCAGTTAGATTTCTCCTTCTGTTCTGTTATAATCATCTCTGTTTTTCATATCTACCTTATTGTCATTTACCATCTGTGGCCACTTTAGCTTCTTTTCCTGTTTACTCTTCTACTTATTTACACTTAAAATATACTTCTTTCTGATTATAAAAGTAATACATATTAATTATAGACCATTTGGAAAATATAGAAAACAAAAAGAAAGGCCAGGTGCAGTGGCTCATGCCTTAATCCCAGCAATTTGTGAGGCCAAAGCAAGTGGATCACTTGAGGCCAGGAGTTTGAGACCAATCTGGGCAATACAGTGAGACCCCATTTCTAAAAAAAAAAAAAAAAAATTAAAATTAGCCAGGTATGGTGGCACCACCTGTAGTCCCAGGTACTTGGCACACTGAGGCGGGAGGATTGCTTGAACACAGGAGTTCAAGGTTACCATGAACTATGATTGTATCACTGTACTCCAGCCTGAGTGACAGAGCAAGACTGTCTCTAAACAACAACAATAACACCCCCAAAAACCACTGAGTGTTTTTTCATTCAAAAAACTGCCAATTTGCTGATTTACATTCTAAGCCAGCTTCAGACAAAGTATCCTAAAACACAGACTTTTATTTTTTTTGAAACAAGGTCTTGCTCTATCACTCAGGCTGGAGTACAATGGTGTGATCTCGGCTCACTGCAACCTCTGCCTCCTGGGCTCAAGTGATCCTCCCACCTCAGCCCCCCAAGTAGCTGGGACCACAGGTGCACACCACCATGCCCTGCTAATTTTTGTATATTTTCTAGAGACGGGTTTTGCTATGTTGCCCGGGCTATTCTCAAACTCCTGGGCTCAAGCAATTTCACTGCCTCAGCCTCCCAAAGTGCTGGGATTACAGGTGCAAGCCACTGCACCAGCCCTAAAACACAGATTTCATCATGTCCCTTCTCACTTAAGAACCTGCAACTGAGGCCAGGCCCAGAGGCTTATGCCTGTAATGCCAGCACTTTGGGAAGCTGGGGCAAGAGGATCTCTTGAGGCCAAGAGTTTGAGACCAGCCTGGGCAACATAGGGAGACCCTGTCTCTACAAATAATTTTAAAAATTAGCCAGGCATGGTGGCACGCACCAGTGGTCCCAGCTACTTGGCAGGCGGAGGCAGGAAGATAGCTTCAGCCAAGGCTGAAGTGAGTCATGATTGTGCCACCCATACTCCAGCCTGGGCAACAGAGGGAGACCCTGTCTCAAAAATAAAACACAAAAGGCCAGGCACAGTGGCTCATGCCTGTAATCCCAGCACTTTGGGAGGCCAAGGCGGGTGGATCACCTGAGGTCAGGAGTTCAAGACCAGCCTGACAAATATGGTGAAATACTGTCTCTACTGAAAATACAAAAATTAGCTGGGTGTGGTAGCATGCGCCTGTAGTCCCAGCTACTTGGGAGACTGAGACAGGAGAATTGCTTGAACCTGGGAGGCGGAGGTTGCAGTGAAATGAGATCGCGCCACTGCAGTCCAGCCTGGGTGACAGAGCGAGACTCTGTGTCAAAAAAATAAATAAATAAAACTCCCCAAACCAACAACTGCAATTCAGGTTGCATCACCTCTGAGCACTTCTTAGTGGGTGTGGAGGAAAGAGTGTATTGATTTGGTGCCAGAGGACATGAGGTCTAGTGTGTCTTTTATGTACCAGCTGTGTGATGTTGGACAAATTACTTAACCTCCCTAAACTGATTTCCCTATGATGATAAATGACGAAAAAAACCTCCCTCAGAAAACCCAGATAATGAATGCATGTGCAGGTGCATCGTGCAGGGTAAAACACTATCCAAATGGTAACAATGCTATATCACCCCTCTAGTAAAAGTGGGAACCCCTTTAGGTAGGGTCCATTGTGAAGCTCAGTGCTGAGCAACTCAATCTCCGTTTTTAATAAATCCTTGCTTAATTCATGAACAAATATCTACCAGGCCTTAATTCAGCCCTGATTATTTATATGTACTGCTTTGCGATTTTCTAATCATTCTCCGTGGTGGTTTTTCATTTAGGGTGACCAACTGTCCTGGTTTTCCTAGGACTAAGGGAATGTGGGGATTTCTGGGGGCGGGGGGGTTGTTCTTATTTTATTTAATTTTTTGTCCCCATCATGGAATGTTTTTTTTTTTTTTTTGGAGTGGCCAGGGTCTCACTCTCTTGCCCAGGCCAGAGAACAGTAGCGTGATCACAGCTCACTGTCTTTGACCTCCCGGGTCAAGCGATCCTCCCACCTCAGCTTGTGGAGTAGCAGGGACCACAGGTATGCACCACCATGCCTGGCTAATTTTAAAACTTTTTTTTTTTTTTTTGAGGTGGAGTCTCGCTCTGTCACCCAGGCTGGAGTGCAGTGACACAATCTCAGCTCACTGCAACCTCTGCCTCCTGGGTTCAAGCAATCCTCCTGCCTCAGCCTCCTGAGTAGCTGGGATTACAGGCCTGCCAGCACACCTGGCTAATTTTTGTATTGTTCATAGAGACAGGGTTTCACCATGTTGGTCAGGCTGGTCTCGAACTCCTGACCTCAAGTGATTCACCCGCCTCAGCCTCTCAAAGTGCTGGGATTACAGACATGAGCCACCACACCTGGCCAAATTTAAGTAAATCTTATAAGTGATGTATTAGTAGTTCAGAATGTCAATTTCAAATATTTCTGTTACTTTCCTAGGGCAGCCCCTTCCCTGCTTGAGACACCTGAGAAGGAATGGAAAGGGAGCAAGTGCTGGAGGTGGGCATTACTTGGGGGTGGGTTACATGTTGGATTTCAATGGACTCTCCACTGAGGAGCCCATTTACTAGGGAGATCTAGAATGTTTGCAACTGGTAGAGACCAGGATAAGGCTTAATGGACTGACCCACCAACTTTGTCCAGTGTCTCTGCTCGCCACGTGCTCCCCACCCACCGCGTGTGCTCGCCACCTCTTCACGTCTCACTTTCCAAAGTTACAGCTTCTAAGTTTCAGATTCATTTACACAGCTCTATTTTTGCCTATGAGCTTCCTGATATAGATGTCCGTGTCATGCATGTTTGAGGGTCCCTGGGGTCACATCACACTGAAGTCTAGGAACATTAGCTTTAAACAGCTAATTTTCTTTTATTTAGTTGCAGAGAAGTTCTATTCCAGGCTTGAGCACTGGCCAGCCTCCAGGCTTTCTGTTTCTGCAGCAGTCCTTGTCTCTCAGCGGGGACAGTCTCTTCTGTGGCTTACAGTCTCTCAAACCACAGGGACTTTTCACTACCAGCACCACCTGCTGTCCTGATTCCCAGAGGCCTCCCTCCCTTTCCACCTGGCCTCTGAGCTGCCCTCTAGTTGACACACTTTGGGGTTTGCAGGCTGGCCAAGAACAGGGAGGGGCTGCCCTGGTTTGGGGTGATGGGTGATCTGGAAATAGCCTTGGGGGAGGGATCTGGTTCTGAAGTTAGCACCGAAGGCTTTGTCTGTGCTTAGAATGCCTGATACTTAGCCATCAGGAAAAGGAGGTGTCTTTGCAGCTCCATTTTTCCCCCCAGGGCATGTATTCACCCCTCTGGGTTGGTGGCTGTAGTACTAACCAGACATAACTTTTATACTGGACTACCTGGTGTTTTCTCCTGCTCAGGGCTTTACGTGCTACTTAACTGGATCCTCCAAAGGAGGGCCTGGGGGTTGCTTATGGCCTGGAGGTGGGCCAGCTGGCCACTCACATACAGCAGCCTCGCTACTTGTGCCAGCTTGTGATCCCCCACTCAGCACCAGCACTCGTGCAGATGCCTGGAGCAACTAATGCAAGGTTGGTCTTCAAGGGCAGGGGAAGGAAAGGAGGACTGAGGCAAGGAACCTAGTGGTACAGAAGTAGGAGGAGGAGCTGAGACGGGACCAGGTGCACACTGGTTTTCACTGAAGTCATCTTCCTTCCTTTTGGGAGAACAGGCAGCTGGTTCACACCAACCAGGCTGGCTCTCCCTGAGTCAGCCCCCTGAAGACACTGGCAACTGATAATGACAGGCTGGTTGTCTTGGCTGTGATGATAACAGGCTCGTGGCCTCTCTGCTACCCCTCAGTCAGCCTAGGGCCTAGCTTCTGATGGCCTGTTCTCTGCCCATCAGTCCTGAAAGGGTTCCCTCTGTTCATAGGGGCCTGGCCTGTATATTGTTCTCTGTTCACATGTAGAGCTTTATGAAAGATAAACAGGTTCATACTTACCTGGCAAAGGGGGGATAACCATGAAAGATAAACAGGTTCATAGAAGGAAAAGTACATTCCTAGGCCAATAGTGAGCAAGTACAGTTGTCTCTTGGTACCCACAGGGTATTGGTTCCAGGACACCCAAGGATGCCAAAATCTGCAGATCCTTAATTAAATAAAATGGTTTAGAAAAAATAAAATATGGCCATGGCTCATGCTTGTTATCCCAGCACTTTGGGAGGCCAAGGTGGGCAGATCACTTGAAGTCAAGAGTTCGAGACCAGCCTGGCCAACATAGAGAAACCCCATATCTACAAAAAATACAAAAATTAGCTGGGCATGGCGGCGCATGTGTGTATCCCAGCTGCTAGGGAGGCTGAGGCACAAGAATTGCTTGAACCTGGGAGGAAGAGGTTGCAGCGAGCCGAGATGGTGCCACTGCACTGCACTGGGCAACAGAGTGAGACTGTCTCAAAAAAAAAAAAAAAACAGAAAGAAGAAAATATATAAGATGGTGTAGAATTTACACATAACCTATGCACATCCTCCTGTACAGTACTTTAAATCATCTCTAGATTACTTGTAGTACCTAATACAAGGTAAATGCTTGTAAATCATTGTTATACTGTATTGGTTTTTATTTGTACTTTTATTGTTATTTTTATTATTTTTTTGAGACAAAAGTCTCACTCTGTTGCCCAGGTTGGAGTGCAGTGGCGCGATCTTGGCTCACTGCAAGCTCCGCCTTCTGGGTTCACGCCATTCTCCAGCCTCAGCCTCCCGAGTAGCTAGGACTACAGGCGCCTGCCACCATGTCTGGCTCATTTGTTTTTTTTTTTGTATTTTTAGTAGAGAAAGGGTTTCACCATGTTAGCCAGGATGGTCTCGATCTCCTGACCTTGTGATACGCCCATCTCAGCCTCCTAAAGTGCTGGGATTACAGGCGTGAGCCACCACACCCGGCCTTATTGTTTTATTTTTATTTCTTTTTTTGAGACGGAGTCTTGCTCTGCCACCCAGGCTGGAGTGCAGTGGCGCGATCTCGGCTCACTGCAACCTTCGCCTCCCAGGTTCAAGCGATTCTCCTGCCTCAGCCTCCTGAGTAGCTGGGATTACAGGCATGCACCACCATGCCCAGCTAACTTTTTGTATTTTTAGTAGAGATGGGGTTTCACCATATTGGCCAGGCTGGTCTCCTAACCTCAGGTGATCCGCCTGCCTTGGCCTCCCAAAGTGCTGGGATTACAGGCGTGAACCGCCGCACCCAGCCTTGTTATTGTATTTTAAAAATTAGTATCTACCAGCCAGGCGCGGTGACTCACACCTGTAATCCCAGCACTTTGGGAGGCCGAGGCAGGTGGATCATGAGGTCAGGAGATCGAGACCATCCTGGCTAACACGGTGAAACCCCGTCTCTACTAAAAATACAAAAAAATTAGCCAGGCGCAGTGGCGGGCACCTGTAGTCCCAGCTACTCGGGAGGCTGAGACAGGAGAACTGCTGGAACCCGGGAGGTGGAGCTTGCAGTGAGCCGAGATCATGCCACTGCACTCCAGCCTGGGGAACAGAGCCAGACTCCATTTCAAAAAAAAAAAAATTAGTATCTACCACTTCATAGGGTTGTTGTGAGGATTCAACAAAATAATGTACTTCTCACAGCATATGTGTGCATGTTAGCTGTCACTACTATATAACTTTATGGTGTGTATAAGAGCCTAATGGGGCCCTGACAACCCACCATGCTCTAAGGAGAACCTGCTTTGCCCTTTTTATCCTGAAGATTTAGGTGGTGTGTGCCTGTGATCCCAGCTACTTAAGAGGCTGAGACAGGAGGATCGCCTGAGCCAGGGAGGTCGAGGCTGCAGTGAACCGTGATTATGCCACACTGCATTCCAGCCTGGGTGACAAAGCGACAGAGCAAGACCCTATCTCAAAAAAAAAAAAAAAAACCAATCCTGAAGACTTAGGCCCCTATGTACTACCTCCCTGCAATCTTCCACCAGAAGTAGAAGGCAGTGGCCATTTAAATTACTGGCAACCACTAGAGAAGAGAATTATGGTGCCTTAGCTATGGAACCACTTATGATCCTGCTTACAGTCTAGGTTTTAGATTTGGTCGCTGACTTGATGCTGCTAGACTCCAACTGCCTGAAACGAGCGGCTCTCCTGGACTGCTTGCTAGAAGCTTAAAGGTATTGGGTTGGACTCCATTGCTTGTTCATGGCCTAGTGGCAGTGGTGGTGGCCTTGGGCCTCAGGTTGTGATTAATCAGACACTCTGATGTGGAAACATGAGGCTGGTGAATATTCACCTGATACAGTGAGGGTGGGAGGGAACGGGGACCCAGAAAGGGTCAGACAGAGAACAAAGTAATATCTCTGGGCCTTTTTACCCTGGAAAGGAATTTCAGGTGGGTCAAACCCCACCAGCGTTCTCCAAAACTAGGCAGAGGAAAAACCTAGGGGAAGCTGTTGGTTCAGAATTGAAGATGCTGGAAGTGGGTGAGGACCCTGTCAGAATGATGGAGAAAGAACAGGCATCCCCACCGCATCTCCAGAACCCAAAGGCTTTAAAGGGAGCAGTGACTTGATTTATATCCAGTGCTTTATTAAAGATAAATAGTCTCATAAGAGGAGAAGTAAATGTGTTTGCAGGCCAACAGAGAGTGCATGTATATGAGAAAGAGATGAGTGAGGTCCCTGATCTGTGCTCTGAGGGGGTGGTCAGTCAGGCAGGGCCTGGGCCAACCAGTAAGGCAGATGAGGGTCCCTGTCCTGGGGGACTCACTGCTCCTGGGTGCCCCAGGAGATGTAGTCTGGCCGTGTGGCCGCATGGTACTCATCGATGAGCTGCTGCACAATCTCCCTGGATGTGTCCATCTCATCAAAGTTGTCCTTGAACATGTCCTCCTTGCGGAACTGCTCCAGGAAGGCCTCCCGCTTACGCAGCTTGTCATACTGGCGACAGGTTCTCTCGAAGAGCTTGGGGTGTGCAGAAAACAGGGGTTACAAAGAACTTCAAAGAATAATGTGGCCCAGAAAGCTGGGGAACCAAGGCTGGGCTATGCCCACAGCAAAAAAGCTAGAAGCAGGGCCAGCAGATGCAGAGAGGTGAGGTATAGTCAGGAAACTGATTCAGGGAAAAAAGGTGCAAACTTTGAGACTCACCGAGGAGATGCTGGTGTGGTTGGCCATCATGAGCCCGCTGACCCGGTGGGCCGAGGGCAGGTAGGGAGACTTCCTCGACAGGGCCACCTGGATGCTGGCAGGGCCCCACGGGATGAAGTTGGCCAACTTCCGTTCCCGGATCCTCTGCAAGCTCTTGTGGACCTGGGGTGGGCACAGGAGCAGTGGAGGTGGCCTCTCCTCTACCCCTGCAGGTCCAGGGTGCGGGATGAAGGGGCCTCCCCTACCTGGGTGGGGTCCACCTCTCCCTGGATGATGTTGAGGATGGCGATGTAGCAGTGGTTGGTCTGGCGGTCTCGGCCTGTGGACACCATCACGTTCTTGGGCTGCAGCAGCCGCCTCATGACATCCAGGACCGTGGTCTTCCTCACGCTGGCCACCTGATGGGACAGTGAGACAGGGACCCGGCCGGCGCTCAGGGCACAGTCCCCCTTTGGCTTCTCTTTGGCAGAAGCCAAAGGCAGAGGGAGGGTGGAGAGCAAGTCAGCAAGAAAGTCGCCCGCTCTGTGCCAGTCCCTGAGCGCAGTGCCTTGGGGCCCGCAAAGGGCAGCTCCTGGGGCAGTGGGGAAGAGAGAAAGGCTGGGGCAGGGCCTGCTGGGCCCAGGGCCAGCCTGGCCTGGGACACTGAAGGCTGCTCTTACTGACTGGTCCGTAGTGAGCGGGGTGTAGCCGGTCATGAGGAAGTGGAGCCGTGGGGTGGGAATGAGCGAGGCGATGAGGCCGATGAGGTCATTGTTCATGTAGCCGGGGTAGCGCAGGGTGGTGGTGCTGGCCGACATGATGGTAGACACCTGGGGACAGGCGTGCCATGTTATGGGCCTCAGCCTGTGTGGGACCTCCCTTCCCCAAATGACCCTCCAACAAGGAGGGCTTCAAGTCCAAAGGAGTCCAGGAGTGGGGGCCCACCAGCTGGTTGATCTGGGAGAAGGATGGGTTCTGGATGTGCAGGCGGTCTGTGGCAATCCGGTTCAGGGCTGTGTTGTCCAGCACCACCTGGGGGGACAGAAGAGGATCACAGATCAATGGGGATAGGAAAAACAGGAGCTCTGCCTGACCCTAGGCTCTGAAGCTTAATTTCCTTTGAGCTTCATGGCCAGAAAGACTCACTGGAAAGGGATTTGCACTGACCTAGGGCAAAGGAGGGCTCAAAATGGATTTTTAAATTTTTCTTTTCATCTTAATTATTTAAACAGTTTTTTTTTTTGTTCTTGTTTTTTGAGACAGGGTTTCACTTTGTCACCCCGGCTGGAGTGCAGTCAGTGACATGATCTCAGCTCACTGCAGCCTCTGCCTCTGAGGCTCAAGTGATCCTTCTGCACATATCACCACTCCCAACTAATTTTTGTATTTTTAGTAGAGATGGGGTTTCGCCATGTTGCCCAGGCTGGTCTCGAACTCCTAAACTCAAACGATCCAACAACCTTGGCCTCCCAAAGTGCTGGGATTACAGTCATGAGCCACTGCACCTGGCTAAAATGGATTTTTTTTAAATACGTGAAAATGATTTAATAGACTCGAGTGGGTATGGGGTGTTGAGAGTTGGGAGAGGTAGAATCCAGGACTCACCACACAGTCTGCATTCTGCGTCAGCCTCTTGAGTGTGAGGAGTGAATTGTAAGGCTGGACCACCACATCGCTCATCTCGTCCTGGTTGGGAAACACTGAGTATGTCTGCACCAGCTTCTTAGGATACCTGGTGGGGGTTGGGGAAAGGATCAGGGCAACAGACTGAAGGCCTGGTGAACATGGCGCTCCCTAACAACTGTCCAGAAGCAGATAAATCTTGATGGCGAAACTGGGGTGGGGTCAGATCAGTAGAGAAGGGAGCCTTGACTTTTGGAAGTCTGTAGCCCTACAGGGGGAAGGGCAGAGACATCTTAGACTCTGGGCTTCCAAATTGATACCTGGCCACACTCCCTCGACTTTCATCCAGGGCTCAGGTTCTAGGCTCCAGTTCCCACTACTGGGAGTGTGATGGGGTTCTCAGTCATTGTAACTTCATTTTCCTCTCTATAGGAAGGAATATAAGAACTCTTTCCTGTTCCAGCAAATATGGAGTTACATCTGCTGGGTCCCCTAGTCATTTAGGAAGCCAAGTTGGAGACCTTTCCTAATCCCCAAACACAAACTTACCTGTCATTCAGCCGTTCTAAGAGGTAGGAACCCAGTCCAGAGCCTGTTCCCCCAGCAATGGAGTGACACAGCACAAAGCCCTGCATGGGGAAGGGGCAGTCAGTGTACAGGTATCTAGTGGCAGGATGTCAAACTAGACCCATCTCATAGTTTTTTAGGACTCCCATTTTCCCGAGCCCTTGCTTCCCATCCAGTCCCCTCACTTATACAGCTTAGGCAACTGCCTTGTTTCCGGCAAGGCCTGATAGCTTCTGTCCAGTGCAAAGGGTACATGAGTGGGTCTTGTTCATAACAGGTCGCTTCTAGAGGGTGCTGCCAAGCCTTGCCCATGTCGGCTCCTACCAGCATTCCTGGGACACTTACCTCTAGACTGTCACTACCATCTGCCTCCCGGTCTATGATGTCAAAAATGTCCTCATGGATCTTTTCTCCCTGTACAGACATAGGGGAGGGTCAGAGTGGGACAGAACCATGGGAGGTCTCTGACCTCAGAAAAGCCACCCTCAATTCTCCTTATAGCACCCAGAAGTCCTTTTATGGAGCATAGCTACCTGCTTTTATCTACATTGAGAGGCAGTATGGTGCAGTGGTTACAAGAAAGCACTCTACACCCAGACTACCTGGGTTCATACATTAGCTCTATTTTTTTTTGAGACGGAGTCTCTCTCTTTCTCCCAGGCTGGAGTGCAGTGGCGCGATCTTGGCTCATGGCAATCTCCGTCTCCTGGGTTCAAGCGATTCTCCTGCCTCAGCCTCCCCAGCAGCTGGGATTATAGGCGCATGCCACCATGCCCAGCTATTTTTTGTATTTTTAGTAGAATCAGAGTTTCACCATGTTGGCTAGGCTGGTCTTGAACTCCTGACCTCAGGTGATCTGCCTGCCTTGGCCTCCCAAAGTGCTAGGATTACAGGCGTGAGCCACCACGCCTGGCCCATTAACTCTACTTCTATGTAGCTCTGGGCAGCTTATTTAATTGCTCTATGCCTCAGTTTCCTCATCTGTACAATGAAGGTAATAATACAGGTCCATATACCCTTATCTAACAGTGTTGGGACCAGTTATGTTTTGGAATTCAAAATATTGCAGATTTTAGAAAGGTATTATGGTATATATACTATATATTAAATAAAATTCCAGTGGGAATTTTTATTTAATCAGAAGCACGTTAATCAAATATATTAGTATTTCTGTAATAAAAGGCATCACTAATGACAGTAAGTTGGATAGAAACTATAGGGCCGGGCATGGCGGTTCACGCCTGCAATCCCAGCACTTTGGGAGGCCGAGGCAGGTGGATCACGAGGTCAGGAGATCAAGATCACCCTGGCTAACACAGTAAAACCCCGTCTCTACTAAAAATACAAAAATTAGCCAGGTGTGATGGCAAGCACCTGTAAATCCCAGCTACTCGGGAGGCTGAGGCAGGAGAATCGCTTGAACCCGGGCAGCAGAGGTTGCAGTGAGCTGAGAGCGTGCCACTGCACTCCAGCCTGGGCGACAGAGTGAGACTCCATCTCAAAAAAAAAAATAAATAAAAATTTAAAAAAAGAAACTATAAAACAGCCTGTCTTCATTGAAATTTGTTTTTGCTGATAAACTAGTTATGAAATGTCCTTTGGTTTCATGGCTTTCTGGATCCTGGAAAGGCAGATAAGGGACTGTGGACCTGTAGTACTTACTTCTAGGGTTGTTGGGAGATTTAGAAAAATTAATATATGTAAAGCACTTAGAATGACCTGGCACACTGCATTAGCTAGTGTAGGCGCTTGACAATATTACATAGTCCACTCCCTGCAGCCAGGTCTCTCCCTCCAGCATTCATACATCCCTGATCCGGTTTCCCCTCTCTTCGGGACGTCATAGAGCCTGTCCCTACCCAGCGAGTTGTGGGCCCTGCCAGGGAATAGGAAACGACCTGGGAGAATCCGCTGGCCCAGTTGTTGCCAGCTCCTCCTCCATGTTCCGACAGGTAGATGTTCTCTGGGTTGTAGAGCTTGGCATAGGGGGAGTTGAGGATGGAGTGGATCACCCGGGGTTCCAAGTCCAGCAGCACGGCCCGGGGGATGTAGTGCTCATCGTCTGCCTGTCAAGGGGAGTCCAGGAGGGGGCCCAATCAGCTAGGGCGGCCCAAGTCCGAAGTCCTCCCAACTCTGGCTCCCTCCGGCCCTCCCTCCTCAAGCCAGCCGCCTGGCCCTACTGCCCAGCGGGGTTCCCAGTACCAGGCCACTCCCTTCCCTTCCGCCCCCTTGGGCCACTGCCGCCCCCGGCCAAGTCGCTGGGGGCACCTGGTAGAAAAAGACGTCCTTGCGGTCAGTGCCCTCGGTGGCGAACTCCTCCACGATGCCCTCGGGGCTGATACCATGCTCGGCGCACAGCTGTTTCCAGAACTCGAACCCAACTGGGGGGAAGGGGCGGGCAGTGGAGAAAGAAGATATCTAGGTCCGGGCAGGTTCCAATCAGGAGCCGGGGGACTGGGCGCCTGCGTCCAGGGATAAGAAGTCAAGCCGCAGGACTCTCCCGTGTCTGAGGAAAGGACTGTACGCCAGGGACTGGGCAGGGGAGGGCCCCTCGGGGTTGGGCAAGTGGACACTGGGTCAGGGATGTCTCGCCTTTCAGAGAACTACGATTCTGGCAAGGACAGATGGAGTCCAGGATCCCACAGCGAGATCCCATTGACCCTAAGGAACCTGGCTAGCTGAGGGGCCGGAGTTTCGCTCACTCTGATTGCCGCACTGGCCCAACTGTAGGGTGATGATTTCCCTCGGCATCGCTCCTCAGGCACCGGCGTTGCAGCCGCTCCCGCCCGCAACGGCGCCGCACACCAGCCCGCTCGCCGCAAGACGCAGGCGCCAAACAACCAGCTCCACCCACGAACTTCCTCCGCTCCAATGAGAACCGAGTTCTGGCAATGAATGGCAGGTCTTTAAGCACTGGCCTTCGTTCATGCAGATTGCGCGTGCGCAGCTCCGGATCCGGCTGGGCGCCTCCGGATCCGGCTCCGCGCCTCAGCGAGGGCGGGGTACGGCGTCCTCCCTCCCCTCTGGGTGGGCGCCTGCTTGCGCCTGCGCGCATGCGCGCTGTGGTGCGAAGCTACCTCCCCCGCCGAATCGCGCATCTGCGCAGTTGCTGTTATTGTGACTGTCGGGCCACGGCCCCGGATGTTGTGGCTGCCGCGGGGAGATGGCTGAGGCCGAAGGGGTTCCCACGACCCCAGGCCCGGCTTCGGGGTCGACTTTCAGGGGCCGCCGAGATGTGTCAGGCTCCTGGGAGCGGGACCAGCAGGTTGAGGCGGCGCAGCGGGCCCTGGTGGAGGTGCTGGGGCCTTACGAGCCTCTGCTGAGTCGGGTGCAGGCAGCCCTGGTGTGGGAGCGGCCAGCTAGGAGCGCTCTGTGGTGCCTGGGGCTGAACGCGGCTTTCTGGTGAGAGAACTGGACCCTCGGAAACCCTCCGAGTCCCGAATTCGTTGGTTCCTCTAGGACTCTACTTCTCGCCTGCCCTGTTTTCTTCGCTGCACTGGCTCCTTCCTGTACTTGCCTAATTTTGCCTCACCTCCTTCCACTCCATCCCGCCTGCAGGCTTCGGCACCCCAGTTCTTCCCAGGGCCGTCCACCCATCTTCTCTGCCTTACCTGTGCCCGCACCCCCGCCCCGCACATCTGGCGGGAGCTTCTGGTAACATCTTGAGCCGCTCAAGAGTGAGCGAGGGCGCCTCTTTTGAGCCCGACAAAGCTGCGTCCCTTTAAAGCCATCACTTCCTTTCTCGTGTCTGCTCAAGTGCAAGTTCTAGATTGTTTCCAGAGGTTTTAGTAGTTTATTGTTGGAGTAGAGGCGTGAAGTCTTGCAAAGGTATCCATAGGTGTGATTATAAAACAAGCTTGAGCGATTCGCATGAATTAGCATGTTATATATCTAGGAAGGAAGTTTATGAAGTCTGAGCGTCAGTGTGAGCCCCCAAAGCTGAAAATTGAAAGAAAATTACAAGCTTTTAAAGAACAGTTAGGAAATGATGACGGAGATTTCACGCGTGTCAAAGCCACCTGTGATTGTAACTCCTCCCTGTTCCAAGGAATTAGAGAGGCATCCTTAGCCATGGTTTATAGGCAAGGAAATTGATGTCTAATACTGTGTGTGAGTTTTCCTGAGCTGGAAAAGTAGCACTGTAAATATGCTTTATTTGTGTGTGTCATGCTCTGTGAAAATGGAACTGCTGCTTCTCTCAGTTGTCATCACCTGAAGTGGACCTAGGACTTCATAGGATCTACCAACCATAATTTTGGATTTATTTGTAATGGAGGAGGTTCCAAGGGAACTGGATTATAGGGGGCTTTCTGCTGCTGAATGGATTAAGACTATTCTGGATAAGCCTGAAACAACAAAATATGTGTGTTTTTTAAATGTGTTTTTGCTAAAAATAGCTTTCCCCTTAAAATTGGTTTTAAAATCAAAACATTTATTATCCTTTATCTGAAAGATTTTCAGTGAGCTGAAGCAGAACAAATAATTCCAAGTTCATTGACCCGAAAACAGTGTTCAGCTATTAAGCTAATCCTCTCCCAGTTTGAAAGAGACCCAGTTAAAGGTGTCACAGTAGTCTCTGGCATTTGTGGCTTCCAGAGCCTTTAGCAAACTCGATGGTAAACTTTTCCTACCACGTTCTTCATTTATTTTTGGTAGTGCTTTTTCCCTTTTTTTTTTTTTTTTTAAAGACAGAGTTTCACTCTTATTGCCCAGGCTGGAGTGCAATGGCGTGATCTCGGCTCACTGCAACCTCCGCCTCCCAGATTCAAGCATTTCCCCTGCCTCAGCCCCCCAAGTAGCTGGGATTACAGGCATGAGCCACCACAACCGGCTAATTTTGTATTTTTTTAGTAGAGATGGGGTTTCTCCATGTTGGTCAGGCTGGTCTCGAACTCCCGAGGTCAGGTGATCTGCCTGCCTCGGCCTCCCAAAGTGCTGGGATTACAGGCGTGAGCCACTGCGCCTGGCCTTTTTTTTTTTTTTTTTTGAGACAAGGTCTTGCTCTATCACCCAGGCTGGAGTGCAGTGGTATGATCTTGGCTCATTGCAACTTCCACTTCCTGGGCTCAAGCAATCTTCCCACCTCAGCCTCCACAGTAGCTGGGACCAGAGGTGCACATCATCATGCTTGGCTAATTTTTTAAATTTTTTGTGGAGACAGCGTCTCACTATATTGCCCAGGCTGGTCTCGAACTCCTAGGCTCTGGTGATCCTCCTGCCTTGGGCTCCCAGAGTGCTGGGATTATAGGCATGAGCCACCGTGCCCAGCCAAGTGCTTCTTCCTTGACCCCTAGGTACTGATTCCCATTGCTCTCTGTAGAAATCTTCACTATAGCACCTCACTGAAGAGTGTTTTATCCAGTCAAAACATTTCCCACAGTGGTTTTGGTATCTCTAGCAAGAAGGCTGGGCCTCATTAAACCAATTTGTATCAAGGTATGACTGCCTGATGGAAAAAAACACTTTATCAGGGTTTACTTATTTTTGTTTTGAGACAGTTTGGCTCTTGTTGCCCAGGCTGGAGTGCAATGGCACGATCTCAGCTCACTACAACCTCCTCCTCCCAGGTTCAAGCGATTCTCCTGCCTCAGCCTCCCGAGCAGCTGGGATTACAGGCATGCACCACCAATGCCTGGCTAATTTTTGTATTTTTTTGTAGAGACAGTTTTGCCAGGTTGCCCAGGCTCGTCTCAAACTCCTGACCTCAAAGCAATCCACCTGTCTCAGCCTCCCGATCTGCTGGGATTACAGGTGTGAGCCACTGCACTGTACCGGGCCTTAAATGGATTTTTAAACCAAAGATTTATGAATGCAAATGAATTAGTAGCATGTATGCTGTTCTTTTTGAGGAGGGGACCTTTTTTTTTTAAATTAATTTTTGTTTTTTGAGATGGAGTCTCGCTCTGTCGCCCAGGCTGGAGTGCAGTGGCGCCATCTCGGCCCACTGCAAGCTCCGCCTCCCGGGTTCACGCCATTCTCCTGACTCAGCCTCCCGAGTAGCTGGGATTACAGGCACGCACCACCACGCCTGGCTAATTTTTTGTATTTTTTTTTAGTAGAGACGGGATTTCACCGTGTTAGCCAGGATGGTCTCAATCTCCTGACCTCGTGATCTGCGAGGAGGGGACCTTTCGTCTGCCGCTTGTCTGAGAGAGGTTTCTGAAGCAGAATGTGAGGTTGAGGTCTGCACATAAAAGAGCTGCTGTGACTGGGACATATCTTTAGATGTTACAGCTAGCTTTAATTTGCTGGCCTCTACCAGTGTTTACTTAAGCTTATTAACATGCTATGTTTAGAGGCTCACTTAGAACCCCTTTTGTACTCTGGGTCTCTTAAAGCATTGCTGTGATTGGTCTTTATCTTTGGCATTTCCTTGTAGCTTGTCTGTTGTGTATCCAGAACACAGTTACTCTTGTTACAGTCCCATCACATTTTAAGAAGGTGCAGGAGAGAGACAACAAAATGAGGATGTGACTTTTTTTTTTTTATTTTTTTGAGATGGAGTCTCGCTCTGTCACCCAGGCTGGGGTGCAATGGCGTGATCTTGGCTCACTGCAACTTCCACCTCCTAAGTTCAAGCGATTCTCCCACCCCAGCCTCCCGAGTAGCTGGGATTACAGGCACCCACCATCACGTCTGGCTAATTTTTGTATTTTTGTAGGGTGGAGTTTCACCATGTTGGCCAGGCTGGTCTTGAACTCCTGACCTCAGGTGATCCACCCACCTCGGTCTCCCAAAGTGCTGGGATTACAGGCATGAGCCACTGTGCCTGGCCGACAATGTGACTCTTGAGACTAAAAGAACAGTTGGGTATGCCATTTCTGGAGAGGACTCCTACCTGTGAAAGGCACAGATACTGTTAAGTCCCCAGAAACTTGGATAGTCTGGCATTGGAGTTCACAGAATTGTTTGGGGAAATGAGCTTCCTTGGTAGGTAATTAGAGATTTAAAATGAAATTTGGGCTTCACATTCTAGTAGTGTCATATTGAGTATGAGTGTTGACATTTCGCTTAGAAATGTGGAAGAGTGACTGTTCAGTTAACAAACATTTTAAATGTTTAAGAAAGGGAGGAGGATCATTAGCTCAAGTCAGAAAAATCAAATCTGAAATATTTAGTTTCTCTTTTATTGTATTGAATAATGGGACAAAAATGACATATCGTTAACTGAGATTTTTATGCATTTTGAGGTATTAGGAGATAGGAGTACAAAAAAAAAATCAGAATTCAGGTAGGTAGCTCTTAATTTTCAGTGTTTTGTATCCTCAGTCATATTTTGCTGTAACTGTGAATATGCCCTCTTACATCTTAAAAAAAAAAAAAAAAGATGGAGATAGATGTAGATACCTTGTCACCATAGTATTCCAAGGTTTTCACACTTTTTTTTTTTTCAGGTACCAGAGAATTTATGGTGGTCTTATCAGAGGTCTTCCAGCCTAGATTACTTCTGGTCACTGATCTGTTATTGTCTCTAGGATAATAATAGAAATGTCAGGCCATTCCTTCCAATAGCTTGTGTTTTCATTAGTCTCAACCTCATCTGTGAATGAGTGATTTGGGGGAAGAATATGAGAGTAAACAAGCATGTATCCTGACAGGATCAGAAAAGAACAGGTTTGGGTAACTTTTTGGTTTGACTTGTACTCTGAGATCAGAGGAGGGTAAATGAACACTGGAAATGTGTGAACTCCAAGCTCCCTCTCCCACCTAACATGAAGAGATAGTTCAAGGAGGCCTACATAACTGCTGAGCTCTTTCAGTTTTTTGTTTTTTTTTTTTTTTTGCTGGGGAATCGGGGGTTGTTGGGGGGGACAGGGTCTCCCTCTGTTGCCCAGGCTGGAGTGCAGTGGCACAATCATAGCTCACTGCAGCCTCTACCTCCTGGGCTCCAGCAGTCCTCTTGCCTCAGTCTTCCAAGTAGCTGGGACTAGAGGCACATGCCACTGGGCCCAGCCTATTTGCAAAACTTTTGTAGAGACAGAATCTCAATATGTTGCCCAGGCTGGTCTCAAACTCCTCATCTCTAACAGCCCTCCTGGCTTGGTCTCCTAAAGTGCTAGGATTACAGGCATGACCCACTGCACCTTGACTGCTTTGTGGTTTTTAACAATCTGTGAATCTACATAGTCTATGAATTAGGAATATTGTTTTGGAGCAGTCCACAAGCTGAGTACCAAGTAGAGATCTCTGTTGGGATCTGCTTTTTGCAGTCACTAGTCTCAGTGAACCATACTGTATTTCTAGGAGGTTATTATAGAATTTGTTATTTCACAAATGAAATGTAAAAATTGTATCTTTGTCCGCCCCCCCAAAAAAATAAATAAATAAAAATGACCCAAAAAAGTGATTAAGGATATACAGCAATTCTGAGTTAGAAGGTTAGGATTTGAGTAAAAAATAATAGAAACAAGAAATGGAAGATGGGGAGCCCATTTAAGTAGAGATATTTGTTCTGTTAAAAAAAAATCTACACATCTGATTTCTTTTCTTTTTTTTTTTTTTGAGACGGAGTCTCGCTCTGTCGCCCAGGCTGGAGTGCAGTGGCGCGATCTCGGCTCACTGCAAGCTCCGCCTCCCGGGTTCACGCCAATCTCCTGCCTCAGCCTCCCGAGTAGCTGGGACTACAGGCGCCCGCCACCATGCCCACCTAATTTTTTGTATTATTAGTAGAGACCGGGTTTCACCGTTTTAGCCAGGATGGTCTCAATCTCCTGACCTCGTGATCCGCCCGCCTCGGCTTCCCAAAGTGCTGGGATTACAGGCGTGAGCCACCGCGCCCGGCTACACATCAGATTTCTAATGAAATCTGTTGAGCGAATGTTCCTGATGATAGTCTTTGCAGGGTTCTTGTCTCTGTGAGCCGAGAAGACTCCCAAGGATGCCTTGGTTTATTTACTTCCCCTCTCTTTACCTTTAGTTTTTATCTGCCCTAATTGTATGGTTGAGTGCTTTCTCTCCACTGTTAGCAGCTAGCTGATTTCATTTCTGGTTTTTTTGCAAGCAACAACTGTCACTGCATGATATAGGTTGGGTTAATTTTTCCTTTGAATTTACCGGTGACTTGGGCTCATTAACCAGGCGGTCACAAGTGCTGTACAGTAACAGGCTTTCTGTCCCTGTAGAATGGGATGCTTTGTTTTGAAGTGCCCTTGAGACAATCTTAATCTGTAATAACAAAGGAACCTAGAAATCATGTCTTTGAAAATAGACATGTGGTCATTATTTATGATTATAGCAAACTTTAATTTACTGGTACTAATAGTGAGGCTCCATGGTATAGTTAATCACAAAAGTTTATGTTTGGTTCTGGAATTTCTCACGATGTTTCTGGACACCAATTGCTATTCCAGGGATATTTTATTTAGACTGATCATTTAATTGGATTTTAGTCCCTGACAAAGTGGAGGGACAGTTCACAAAAGGGGAAAAAAAAATCAATGGATATATAAAATTTCACTCTCACAAATAAGAAAAGAATTCAAATATATGTAAATGGAAATTATTTACTAATTTCTATCTTAAGTTTTTTTTTTGGCGGGGGACAGGATCTCACTGTCGCCCAGGCTCGAGAGCAGTGGTGTGATCATGGCTTATTGCAACCTCAACCTCTGGGCTCAAGCCATCCTCCCACCTCAGCCTCTCAGGTAGTGGGGACTACAGGTGTGTGTCACCACACCTGGCTAATTGTTTTGTATTTTTCGTAGAAACAGGGTTTCACCATGTTGCCCAGGCTGGTCTTGAACTCCTGGGCTCCAGCAGTCCACCCACCTTGGCCTCCCAAAGTGCTGGGATTACAGGTGTGAGCCGCCACACCTGGCCTTAACTATTTTTAATGATCATAATTAATTCTGGGGAAAATATGGAAAAATGGGCATATGGCTGATAGGAACATAAATTGGACAGCCTTTCTAGCAAGTAGTTTGGTAACATATTTTAAGCCACTTAAGAAGCTTTTCCAGGGCTGGGGGAAATGGAGAAAGAATACTAATGGGTATGGGTTTCTTTTGGAGTGATGAAAATGTTCTGAAATTACATAAGGCTATTAGTCGTACAGCATTGTGATTTTTTTTTCATCTCTGCTGCTGGCAGATGAATTGAAAGAGAATTTTATCGTATACAAACCATTATCTCAATAAAGCTATTTTCTTACCTTTTTTTTTTTTTGAAACGGAGTCTTACTCTGTGGCCCAGACTGGAGTGCAGTGGCGTGATCTCAGCTCACTGCAACCTCTGCCTCCCAGATTCAAGCAGTTCTCCTGCCTCAGCCTCCCAAGTAGCTGGGACTACCGGCGTGCACCACCATGTCTTGGCTGATTTTTGTATTTTTAGTAGAGATGGAGTTTCACCATGTTGGCCAAGGTGGTCTTGAACTCTTGACCTCAAGTGACCCACCTGCCTCGGCCTCCCAAAGGCTGGGATTACAGGTGTGAGCTACGGTGCCCGACCAATAAAGCTATTTGTTTAAAATAGTTAATGCCTTTGACCCAGTAACATGCTCAGTGATGTATAGTTCAGTTTTATTACATCAAAAAATTGGAAACTTTCGGCTGGGCGCAGTGGCTCATGCCTATAATTCTCAGCACTTTGGGAGGCCGTGGCAGGCAGGTCACCTAAGGTCGGGAATTCAAGACCAGCCTGACCAACAATGGAGAAACCCCATCTCTACTAAAAATGCAAAATCAGCCGGGCATGGTGGCGCATGCCTGTAATCCCAGCTACCTTGGGAGGCTGAGGCAGGAGAATCCGTTGAACCTGGGAGGCAGAGGTTGTGGTGACCCAAGATCGCGCCACTGCACTCCAGCCTGGGCAACAAGAGCAAGACTCCGTCTCAAAAAAAAAAAAAAAAAAAAAAGTTGGAAACTTCTTAGTTTATTTTTCGTTTATTTTTCTTTTCTTTTTTTTTTTTTGAGAGAGTCTTGCCCTGTCTGTTGCCCAGGCCGGAGTGCAGTGGCGCGATCTCGGCTCACTGCAAGCTCCGCCTCTCAGGTTCCCGCCATTCTCCTGCCTCAGCCTCCCGAGTAGCTGGGACTCCAGGCGCCCACCACCACTCCCGGCTAATTTTTTGTATTTTTGGTAGAGCCAGGGTTTCACCGTGTTAGCCAGGATGGTCTCGATCTCCCGACCTCGTGATCTGCCTGCCTCAGCCTCCCAAAGTGTTGGGATTACAGGCTTGAGCCACCGTCTTAGTTTATTTTATTTTATTTGAGATGGAGTCTTCCTGTGTTGCCCAGGCTGGAGTGCAGTGGCACAATCTCAGCTCACTGCAACCTCCGCCTCCCGGATTCAAGCAGTTCTCCTGCCTCAGCCTCCTGAGTAGCTGGGATTACGGGCACCCGCCACCATGCCTAGCTAATTTTTGTATTTTTAGGTAGAGATGGGGTTTCACCATGTTGGCCAGGCTGGTCTTGAACTCCTGATGTCAAGTGATCTACCTGCTTCAGCCTCCCAAAGTGCTGGAATTACAGGTTTGAGCCACTGCGCCTGGCCCATTCATTGTTTTTTTTGAGACAAGGTTTCACTCTGTCACCCAGGCTAGATTGCAGTGGTGTGATCATGGCTCACTGTACCCTGGAACTCCTGAGCTCAAGTGATCATTCCACCTCATGGCTGATGAGACCGCAGGAGTTCATCACCACACCAGGCTAATTGTCTATGTATTATGTGAAAAAGTTTTAAAACCATAGTGTTTTTATATGTGAATTTTTTAATGAAGAGAATAGCCTGTCTTCACATTTTTTAGAGTACATATGTGGATAATGGATCATTTAAAAAATATTTTATTATGGAAAGCTTAAAACGTGTAAGTAGGCAGAATAATATTGTGTGCCACCATGTACATAATATTATTTTTTTCAATTCCTGGCCAATTTTGTGTCTTCCATACCCCAGTTCTTTTCTACGTCTTCCTTATTGTTTGACACAAATTATTGATGTGTCATATCATTTAATCTAGGTATTTCAGTATATTTTTCTGAAAAAGAGACTTTAAGAAACATCTGCCATCATTATCGCATGCAAAAAATTAATGATTCTAGTCAGTGTTCACATTTCCAATTTTCTTATAAATGTCATAAATGATACTTTTTTTTTTCTTTTCGAGACAGGGTCTTGCTCTGTCTCCCAAGCTGGAGTGCAGTGGCACAATCAGAGCTCACTGCAACCTCAACCTTCTGGCTCTAGCAATCCTCCCACCTCAGCTTCCCAAGTAAATGGGAGTACAAGCGTGCACCACCACACCTAGCTAATGTTTTTCTTTTCAGTAGAGATGAGGTCTTGCTGTGTTGCCTAAGCTGGTCTCAAACTCTTTGACTCAAGTGATCCTCCTGCCTCAGCCTCCCGAAGTATTGGGATTACAGGCTTTAGGTACCACATGTGGCCTGTTGTGTGTGGTTTTATTTGTTGTTTTTTTTTTAAACTCTTTTTTTCCCCACAAACCAATTTGTTAGTGTTTAGGTGGTTTTTTCTGTTTTGCTTTTTTGTTTTTTGAGATAGGGTCTCGCTCTGTCACCCAGGCTGGGGTACAGTGGCACGATAACGGCTCGCTGCAACCTCAGTTTCCCGGACTCAAGCTGTCATCCCACCTCA